>NC_068926.1:9667500-10292500 GCF_023091745.1 Budorcas taxicolor | reverse complement strand
ACAAACCCACTTTTCCCTAAAGAACTTTTTAAATGTATAAGTATCTGACATATTAACTAACGATTAATCATTCCTGTTTGGTTTTAGGATGTGTTTGGGCTATAAACAGAATCATGCTTTTGAATCACTGTTTGGTAGAATTGTCTCAGACTCTGGAATATTCCAATCCACACAGTAACTGACTGGGTTTATAAAAGAAATTTTTTTAACAAGTCAAAATGCTATGTGCCAGTTATTTCAATAGGAGTTTTCAGGTAAGTTTTCATTTTAACTATACAATGCTAACATCTTTCATGGGGGCCTTCCCAATGGCTCAGCAGGTAAAGAATCCGCCTGTCATGCAGGAGACACGTGAGATGCGGGTTTGATCCCTGGGGTCAGGAAGATCCCCTGAAGCAGGAAATGGCAACCCACTCTAGTGTTCTTGCCTGGAGAATCCCATGGACAGAGGAGCCTGGTGGGCTACAATCCATACGGTTGCAAAGAGTCAGACATGACTAAGCACTCACACACACAACATCTTTCATGACACAGTACTGAATACAGACTGACAAGAGATTACACTTTAAACCCACAACGTATGGGACTCCCTGGACAATGGAGTACGTGACTTGGGCCACCGCTCTCACCTTTGCAGACAAGCCTCTTAGGATGCCACTCAATCCCTGTTGTGGAATCAGGACCCCAGGATTGCAAATATTATGTACATGTCTTTCTCTCTCTCTGGCACGTAAGCTCCTACAAGGCCGAAGCCATATATTAACTGGTACCTGATAATAAATCTCTGATGATTTTTTTAAAAAATGGAATGTTTGTTTACAGATAACCTGTTGGGGATTTAAAAAATGCAAAGATAATACAGATCAAGACTGAATTTTAAATGAAAAGGAAGACCCTCTAAATTGATAGCCCACATCAGTTACACAGGATCAGTTTCTACGTGAGTTTCTTCTGTAACAGAATTAAAGTGCTAAAACTTCAATCACTTTGAAGAAAAATCCCTACACTACCATATAGTTTTCCTTCTCAAATGTGATACAATTCAACAGTCTGCCCATGACTCAGTAATTATTGTGAACATCACTTATTATACAGAACTCAAGGGGTTTTTCCTGATGGCTCAGATAGTAAGGAATCTGTGTGCAATGCAGGAGACCCAGGTTCAAGTCCTGGGTCGGGATGATTGATCCCTTGGAGTTGGGAATGGCAACCCACTCCAGTATTCTTACCTGGAGAATTCATGAATAGCGGAGCCTGGTGGGCTACAGTCCACAGGGTAGCAAAGAGGTGGACACGACCAAGTGACTTGCACTTTCACTAGGGACACCTTTAAGTACAGACAGCCGTAAGCCAAGAAAGGAGAGGACCACACCGCAACTTGACCCAGCAGCAGCTCTGCAAGCCGCCTACACGGTTCTCCATCCTCCTCAAATATGATACAACTCATGGGAAACCACGGACTCCAGTTTCCATCTCAGCTTTCACGCCTAGTCATCTGAATCTTAGACAAGTTCAATCTCTCTGGTCTACCATCTCTGAAACGATCAAGTTTGTGATAGACTACCCACTGAGGGCTATGGCAGAGCTTGAATGAACACTCGTTCCAGCTTCAAGGCCCTTCCTTCTCCTCCTTCCTTTCAAGGTGCACCCCCCACCTCAAGGCACTAACGTATAGGTAAACGTGCTTTCTGAACCCCAAATGTGGGTACATAATCACACAGCTAGACTAATATTTAAAAGATGGATTTCCTGAAGAATTCAGGGTCCAGGGCATTCCCCAGCATCGCAAGCTGTCTGCACTTCTTCTTTTCATTAAAAGTCCTTCCGAGTCTTTATCTCCACACTGGTCCCTCTTTCATTTCCACTTACTGACAATATCCTATATATCCATCTCAGCTTTCATGAAAGTTTCAGTATACCAGACATTATGCTGTTGAGACTACAGCAGGGAAGAGATGATTACCATTCTCACTGTTATGGAATTTACAAGCTAGACTCCTGAGGGAGAAAGAGGCTTTTTGTTTTTTGAAGTACAGTTGATTTATAGTATTAAACGAGCTTCAGGTGTACAACAGAGTGAGTCAATACTTGCACAGATTATACTCCACTCAAACTTATTAAATAATGGCTATATTCCCTTCCTGTACAACATATCCCCATAGCTGATCCATTTCATATATTGTAGTTTGTAGTTCTTAGTTTCCTACCCCTATGTTGCCCCCCTTTCCCTCTCACCACTGGTGACCCTTGGTTTGACCTGTCAGTGTGCCTGTTTCTTTTGTTCTATTCATTCATTTATTTTTCAGATAAAGGAGACATCTCTCTCACACACAGAGGAAAGAGGTATTTCAAGAAACAATTACTCAAATGAATAATTACAAAGTGGGATAACTGCTGGGGAGTACAAGACTGCATCACCTCCCAGAGAAACCAGATCCAGCAGAGGGGCGGGCCGAGGAGCCTTGGAGACCAGGAAGCATCTCGGAGGAATGTGCGAGTCAGCCAAGGGCTGAAGGAGACCCCTCGGTCCCCACAGCAAGGTTCCCGTGGTGTGTCTCTCTCGCTCCTGTATTTCTTCCTATCGCTTTTCATTCTGCCCACAGCCCCTCTCCCTTCTCACAGCACAGCAGGAGGATAGGTCTACACACAGCCAGACTCAGTCAGGAGACCCAGCTCTGCACCTCACCTGTAAAGCTGACAGATGCCCAAGGGGCTCCTCCAGAGACCCCGGGAATGAGACTGGATGTAAACGACACAGGCCAGAGATCCTGGGGACTCAGGGCTACTTAACTGTGCGTAGGTATCTCTCTCGTTACATTTTTCCTTTCTTTTTTCTTCTGATCTTCTGGTCTCTCCACTATGTTAGCTTTCTCTGAATGAAAAAACATTTGAAATATCTCCAAGTCAACCTCCATCACAACACAACATATCTTCCTTCCAATCACTCACTCACTTTCCAGACCTTTAAAATATGTTCTTTATGCACCGAAGTCACAGGCATGAGAGGACACGATTTGAAAAATGAAGATGTGGCGCTAATCATAATAACTAAAGTTAACTCTTCACATATCTCTATTGGGTTGGCCAAAAAGTTCATTTGGGGTTTTTCCATAAGATGTGATGTTATATTATAGAAAACCCCCAAATGAACTTTTTGGTTAATGTAACATATCGTCTCCTCTATAACTTCAAAGAGGTCAAAATATCCTCCTTCTCAAACTGTGTAATCAATCTCAGGCATCAGTGAAAAAATGGATGCTATATTAGAGGAAAAAAATTCTAAAAGAAAAAAATCTCACATTTCAAAATTAATGTCTAATTAGTTTTACTCAGTCATTACATTCTATTTCAGTTAAACAGCTGTACAGTTAGTCTTGAACCATAAGCTAAGTTAGGTAACTTTTGAGTAACATGACCATTTAATAAGCTGATACCTATTTATTTGTTCATTGGGTCACCATAAAAATGAAACTTTTATAAAACATTAAATATCATTCCCATACCTTTGTTCTTTCCTCTTTCCATGTCTTAGATTTCTTGATTAATAAGACCGAGTAAACACTGAGTCACTAGAGGAACTTCACCAGGCTGCTACCCTCTGGCTTGCTGGAAACGAAGCATGCACTTTTCTCCCGTGATCTGCTTGACTGACACACTGCAGTGGGGAGCACTGAAGCCCGCTGGTTTGGATTAGAGGATTACAGGAATCAATTGAAAAAGAAATATTTAGGGGGAAGTAAGTCTCTTTGCTTCCATGGATGGTAATGTTTCTGGAGCTACAGTGAAACCAGTGTGTCCCTGTAGCTGTTCACTCTAAAGTGTAATGATGCTGAGCTATACTGTGAAATGGGAGAGTGAACGCAGAAATTCCATGAGATGCCTCATTTGTGCTCTTAGCAATAATAATACACACATGTACAAAGGGAAAGATACCCAATTCCATTCAATAAATCTTCCGTACACATACACTAAAGTTTTTCAAAACAATTTCCCTTGTCTTCTCTCTACAGTAATTTCCCAGGTTGACGGGTGGCATCATTATATAGCACATATGAAAGGCTGGCAAAGATCACACAGTGAGGTGCTGGTAATACTGGATGTAAAATGTCACTCTGCTGGGCTCTCCTGCCCAGAGGGTTTTATTTGCACCACGGATCCTTCTGCAGTTTGTTAAAGTCTATGGACCCCCTTCTCAGAATAATGGACTTTTTTTGTTGTTGTTGAGTATATAACTAGATTACATAAAAAAAAAAAGATGGACAGTTACCAAAATATTTTAAAATGTGACAAAGTAATGTGCTGCTATATCAATCTATTAAATAATAAGGGTGGCTCTAATATGCAATTTTAAAGTAGTGACACGCTATTCTGAGATATCGTCAACAACTATAATGTGATAGGAAACTATCTGTGACTTCTTTCAGGGGCAAAGTCACTGGCTGTCAATATAACTATGGTTTATTGCTTGTGTTCGTAATTAACGGAAATGCTCAATTTCGGTTCGCTATTAATGAAAATGAAAGCATAATTATTTTCCCTCACCCAAGCTCACAAACTCTTGGAAAATTCTACCCACTGATGCCACTTGGACCCTTGACAACTGTCACAACAAAGTTCACCAATTTATAGTATGACCACAGGCGTTTCAAAGCATTTCAATACATGACAGAAAAGTTGTCCAAACCGAAAAAAAAAAAAAGCCAGAAAATTCTATTTTTCATAAATTCAAAGTTTTATTTTCTAATCCTCACCAATCTTAATGTTTCTGAACCTTTACATAAATCTCTAAAACAAATTTCAAGAAATATGGAATTTCAGCATACCTGGTGTGCTGAAAACCTAGTTGGATAAATGTACTTGAGTTTCCAAATCAAAGAAAAAGTTAACAGAGCAAGTGTATCTAAACACAAGGACGTTAAATATTATGAAGCAGGATGTATTTGTGTGCCTTTTTCCCAGGTCCCCTCCACTGGTGACCCTCCCACATTGTTTGTACCTTTCCCCAAGACTTCTGTTACACATTCCTTACTCGCCGATTTCAATATTATCCTGTACAACTCTACCAAGATATCCCTGGAGAGAGACCTCACAATAGCCCCAAATTCATTCCTTGTAGATATAGAGACCACAGCTTCTAAACTCAAAATAAGCAGCAGAAGTGTAACTGTGCGGACAACTAGACAGAACACTTGCTATCAGAAGGCTCCTGGATGATTCAATGCACACACATGCAGGTTCTTTTCCCCCCTAAAGGGAATGGGTGACCTTCCTGTACATATACCTGCAAATACACCTGTTGTACATGTTGTACAGTTCAAACCAAAGGAACATCTCTGTTCTTCTTCATCAGTTCACAAGCCCACTCACCTAGAAGGCAAAGATAAGACCTATCAAACCATCAAAAAAATTCTGATTTCCTCTTTCTCCCACATAACTTAAATCCAGAGTGATCATGACCTACCCTAATACCAAAAGCTAAAATTACAACAACAACAAAACTCTCCAAGAACTATAATAGAAATGGAATCTTCTAGAATATCAAATCAGTGAAACGATCATTCTTGGATTTTATTAATAAAACAATAGCTAGATGTACAATTACACTGGCAACACAATTTAATGATGCCAATCTACAAAAAAAAATTCACTCTAATCTCCTGCATTGCAGGCAGGTTTCTCTGCCAGCTGAGCCACAAGGGAAGCCCAAGAATACTGGTGTGGGTAGCCTATCGCTTCTCCAGTGAATCTTCCCAACCCAGGAATTGAACCGGGGTCTCCTGCATTGCAGGTGGATTCTTTACCAACTGAGCTTTCAGGGAAGTCCTAATATTTAATGAAAGGTATTGGTTTTCTACAATGCTGTGCTAACACTGACTTTCCAAGTGGCGCTAGTGCTAAGGCACCCACCTGCCAATGAAGAAGACATAAGAGATGTGAGTTCGATCCCTGGGTTGCGAAGAACTCCGGGAGGTGGGCATGGCAATCCCCTCTAGTGTTCTTGCCTGGAGAATCCCATGGACAGAGGAGCCTGGTGGGCGTTAGTCCTTCGGGTCACAAAGAGTCAGACAGGACTGAAGTGACCTAGCATACACATGCTAATATTGCCTGATCTGTTAGTAAGAAAAAATAGTCCTTAAAAAGTTCATAAAATATGCTACATTCCATGAACCCAGTCTTGAATTTTAAGTGTTCAGTTCAGTACAGTTGCTCACTCAGCTGTGTCCAACTCTTTGCGACCCCATGGACTGCAGCATGCTAGGCCTCCCTGTCCATCACCAACTCCTGGAGCTTACTCAAACTCATGTCCATCAAGTCAGTGATGCCATCCAACCATCTCATCCTCTGTCGTTCCCTTCTCCTCCTGCCTTCGATCTTTCCCAGCATCAGGGTCTTTTCCAATGAGTCCGTTCTTCACATCAGGTGGCCAAACTTCAGCTTCAGCATGAGTCCTTCCAATGAATATTCAGGAATGATTTCCTTTTGGATAGACTGGTTTGATCTCCTTGCAGTCCAAGGGACTCTCAACAGTCTTCACCAACACCACAGTTTGAAAGCATCAATTCTTCAGTGCTCAGCTTTCTTTATAATATAACTCTCACATCCATACACGACTACTGGAAAAAACATAGCCTTGACTAGACAGACCTTTGTAGGAAAAGTAATGTCTTTGCTTTTTAATATGCTGTCTAGGTTGGTCATAGCTTTTCTTCCAAGGAGCAAGTGCCTTTTAATTTCATGGATGCAATCTTCAGTGATTTTGGAGCCCAAGAAAATAAAGTGTGTCACTATTTCCATTGTTTCCCCATCTATTTGCCGTGAAGTGATGGGACTGGATGCCATGACCTTAGTTTTCTGAATGTTGAGTTTTAAGTCAACTTTTTCCTTCTCCTCTTTCACCAAGAGGCTCTTCAGTTCTTCTTCACCTTCTGCCATAAGGGTGGTGTCATCTGCATATCTGAGGTTATTGATATATATCTCCCGGCAATCTTGATTCCAGCTTGTGCTTCACCCATCCCATCATTTCTCATGATGTACTCTGCATATAAATTAAATAAGTAGGGTGAAAATATACAGCCTTGATGTAGTCCTTTCCCAATTTTCAACCAGTCCACTTTCCATGTCCAGTTCTAAACGCTACTTCTTGACCTGCACACAGATTTCTCAGGAAGTAGGTAAGGTGGTCTGGTATTCCCATCTCTTAAAGAATTTTCCAGTTTGTTGTGATCCACACAGTCAAAGGCTCTGGCATAGTCAATAAAGCAGAAGTAGATGTTTTTGTAGAATGCTCTTGTTTTTTCAATAATCCAATGGATGTTGGCAATTTGATCTCTGGTTCCTCTGCCTCTTCCAAATCCATCTTGAATATCTGGAAGTTCACGATTCATGTACTGTTGAAGCCTGGCTTGGAGAATTTTGAGCATTATTTAGCTAGCGTGTGAGATGAGTGCAATTGTGCAGTAGTCTAAACATTTTTTGGCATTGCCTTTCTTTGGGATTGGAATGAAAACTGACCTTTTCCAGTCCTGTGGCCACTGCTGAGGTTTCCAAATTTGCTGGCATGTTGAGTGCAGCACTTTCACAGCATCATCTTCCAGGATTTGAAATAGCTCCACTGGAATTCCATCACCTCCACTAGCTTTGTTCGTAGTGATGCTTCCTATGGCCCACTTGACTTCACATTCCAGGATGTCTGGCTCTAGGTGAGGGATCATACCATTGTGGTTATCTGAGTCATGAAGATGTTTTTTGTATAGCTCTTCTTTGAATTCCTGCCTCCTCTTAAAAGTATCTTCTGCTTCTGTTAGGTCCATACAATTTCTGTCCTTTATTGTGATCATCTTTGCGTGAAATGTTCTCTTAGTATCTCTAATTTTCTTGAAGAGATATCTAGTCTTTCCCATTATACAGTTTTTCTCTATTTCTTGGCCCATGGCATGTGGAATCTTCCCAGACCAAGGTGTGGAACCCACATCCCCTGCACTGGCAGGCAGATTCTTAATCTCTGGACTGCTAGAGATTCTATTAGTTTCCTCCATTTCTTTGCATCGAGCACTGAGGAAGGCTTTCTTAATTCTCCTTGCTTTTCTTTGGAACTCTGCATTCAAATCGGTATATCTTTCCTTTTCTCCTTTGCTGTTAGCTTCTCTTCCTTACTCAGCTATTTGTAAGGCCTCCTCAGACAACCATTTTGCCTTTTTGCATTTCTTTTTCTTGGGGATGGTCTTGATCCGTGCCTTCTATACAATGTCATGAACCTCAGTCCATAGTTCTTCAGGCACTCTGTCTATCAGATCTAATCAGTTGAATCTATTGTCACTTCCACTGTATAATCCTAAAGGATTTGATTTAGGTCATACCTGAATGGTTAAGTGGTTTTCCCTACTTTCCTCAACTTAACTCTGAATTTTGCAATAAGGAGTTCATGATCTGAGCCACAGTCAGCTCCTGGTCTTATTTTTTACTGACTGTATAAAGCTTCCCCATCTTTGGCTGCACAGAATGTAATCAATCTGATTTTGGTGTTGACCATCTGGTGATGTCCATGTGTAGAGCCTTCTCTTGTGTCGTCGGAAGAGGCTGTTTGCTACAACCAGAGCATTCTCTTGGAAAAACTGTTAGCCTTTGGCCTGCTTCATTTTGCACCTCAAGGCCAATCTGCCTGTTCCAGGTTATCTCCTAACTCCTACTTTTGCATTCCAGTCCCCTATAATGAAAAAGATATCTTTTGTAGCTGTTAGTGCTAGAAAGTCTTGTAGGTACTCATGGAACTGTTCAACTTCAGCTTCTTCAGCGTTACTGGTTGGGGCATAGATTTGGGTTACTATGATACTGAACGGTTTGCCTTGGAAATGAACAGAAATCATTCTGTCATTTTTGAGATTGCATCCAAGTACTGCATTTTGGACTCTTTTGTTGACCATGATGTCTACTCCATTTCTTCTAAGGGATCCCTGCCCACAGTAGTAGATGTAATGGTCATCTGAGTTAAATTCAACCCATTCCGGTCCATTTTAGTTCACTGAGTCCTACAATGTCGATGTTCACTCTTGCCATCTCCTGTTTGACCACTTCCAATTTGCCTTGATTCAAGGACCTAAAATTCCAGGTTCCTATGCAATGTTGCTCTTTACAGCATCGGACTTTACTCCCCTCACCAGTCACATCCACAACCAGGCGTTATGTTCACTTTGGCTCTGTCTCTTCATTCTTTCTGGAGTTATTTCTCCACTCTTCTCCAGGAGCGTATTAGGCGCCTTCCGACAGGGAGTGTCCTATCTTTTTGCCTGTTCATGGGGTTCTCAAGGCAAGAATACTGAAGTGGTTTGCCATTCCCTTCTCCAGTGGACCACGTTTTGTCAGAACTCTCCACCGTGACCCAGCTATCTTGGGTGGCCCTACACGACATGGTTCATAGTTTCACTGAGTTAGACAAGGCTGTGGTCCATGTGATCAGTTTGGTTAGTTTTCTGTGACTGTGGTTTTCATTTGGTCTGCCCTCTGATGGAGAAGGATAAGAGGCTTATGGAAGCTTCCTGATGGGAGAGACTGACTATGGGGGAAACTGGGTCTTGTTCTGATGGGCAGGGTCATGTTTAGTAAATCTTTAATTCAATTTTCTCTTGATGGGTGAGGCCTTGTTCCCTCCCTCTTGTTTGACCTGAGACCAAACTATGGTGGAGGTGGTGAAGCTAATGGTGACCTCCTCACAAGGTCCCTTGAATGCACTGACGCACTTAGTGCCCCCAACCCTGCAGGAGGCCACCGCCGACCCATGCCTCTGCTGGAGACTCCTGGACACTCACTGGCAAGTCTGGACATCACCTGAAAAGGGCAAAAAGGTTCCAGCACCTCTACATTTGAGAGTCACTCTGATATATATATATATACATATATATATATATATATATATATATATATATATATATACACATATATATATATATATATACAGACACACACACATTTCAAAAGCTACCTAAAAATTAAAAAGTGATTTTCAATGACTGCAACTGTTTGAGCTGATATGGCAATCCAAATATTAGGCAAACACTTCCAACATACTGCAATTGTTCTGTTGGTCTAGATCTACATACCATCACAATATTAAATCAACAATGCTATCATTTAACTGGAACCTATAAAATATAAAAAGTTCAAAGGCACTCTCCAACTGAAAAAAAAGTTTATTAAAATTCAACTGGGGTTTAATATGAAAAATGTTAATGTTCCAAAAGAATGCTAGCTAAGCAATCATGTATAGATAGATATTAGCCTGAAATTTAAGACACATTGCTGGATTGAATGATGAGACTATCAGCCTGAGTTCTTCAGCTCATTAGCTTAACTGCAATACCAACCTAATATCCATAAAGGCACAAAGGCAGACGTAACGTACCTCGTAAGTGTAGAGAACTACACAAATTTTTCATTATCTACATCACAAGGATTTATGTTCAGTATTACCTTAGTGACAGTGAAGAGGAACCCAGAAAAGCCTTTGAGGAAGAAGCTAACTTAAAAAAAAAAACCAAAACATTAAAACCTGTTTTTCTTATGTTCAGTGCCAACATACTGAAAAACAGAAATACACCCTTCTTTAAAAAAACAGAACCCCAAAAAACAACAAACGGAAAATGACCCAGTAGGTATCCACCCAGTGACACACCAAAGCAACTGGCCATCGTTGTCCCAAACCTGCTCTCCTCCTGTATTTCCTGAGCCGTCTACCCAGACACAAAGCCAGTGCGAGTATCATCTGACCTCCGCTATCAACCACTCACCAAGCCCTGCTGACTCCACGTCACTGGCCCCCAGGCCCTGCCAGGGGGGCGGCCATGCCTCCGCCCAGGTGAGCCCGGGCGCCTCTTCTCCACCCTCCCTCATCACCACTCCCCTCGTTCAGGGCGGCAGCTTCTCTCACCCTCGAGCCTCCGAAGACTTCAGTTTCCCCTTAAGGTCACTTACTGTGGATGGCGGAAGAGCTCTAACTTCTCAGGTGGGGATGTGCTTTTAATATGAAGAAAGGCTTTCAATGGAATTACTACCTCCTCAAAGAGGACAACCCCAGAGAGGGAGCAGAACCCTGGACTGCGCAGCCCCACTCTGGACGGCAGTGGTGGTTTAGCTCCCTGTGGGCCCCCACACCATCTCTGAGACAGCTGTTACATCGCTATTCTTACAGCATCATTATTTTTGATGATAATAATAAGCAACCAATGGTGGAGTATTTTTATTACTCGTAAAATTAACATGGTACTTTAACATACACAATCGCAAAGGGCATCTTTCCCCGGTCCTGGTTACACCGAGGAGAATCAGAATCCTATACATTCTATCAATGATAATGGTTCATTAGCTGTGGGTGAGGAAGGAGGCAGCAGAAGAGATCTGAAGACTTGAATGGGTATGGTAACTGGCATTGGAAAAAAGAGTGTGAGGGAAAGAAAAGACAGGTTTGTTCTCTCCCTCTGTGTTTCTATTTCTGTTTTGCAAATAAGATCATCTATACCACGTTTCCCCGGTGGCTCAGTGGCAGAGAATAGGCCTGCAATACGGGAGACCCGGGTTCGATCCCTGGGTTGGGAAGATCCCCTGGAGGAGGACATGGCAACCCACTCCAGTATTCTTGCCTGGAGAATCCCATGGACAGAGGAGCCTGGAAGGCTGAAGGCCTTAGGGTCGCACAGAGTCAGACATGACTGAAGTGACCTAGCAGGAGCAGCAGTAGCATACCACACTGAATGGTGAGGGGGGAGTGGCATGAATTGGGAGATTGGCACTGACATATATACACTACTGATACTAAGTATCAGTTCAGTTCAGTCCAGTCGCTCAGTCTTGTCTTGACGTTTTGCAAACCCATGGACTGCAGCATACAAGGCCTTCCTGTCCATCACCAACTCCCAGATTCTACTCAAACTCATGTCCATTGAGTTGGTGATGCCATCCAACCATCTCATCCTCTGTCGTCCCCTTCTCCCACCTTCCATCTTTCCAAGTATCAGGGTCTTTTCCAATGAGTCAGTTCTTCCCATCAGGTGGCCAAAGTATTGGAGCTTCAGCTTCAGCATCAGTCCTTCCAACGAATATTAAGGACTCATTTCCTTTAAGATGGACTGCACTCGGCTTTCTTTATAGTCCAACTCTCACATCCATACATGACAATTGGAAAAACAATAGCCTTGACTAGATGAACCTTTGTTGGCAAAGTAACGTCTGCTTTTTAATATGCTATCTAGGTTGGTCATAACTTTTCTTGCAAGGAGCAAGTGTCTTTTAATTTCATGGCTGCAGTCACCATCTGCAGTGATTTTGGAGCCTCCCCAAAATGAAGTCTCTGTTTCCACTGTTTCCCCATTTATTTGCCATGAAGTGATGGGACCAGATGCCATGATCTGAATGTTGAGTTTTAAGCCAACTTTTTCACTCTCCTCTTTCACTTTCATCAAGAGGCTCTTTAATTCCTCTTTGCTTCTGCCATAAGGGTAGTGTCATCTGCATATCTGAGGTTATTGATATTTCTCCCGGCAATCTTGATTCCAGCTTGTGCTTCATCTATCCCAGCATTTCTCATGATGTACTCTGCATATAAGTTAAATAAGCAGGCTGGCAATATACAGCCTTGACAGACTCCTTTCCTGATTTGGAACCAGTCTGTTGTTCCATGTCCAGTTCTAACTGCTCAATATGCTACTGGAGAAATAAGTCCAGAAGGAATGAGGAGACAGAGCCAAAGCAAAAACACCACCCAGCTGTGGATGTGACTAGTGATGGAAGTAAAGTCCATCACTTTACTGTAAACAACAATACTGCCTAGGAACCTGGAATGTTAGGGCTATGAATCAAGGCAAATTAGAAGTGGTCAAACAGGAGATGGCAAGAGTGAACATTGGCATTTTAGGAATCAGAGAACTAAAGTGGACTGCAATGGGTGAATTTAACTCAGATGATCATTATATCTACTACTGTGGGCAAGAATCCCTTAGAAGAAATGGCGTAGTCATCATAGTCAACAAAAGGGTCTGAAATGCGGTATTTGGATGCAATCTCAGAAATGACAGAATGATCTGTGTTTGTTTCCAAGGCAAACCATTCAATATCAGAGTACTCAAAGTCTATGCCCCGACCAGTAATGTTGAAGCTGAAGTTGAATTGTTCTATGAAGACCTGTAAGACCTTCTATAACTAATACCCAAGAAAGACACTAAATATAAAACAGGTAATTAATGAGAACCTATTGTATAGTTCAGGGAACTCTACTCAGTGCTCTGTGATGACCTAATGGAAAGGAAATCCAAAAAGAGAGGGGATATACGTATACTCACAGCTGACTCACTTTAGTGTGCACTAGAAATTAACACAAACTGTAAAGTAACTATACTCCAATAAAAAATTAATAAAGAAAAACAAATTACAGCAGGCCATCACCAGAAAAAAAAATAAAGAAAACATAGGACAATATAAAAGATGTGCTGTGCTGCGCTTAGTCGCTCAGTTGTGTCCCATTCTTTGCGACCCCATGGACTGTAGCCTACCACGCTTCTCTGTCCATGGGGATTCTTTAGGCAACAATACTGAAGTAGGTTTCCCTGCCCTCCTCCAGGTGACCTTCCCAACCCAGGGATCAAACTCAGATTTCTCGCACTGCAGGCAGATTCTTTACCATATGAGTGACCAGGGAAACCCAAGAATACTGGAGTGGGTAGCCTATACGTCCTCCAGGGAACCTTCCCAACCCAGGAATCAAACTGAGATCTCCTGCATTGCAGGCTGATTCTTTACCAGCTGAGCTGCCAGGGAAGCCATATAAAAAATACAAATGACTATTTAGGAGGTATGTCTACAGGAAGAACAGGGGAAGTGGGCATCTCAATTCATAAGTCTCCAGCTTCACTCTGTCTGGGGTGATTTAAGACACAGCCCTGTGCAGACAGTTTTTCCCCCACCATAATCAGGATATCTTCTGGGTATTTCCTTCTCTGCCTTTTCTCAGCATGTTACACGCAGCTTCTCTCTGGGTCTGCGTCTCCTTCACTGCTTGCTGCCATTAACCCCTTTCTGTAAAAATGGAGTCAGCACTTAAGAGTTCCTTGCAAGTCATGGGACTGTTCACATTTGGCAATTACCTGTTATCCAGGGGGGAAAAAAAATAGTTCCCTTAACAGAGTTTGTACAAAAATGATCCAGAATGGATTACAAAAGCAAGTATTGAAACTGTGATTCCGTATGTGGCATTGCATTCCTGAGTTTATGTGGTTTAAAAGTGTTGGCAAAAAATGGACAGAATCTAGAGCTATTTTGTAATTTTGTCTAAGGTGCCCATGATGTGAATTAAAAATAAGTTACAATACAATTTCACACTGAGATTTACAAGCCACCATCTAATGCCCCTCATTTGTATTCACCCGCCATGTTTCACGACTGTAGCATTTGCCCACAGAAATTTAAATGTCCCAAATGGCAGCATTATCAGAAACATACGCTAGTTCTGAAGCATGAAAAATTAAGAGTTGGACTAAAAAAAAAAAAAAAAAGATCGACAGACAGAAGCTAACTGGTAACAGATCCGAAAACTGAGAATTATTTGCTCAGCACAAGTATAATCACCATGATCACCATCCCTCTTAAATCCTTCAGCTTCTCTAAATGTTAAAGCGTTAACTGCCATTTCTCTACCACAAATGGATTGTGCCCACTTGAATGTCAGTAAAGAAATTCTTGTCCAGAGACATCTTTTCCCCGCCTTGGCAGGATCTTACTGAGGAGAACAAGACCAAACAAGCACAGCAATGGAGCAGGAGGAAAGGCGTGGTGAGTTACAGTGCAAAGAGCAACAAGGCATGCCTCTGAGCGCAGGGTTAGCCGTGCTGGCTGTCGGTGTCTCCACGTGCCACACGGAATCAGACGCGACTGACGGCATGGAAGGGTTGGAATCCAGCAGTAGCTTTCTAAATCAGTCACAGCCTACTTTCCCAGAGTCTGAGATGGTGCGGCCAGTCTGTCTGCAGGGAGGCATGCGCTGTGAAGTGTTTTGCTAGCACTGGTGATGGATGGGCAGATCTGTCCCGTGGGGATGGATGGTCAGGGACAGGTGCAAGACAACTGGCCAGACTGGGCCGTGCAGCCTGACCAGACAGCAAAGCAGAGTTCCTGCTCCTTCTGGAAGGAAGACCTGGACCCCACGCACTCCACAACTGACCTGCTCGAACAGGTCAGACAGGAAGCACAGGAGCTGACCTGAGAGTTCAGAGGACAGTTTTTCCATCTACCCAATACTTATTTTCCTATGGTGCCACATATACTTCATTCAAACCAATAATTCAACAGTTAAAAGCAAAAAACAACAACAAACTCTACTAAGCAATGCCAAGGCTGCTACTCAATTTATTTTGCTCAAATTTTTCATGTGAAGGTAATCCTGAAAGCTGTACCGTTAGAAGAGTCAAATAATTAGTCTTGTTATGTAACTTTGTTTCAACATGTATGTACGAGTGTAAGCCTACATGTGAAAGAAAAAGATGTGTATGACTTTGGGTAAAATTACATGGCATGTTTTCAAAAATCAGGAAGTCTAGGTAAGAGTCTCCCTAACTATGTAGTTTTTAAGAAATATAAATGAATGAAGGGAAGCGCATGCTGAAATTTGGGAAAAAACAGACACACTCACAAAGAGCAACCCTACCAATAAGTTATTATTTAGAAAATAAGTTATGAACGTTAAGTTCCCTTCATTACCTTTATTCTTATACTCGTAAGAGGAAAAGGACAGCTGGTAAGAACTTCTCTGGACCTGTCTGCAGAGGGAACTAGATAAACGCCCAAGGACCCACTGGTTTGACAACTTTATAATTCTACAGTTTTATAAATAATATAAATAGAGACAAAAGAGGCTCTCAAAGACACTATTACAGCACAGAATTAAATCCATATAGGCATATAACCTGTCATACAGCAAGTGAAAATTTTATAGCAATAATCTTGTGTAGTAACAGTCCCTTTAAATGCAGTCTCCAACTCACCAGACAGAAAAAAAAAAAAAAAAACGAAGGCAAGAAACATTCAAAGGCGCTCAGAACTTCGGACGGTGCCAAACAAATTTATATGGAACATTTTCCTTAAAATTTTGCTGAAATGAAAACATGATCTAACTTAACCCTCACACACCTGAGAGACAGGTACTATGACAGAGAGAACACAAATGGAGAAACTAAAGATTAGATACATTAATAAGAGCATTGCTTATGGTCCTAAGCTAGTGAGGGACAGCACCCAAAAGGGACAAGATTAAAAGAACGAGGTGGAGAAAGTCAACTTTTCGACTCTTTCCACGAAAATCATTATTTCTATGCCCTTGATTTTTCACTTATTCATTCTGTAAACATTCTAATACTGTTGGTGCCCTGGACAGAAAAGAAATAAGGGGTGAATACTGCTCAGGTACCAAAAATTCACGGTCACAATTTTAACACACTGTATCTAAACCTAGAAGCAAATATACCTGCATCATGCTTTAGCAAATGAAGACTAATCTTTCAGCCATAAGGCATATAAATTAAGATCTAGCCTCTGATAAAGCATAACATTAATATCATACTCCACATTAAAAGGTGTTCTATGGACAAATAAACCAAAGCAGAAAGATGTCTCATTTTCTGAAAATATCCTAGTGAGTTAATGACAATGGCGGAAATAGAATTCTAGGCATGACACTGTGATCTCCTCTTTTCAAAATATGCATATGCGATATTTCCTTTATTTTTATGTCCTGTTAATATATTCTTCAAACAAAAGACCTGGCCTTGACCACGTCTTCTCTGTAATTCTACTCATATCCTTTAAGATGATGTGACTGATAATCTCAGCAATCCCAAAAGCTGAACAGATGTAATCAAACAGTAAAGAAAATTTCTTAACATGTAAGAAAATAACCGAACTCAAGGTTTCAGAAAAACATTTCCTATGGGCAATTAGTAATACAATGTATCTATAAACAATCTAATTTAGAGTATCTTATTTTAAAGACTATATTTTATAATATGTTTATTATATATTTTATAATATTAAGAATGGTTTATTACCAAAAGAAGGTATACAGAAGGAAAAAGCTGATAACTTTTTAATTCTTCAAAATTAGTAACATGTAAACTCAGACACTAACTAGATCAATTCCAAAGAAAGTGATTCAGTTATAGCTGAAGTGATAATAACCAAGATTAAATACTCCAATCCTTCCTCTGATTTCTGAATATGCTTTAGATGGTTTAATCCCTTTAAAGCACTTTTTTCATCCTAATTAGTTAAAAAATATCAGGAGTATAACACTCTCCTGCTACAAGAAGAATTTATATACCACTTGTAATTGAAAGATTTTTCAGCAATACCCAATTATATCTGATTATATATATATATATACACACAGTTGTTACATAATTGGCAAAACTATCCAGAGAAGGTAAATATCTTTCATAAGACATTAGAGTAAACCAGCACTTTATATAAGTTTCCAGTTCCTAAGGAGATTATGTTTTCCTACATAAAGTGATGATTACATAAGGTAAAGATTATGTTCTCCTACATAAAGTAACGCTACTGTTGATTTCCTCCTGAACCAACTTCTATTTGGCCCAAACCGACCTTCTCATGCGGTGCTGCACAATCTTACTAGTTGTAACTACTGTCCTCTACAGTACTTCACTCTCACTCATCATTTTACAACAAACTTTTCCGTATTTTTATCTAGGCACAAACACACTTCCCCCCTGAACATGGTAACTTAGATTTTCAACAAAAATTTGCTGACTTAAACTGAAAGATGATATTTCAAAAATGTTAAAATTGAAGGGTAGTCACACACACAATCTAAGACCAGTTAATACAATGTATTTATGGAAATATCATTGATATCCTCATACTGCAGACAAGAAAATCTCAGAATTGCAGTATTTTAATAAATTATGCCAGGGCCTCAAATTTCAGATATCAAAACCAGGATTCAAGTGCAGGGTCCAGACTCAAAAGTCTCATGGCATGGTGCTCTGAGGGTGCTGCTCAAAATAAGAAATGGTATGCCCCATCTGGAAGGATTAACATGCACTAGAGCTCTTCAAAACTACCAGATACCCCCCATCTGTAAGCCACTTTGCTCACATTCTCTCTATAAATGACGTCAAATGACAAAGGGTTATCATAAACAAAAGGGATTCTAAAATCAGTAGGAAGTAAGGAGATCAGAAAAATTGCTTCAGATTATACATTACAAAATTATACACCTACATTCTATGAATGTGAATTAAATTTTCCCTACATTAGCATACCATGTTCTCGTTATTCACAAATTCCAGTCTATAAAGAAGGCAAAATGATCACAGAGAGTTATCTAGACTCTTCATGTTAGAAGACACATCTAAGATCAACCAGTTCTCCCGATTATTTCACAGATGATAAAACCAGACCCAGAATGAGTCAACTGCCTCAGGGTCATATTATTATTAATAAAGGCCCAGAGAAGACCTGGACCCTTTGAACACCAACCCAATTACTCTGTCCACTGGTTATACTATAATTACACTGGCTGGTATAATTATATACCTCATTTCTAGAGGAACACTGAAAGGAAGAAATACTCATTATATATGTCAATAGCTCAAAGAAACTGGATCCTTATACTTTAGTATAATGATCTAAATTTTCATATGAGAGAGCTGATGCACACATAAACTGATATATTTTGCCTAAACTTTAAATGTATTTTTAATCATTCCAATGAAGACCTCCCTCAAACAGTGTATACTGGGGTATAGAGAAACTTCATCACAGTAACTGAGAGTCTCTTCGTAGAAGCAGTTTCCCTCTCTCAATCATTTATACTCTCTCGGGTCTTCCACAGATTCTAAAAAGATGTCATAAAATCTGATTATCAACATCATATCCTCCACTGTGAACTGTATCTAGAAATAAGACAGATAGCCTCCAATGACATCCTAGTGAAATTTCTCTTTTTTTAAGGAACAAAGACTAATGAGCAAAATGAAAAAAGTAAACATGTTGAATATTTTTATTGTCAGTGAAGTAGGCAAGGACAGTACCTTCACTCTTAGCTTGACTGTTTTCAAAACAATAATCACAATATACATTTAATTTTTACTTAGGTATAGAAGTTTCTATGTGAAAAATCAAGAAAGCTGCAAAATTTTCATTTGACAAGATGACATTTATATCAAAAAAAAAAAGAAGAAGGATATCGACTTCTTTCTGGCACCTTGATTTTAATATCATAGCAAATAATCCTTTCAAAAATACATTCCCAAGCTTTTACTTATATTAAAAACAAAGTTTCAAAAGGGGCACACCCTGTAGTTGAAAGGCAGAACTCCCCACCCTTCACTTCCCTCCACCTCGTTTCAATTCAGCTGCAGCCACACAAATTCCAACACAAGGGAAGGCAACTCGGTAACGTCAGAAATATAGCAGGCCCTTGAAAACGAGAATCGTAAACAAAAAACACTCCAGGACGACACCTAAAGCCAAGATGCCAAGGAAGCAGGGAAACAGCGACGCAGGATCCATTTTTAAAGCGGCATGATGTTCAGCAGTGGTCTGCCTTCAACTCAGCTCACCCCGCTCCACACTTCCCATGTGTCATCAGAGGACACTGTTCCTTTCAAAGTTAAGGGCAATGAAAGGATTCCCCTTGTTTCATCAGAAATCTACCCGACATGAGGAGGAGGAAGGCAAGAGGGAAAAAAAAAAAAAAGGATTGTTTGGGCATTTCCACCGCACCCCCGCCCCCCGCCCCCACCCAAGACCAGACCACAACAAGTATTTTTTCTATCTCCCGATAGATGAAACTCTTCAGTAAAGAAGGGGAAAGTAAATAGGAGGAAGAACTGTAATTCTTGACCTGGTGCCAGTTTACAGTATTTAAAAAAAAGAATCTGCGCCACAGCTTGGCAGCCAGCCATATTTACAGTAAGCTATCTAGTGTTTTGCCCAACGGGAAGAACAAAGGACTCAGTGTGGTGCTGCTGGGTTTGTATGTTTCAAATATTGTGGCGAGAAGGAATGTCTCCCCACATGCAATAGGCCCTCTCCTCTTTACAGCTCTCTCTCCTCAATGACTCTCCAAGTATAGTCACAAGAGCCTCTAAAAGGGCACGAGAAAGCTTCCTGGGCTAAGAGTTTTTGCTGAAACTTTAAAGAACCAATTATTTTATTTGCCAAGATAGCATATCTATTAAATAAAGAGGCTGAACTTTCAAATTTCGAAAGCTTACAAGCACATGATGTTTAACAAGATAGGGGGGCTCTTGTCTTTTGAGAACAGTTAAACATGAAACTTAACTATGATTTTCTTGGTGAGATTGAGTATCTATATTTTCCATTATATTATGACACATGTTTAGCTGATAAAATGAATGGAATGACACCAGGAAAATTACATATAGGGACTCAACATCTATTTTAATAGAGAGCTTTCCTACTTTGTTTCCAGAAGTAAAAATTTAAAGTGACAGTTTTATGACCAGCATAAAAATCAACCACAACAAAAACTCTTCTCCCCCGAAGTGACACTTCTTTTGAAACTATGCCCGAATACAACGTAAGCAAATGAAGATGAAGCCAATTTCTATTTCTTTATGTCTATGGTTACATATTTGCTTGAGCCAAAAAAAATTTATTTTAAATATCAATGTAATGGGACTGCATGTCTGATTTAACTTTTAGTTTCCTTATTGACATTCTAAGTGGAAAAGGAAGACAAGAGAAAGTTGAATAAGTGTAATAGACAGACTATTAGGTAATGCAAACTGCTGAAGAGAAAGCTCAAAGAAGGAATGGGAGCCATGAGTCAGTGGAGCAGGAAGAAGAGGGGTGCAATTTTAGGGTCGGTGTTTGGGAGTTGTAAGAGGGAATCAACCCTCTGGGTATCACCAGCACACAATGAGGTTTCCGAAAGAATCAGCAAAGTCTTCTGGAAGACTGTGAAGCTAGCTCTTCCCAAGAGGAGGGAGAACAGTAGAGAGCCTCTTCTTTAAACACAGCGCTGTTCCCAAAATGAGACAAAGGAGCTCGTGCAGGGACCAAAGAATTTAGAGGAAAAGAAAGCAGATGAAAAAGGGAGAGGAAAAGCCATGGACAGCTGCGAATGATGTGGAGAGAAAAGGTTTTGAGGCAGTGGCCTAAATAATAATGATAATAATCAGTAGAATAGCTGGACGTTAGACATTTGGAAAGAGAGTCTGTATAAACTCTTGCAGCCTGGAAGAGGCTTCTCAGGAGAGTATGAGTAGCTACCAAGAGGAATCACCAGGATACGTCTACAGCAGGGTAGTTTACTGAGATTTTATTTTTGTTCTGTTTCCAGTATTTTGTTTCTTTCCTTGTGGGGACAGATAGGGGAAGGACATTCTCTGGGACACAGGCTGTCGGGCTTCCCAGGGCCCGGGAAAATAGCAGGCCACACGAGATAAATGGGTGCGTGCTGCGATGTAGACTGTGCTGACCTGGCACGGAAATCCTCACGTCACCTTTAAGGGGTGATGTGGATCTGGGGTACGTGAGGGGACTGCATAGACTTACAGCTGGAGGACCTCCCCGTATGTCCTAAGCGGCAAAACCTCTGGGTCTTTCACATCAGCCATGGAGGAAGTTACAGGAATAATACTGAGTAGGAACGAGGAGGATCCAACTTCCTTCCAATCTGGCTTGTTTAGGAGCTCTTGGGAAAGAGAAATGTAACTTTAAGGCAACAATAAGAAAACACTCATACCCATCCTAGTAGCAAAAATTTTAAACTCATTAATGTGGGCAAGAATGTGAAACTGGGAGGACCCTCATGCACAGCTGGTAGGACTATAAATTGTCAGAGACCTTGGCAACAACTAGAATATAATGAAGACAGGCACAGTCCATGCCCTGTCAATTTCTTTACAGGAACAGATCCAGAAAAATGGTTGTGTCTCTGTACACAGAAATGCATAAAAATATTCATTGCATCATGGTTTAAAGAAAAATTACAAGGCATTTTCATCAAAAGGAAACAAAAGAAACAAATTATGTTTATATTAATGGGATATGAAAGAGCAATAAAAACAAATTCACGGGATCAATCTGCACCAGCAAAATCTGAAAAAAAAAAAAAAAGAAGAAGAAGAAGAAAGGAAAAGATGAACAAAACAATGCAAGTTACAAAAAAAAACCTAAAAAATAAATATGGACTTCCCTGGTAGTCCAGAGGTTAAGAATCCGCACTTCCATTGCAGAGGCCATGGGTTTAATCCCTGGTAGCAGATCTAAGATCCTGTATGACCTGAGGTGCAGCCAAAAAAATAACAACAATATATAGTATAATACGAAGAGTAAAAGTTGGAAAATGACATTAGTGGGAGAGTAAGCATCTAATGAAAAAGGATTGGGAATTAAATTTTATTTCATAATTTAATTATCTGTCTAAATTTAACTGTAGAAATCTAGATTTCTCTTTTGGAATATGCATATTATTATTTTTATATAATTTCTATTTAGGAATTCGATGTAAATCAAGTTTTCTTTATGCCAGTCTCAGATAGGGGTGGCCAAGAATTCATCAGGGAATCCAGGCAAGTTTATAGGGTCTCTCCACGTTTGCATGAGGAAGGGAAGGAGTCAATACTGGTAGTGCAAATGGGCAGAGCAGATCCTCCTGCATAAAAGCAACATGCACGGGAAGCTCACCCTCCCACCGGAGACAGGCTGTCTCTACTCTGCAAAACAAGGTCCTGTACCAGTGAAGTACCAGCAGAATGCCTAGGTGCAATCTGTAAAAAGATCTAAGAAACCATCCCTTTGGAACAACTATCTGGGCTTCTATTCAGAAACAAGAGTTGACAAGAGATGACAGGCCAATTCTGAAATAAAAGAAAAACAGAACTGTATAGCATCCTCCCATATTATCTACTAGACAAGCGACTTCAATTTTCTCTGGATGCCAGTGATAAAGAGAAAGATGAGATGCCATGAAGGGTTCAAAGAATAATTGGAAAAAATCTATTTCAAAAGCTTGAGGATATTCAGAAGCAAGATAACATTAAGCTGGGCCTCTGTACTTAAAGTCTTCCTCACAGATGCACACTTATTAAGTCCATATTTCAGAATGAATACACTTTAATACCAACTAATCCTCTCCTTTCACCTAATTTAGAAAACAAAAATTAAAGATTATATGAAAAAGTTCATAAAAATAGATTTAGATGATTTTTATATTATTTGAAAAGGCACATGGGAAATTTAGATATCTTTTTAAAACACAGTGATTTAGGGTAAATATACCACCAGTGCTACTCGGTATACACATAAACTTTTTCCTTTGTTTTTATTGAGATATAATTCATATCCCATATAGCTTGTGTTATTATAGTATGCAATTCAGTGACTTTGAGTATATTCATGAAGTGATACAATCACTGCCTCTAATTAATTCCAAAATATTTTTAGCACTCTCCAAAAAACCCTACACATTAGCAGTCCCTCCCACACAGCCTTCCCCACCCTTCCACTCCCTCTCTGCCATCCATCTGTAGCCCCTGACAACCACGGACCTATGCTCTACGTCTGTGGAACAGACTACTCTGATCACTTCAAATAAATGGAATCACACAATATGCAGCCTTTGTGCCTTGCTTCTTTCATTTGGCATAAAGACTTCAAATTTCACACATGTTGTAGCAGTATTAGTACTTCCATTCCTTTATATGACTCTATAATATTCCACGGTATCACTATACAACATGTGTTTATTCATTTCTCAGCCAATGGACTTCTTGATTATTATGAAATAACACTACTAGGAACACTCACCTGTAAATTTTTGTGTTAACATAAATATTTTCACTTTTCTTGGAATTGCTGGGTCATATGGTAATTCTACGTTTAACCTTTTGAGGACTGCCAGATTTTTTTCAAGAGTTTCACTATTTTCCATTCCTACCAGCAAAGCATGAGAGTTCCAGTTTACCACATCCTCAGCAACACTTGTTATCCTCTGTTTAATTGTAGCTGTCTTAGTGGCCACGAACTGGCAATTACTAACAATATTGAGCATCTTTCAGCACAAAGATTTTTAGAAGAATGATATAGCTTATACTGATTTAACAAGTGCTGTTAACAATAATCGGAGAAGGCAATGGCACCCCACTCCAGTACTCTTGCCTGGAAAATCCTATGGATGGAGGAGCCTGGTAGGCTGCAATCCATGGGGCTGCGAAGAGTCGGACACGACTGAGCAAATTCACTTTCACTTTTCACTTTCATGCACTGGAGAAGGAAATGGCAACCCACTCCAGAGTTCTTGCCTGGAGAATCCCAAGGACGGGAGAGCCTGGCGGGCTGCTGTCTATGGGGTCGCACAGAGTCGGACATGACTGAAGCAACTTAGCAGCAGTAGCAGCAGCAGTTAACAATAATAAATTAGTTAACTCTTACATAATCGTTTCCTTTCATAATTCAGTTCGGTTGCTCAGTCGTATCCGACTCTTCATGACTCCATGAACCTCAGCACGCCAGGCCTCCCTGTCCATCACCAATTCCCAGAGCCTACCCAAACTCATGTCCATCGAGTCAGTGATGCCATGCAACCATCTCATCCTCTGTCATCCCCTTCTCCTTCTGCACTCAATCTTTCCCAGCATCAGGGTCTTTTCCAATGAGTCAGCACTTTGCATCAGGTGGCCAAAAAATTGGAGTTTCAGCTTCAACATCAGTCCTTCCAATGAACACCCAGGACTGATCTCCTTTAGGATGGATTGGTTGGATCTCCTTGCAGTCCAAGGGACTCTCACTCTCAAGAGTCTGCTCCAACACCACAGATCAAAAGCATCAATCCTTTGGTGCTCAGCTTTTTTTATAGTCCAACTCTCACATTCATACATGACCACTGGAAAAACCATAGCCTTGACTAGATGGACCTTTCTTGACAAAGTAATGTCTCTGCTTTTTAATATGCTATCTAGGTTGGTCATAACTTTCCTTCCAAGGAGCAAGTGTCTTTTAATTTCCTGGCTGCAATCACCATCTACAGTGATTTTGGAGCCCAAAAAACTAAAGCCAGCCACTGTTTCCACTGTTTCCTTTCATAATTAGACCTCACTAATATTTACATAGTCAATGAGTATTTTTCGTGAGTAAGGAAACTGTTAGAAGATCAAAAAGTAAATCTTTAAAAAGTACATATACTGATATAAGACTTTAAACATTTATAGACTTATGAAATGTATACATGTATACACTATAACATGCATACACTGTTATTCTTTAGCAAAAATGGTTGATCAAAAGAACACTAATTCTTTATGTAAGAATAAAGTTTGAAAAAAACAGTTTAATATGTTGTATCGCAAAGTAGAAAATGGTTATAAGTAGCTACCCTAGTTGCTCAAATGCCATTTATTATTTCTCTAGAAAAATTATGATTCTAAACAATCATGAAAAGTTTCTTTCACCAGTGTTTTATAGTTTTTCTATATATAGGTCTTTAGTTTCTTTAGGTAGATATATTCCTAAGTATTTTATTCTTTTCGTTGCAATGGTGAATGGAATTGTTCCCTTAATTTCTCTTTCTAGTTTCTCATTATTAGTGTATAGGAATGCAAAGGATTTCTGTGTGTTGATTTTATATCCTGCAACTTTACTATATTCATTGATTAGCTCTAGTAATTTTCTGGTGGAGTCTTTAAATACTTAGGAATATATCTACCTAAAGAAACTAAAGACCTGTATATAGAAAACTATAAAACACTGGCAAAAGAAATCAAAGAGGACACAAACAGATGGAGAAATATACCATGTTCATGGATTGCAAGAATCAATATAGTGAAAATGAGTATACTACCCAAAGCAATCTACAGATTCAATGCAATCCCTATCAAGCTACCAGCGGTATTTGTCACAGAGCAGGAACAAATAATTTCACAGTTTGTATGGAAATACAAAAAACCTCAAATAGCCAAAGCAATCTTGAGAAAGAAGAATGGAACTGGAGGAATCAACCTGCTTGACTTCAGGCTCTACTACAAAGCCACAGTCATCAAGACAGTATGGTACTAGCACAAAGACAGAAATATAGACCAATGGAACAAAACAGAAAGCCCAGAGATAAGTCCACGCACCTATGGACACCTTATCTTTGACAAAGGAGGCAAGAATATACAATGGAGAAAAGACAATCTCTTTAACAAGTGGTGCTGGGAAAACTGGTCAACCACTTGTAAAAGAATGAAACTAGAACACTTTCTAACACCATACACAAAAATAAACTCAAAATGGATTAAAGATCTAAACGGAAGACCAGAAACTATAAAACTCCTAAAGGAGAACATAGGCAGAACACTCTCTGACATAAATCACAGCAGGATCCTCTATGACCCATCTCTCAGGATACTGGAAATAAAAGCAAAAATAAACAAATGGGACCTAATTAAAATTAAAAGCTTCTGCACAACAAAGGAAACTATAAGCAAGGTGAAAAGACAGCCTTCAGATTGGGAGAAAATAATAGCAAATGAAACTACTGACAAACAACTAATCTCAAAAATATACAAGCAACATCTGCAGCTCAATTCCAGAAAAACAAATGGCCCAATCAAAAAATGGGCCAGAGCACTAAACAGACCCTTCTCCAAAGAAGACATACAGATGGCTAACAAACACATAAAAAGATGCTCAACATCACTCATTATCAGAGAAATGCTATTCAAAACCACAATGAGGTACCATTTCACACCAGTCAGAATGGCTGCGATCCAAAAGTCTACAAGCAATAAATGCTGGAGAGGGTGTGGAGAAAAGGGAACCCTCTTACACTGTTGGTGGGAATGCAAACTGGTACACCCACTATGGAGAACAGTGTGGAGATTCCTTAAAAAACTGGAAATAGAACTGCCTTATGACCCAGCAATCCCACTGCTGGGCATACACACTGAGGAAACCAGAAGTGAAAGAGACATGTGTACCCCAATGTTCATCACAGCACTATTTATAATAGCCAGGACATGGAAACAACCTAGATGTCCATCAGCAGATGAATGGATAAGAAAGCTGTGGTACATATACACAATGGAGTATTACTCAGCCATTAAAAAGAATCCATTTGAATCAGTTCTAATGAGGTGGATGAAACTGGAGCCTATTATACAGAGTGAAGTAAGCCAGAAAAAAAAAACCCCACCAATACAGTATACTAACGCATATATATGGAATTTAGAAAGATGGTAATGATAACCCTGTATGCAAGACAGCAAAAGAGACACAGATGTCTAGAACAGTCTTTTGGACTCTGAGGGAGAGGGAGAGGGTAGGATGATTTGGGAGAATGGCATTGAAACGTATAATATCATATATGAAATGAATCACCAGTCCAGGTTTGATGCATGATACAGGATGCTTGGGGCTGGTGCACTGGGATGACCCAGAGGGATGGTACAGGGAGGGAGATGGGAGGGGGGTTCAGGATGGGGAACACATGTATACCCGTGGCGGAGTCATGGTGATATATGGCAAAACCAATACAATATTGTAAAGTAAAAAAAAAGAGAGAAAAGTTTCATTACTTGAAACAGTTTTAAAATTGCTTTGAAATCACTTCTGTGACCTATTTGCTAGACCAAAATAAAACATTAATGTAAACTATATTCAGAAACATTCAGTATGAATTTTAAGTACTAGAAGGTATACTTCCTTATATGACACAATACATTACTGGCCACACTCATGACATTTAAGACCTCTGTACAATAAAAGCTAGGAGGGAGACTGATGTTTAAAGCATGGAAACTAAAATAAAAATGTGATTTTTCAAAATCTAAAATGAGAAGTTGAAAGCTCAAAGTACTGCTGATGGTCAGAAGTAACTCATTCAAGCTATGATATTTAACTCATTCAGGGTATGCTCTCTTGATCATTCAGCAAATGATGCCATAATTTTTCCCAGTGAAAGTACAAACCATTCAGTGAACACTGTTAGTATTCCGTGTATATGTTTCAGGTGTTCAGGTCTAACCACTAAATCCCCCTAATATATCTTGTGTTTCCAGCCTTAATACATCAGTTCATGTAAGTTTCTCTGCCTGGAATTTTCTTTTCTCCAGTCTTTTTCCACACCATTGCCATCTAACTGCATCCAATACAAACTCCATAAAGTTTACATAAAGCTGCTGGTGTAACTATTTCCTCCACTGAACAGTTAGCTATACCAAATATCAGTCAGGGCAATTAAACTCACAGGTAGATAAGAGGAGCTGGGTTTTGGAGAACCAAGGATGACTCCTACATTTCTCATTTGTTTGACTATGTAGGACACATCCCTTTTTCCATAAACATTTATGAAGCTGGAAGCAAGACAAAGAGAACAGCCTCCAAATTAGAGGGCACAAAGGTAGCTGCACAAAGGACCTGGAAAAGGTCCTTTTCCAGACCTCTGAATGAATTCACTATTATGTATTCATTCATTTAGTCAACATTTTTTCCACCTCTTCCTAAATGGACCCTAAGGATAAAGATGGGGCTTCCCTGATTGTCAGTGATTAAAGAATCCACCTACAATGCAGGAGACACAGGAGATGTGGGTTCCATCCCTGAGCTGGGAAAATTCCCTGGAGGAGGAAATGGCAACTCTTTCCAGTATTCTTGCCTGGAAATCCCATGGACAGAGGAGCCTGGTGGGGTACGGTCCATGGGGTTGCAAAGAATCAGACATGACTGAGTGACTGAGCATGCATACATGCAAGGATAATGATAGGAAGATGGAACATATATTTAATAAATATTTAATATCAGCCAAAAACTTACCATGTAACAGTTGCTCCACATCTCCACTATTACAGTTGTACCTTGGAGATACTGTGGGCTCAGTTCAGATAACCCAATAAGTGAGTCATACGAATTTCTGGGTGTCCCAGGGCACATAAAAGTTATGTTTACACTATAGTTTATAAGTGTGCAATAGCATTTTGTCTAAAAATATGTACATTTCTTAATTTTAAAATATTTTACTGCTAAAAAATGCTAACCAACATCTCAGATATCAGAGAGCCATAATCTTTTTGTTAGTGGCAGATTTTGCCTCAGTGTCAATGGCTGCTGATTGATCGGTGTTGTGGCTGCTCAAGGTTGGGGTAGCTGTGACAATTTCTTAAAATATTACAACAATGAAGTCTGCTGGCTTAAATTGACTTTTCCTTTCATGAATGATTTCTTGGTAGCACGCAATGTAGTTTGATAGCGTTTATTCACAGTAGAACTTCTTTCAAAACTGGAATCAAGCCAACATAGTATGTCTGCTATATTTCAGTTAAGAAATGAAATCAATCCTTTCAAACCCTACCACTGTTTTATCAACTAAGTGTATGTAATATTCTAAATTCAGCATTCCCATTTCAACAATCGTCACAGCATCTTCACCAATAATAGACTCCCATTGCAAGAAACCATTTTCTTTACTCATGAATGAGGCAATTCCTCATCCATTAAAGTTTTACCATGAGACACTTTTATTTCTCCTGCTATTTCTATAACATCGGCAGTTTCTTCCTTCACCAAAGTCTTGAACCTCTCAAAGTCATCCATGAGGATTCAGAATGAACTTCTTCCCAACTCCTGTTAATGTTGATATTCTGAACTCTTCACACAAATCACAAACATTCTTAATGGCATCTAGAATGGTGAATTATTTCCAGAAGGTTTTCAACTGATTTTGCCCAGATCCATGAAGGAATCATTATCTATGGCAACAAAACTGCTCCTTGATCCATGGGCTGCAGAACAAAACTCTGTTCAGTTCAGATGCTCAGTCGTGTCTGACTCTTTGCTACCCTATGGATTGCAGCTCACCAGGCCTCCCTGTTCATTACCAACTCCCTGAGCTTACTCAAACTCATGTCCATTGAGTCGCTGATGCCATCCAACCATCTCATCCTCTGTCGTCCCCTTCTCCTCCTGATCTCAATCTTTCCCAGCATCAGGGTCTTTTCAAATGAGTCAGCTGTTCACATCAGGTGGCCAAAGTATTGGAGTTTCAGCTTCAACATCAGTCCTTCCAATGAACACCCAGGACTGATCTCCTTTAGGATGGACTGGTTGGATCTCCTTGCAGTCCAAGGGACTCTCAAGAGTCTTCTCCAACACCACAGTTCATCAGCAGATGAATGGATAAAGCTGTGGTACATATACACAATGCGGTATTACTCAGCCATTAAGAAGAATACATTTGAATCAGTTCTAATGAGGCAGATGAAGCTGGAGCCAATTATACAGAGTGGAGTAAGCCAGAAAGAAAAACACCAATACAGTATACTAATGCATATATATGGAATTTAGAAAGATGGTAACAATAACCCTGTATGCAAGACAGCAAAAGAGACACAGATGTCTAGAACAGTCTTTTGGACTCTGTGGGAGAGGGAGAGGGTGGGATGATTTGGGAGAATGGCATTGAAACATGTATAATATCATATAAGAAATGAATCGCCAGTCCAGGTTCAATGCAGGATACAGGATGCTTGGGGCTGGTGCACTGGGATGACCCAGAGGGATGGTACAGGGAGGGAGGAGGGAGGGGGCTTCAGGACGGGGAACACGTGGACACCTGTGGCGGATTCATGTTGATGTATAGCAAAACCAATATCATATTGTAAAGTAATTAGCCTCCAATTAAAATAAATAAATTTTAATTTTTAAAAAAGCATCAATTCTTCAGCGCTCAGCTTTCTTTATACTCCAACTCTCACATCCATACATGACTACCGGAAAAACCAAAGCTTTGGCTAGACAGACCTTTGTTGGCAAAGTAATGTCTCTACTTTTTAATATGCTGTCTAGGTTGGTCAGAACTTTTCTTCCAAGGAGAAGGCATCTTTTAATTTCATGGCTGCAATCACCATCTGCAGCGATTTTGGAGCCCAAAAAATAAAGTCTCTCACTGTTTCCACTGTTTCTCCATCTGTCTGCCATGAAGTGATGGGACCAGATGCCATGATCTCAGTTTTCTGAACGTTGAGTTTTAAGCCAACTTCTTCACTCTCCTTTTTCACTTTCGTCAAGAGGCTCTTTAGTTCTTCTTCACTTTCTACCGTAAGGGTGGTGTCATCTGCATATCTGAGGTTATTGACATTTCTCCTGGCAATCTTGATTCCAGTTTGTGCTTTATCCAGCCGGGCATTTCTCATGATGTACTCGGCATATAAGTTAAATAAGCAGGGTGAAAATACACAGCGTGGACGGACTCCTTTCCCAAACTGGAACCAGTCTGTTGTTCCATGTCCAGTTCTAACTGTTGCTTCCTGACCTGCGTACAGATTCCTCAGGAGGCAGGTCAGGTGGTCTGGTATTCCCATCTCTTTCAGAATTTTCCACAGTTTGTTGCGGTCCACACAGTCAAAGGCTTTGGCAGAGTCAATAAAGCAGAAGTAGATGTTTTCTGGAACTCTCTTGCTTTTTCGATGATCCAACGGATGTTGGCAATTTGATCTCTGGTTCCTCTGCCTTTTCTAAATGTGTTAGCAGATGTGAAGACATTCATCTTTCCCTACATCTCACCTTCATCACAGTTCTTGGGTAACCAGGTACATTGTCAGTGAGCAGTTATATTGTGAAAACAATCTTTTTCTCCCAGAATTAGGTCTCAACAGTGGGATTAAACACCTCAGTAAACCACGCTGCAAACACATGTGCTGTCATTCAGTCTTTGCTGTTCTATTTATACAGCAAAGGCAGAATAGATTTAGCATAATTCTTAAGGGCTCTAGGATTTTCAGAATGGTCAGTGAACACTGGTTTCAACTAAAATCACCGGAGGCATTAGCTCCTAACAAGAGTCCATATACACTCTGAGGCTTTAAAGCCAGGCACTGACTTCTCCTCTCTAGCTATGAAAGTTCTAGATGGCATCTTCTTCCAAAAGAAGGCTGTTTCATCTCCCCAAATCTGTCTAGTGTAACTACTTTCATTACTTATCTTACTTAGATCTTCCAGATAACTTGCTGCAGCTTCTGTATCAGCACCTCTTGCTTCACCTTGTACTTTTATATTAGAGAAGTGCCTTCCTTCTTTCCTTAAACTTCACAAACCAACCCTGCTGGGCTTCAAACTTTTCCTCTGCACTTCCTCACCTCTCTCAGCTTTCAGAAAATGGAAGAGCATTAGGGCCTTGATCTGAATTAGGCTTTGGTTTCAGGGAATATTGTGGCTCGTCTGCTTTTCCAGCCAAACCATTAGAACTTTCTCCATATCAGCCATAGGGCTGTTTCACTTACTGCATGTGTTCACTGGAGGAGCAACTTTAATTTCCTTCAAGAACTTTACATTCACAACTTGGCTGTTGGGCACAAGAGGCCTAACTTTTGGCTTTCCTTGGATTTTAAAATGCCTTCTTCACTAAGTTTCATTATTTGCAGCTTTTGATTTAAAGCGAGAGATGTGACTCTTCCTTTCACTTGAACACTGAGAGGCCACTGCACAATCATTAATTGGCCTGATTTCAATACTGTTGTATCCTGGGGAACAGACAGGCCTGAGGATTTGAGAGATAGGGGCATGGCTGGTCTGCGGAGTCGTCAGAACACATACAACATTAAGTTCACCATCTCATATATGTGTGGTAGTAACCCTTAGTTACTAGTGATAACTAAGATCGTTGACCCCAGATCACCATAACAAATATAGTGATGAAAAAGTTTGAAATGTGAGAATTACCATATGTGACCCAGAGACAAGGAAGTGAGGAAATGCTGTCGGAAAAATGGTGCTGAAAGACTTCCTCCATGCACGGTGCCACAAACCTTCCATTTGTAAAAAAACACCATAAAAGTGAGCAATAAAAAGAGGTACGCCTATATTTTTAATCTTCACAAAAGACCCTACTGTTTTATCCACTGCAGAGAAAAAACAGCCTTAGAAGTGAAATTGCCCAAACTCATAAAACTAACCAGTACTCCAGCCAAGATCAAAAGACAAATCTGAGGAAAAAACAATCCGTCCAACTCCAAAGTTACTCAGTCTCAGTCCGAAGCAACTCAATTAGTGAGGAATGTATTAAAGTATAAAATACATGTTATATAGATGCAATCATATGCATTTTATAGCACATAAAATTAGTATCCATAATTAACATGATATTATACAATAAATATGCTAGTCTAGTTTTAATATTATAAATTATACCCTAATTTCTTTTATAAAATACTTTATAAAAATTATCAGGTTTTGAAAAATTATAAAAATATGCTATGAATGGCAGTAATTAGTAAAATTTTTAAAACATCATGTATTTATAGGTTACTAACTTCTTACTGCCAATCAAGAGATCTGTTTTGGAAAAAAACAGTCCAATATTAAAATTGAAAGTCACTCCAATACTAAAATAAGGAGATAGTTAGGATCTTGTAACTGAAGTAGGACCACACATAAAGCAGTGAAACAGTATGACCTCTTCTCTCCCAATGAGAAAGACCTGCTCCCAACCCATATCCTTAAAAAAAAATGTAAATGGTAAAGTCTCCATTTCCTCAGAGGCAATATTTTCAAATCTAGCTTGTCACCACAAGATAAAGACAATTTACCCAAAGTGTAAATAAGAAGGCCTATAAATGAGATAATAAGCAAACAGAATATTCTCAGAATTAATCTGTGCCAAGAGTTAAAATATTCACAACTTGATTACTTTAATGCATGATAACATGGGAATAGCATGAACCATCACGCTGCATGTTTCATAATACTGTATAGAAAGTGGCAACATTAATATAAGCTAAAGTAGTCCTTTTCGATGATTTTCTTAGCATTCTCCTTTCTGAGCTGAGCAAACCAAGCCTTAGGCGATCTGGGTGGAGATAAATCTGTATTAAGAGGCACTTTACCTTCATGTAAATCAAGACAGCGTAGCTGTAATTTTGTTATGCTCCAGCATACAGCAGCAGAGAAATCTCGTACAGCTTTGTTTCTTTTAGGATGACTTCATGCTTGAGTCTTTGGTTAACAATTATGGGTTTTCTATATTTTGTATGTGTCTGAAATTAAACATGACAGCTCTGCCGCAATTTTTTGAAGTTTTATAAATGTTAAACAACAGCTGTTTGACTAGGGATTTACCATACCAAAATGTAAACGAACATCACCAGTGCAAAGGGTCTAAGTTTACGACTTTAACGCCATAATCCAAGGACACAGTTTGACTTCACAGGGTCTATAAATAAGCACCTTTTAAAGCTGAATGACAGCAATAAGGAACTACACACTTAGTAAAATGATAGGGTTTTTCTTTTTTTTTTTTTTGTCTTTTAAGAACCATGATTCACTGGCAATTTCTGGGAAGGAAACAAAATAAATTTTATGTAGACTATACTTGTCATCTATTGTTCAACATATTCAAAATAGAATTCAGATGATCACATATGATCATAAATAATACATGTTTTCTATTACCCAAAATATTAAGAATATAAAATCAAAATTTTTTTACCTGTAATAATTGAAGCTAAATTTTTTCACAGTATCATGAGAAATTTGTTTCAAATTTATTTTTTTCTAAATGTTACTGACAAAAAGACATAACATATGACCCCATCAATTGAGTTTTTTAATTCAAATACCTTACATAAAACCTACTAATATTCTGTCCTCCAACCCCACGTGGTTTTGAACTTACTCCTCAAGCCTATACAACTCAATACACATTCTAAACAAATAAACTCCATCTGCTAAAGGTAATTCCCCAAACTGCATACAACAGGTTCATCTTATTCTATCTGGTAAAAACTACAGATTTTTGCTATGCGTAAGTCAATTCTACAGTCAACTATTACCTGTTCTTCCTAAGATGTCCTATAACTGGCTTCAAAAGATGTCATATAAATGGAGAACTGTGAAGTAGTTTAACAATAAAACATTTAATCACACTGTATCGCTTCTTTTCAAAGACATTTCTGAAAATACTGGCAACTAGGCATATTGGTAAGCCCTTTGCAATCTTAGGTCCTATAGTGACTGCAAAGGAAGACCCCATAGTGACCAAGAGTCATCAGGGCAAAAGTCTGTACAACCCTATTCCTGGAAGAATGACCTCCCAGGACAACAGGATGCTGAGGGTAGAAAGCAGATCCTAGATCTTCCTGTGTCTATTTTATCAAAGTGGAGGGTCATGCCTCCGGTTGTTTACAGGTCCATCCGAGTAGCCAGCAGGCCTCTAAGCACCGATACGACTTGGCTGCAGTGGAACCACAAAGATCCTCCTCTAGTTCAGCAACACAGATGGCCAAGGACAGGGGCCCAAGAAAGAAGCCACCACAGAAATGAAAGAACAAATCCTGAGGGAAACAGGCTTATCACATCAGCGTTATGTAATAGGAAGAATCCCGATGCCTCATGCAGCTTGTGCTAAAACGCTTAGTGATCTCACTCTTACCATAACAAATTATCTGCCAGCAAAGACCTTCAAGGTCAAACCCTGGCAACAATTAAAAAATAATGAAAAGCATTTATCCCAAGGCAGAGTTAGAATGTTTTAGTTTGAAGCAATGTGCTGTATATTTTATTAGCTATAACTTGTTTAATTATTCATCACAACTCTGCTTACATTCCATATAGAAACCTCAGGTTGCTCAGATTTCTATCTGAAATCCTGTTTTTCCCCCCCTTATTCAAAGGCAAATGCCTTAAGAGACCAAAATTTCTATGATTTTCAACAGAACACAAAGATCTATTTGTTCAGAATGCGATACTAAATTAAAGCCTGAAAGAAACACATGGAAACAGAGGGGGGAAGAAAGGAGAGAAAAAAAGAGACAAATGCGTCACGTCATCACTGAAAATCACACGAACCTCTCAACCAGACTCTGCCCCAGGGTCCCTCCTTCTGCACCCTGGCTGCGCATGCTCCCAGCCCATCTGCATTCCCCATGCACCCGTGCTCTTCTCAGGGTCCAGGGCCCTCTGCAGCCTCAAAGGCTAACTGAAGCATTGCTAGGAACTTTCCAGAAGCTTCCACATGGCTGCCCATCCGTGATAATGCCACTGTCTCCTTGAGTTGCTTCTGGGCACATTTTGTCCCTAAAGACAGAGCTACTGCCACCAGTTTAATCATCTGCCTATTTCTGATACACAGGTGAGTCAAAAGTGTTCTCTGCTGGAGAAGCAGACAGAGGTATGGAGGTACAGGGCAGGGCGGCAAGGGGGGTGGTGTTCTGCTCTGGTGTCTGCACTCTTGATACCAGTCTAATGCTGCTGCTGCTGCTGCTAAGTCGCTTCAGTCGTGTCCGACTCTGTGCCACCCCAGAGACAGCAAGATTCTCCAGGCAAGAACCCTGGAGTGGGTTGCCATTTCCTTCTCCAATGCATGAAAGTGAAAAGTGAAAGTGAAGTCGCTCAGTCGTGTAGACTCTTCGTGACCCCATGGACTGCAGCCTACCAGGCTCCTCCGTCCATGGGATTTTCCAGGCAAGAGTACTGGAGTGGAGTGCCATTGCCTTCTCCGACCAGTCTGGTGAATGCCTGCGAATTAGGTCCCCTCACTCATGTGACATTGAGGACTCCCCACCTCTCTCTCCATGGCTCTGAACGTGAGCATCTAAGTAGGAGAATTCATGTCTTAACACCGAAACACACAGGGCCACTCCCTGGTGTGGACCCAGGTCTGAGCCCCAGAGGAGTCTCAAAGGGGTGACAGTCTGGACCAACAGCACACCTTGGTTTTCCTTTTCACACAAAGGCCTTAACAAGTAACCTGATGGTAATGCTTCCTAAAAATGGCCACCAGGACTATATACAGTTAATCAACCTCATGTGAGGGGATGTAAAAGCAAGCTAGATTTGGACTCAAACTGAGTAAGGTATCAGCAACAGACTGAGACAGTCAAAGCATCTTTAACTTTGGAGGGATCACAGCGATTCATTCCACTCCCTCATTTTAGAGGCCAGAGGGAGGAAGCCCTCATGCTAAGAATGAAGTAGCTTCCTGAGCAGATATAAGTCAGACATGGGCATTCACACGGTGAGACCCCATGTTCCCCTAATCCTGGGTCTTTAGCATTTTTACTGGGGGCTTCCCAGGTGGCGTGGAGAAGGCAATGGCAACCCATGGGGTCGCTAAGAGTCAGACATGACTGAGCAACTTCCCTTTCACTTTTCACTTTCATGCATTGGAGAAGGAAATGGCAACCCACTCCAGTGTTCTTGCCTGGAGAATCCCAGGGACGGGGGAGCCTGGTGGGCTGCCGTCTATGGGGTGGCACAGAGTCGGACACGACTGAAGCGACTTAGCAGTCCCAGGTGGCGTAGTGGTAAAACATCCACCTGCCAACACAGAAGAGGCAAGGGACATGGGTTTGACTCCTTGTCCGGGAAGATTCTCCAGGAGGAGGAAGTGGCAACGCACTCCAGTATTTCTGCCTGGAGGATCCCAAGGACAGAGGGGCCTGTTGGGCTGCAGTCCACGGGGTCAGCAAGAATTGGACACGACTCCACATGAGCACGAGAATTGCTATTACACTACAGATTGCCGGAATTCGAGAACTTCCTGGGGTCAATTTCCAAAGAAAGGACTCCAGAATGTTAACTTCTTTATTCTAGCATTCTTTAGAGCTTTCCTCTGTTTCTAAAGGAAAGTTTAAATTAAAATGTATTTCCCTCTTAGATGCAGTTTTCCAGGGTTTTGTCTTGACCTCTCTGCCGTGACACTGCTGCACACAGGTGGTGGGGGTCAGTTCTTCCACCTGCCTGTCTAGTCTTCTCTTTCTCTTCAGAGACACAACCTCTGTTACATTCAGAGCAGCAATTCCCAGATAAGAAACTACATATCCCAACCTTTGGTTCAGCTACAGATGGCAGAGACCTAGCTCTGGCCAATGAGATACAAGCAGAAGCTGCCAGTGAGAGCTCCCAAGAAAGTTCTTTAAAAGGGAGCAGACTTGACTGGCTTCTGCCTTTTGCACCTTTCCTTTCAACTTCTTCATTTCTAGGAGGATCCTGGAGGTGTGGCAGCCACTTTGTCACTATGAGGCAACAAGCATGATGATGAAAGCTGGACGACCAAAAGGAGGGCTGAAAAGAAAGTCAGAAAGATCCTCAGATTTGATGACACTATAGGGTCACCTAACCTACCCTGGGCTGCCTTTCTCTAAATCAAAGAAAAAGACGTCTGTTTGATTAAGCCACTGTGGCTTGAGTTTTCAGGTACACACAGGTGAAATGAAAAGATGTCACCATAAACAAGAAAAAAAATCACAATTGTGTATTTTCAATGACATAGTTCAAAAAAAGTTTTTATGTTCGAATGTTTAGACCAACCACTGTTACCGTTAAGTCACTTCAGTCGTGTCCGACTCTGTGCAACCCCATAGACGGCAGCCCATCAGGCTCCCCCGTCCCTGGGATTCTCCAGGCAAGAACACTAGAGTGGGTTGCCATTTCCTTCTCCAGTGCATGAAAGTGAAAAGTGAAAGTGAAGTCGCTAGTCATGTCCGACTCTTCGTGACCCCATGGACTACAGCCCACCAGGCTCCTCCGTCCATGGAATTCTCCAGGGAAGAGTACTGGAGTGGGGTGCCATCGCCTTCTCCGAGACCAACCACTGACTAAGTGCTATCTAACTTACTGGAACGAACATGAAGTTCTCAATGTGTCCCACTGTTAATAATAATACAGTCATCTGAATGCATAAAGTGCTAAATATGGTTGTATCCTGAGAAAAGTCAAGGTAAACCGGGTCAGTAATTTACGGTAATCTCGTAACTTACGGTTATCTCTAAGAATTTTTTACAGTGACACAACATCCCCTATATGAACTGGGGATGCTGTTTTCTCAAAAGGATGTGTTTTTATTCTAAACAGCTGATTTCTCAATGTCTGAATTCTGAAATTTAAAGCAAGCAATATATTCTAGGTGGTGCAAAGAACATCCAAGCAGCCAGTTACCCACATCTTATCAAATACTGTGTAGCCAGAAACACAATCGGAATATGAACATTCCCCTGAACATCCTGCTTCCTGCACTGCATTTTTAATAAACCATTTTCCACGTCCAGATTCCTTCTTGAGACCTCCCCAAAATTCTCAGCTGCTACCACCTCTGCATCTGCCAGACGCATTTTAATTCTTGTCTCACTTGCAAATTCTAATAAGCTGAAAGGAGAAGATGGCTTCGGAAAATAACTTATATGCTACAGTAGTTTACTTCTCAGAATATTAGGCAAGTAAATAAAAGTCCAATACATTAGGGTAAAATGATAAGGTCCTGTAAGGCTACTTCAGCCTTAGACAGTCACTTCTAAATTTTAAATTATACCAATTTTACTCCTCAGAAAGTATACTTGTATCACATCATGACTTCACATAAAAACATACCAAGTGTCAGCCCCTTTTTCAATGTATAAAACCATACAGAAAGTGACAAAATGCCCAGCTATACGTAGGAAAACATTAAAGATTCATTTATCTGGAAATAAGTAATCCTATTATTTAACAATGCGTATCATTTAGTCACATGTGTGCTGTGCCAAGTCGCTTCAGTCATGTTCGACTCTTTGTGACCCTATGAACTGCAGCCCGCTAGGCTCCTCTGTCCATGGGATTCTCCAGGCAAGAACACTGGAGTGGGTTGCCATGCCCTCCTCAGGGATCTTGCTGACCCAGGAATGGAACTCGCATCTCTTATGTCTCCTGCACTGGCAGGCAGGTTCTTTACCACTGGTGCCACCTGGGAAGCCCTTCACTTAGTTGCTGTCTTGCCTAAATATTGTAAGGGGAAGGACCAGGAGGGACAGCTGCAGTCACAGGGCTTGCAGGAGACTCAAAGGAGAAAGTGCAGTTTCTCTGACTCTCTTGAAGCCTGGCCATCCTCAGGCAGAGGACTTGGGTGGCTTATACCTCTGGCAAGCAGGTTGGAAAGCGACATATGGGCTCATAGGCATTGCCTTGGCAGGCACTCTACAGCACCCTGGCTTACAGAGGAAGCTTTGCTCGGCTAAGATCATAACTACGGTATGTTACAGGTCAATAACTTTAAAGACATAGGTTATATCTCAACTGATTTAATGTTCAATGTTGATATCTAGCTTTTATCTAAGAGTTCCACTTTCATCTACCAAAGCAACACATGTGGCTCTTCCTAAGACACCAGGAAAGCCTCTCTCAGCCACACCCCCAGGTCTCTGAAGCCACCCAGCTTGCAATTAAATGCACTGAGGGGCCTGGCCAGATCCTACAGAAAGAGTGGAGCCCCCGGTGAAAAAGAACTCACTGCAGAGAGAACCTGGCTCACCTATACTTGAAAAGAAATGTGGCAGGGGCTTTGCTGTGATTTTACAATGAACAGCTACAGTGGCTCAGCTGCAGGATTCAAAACTGGGTGTTTCCACTGTAAATGCACCATTTTCAGGATATTAATTTTGTAAATGTACCTGTATAGTGTATTCTGAAAATATACTTTTTCAAAGTTTTAGAAATCTTCTTGCCCTTTGCTTTTTTCTTTCCCCATTTATCTCTTTAGTTTTACTTTTGTAAAATATGAGGCCTTCCTCTCTTCCCAATTACAGGAAAAATCCTTCATTTAGAGAGAGTGTCAGTTTAACTTTTAATAAGACGATCTATATAGATAAGAATTTTAAAATCTCGACTGCACAAAAAAGTACATTCTTTGGACTGACAGATAAATATCTTGCATCCTTTATGCATTTTACAGTGATTACATGATATAAATATAATATGAATAATCAAGTCTTAGTTGTATATTATTTCATTTAAATATACAGAAGACATGCTATTGGTTACCAACTATACCAGAACTTTAAGAGCAAAAATATTTAGAGAAAAAAGGGTACAGCTGATGGTAGAAACTTACGTTCACAAACTATTTTTCATGTTTTAAATGAATTAAGAAATTTAAGGGCTTCCCAGGTGGTGCAGTGGTAAAGAATCTGCTTGCCAACACAGGCTACACAGGAGATGTGGGTTTGAACCCTAGGTCAGGTAGATGCCCTGGTGGAGAGCATGGCAACCCACTCCAGTATCCTTGCCAGTAAAAACCCATGGACAGAGGAGCCCAGCAGGCTGCAGTCTATAGGGTTGCAAAGAGTTGAACACAACTGAGAGAATGAGCGCACACACAAGAAATTTAAATGCTAAGCAATATAATCATATTATTAAAGTTTTTTCACCTGAACATGATACGTCATCAGGAAAATGCAAATTAAAAGAAGGAGACAAACTACAGAACTATTAGAAAGGCCAAAATTTAGAACACTGACAACATCAAATGCTGGCAAGAAAGTGGAACAACAGGAACTCTCATTCCCTGCTGATGGTAAATCAAATGGCACATCAACTCTGGGAGAAAAGTTAGGCAGTTTCTTACAAAACTAAACTACTCTAAGCCTATGATTCAGTAATCATACCCTTTAGTACTGACCCAAATGAAAATTTATATCCACAGAAAACCTTTCACAAGAACATTTATAGTATCTTTACTCATAATTGCCGAAACTTGAAAGCAACCAATATGTCCTTCAGTAGGTGAATGAATAAACAGTGGTACATCCTGACAAAAGAATATTACCCAGCACTAAAAAGAAAAGGGGTCGCAAAGAGTCGGACATAACTGAGCAACTGAACTGAAAAATAAAGGAGCTATCAACCCATGAAAAGACATACAGGGACCTCAGGAATGCATATAACTAAGTGAAAGAAGCCAGTCTGAAAAGACAACATACTATACGATTCCAACTATGACATTCTCGGAAAGCCAAGACAATGGAAACAGGAAAAAGATCAGTGGCTGCTGCGGGTGGGCTGATACAGGTGGAACAAAGAGGGTTTTTAGGGCAATTAAAATACTCTGTATGATACTATGACGGTCCCAACACATCATTATACATCTGTCCAAATTCACAGAACATATAACAACAAGAGCGAACCCTAATGGAAACTACCAACTGTGGGTGATAAAGATGTCCGTGTAGGGCTACTCTGGTGGGGGATGTTGGTAATAGAGAAGACCAGGCATGTGAAGAGGAGCAGGGTGTATGGGAAAGCACTGCACCTTCCTTTTAACTTTGCTGTCAATCTAAAACTGCTCTTTTAAAAAGTCTTTAAAAGTTCATCTGTAATGTAACGGCTCCATTTTTAAAATCAGTATCTTTTACATATGCCAGATTATGAATATGTAATGCGACAGTTCACATTGTGTATTCATACTGTTCTTGTTTAGTCGCTAAGCTATATTGGACCCTTTGGGGACCCCGTGGACTGTAGCCTGCCCGCCAGGCTCCTCTATCCACATAATTTCCCAGGCAAGAATACTGGAGTGGGTTGCCATCCCATTCTCCAGGGGATCTTCATGACCCAGGGACCAAGCCCACGTCTCCTGCACTGGCAGGTGGCTCCTTTACCACTAAGCCTCCTGGGAAGTCCTTGTGGATACACAGCTCTGTGCTAAAGGCATAAACTGTGCTAGAAAGGGGGGACACCAGTTGAGTGGTAACATCTGAGAAAAAGGAAAGGAAATGTGATTAGGCATCTTTCAATTATACATTCCTTTAAAAAAAACTGCAGTAAATATGCAAAATGTTGACAAACTGGAAGCATAATTTTGTGAGTGTGTTTCTAGTTTCTTCAGCATGGAAAAAAGTCTTGCGAGTGAATCTGCAATATTCTCAGGTGAAAACATGACCCAATGGCATCTGAGGGCAGGTGAGAAGTGCCAGACTAAAGGAAGGATTCAAAGGTTTGAGGAGAGAGGCAGGCAGGGTATTTAGAAGGATTGAAGAGCAGGGCCAGTCTCACCTGAAAAGAGGACAGAGCAGGATTGTATCGGGAGACAGGAGACTACAGGCCCAGTGTGAATGGGAAACACAGGTCCCATTCAAGCAGATGCTGTTCACCTGGTGATGTGTGACCCCAGAACTTAGAAATGGTTACACCAGCTTACTATGAACCAAGTAGGAAGATGCCTGATTTGCCACATAAAACGCAACCTCAAACACAGAGGAAACCACTAAAATATTGTTAGAAACAACCATCTTGAACTAAGATGTTGACAGCACACAAAAAGCTGTTAGCAAAGACATGCTTACTTAGAAAAGTAAAAGATGATGCCTGCTCGTAATAGTACTTTTAAGAGTGAAGTCAGGAATTTATTTTATCTGGTACACACAGTAATTTGCTATAAAGCTTTATGAAATAGCTAAAGTAATGTTACAGCCAGAAACCAATGGTTGCTAAAATGCATTCAGTTAAAATGGAAAATATAGGGAAATAAAACACTGTAATTGTCTCTCAACCCACATTGTATATTATGTTGCTAAATTATATACTATTATATTTTCTACATTTTAATAAGCTTTCCCATAGAGGAATTGATAACATAAGGAAACCATTCTCTGCTTTTATTTCTGAAGACCTAAATAATATCCCACATGTATTTATAAACCAAACAGGGCCTGGGCCTCTCATTAGATCCCAAAGCTCACAAAATCTATCTCACAAAACCATGGCATATAACAATACATGAAATAGCTAACACAAACGGTTTTCTTATCCTCCTCCTTACTTTTGATTCACAGTTGGGGAGTTACATATGTAAAGTGAGCTATAATAGTTTGCAAGGAAAAAAAATCAAGGTTTTCTTAATTTTAGAAAAAATCTTAATAGCATGTTGTATAATTCATAAAATATTGTCTTTGGCCTTGATAATATTTTAAATTTGTCCATCCACCAGTTAGTTGGTGTCAGGAAACATTTAGTGGGTGTAAGTAAAATGGAGACTTCTCCCCAGAGAAATCAGAGTATTTCATGGCCCTGATCCCAATTTAACAGGATCCTGACAAACCATATACTAATAAGTATTATGTCCAGTACTTAAATAAAAGGTCACATGTCTTCAAGCTATGTGAGAATTTTTAAAATAATAAATTATCACCATTAATAAAATGGTAGAAAACTTTTGGGGAAGTAAAAGAAATTCGCACGTCTCAGGACAGTGAATAATTTTCTAAATGCAAAGTTGATTATAATATCAGGTGCTTGGGTTAAGTAGAGTACCAAATCTGAAATCTGAGGCAATATTCCTAAGGTCCAAAAGGATCTAGTTAGCCAAATATACTGAGTACACAGAGCTCCAAAGATCTGGACAGGACAAATTACAATCATTTACCAAATATTAACAGAGAAACTTCAATCAGAAGAGATGCACTTTGGTAGAAATTTTAAGGAAAACAATTTATAAGTCTTTTCAGGTAATATCATCAACTCCGATTTTCTATGAACACCTTAAAATGTGAAATAGGAAACAAAGTTCTATGCTTACCCCCTTTTAAGGTTCAGATCGCATCGAGTTCATTCTAGGGAACTAATGTGTTTCTGAAATGTTTGCTATCAGCAAGAGGTAGTGTTTTTCCTGTTGACTCTCTCTTAGGGTATTTACAACACACTCTAATTTCCTGCTCCCCTTGTTCTTGCGGCATACCTGGCCACTGTCCCTAGAATTTAGCCCAGCACTTGCTTATGACTCCATGGGTATGTATGATACAGAGAAGACAGGGCTGACAAAATGAGAAGGCAGGTCAAGGAAAACAAAAGCCGACCTTAAAACCTGCTTCTCTTTGCAGAGAAAATGAAGACGGCCCCTGCACAAGGATAACATGCAAATTCATGAAGTGTTTCATATTGTTTAAAAAATGAAAAGAAAAAAAAAATGGTTCTTTTGAAAGAATCTCAAATAAGCACTGACCACATCCAAAACACTGTAAAATTTTATTATGGTATATGAAAAGTAATTTATGAAAATAAAATGCTCTAGAAGAAGCTGCCTTCTGAGACACAGAGAAGAGATAAGATAAAGTCTGCATGCCTGCTCATCCCTTTAACATAATTTAAGGCTTTACCTTCATTTCAAGGTGAGTAGTACTAACACCACAGCATCTTCTATAGGTAATCAGCATCTATTTAACATTCACAACTCTCTCCCATCTTGGTCTCATCTATATCATTCTCTTGTCCCCTCTTTTTAACAGTAGGTACTTGCCGGGTTTATATTTTAAATATAGCAGTGTGTACGTGTCAATCCCAAACTCCCTAATTATCCCTTCACTCTCAGGTAACCATAAACTCATTCTCTTGGTCTGAGTTTATAAAGATATTTCTCAACAGGTAGAGATTCAGGTGCTAATAGTAATAGAAAGATCACTACTAAAATTTATTATTTGAATTTCCTATAAGTGGAATATCCCTGAAGCTGCAATAAACACTGACTTTTTTTTAATATGGAGAAGGTAGACAAAATTAAATTTGCCAGCAATTCACAAATTAATTTCCCTATCTTATGTTCATCAGAGGAATTATGAGGAAAAATGAAATAAATGTGAAAGCACATGACATTTTTTTTTAGTAGTTCAGTTCAGTCGCTCAGTCATGTCCGACTCTTTGCAACCCCATGAATCGTAGCATGCCAGGCCTCCCTGTCCATCACCAAATCCTAGAGTTTACTCAGACTCATGTCCATTGAGTCGGTGATGCCATCCAGCCATCTCACCCTCTGTCGTCCCCTTCTCCTCCTGCCTCGAATCCCTCCCAGCATCAGGGTCTTTTCCAATGAGTCACCTCTTCGCATGAGGTGGCCAAGTAGAGACGTAAGTAAACGTAAAGTACAGTCATTTCTCATTGAATATGATTCAAATAGGTGGGAACCTTATCTTGAGTCAGTGGGTTCTTAATGATGAGGGGATATTCGGATCCCTAGTGAAGCTGGGTGAACGCACATATATCTAGGCTATGCTTCCCAGCACATCTAATCAGAGGGTGTTAGGTTCAGTTCAGTCACTCAGTCGTGTCAGATTCTTTGTGATCCCATGACCCGCAGCACGCCAGGCCTCCCTGTCCATTACCAACTCCTGGAGTTTATCCAAACTCATGTCCGTTGAGTCAATGATGCCGTCTGACCATCTCATCCTCTGTCGTCCCCTTCTCCTCCTGATCTCAATCTTTCCCAGCACCAGGGTCTTTTCTAATGAGTCAGCTCTTCGCATCACGTAGCCGAAGTATTGGAGTTTCAGCTTCAACATCAGTCCTTCCAATGAACACCCAGGACTGATCTCCTTTAGGATGGACTGGATCTCCTTGCAGTCCAAGAGACTCTCAAGGGTCTTCTCTAACACCACAGCTCAAAAGCATCAATTCTGTTAGGTGGTGCCCTGGAATCTGAAGTTTGAAAAGCTGCACAGGTGGTTCTGACACAGCCCTGGTTGATGATGAGGTGTCACCAGTTCAGATGCCTTAGCCGCTGGGTGGGTCACGTCAACCAGAAGGGTCAGTGGTGGGGATGGCAACAAAGTGCAAGATACCACCTACTGAGCTCCGGCTCCCTGGGAATTTGTAGATGTAAGCCTGTATAATCAGGGCTTCCGTTTTACTAAAGAGAAGACAGAATGCAAGACTTTGGTTGAATAATACAATGGAATTCTATTTTCTGTTCAGCAAAACAGAAGCCCTGGCAGGAACAGAGACACAGAGAGAGAGTGGACAGGTGGACTCAGGGTGGTAAAGGGGAGTGGGGACGAATTAAGAGATTAGCAGTGACATATATACGCTACCACGTGTGAAACAGAGAGCTAGTGGGAATGCTGTGTGGAACAGGGAGCTCAGTGCTCTGTGATGACCTCGCGCGGTGGGATGGGGGAAGAGGTGGGAGGGAGACTCAGTAGGAAGGAGATGTATGTTTACTGATAGCGGATTGACTTTTCTGTGCAGGAGAAACTAATACAACACTGTAAAGCAATAAAAATATTTTTTAAACAAAGATTCAGTGGAATGGAAAAGTTTCTTGAATTTTAACCGCTGAAACATGCCAATGATCACACTGAGGCCCTGGCAGTCTGATCTCAGGTTCAGAAGATCCACAGTATTGATTAAGTTTTGGTCCTCAGCTAGAGCGCTCTGAAGGGATGTCATGGCAGGGTGTGGAGGGGAGGAGGCTGGAAAAACACGGCCACGGTACTTTGCAGCTCTTCCCATTAAGCGACTGTGGTCTATTCCCCACCCCTTGAGTCTGGCTGGCTTTGTGACTTATTTTCACCACTAGAACACAGCAAAGTGACACTGTGCATGTTCCAGATCTGGGGCCTCAAGGAGCCTTGCAACCTTGCCCTCTCCCTGCTTTGAATGCTCCTGTTGCCAGGTAAGGATGCCTGGGACAGGAGACAGTGAATGAGAGACCCCCTGCGGAGAAGCTTGCTCAGCACCCAACACCAAGGCCCCCTCACCACATGGGTGCAGTCATTTGAAGCTCTCCAGCCCCAGCCAGGCAAGGCATCAGATGACCACAGCCTCCTGAAGGGGTCCAGCTATGACCAGAAAACTGCCCAGCCAAGTGCAGCCAAAAGGCAGAAATGTGAGCAAGTAGCTATTGCTTTAGCCATGCCACCTTGGGGAGGCTGACTCAGCAGAAATTGAAAACTGATACAGAAGCTGTAGTGAGAACAGAGTGCTGCCATAATAAAACGGGATAAGAAAAATCCATGATCAACACTGGAAACATGTGGAGTCAGTTTTCGGACCGGGTGGTAGACAGAAGCCGGGGACCTAATAAAGAGGTAATTAAAGGTTGGAAAAACAGTGCCCTGTTGTGGCAAAACAACTGATGGCATTTTTGCCTGCGATAATGTGGCAGATAAAAACCTACCTAACGAACTGGTTGATCTGGCCAAGAAGATCTCTAGAAAGAATGCTGAAAACATAGTTTGGTTTCTGTAGCTGATAAAGGACCCTAGTGGGCTGCCGTCTATGGGGTCGCACAGAGTCGGACACGACTGAAGCGACTTAGCAGCAGCAGCAGTTGAGAAAGGCACAGGGGAAAGAAGAGCAGCTAAAATAAGGAATTGTTCAGTTTGCAAGCAGAATGTAAGGGAAAAAGAGCTCGGATTTGGTGGGCTGAAAATAAACCTCTCATCTTGAAAGTTTTCAACGTGGTAGATGACCTCTGTGACTCAGTGTATGTATGTGTGTGTGCACACGCATGCACACGTGGTAGGGCAGAGTGGGCATGTAATACTTAAGAAAACCACATACTTAAGTGTTCACATGTGTATGTAGATGTAAAGGGTTTTTTTTTTTTACTATTTATTTAAAATAGTGCTTCACATTAAACAAATATGAATATACTATGTATAGATTCTAAATTGGCATCAACTTTTTAAGATAAAATGTAAGACTGCAAATAAATTTTATTCTTGTGGCTGGTGGTTTGGGATACACCATTAAATCTTCCAAGATGGGCATATTCCTCTTCCACATGAGGAGTACCAGACGGAAAAGGGGGGCAGCAATGAGATAAGCCACCCAGGCAAGTCCTCACTTCCCGTCTTAGAAACTGGCCATCCGTTTAAAGTTCCCAAGCAACACGGAGCCCCGGAAAGACAACTGGCCCCAAGGGTATACAAAGGATATGACTGTATTCCAACCCTCACAGATCCATTTCTCCAAAGCAAAGGACCCTGGGGCACATGTGTCTTTTTCAATTATGGCTTCCTCAGGGTATGTGCTCAGTAATAGGATTATTGGGTCATATGGTAGTTTCCTTCCTAGGTTGTAAGGAATCTCCATACTGCTGTCTATAGAGGCTGTACCAATCTTACCTTCACACCAACAGTGCAAGAGGGTTCCCTTTTCTCCACACGCTCTCCAGCATTTACTGTCTGTAGATATTTTTTTTTTATGATATGGCCATTCTGATTGGTGTGAGGTGATACTGCATTGTAGTTTTGATTTGCATTTCCCTTATGATGAGCAATTAAATCAACGAAAAGAAAGAAAAGGATGGAAGCAAATGGCAGAAAAGTTACGAAGAGCAGACCTCCGTGATTAAAACTGATGACTGCAAATTTATGTGCCAAAAGCACTCATGCAGAGTGACAGACACCTACTTACAGCGTATTTATTTTCACAGTAACTGAAGGATACTCAGTTAAATTTTCCAGACTCATGCCAAAAGGAAAAGGTATCTAGGATGAGCTAGACAAGATTACAGCCCCCAAACAGGAAGCAGCGAGAGCAGCCCGAGGTCATTTATTTTATGTCAGAGTACCCTAAATGTATCAGTTGGTACTGAGGGCACTGTATTTCGGTACTAGTTTCATTAATTCAACTAAAAGCACTGCCCATGTGCCATGCTAGGTGCCCGGCACAATGTTAATCCTACCCTCAGGGACCTCCACATACGAACAGGTCCAGCAGACATGAGGATAAGGCATCTTACTACCCCTGCGACAGCAACCAAGCTCCCAAGGAGCTCAAAATAAACCATCGCTTGATCATTCATCAAGGAAAGGTTTTTGCTCAGTGCAATCTATTTAAGAAGACAGGAAAACGGGCAATTTATTTTAGACAGACTTCTATTCCAAATGTCTAAAACAAAACAGTGTTGAATTTTAAGCAAACTCTCAGCTCCCTGGAACAATCCCAACGCCAAAGTTGTACTGAACATATCATATGCAATATTTCACGATACATCATATAAATATAAAGCAGCACATGAAATAAATTACATATATAAACAGAGACTAAATTCGTATGTTAGTACTTATGAGTAATATAACTTGAAACGGTTATGCTTTCCCTGGGGCAGAGTTTCTTCATTTTATCCATTAAGAGTTCAAGGCAATTTGAGAAAAATTTATATCCAGCCATTCTGTATACATTTAAATTACCCTCAACGCCGTATAACTAAGCACCTCTAACTAACAAAGGCTTGCGAAAAATAATTGAAGCTTTATTTGAATTTAATTGCACAAAAAGTAAAGAGATCATTTTCCTTCCATAGTCAACTGAGTAAGTTGGTAGAAAGTTTCATTAAACTATAAAGAATAAGCACAATTTTCATACCATGAATTTGATATTTTTCAACCTAAATGATAACACAGGGACAGAAAAATCTAAGTCCCTGGAAACAGGTTCGCATAAAATTACCTCCCTAGAAAACACTGTAGGCACTAAAAGATATTTTTTAATTCATTTAGAAAGTACACAATAGCTCATCTGAGCATATTCCATGAAGTACAACTTGTTCTTGATTAGCTGAAAACTTAATAGACTCTAATAAACTTTGAATAATTTTAAAGCAACTTTTAATCTTTTAATTACCTTTTTAAACTTTTCCTTACAACATAAACGCACTACAAAAAGGAAGTGATTTTCTCCAAGCTTCATGTCGGCATAAAGGACAACTCAACTTAGAGAAGGCGATGAATATTTTCTTCTTAGATGTTAGATATTTAAGAGTTTCTTTTTGAGGGATTCAAAGTTTTTTACGTATTAAATGTAAACACTCATTTACAAATGTCCTCTGGAAGTTCCAATATAAAAATTTTCCACGTGAACCCTGTTTAGGTTTACAGTTTGAACAGCTACTTCGCTATTTTACGTCATGGACTATACACCATGTTACAAAGCCCTGCTTTTCACGGAACAAACCTCCTGGAAGCCACGGTAGGAAACACCAGAGAGGACCAGCTTCCCCCACAACCTCAGTCCTTGATGGGCTGTTCTGAGCACCAGGCTGGGCCCTGTATCCCCCAGGGTCAGGGGGCCCACTCCCAACCCTGGGGAGTCATGCGCTTTCATCACCATCCCTTTCAAGGCAGGACTGTGCAGTGAAAAGGTGGACAGTCCTGGAGCCAGAGTGCCCTGGGTTCTCATCCTGGCCGTGCCACCGAAGAACCACATGGCCTGGGCCTGTCAGGCGACATCAGGGCCATGGATACACAAGCCTCGTTCTCACAGAGGCTACCAAGACATACTGTCACACTGGCAGTCCCATGATGTAACCTTTGACACCATGTCATCTGAGACCAGAACCTAAAGTGTAAGTATACTCCGAATCTGTACACGAGAGACTCACAGCAAGCAAGAAATGGTCTGCGGAGAGACCTGGAACTCCTGATTCATTCATTCAGAAATCTTTACCAAATGCTCCATATGGAACAGCCATCGATCTATAAATGGAGATAGTCTCTGCCCTCATGGGGTTTACATTCTCATAGGGAGATAAGCCGGAAAAGGCAAAGGCACCCCACTAGATGGAGGAGCCTGGTGGGCTGCAGTCCATGGGGTCGCGAAGAGTCAGACATCACTGAACGACTTCAGTTTCACTTTTCACTTTCATGCACTGGAGAAGGAAATGGCAATCCACTCCAGTGGGTTGGATTCTCCAGTGCCTGGAGAATCCCAGGGACGGGGGAGCCTGGTGGGCTGCCGTCCCTGGGGTCACACAGAGCTGGACACAACTGAAGCGACTTAGCAGCAGCAGGGAGATAAGCAGTTAAGAGATTCTCGATGATGACCAAGTATGATAAGCAAAGAAAGACATACCCACCATGGCAGGAGGGAGGGAGGGAGATTCTGAATGTGTGTATTGGATGAGGGTGAGGAGTTCAGGGTGTGTCTGGGGAGCCCCTTATGAAGGGGCCTGTTGAGCCACAGTCTGAAGCAGTCACAGGAGAAGACAGGGGAGAACCTTCTAAGAAGAGAAACAAATGCATGTTTAGGATGGCACAGGCAGGACTCATTATCAACCAACTCCTGCTTATCTCTGCAGGGTCACACTTGCCACACTGTGCAGCTCAAACTCAATGCTTCAGTCTTCCATTCAGAACCACTTTCAGTCCCTTAAAACAGCCCACCTTCTCTTCCCCTTGGCCTCTGTGTACGTGTCCTGGTATGACTACTTTTATTCAGAAGACATACAAGATACTTCCGTGTGATACACAGTGAACATTCACCACACTTGTATGAGCTTCACGACTGTTAAAATGGCACCGTGATATTCCCCTGAATGTCATGCCATCACTTACCATATTATTATTCACTTCCATTTTAATACCTAAGATTGCATTTTTCAAGTGTGGAAGTATCCAAAATGGGGCACAGGTGTCAGGCTCCTGCAGGTGTTTAATCTTAGACCAGGGCAGCAGTCATTGTTACATGTATAGTCATAAGCTTCATGAACAGTAGACGGATGCAATTACTTTCTGGTCTTTGAATTCTTCACAATAAACAGCCAGACTAAATTGTATTTCAGTAATTATTCTGAGAGTTCCAGAATAACATTTACTTCTGCTTTATTGACGATGCCAAAGCCTTTGGGTGGATCACAATAAACTGTGGAAAATTCTGAAAGAGATGGGAATACCAGATCACCTGACCTACCTCCTGAGATATCTGTATGCAGGTCAGGAAGCAACAGTTAGAACTGGACATGGAACAACAAATTGGTTCCAAATTGGGAAAGGAGTATGTTAAGGCTGTATATTGTCACCCTGCATATTTAACTTATATGCAGAGTACATCATGAGAAACTCTGGGCTGGCTGAAGCACAAGCTGGAATCAAGACTGCTGGGAGAAATATCAATAACCTGAGAAATGCAGATGACACCACCCTTATGGCAGAAAGTGAAGAAGAACTAAAGAGCCTCTTGATGAAAGTGTAAGAGGAGAGTGAAAAAGTTGGCTTAAAACTCAACATTCAGAAAATTAAGATCATGGCATCTGGTCCCATCACTTCATGGCAAACAGATGGAGAAGCAACGGAAACAGTGAGAGACTCTATTTTGGGGGGGGCTCCAAAATCACTGCAGATGCTGACTGCAGTCATGAAATTAAAAGATTCTTGCTCCTTGGAAGAAAAGCTATGACAAACCTAGACGGCATATTAAAAAGCAGAGACATTACTTTGCCAACAAAGGTCCATCTAGTCAAGGCTATGGTTTTTCCAGTGGTCATGTATGGATGTGAGAGTTGGACTGTGAAGAAAACTCAGCATCCAAGAATTGATGCTTTTGAACTGTGGTGTTGGAGAAGACTCTTGAGAGTCCCTTGGACTGCCAGGAGATCTAACCAGTCCATCCTAAAGGAGATCAGTCCTGGGTGTTCACTGGAAGGACTGATGCTGAAGCTGAAACTCTAATACTCTGGTCACCTGATGCAAAGAACTGACTCATCTGAAAAGACCCTGAGGCTGAGAAAGATTGAAGGCAGGAGGAGAAGGGGACGACAGAGGATGAGATGGTTGGATGGCATCACCGACTCAATGGACATGAGTTTGAGTAAATCCCGGGAGTTGGTGATGGACAGGGAGGCCTGGCGTGCTGCAGTTCATGGGTTTGCAAAGAGTCGGACACAACTGAGCGACTGAATTGAACTTGAACTGAATTATTCTGAGCCAGGAATAACTTGAGACAGGAGAAAGAGGAGGAGCTAACCAAGGTGAAGCTTGTAATAATAAAACTATCTATCTGACATGGAAAACATCATCAGTAATCTGTATTATAGCAGATGATATATGAACATGAACTATCTTGCCAGGGCATTATTTGCTATATTCAAATCAATAAGCTCTATTCACCAGCTTTCAGGTTTTGTGATAGACATAAATTTCACATGAAGTATCTGGGAACAAAGCACCTCAGAGACTAATACAGCGGCTCTAGACTCACTGGACGTCTCAGGGTTGTTAAACTTGCAGTTAGAAAGTATTTCAATATTTATGCTATTTACATGCACAGACATAAGAATTCGCTATCTAAGTCTGTTTTGAGGTCAGGGAGCTACATCTTCATTCCTATGTCCAGGCAAACAATAGGTAGTCAATAACATTTATTTTACAAAGAAATAAATGCCTTAAGACTGAGACGTAAAAACAACGGGAAAGAAGTTTATGAGGCTTTCTTGATATGGAAATAAGTCCAAAATTTACTGTTGAATTAAAAATGGTAGTTGCAGAAAAAGTAAGTAACTGTTAAATGGACCAACAAATCTCTGAAAGGATATAATACCAAATAGGGGCTCTTCTGATTTTGAGGGTATTTGTTGTTGTTGTTAGTATGGATCAATAAGGAAGTTTCTACTCTATATAATTCCACATTATCTTATATATACATATATAGAGGGCTTCCCTGGTGGCTGAGTGGTAAAATATCTGATGGTCAATGCAGATGTAGGTTTGATCCCTGGGTTGGGAAGACCCCCTGGTGAAGGGAATGGCTACTCACTCCAGTATTCTTGCCTGGGAAATCCAATGGACAGAGGAGCCTGGCTTCAGTCCACAGGATTGCAAAAGAGTCAGACATGACTTCGTGGTTAAACACCACCATACCTATATATATGCTCATAAACGTATATGCATATTTTACAAATGTATTCTATAATTATGCACTTAAAATAGGTTTTTAATCATTTGAGGAATCTAAATGAAAAGATGGGTATTACTCAGTTTAATCACAAAATTAAAATAAAAACAAAAAATAAGAGTATAATATGAAATCCTCACATTTCCTCTCTCATCCTACCATAAAGCTTCGATTGCATGTTTCAATAAATTACTATTTTAGATCCAAATAAGATACTGGCTGCTGAAAAGGAAATAGAAAGAGGTCTCTCTATTTCACTAGCTCTTAATTTTTTATTCATTGTTATGGTCTGCTTTCCATTTACTGGGTAATAATATCATTATTACAGACTAAATCCCATCCTGGCTTTAAAAGGAAATCTTCCATTAGAAAGTAGTCAACTGTTGAAAGGAAGGTGATCAGGCCTAAAGGAAAATAGAAATTTAGGGAGACATTCTATTTTCTCACAACTTGGGAAGAAAATATCTACTTCTAGCAGATTTCAATGCCTGCCCTCTTTACATAATGTTACTCAATTTTATTTAAGAATATTCTTTACAAATTACTCTCACTCTTCAGGAAACACATTTTTTTTTTCTTTTTTACCGAGCCAGATACTGGTGGGAAAATGAGGCCATGAAAATAAGATAACCTTTTTACTAGACCTGATCAGGTGTGTGCATGCTCAGTCGTGTCTGACTCTTTGCAACCCCAAGGACTGCAGCCTGCCAGGCTCCTCAATCCATGGAATTTTCCAGGCAAGAATGCTGGAGCGGGTTGCCATTTCCTTCTCCAAGGGATCTTCCTGACCCAGGGATCAAACCCACATCTCTTGAGTCTCCCGCATTAGCAGGTATATTTTTTATCACTATGCCTCCTGGGAATCCCCTCTAAATAATACAGAGTGGAAAATAAATACCAGTAGAAGCTCAAGATTCTAAAAGTTAGGAGCACATTTCATACTTCCTTTGATAACTAGTTTATGTTTCCAACGAAGGTATATTTTCTAAGTCTTTTCGGAATCCAAATATTTTTACATACTCTTTTATATACTTTCTATTTCTCATATACCAGGGGAACTGTTTACCACGAAGAGACCAGTGATAATTTGTTAAATTTATAAAGTTTCACATTCTTCAACAAACTTACATATTTATTTGTCTACTCTTTTCAGTAAGTAATATCCTCATTTCTTGGATGGACATACAAGAGTGAAAGCAGTTACATATTTTGCTCAGGCTGGGTTAGAATTTAAAATCAATATATCTGACTTCTAAAATCTTCGCCTCTGATGCTTTTGACTTGCAATAATTTTGTAAAGTATAAATTCATGTCTGATTTGTCTTCATTTTATAGCTCAGGCTTAGAAACCTGGTACACTTGCATAAAATAATGGAAAATGCAAGTTTATAAAAATTTATATAAATCAGTGAATCACAAATGATTCACGGATTATTTATCTTAGATAACATTTTTCTTTAGCATACGATTTTAAAGATTTTAAAAATTAAATTCTTCTGAATAAAATTTATGACATATGGAACTTAAATTCACAGAAAGGAATCAGAACTCATTTATTAAATGGTGTACACTAATATTTAACAGTCAAAATTCTGTTCATGGCCAAAGATTATCTCAAGGCTCCCAGAGTCTTCAATTTTTGTTTGGTACAAGGGTGTGTATGTGTGTTGTGGGATGGAGGGAAACGTATGCACACAAAAAAGCAAACAGAAAAGATTTCATATTTCTTGCCACAGCATAAATATGATGCTATTGTAATACTCTTGTTAATTTCAAGGAATCATTTTCTAACACTTATGATCTAGCGGCTCATCTAGAAATTCAAATTCAAACTAATATACATGGATCTTGATGAATTTTTGGAAGGAAAATGATAAAATGATTTTAAAACATAACACCAAAGCATAAAAAAATAATTAAAAAGGAGGAAATATACTTAGGGGCATATTTTCGGTAATGATGGAAGTCTGTGTAATGTTTTTCATTTACATTCACAATTTATTTGTAATATTTGCTTCTCAGAATGTTACCTGAAGGAAAAAATTATAATCAAATTTAGCTGCCTTAAAATAACAAGAAATAAAAGCGTGTATTTAGCAGAAACTCTAAGCTTATAAAACTAAAATGCATGTGAGGAACTAAATGGTTCCAACTTTATATATTGGATCTTTTGGCAAATTATTTCAGTGTACAAAGTCAGTGGACTGTGACATTCCAAATATTTTATATTCTTGAAGATTAATTTCTAATAAGATAGTAATGTTTTAGAAGCTGTCTTCTGCTCATATAATACCCAAACCCAGACCAGACTTATTTTTCTTAAAGAAAATTCAGTACATGGAAATAACAAATCATATTTATGACAATCTGATATGCAATATGCCTCTGACAGAGAGATACACATTCTCACCAACAGCCTATGGGAAGGGCATCACTTACAGCCACCACCTTTCTATATCCAACTCCCGAGCGAAAATACCTTGCAAATCTTTCACCAACTGCACACATGTGCAGCACACAAATCTGTCTCATATTTTCCAACTGGGAGTAGCCAAGAGAGCAGGTTCAGATAGATCTGTCAACCCCCAGAATCATGAACTCTTCTTACAGACATTCATAACACAGGCACAAAAACGTCACTCACTTCTCACTGGTGAGGGACTTCCAGGTTTTATTGCAGTATCAAGACTTAAAATGTTATATTGGTTTCAGGTGTACAACAGAGTGATTTGATATTTTCACACATTACAAAACGATGACCACAGTGTCAGCTTATCACCTGTCACCATACAAAGTTATTACGGTATTACTGACGTTACCCTCTATGCTGTACATTACATCCTCCTAACTAATTTTATTGCTGAAGTCTGTGCCTCTTCATCCCCTTCACCATTTCTCCTATACTACCACCCCCTTCTCCTCTGATAACCGCTAGCTAGTTACTTTATATCGACAATTCTGTTTCTCTTGTTGTTTGTTCATTTCTATTTGCTTTTTGGACTTTTACTAATGATTTTAGTAAAATCATTCATTATTTTTCTCTGAGTCATTTCCCTTATCTTAATACACTGCTGCTGCTAAGTCGCTTCAGTCGTGTCCGACTCTGTGTGACCCCACAGACGGCAGCCCACCAGGCTCCTCCGTCCCTGGGATTCTCCAGGCAAGAACACTGAATACTCTCTAGCTCCATCTATGTTATCACAAATGGCAAGATTTCATTCTTTTTTTATGGCCACATAATATTCCATTGTAAATATATACCACACCATCTTCAAAAGGATTTCACTTTTGGAAGTTGTCAAGTTTTAATAAAATTCCCACTGCAACAAAACATTGACTAGTCCTTGAATGAGTCATAACTAGATTTTATGAGGAGTCTGCCTATTTCCAGCAAGGTTTGTATGCTCTGAATTAATAAACATTTAAGAGCCCTTTGATATTACGAACCATTTTACAAATGCAAGGTCTCTAATGCTAAGTTAGAGAAAGTTTTTAAAGGGAAGTTCTTGCTTCATACAAGCGCAGGCAGCAAGGCGCCTGTGTGCACGAGCACCCACACAGCAGCTGCCTGCCAGGGGCTGAGTGCCCCATCACTGCCAGCAGCTCTTGCTACTATTCTCCAGCTCCGAGGTTTGCAGCCTTCAAAGCCTAAACACAGTAAGAGAAGAGTCACAGCACTGTCCTCACGTGGGTATGCATTCTACACAGGAGAACAAAGCAGTTGTTATTAGGAGCACTAACAGTCACAATACTGATAATGCATTAATGTATCCTTGATAGAAAAGTATGAAAGACAGTAAGAATACACAGAAGGGGAATCTAAGATCAGAATTTGGAATGCTTGTGCCGGGCAGAATGCAGGATCTTAGTTTCCTGACCAGGGACTGAACCCACACCCTCTGCAGTGGAAGCGTAGAGTTCTCACTACTGTACCGCCAGGGAAGTCCCCTGGAATGCCTTCTTGATGGAGAAATGGTATGCTGAGCCCTGACGTCCTATGAGGTATGGGACAAGGCAGCTGTGGGGTTGAGAGGCACGCAGGGAAAACTGGCCCCTGTTGGAAAACTGAGAAGAAATTCAGCCCAGAGACACTTGTGCTGTGAGAGAGAAAGTAAGACAGGAGAAAAGAGAGCTCGACTGGATCTTAAAGGCCATGATAGAAAGTCTGGACTTTTTATCTTAATAGCAATATGATGCCACCAAAAAGGTTGAAAGAGAGATCCTGACCAACAGGATCCTTTCAAATCTTAAATTCTAAGAACATTAAAATAAGACAATTCACTATCAGACAAAATAACTGTTAAGGAAAAACTGTTTTTCAGTTTCTTGACCATCAGGAAACGTGATCTGGAGAACATGAAACAGATACATATCTCAGTGTTGAAATCAGACAGTTGGCAGTTTCAGAGAGATGTGAATTTAAGTTGCATGATTACCGGACTTACATGTTTTAGTCTAAGAAAAAGTGATACCAAGTGGTTAAAAATATGTGTCTTGATAACAGGAACTGTTTGCAGAGTGAACACTGATGTCAGTGCCAAGCACTGTGCTAAGGACCATGTGTGTATTATTCATTGATTCCTCACAATCCCAATGCATTAAGCAGATTCTCACAACTGAAGAAACTGACGCTTACAGAACCTAATGACTTTCCTACGGTCACAGCACTAACAACCATCCAAAGTGCACGCATTCTCAGTCATGACCTCATGGACCATATAGCCCACCAGGCTCCGCTGACGATGGGATTTCCCAGGCAAGAACACTGGAGTGGGTTGCCATCTCCTCCTCCAGTGATCTTCCCAACCCCAGGATTAAATCCACGACTCGTGCACTGGCAGGTGGAGTCTTTACCACGCAGCCACCAGGGAAGCCAAATAGCCATCCAGAACCAAAACGCAAATACAAGTCAGTGCAATTTCAACTCCCAACACCGCACAGCAATCAGAGTCAAAGATGTCTGCTAGGAAGATGATATCTACAATCGAAGAGAAGTATAGCTCATTAGCAACAACAAAAAAAATGCTGTAACATGCAGAGTTCACTCAATTATATTTTATTTAACCAAACAAAGTCTTCAAATCAAAGTATATGGCCATAAACTGTATAGAGGGGTCATAAAAAGCTCTCTTTTCATATAGTTTCCCATATTAAAATGATTTTATCGTGCCTCCCAAACATATAATTAGTTTTGATTGAATGGTTTACTTTTGTGAAACTGTATTGATCCATTCATTAAACAGCTTATTCTGCAAAGAAAACAGTGTTAAAGTCTGCATAAATTACCACTGATAGACAGGATTTCACTAGACTGGCAAGCACGCCAAATATCTTTTTTCATAGTTCTAGAATATGATTTGCAAGCATATGCACATAATGAATCTAAATGAATTGTAAATCACTCAAATCTAACAGAAGTCCCACTTCATTAGGAATACATCCTTCTAAAGACATTAGTTCACCATCGGATTTTTATATTAGTTAGGAGCTCTTTCGACTATTTTAGTATTAAAAAATGCCACACTTCTTTCAACAAAAGAGCAGTATCCTTTGCCCCATTACTGTTTATGACTAGAGGAACGTCCAATCTAGAGTATTAACGTGAATAGCAGGTTGCTTTGTGCTCAGTCGCTCCAGTCACGTCTGACCCTTGGCAACCCTATGGACTGTGTGCAGCCTGCCAGGCTCCTTTGTTCATGGGACTCTCCAGGCAAGCTTACTGGAGGGGGAGGATTCCTCCAGGGGATCTTCCAACCCAGAGATTGAACCCGCATCTCCTGCATTGCAGGCGGATTCCTTACCCACTGATACCCGGCTAGCAAATGGAAATAAAGAGAATTCCAACCACTTGCTGACAGGCCCTCAGCAATGCCTTCCTGAAAATTAAAAGGCAACAATCTTTAGATAAGAAAAAAACTTAGAAGAATCCCGCCCCCCCACCACCTTCCTCCTTTTGCTATTGTGCTGAGTAGCAGGCAAGCCAACATGTGGCCACATTAATATCCTTAGCTAAAAAATAAGAAGGTTCCTTTATTATCAGTCACACATGAACTGGCAGGGACCAAACACCTGAAGGAAAATAATATTTTATGTTTTAACCTAAATATGGAAAGGGGAGGGTGGCAGAGTGCAGGTGGGCCAAACCAGGCCTCAATTAACTACATAATTAAATCAATACTTCTATTAATCACTGCTGGTTATCTGGTGGTTGTAAATCCTTTTATTTCACATAACTATATATACATAGAAGTAGGTTCTGAAAACTCAGAGCACTTGTAGGATTTTTAGCAGAGCTTTATCTTGCTTTTCCTATATTTTAAACTCCTGGAAGATGGATATCATACTCTATCTCTTTATACTCCACAGCATCAAACTCAATAATTAAAACTCAAGTGAAATAACCAAATCATCCATTAAAAGTTTACAATTCAAAGCATATTTTTCTAAATGCGAGATGGTTTGTCTTCGCTTATAAAAGGGCAGTTGTTACTATTTACAACAGCTAAGACATGGAAGCAATCTAAATGTCCACTGGCAGATGAATGTATCAAGAAGAAGTGATACATATATTCAATGGAATACTACTCAGCCATAAAAAAGAATGAAATAATGCCATCTGCAGCAACATGGATAGACCTAAAGATTATCATATTAAGTGAAGTAGATCAAGAGACAAATACCACGTGCTATCACTCATATATGTGGAATCTAAAATATGACAGAAATGAACTTATTTACAAAACAGAAACAGACTCGGAGACACAGGAAACAAATTTACGTTTACAAAAGAAGATGGAGGGAGGCATACATTAGGAGCATGGCATTAGGAGAAACAGATTACACATAAAATAGATAAACAACAAGGTCCTACTGTATAGCACAGGGACCTATACTCTATATTGCGTAATAAACTATAAGGAGAAAAAATATATATAAAACCAAATCACTTTGCTGTACTCCAAAAATTAACACTATAAATCAACTATACTTCAATTGAAAAAAACTTTAAATGAATAAAAGGGAAGCTGTTTTAACTTTCTGATTATAAAAACAACAGACTGGAGCTTCCCTGGTGGCTCAGCGGTAAAGACTCCACCTGACTGTGCAGGAGACAAGGGTTCGATCCCTGGTCCAGGAAGATCCCATGTGCTGTGCAGTAGCCTGGGGTGTGTGCCACAATTACTGAGCCCGTGCTCCAGAGCCCAGGAGCTGCAACTACTGCGCCCATGCGCTGCAGTTACTGAGACGCATGCGCCCGAGAGCCTGTGCTCTGCCGCAGGAGGCGCCGCTGCAGTGAGAGACCCGTGCACTGCAGCTGGGGGGTGGCCCCCCGTGCACTGCAGCTGGGGGGGTGGCCCCCACTTGCGGCAACTACAGGAAAGACCACACAACAGCAGAGGCCCAGCAGAGCCCAAAATAAAAGAGACAAAAAAATTTAAAAAGGGATCACTCTAAAAATAAATAAATAAATAAAATGTACAGGAGCACACTCCTGTCCTATAAAAAAAGAAATAATACCCTAATTATAGATAATAGAGAATATAACAAGTGTTAAGAAAAGTGAAACCATAATATATCAGCACCCAGAGATATAATTACTGTATTTCATCTATGAATAAAACTAAGAATGTTTATTTTACCTATACAGATATATGAAAAGGTCATGCTGTATAGATTATTTTAAACTCTGCTTTTTCATTATTTTCTGTTTTTTTGAAAGTTATTGGAAAATATTTACAGCTATAAAGTCCCAAATAATAGGAATGTACCAAACTTTGTTGACGAATTCCCCTATTAGTTGTTTTCTTGGTCATGCTAATACTGCAATAAATCACTATAAATATTTGTCCACATTTTTCCCTAAGGATAGTTTCCTAGAAGTGGGGATAATGAGTCAAAGGGTAAACAAAGCAAGGCTATTAACATATTGCCAAAGTGCTTTCCAGAAAAGACATCCCAATTTGTAATCTCATTAGAAGCATACGTGTATCACTCATTTCAAAAAATACAATGTAAAATTTTTAGCAATATGGAAAGCAAGCAAAGATGTTTAGTGTCTCAATTTATATTTCCCTAGTAGTGAGATAAAACAACTTTTTGTGTGTTTATTAGCCATTTATATTTTCTCTTTCTGCACAAAAATTGTGTTTTTCCTTAGTATAAGCCATGAACTGTTAAGAACTGTAAAGTACTCAGAGCCTAATTTCAGTAATCCATATGTTGACATCTTCAAGGTAACTGTGCATTTCCAAGTATTCATCTGCTAGCCTTAGTCTTTGTTTCATTGCCACATGTTATTTTTGTCAAAAGTTCTAAACAAAGACTCCAGCATTTAGACCCAATACTTCTCCAGTTATAGTAAGTATATTTTACCTGCTATTTTTATCATTCTGAGAATCACCTACAAATTGCCCCTGATTATTAAGTCAATAAGTCAGTTTCTAGCTTGGTTCTTTGTAAATTAAGATGATAAAATGTTGAAACTAAAAATATATATTAGTAAAATTGAAATTTTGTATGGAAACTTCATATAAAGATGTGATTGTCTAGGTGGTTCTTTCAACTATCATAGCTTTAAATAAGTTCACAGTAAAATATTCTAAGGAAAGTAACTTACTTAGTCCTAAAGTCTGTTTTTAAAAAACAGAAATAGACTGACAAAAAGCACTGAATTAGTTTCAGGTGTAAAATACATTTATACACATTGCAAAATGATCACCAGAATAAATCTAGTTAGCACTCATTACCTTACATAACCATAAAATTCTTGTTCTTATGATGAGAACTTTTAAGATCTACTCTCTTAGCAACTTTCAAATATAACTATAGTGTTATCAACTATAGACACCATGCTATACATTACATCCTCAGAACTCAGTTATTTTATGTCAGGAAGTTTGTGCCGTTTGACCTCTTTCACCCATTTCACCCACTCCCACCCTCCTATAGTCTGTTTTTACCAGTGATTTTCCTTCGGAATTTAAAGAAAACATACTTTCTCTTTGCTAAAAATTCTCCTTTATATAGTAGTGGGTTTAAGAATGATACTTTAATCAATCATAAGAGGATATTATGATTCTAAATAACAGTGTAAATAAAAGCCTTTAAATTATCCTATCTTTTAAAAAACTTGAAGATAAATTCCATAAACTAGCATTTCACGTGTTTTTTAATAAAACTATCAAGTAAAAGTCATATCAAAATGTAGGTACTTTTTGCCAATAGGAATACACATATCAATAATTACTTTAAATGTAAATGAAATAAACACTCCAACCAAAAGACACAGACTGGCTGAACAGATCCAAAAACAAGACCCACATATGCGCTGTCTACAAGAAACCCACTTCAGACCGAGAGACACATCCAGACTGAAAGTGAGAGGATGAGAAAAGACACTCCATGCAAATAGAGACTCAAGGGAAGTCAGAGTAGCAATTCCCCTATCAGACAAAATAGACCTTAAAATAAGGAATACTGCAAAATACGAGAAAGGACAGTACATAATGATCAAGTGCTCAATCCAAGAAGAAGACATAACAACTGTAAATATCTGTGCACCCGACATAGGAGCACCTCAATACACAAGGCAAACACTAACAGACAGAAAAGGGGAAGCGGACAGTAACACAATAATAGCAGGGGATTTTCACACCCCACTTACATCAATGGACAGATAATCAAAACAAAAAATGAATAAAGAAACACAAACCTTAAATGACACATTAGACCAGAGGAACCTAACTGATATTGTCAGGACACTCCACACAAATGCAGAAGAATACATTCTCAGGTGCATGCAGAATAGTTTCCAGGATAGATCACATCTTGGGTCACAAATCAAATCAAGCCTTGGTAAATTTTAAAAACTTGAAATTGTATCAAGCATCTTTTCTGACCACAATCCCATGAGATTAGGTATCAGTTAGATATCAGTTATAGGGGGGAAAAAAACTTAAAAAAAAATCCACAAACACAAGAAGATTAAACAATATATTTATAAATAAACAAAAGGTTATGAAAGGGGACGTCGAAAAACACAAGCAAATGACAATGGAAACACAACTCAAAACCTATGGGATACAGCAGAAGCAGCTCTAAGAGGGATATCTACAGCGATCAAACCCTGTCTCAAGAAACGAGACAGACATCGAGCAGACAACCTAACCTGACACCAAAAGCAGCTGGAAAAAGAACAAAGAAGTCCCAAAGTTAGTAGAAGAAAAGAACTCAGAAAGATCAGATCAGAAATCGATGAAAACGAAATAAAGGGAGAAATAGCAAAGATCAATAAAACTAAAAACTGTGTCTTTGAGAAGACAGGCAAAATTGACAAACCATTTGTCAGACGCTTCAAGACAAAGGGAGAAGACTCAAATCAACAAATGAAATGAAAAGAGATGAAAAGAGAGAGGCCACAACAGACAACATGGAAATACACAAGAGACCATTGCAAGCAACCACATGCCAGTAAAATGGACAGCCTGGAATAAACGGATGGATACTTAGAAAAGTTCAGGCTTCCAAGACTGAACCAGAAAGAAACACAAATAAATCATAGACAAGTCAATCACAGGCACTGAGATCAAAACTGTGATCCAAAATCTCCCGAAAAACAAAACCCAGGCCCAAATGGCTTCACACGTGAGTTGCATCAAATGTTTAGAGAAGAGCTAATATCTACCTTTCTCAAACTCTTCCAAAAAATTTCAGAGGAAGGAATACTTTCAAACTCATTCCACGAGACCACCATCACCAAAATCAGACAAAGAAATCACAGAAAAAGAAAATTACAGACCAATATCCCTGATGAACATAGATGCAAAAATCCTCAACAAAATTCTAGCAAGCAGAATTCAACAACATATAAAAGGATCATATACCATAAACAAGTTGGGTTTATCCAAGGGATGCAAGGATTCTTTAATATATGCAAATCAAACAATGTGATACACCATATTAACCAAATGAAAGCTAAAAATCATATGATAATCTCAACAGATGCAAAAAAGCTTTCAACAAAATTCAACACCTATTTATAATAAAAAAAACTCATCAAAAATGGGCATAGAAGGAACCTATCTCAACATAATAAAGACCATATATGGCAAACATTCTCAATGGTGAAACACTGAAAGCATTTTCTTTAAGATCAGGAACAAGAAAGGGTGTCCACTCTCAGCTCTATTCTTCAACATGGTTTTGGATGTCCTAGCCACGGAAATCAACGAAGATAAAGAAATAAAAGAAATTCAGATCAGAAAAGAAGTAAAACTTTCACTGTGTGCAGATGACATGATAGTATGCATAGAAAACCCTAAAGATGCCCCCAGAAAATTATTAAAGCCAATAAGCAATGAGTGAAGTTACAGGGTATAAAATTAACACACAGAAACCCCTTGCATTCCTGTACACTAACAATGAAAATTCAGAAACAGACATTAGGAAAATAATCCCATTCACCACTGCAACACAAAGAAAAAAATGCCAGAATAAATCTACCTTAACAGACAAAAGTGTGCAGAAAACTGGAAGTCAATGATGAAAGAAATCAATGACACAGACGAAGACATGTACCGTGTTCTTGGATTTCAAAGAGATCAATATTGTGAAAATAACTATACTACCCAAAGCAATCCCTATCAAACTACCAATGGTATTCTTCACAGAACTAGAACAAAAAATTTCACAGTTCGTATGGAAACACAAAAGACCCTGAAGAGCAAAAGCAACCCTGAGAAAGAAAAACAGAGCTGGAGGAATTAACCTTCCTGACTTCAAGGCACACTACAAAACTACAATCATCAAGACACAAGAAATGAAATATAGACCAATGGGACAAGACTGAAAGCCCAGAGATAAGCCAACACACCTATGGGCACCTCATCTTTGACAAAGGATGCAGGAATATACAGTGGAAAAAAGACAGTCTCTTCAATAAGTGATGCTGGGAAAACTAGACAGCTACATGTAAGAGAGTGAAACTAGAATACTTCTTACTGCCATACATAAAGATAAACGCAAAATGGATTAAGGACCTAAATATAAGACCAGAAATTATAAAACTCTTAGAGGAACGCATAGACAGAACACTCTTGGACATAAATCACAGCAAGATCCTCGATGACCCATCTCCCAGAGAAATGGAAATAAAAACAAAAGTAAACAAAGGAGACCTAATTAAACTGGAAAGCTTTTGCACAGCAAAGGAAACCACACACACAGGGGAAAGACAACCCTCAGTCAGGAGAAAACAACTGAAAAGAAGGCAACTCACTAAAGATTACTCTCTAAAATACAGAAGCAGTTCATACAGTTCAATGTCAGAAAAACAAATAGCCCGATCAAAAAATGGGCAGAAGACCTAAACAGACATTTCCCCAAAGAAGACATACAGCTGGCCAATAAACATATGAAAAGATGCTCAACATCGCTCATTACTAGAGAAATGCAAATCAAAACTACAAAACTCACACCAATAAGAATGGCCATTGTCAAAACAAACAAACAAAAAACTACGAACAGCGAATGCTGGAGGGGATGTGGAGAAAACTCCTACTGCAGTGATGGTGGGAATTTAAATTGTTACAGCCACTATGGAGAACAGTAGAGAGATTCTTTAACAAAGTAGGAATAAAACTACCATATGACACAGCAATCTCACTGCTGGGCATATTCCCTGAGAAAACCTGGGCATATTCATGTTTAACTGAAGAAAACATATGTAACCCCAATGTTCATTGCAGCAGGATGTACAATAGCCAGGACATGGAATTAACTTAGATATCCCTCAGCAGATGAACAGATACAGAAATTGTGGTACATATATAAATGGGATATTATTCAGCCAGAAAAAAACAATGAATTTCACTCCATTCTAATGAGGTGGATAAACCTAGAGCCTATTGCACTGAGTGAAGTCAGAGAAAGGAAAACAAATATCATTTATTAACATATACATATGGAATCTAGAAAATGGTATTCATGAACCTATTTTCAGGGAAGGGATGGAGACAGAGATAGAGAAGACTTTTGGACAAGGTGGGGGAAGAAGAGAGTGGGACGAATACAGAATATAGCATCAACATACACACACTACCACGTGTAACACAGACAGCTGGTGAGAAGTGGCTATGAACACAGGGAGCCAAGCACGGTGCTCTGCGACGATCTGAAGTAGGAGGGGAGGGAGGCTCCAGTGGGAAGGGATGTATGTACACCTGCCGTTAAGTCACACTGTTGTGTGGCAGAAACCAGCGCTACACTGTAAAGCAATTTTCCTCTAATTAGAAAACAAAATTTTTTTTAAAATAATAAAAAAGAAAAAAATACCAAAAAAGGAAGTTTAGTACATATATATGATGGAATATTATTCGGTCACAAAAAGAAACAAATTCGAGTCCGTTCTAGTGAAGCTGATGAACCTAGAGCCTGTCACAGAGTGAAGTCAGAAAGAAACAAGTATCGCATATTAATACATACAGATGGAATCTAGAAAAATGGTACCAATAAACCTACTTGCAGGGAAGAAACAGAGATGCAGACAAAGAGAACGGACTTGTCGACACAAGGAGGGAAGGAGAGGGTGGGATGAATTAAGAGAGTAGCATTGAAGCATACACATCACCATATGCAGAACAGATAGCCAGTGGGGATTTGCTGTACGATGCAGGGAGCCGTGCTCTGTGACAACCTAGAGGGGTGGGACGGGGTGGGAGCTTGGAGGGAGTTTCAAGAGGGAGGAGATATTATGGCTGATACATGTTGATGTATGGCAGAAACCAATATAAAACTATAAAGCAACTGCTCTCCAATAAACAATGAAAAATCAGGTACTTTTAAATGGCTACCGTATTGTTAACATAAAGGAAAAGAAAACTCTTTAAAGAACAACTTATATTTATTCATTTCTCAATCTATGGGTTGTCCAGTTCAAAAATCTTGTCAGAGGTCTTAGAAAATATGATAATAATCTTGTATGTGTAAATTTCCTGTTATTATTAAATATAAGAGAATTGCCTCTGGAACTAAGCTCATCTTAAACCAACTGGCTGTTTCTCACCCATGGTTTTCCAAATCAGGTGACCTATGCTTCCAATAAATGAAAGTCCTTAAATGATCTACTAATAAAATTTACACTAAAAGTCCATTGTGAAATTGAGGCCAGGGACAGAGATTGCACCAAGAAGCCAGACCATCCTCTGCAAGATAAATCAGATTCTCTCACATCCTGGAGTTCACAGCATCCCCCACTTTTCTGGAGCAATAACTGGAGTTCACGAGCTTCCAATTTTGAGAGACTTAAATTCAGAAAACTCTTAGTATCACATTGCAGTTTAATTGCAGAAGTTTAAACAAAAATTTAAGATAACAGAAATAAAATTAAAATACGAATGAGTGTCTTGTGACCTTACCTACATGGTTGGAGACCTTTTGCTCTCTCAGAGAAATGATTTTTCTTGCCTATCTGGAAGTAAACGTGACCATTTCAGGCTCTAGGGGAAAACTGACTCCAAGCAGTGAGTACGTACAGGCTGGTCATCCAAGTTTCCTTCTCGCCTATAATAATGGAGGTTGTGCTTCCATCACTTCTGGGTCCACAGACCAGAGTGGTGTCACACACCATTCGGCCAGAAGCAGTGACAAGGTGCGCTCTGCAGCCCACTGCCCGAGTTCCCAGAGATACAAAACAGATACGGCCACCAGAGCCGCAACCCAGCACATTCAATGACGCCCTGGGTAATCTTCAGTCACCAGCTCTCAAGTCAACGTCACCTTGACACAAGGGGCCTGAAGTACAGTTTATCATCACGTCCTAACTACATACTCTTAGTTTTGGCAAGAGCTCAAAGTCTCTCCTTGCGGCTGGCCACGGCAGGTGTCTCTTTTCTATAACTCAAACAAGGAATCAAAGAAATTCGTTAGTTCTAGGTCCTAGAGAGTTTTGTTTAGGGGCACGGTTATCAGTAGCTTCTCATCACGTTTTGTGGTGGTGGTTAATGGGGGGAGGAAATCCAAATACAGAGAAGTAGAAGCAAGAATATAAACATGTAACAAAAGGCTTATAGATCTCCCACCTTTAAGATGTTAACATTCATGAAATCCATCTCAGATCTTTTCCAAACATAAAATGAAAACATTAGAGACAAGAGTGATGTCTCTGCGTGTCCCTCTCCCTCCTGAAGCAAGCACTAATAAAAGGCTGGTTTTTGTCCCGTATGTTTAAACTTCGCTATGAACACGCACATATGAATAATAAATGGTGGACCCTATATGCTTTAAAATTTTTACACAAATGGCTTCGTGTGTACTGCTCTATGACCTACTTTTGTTTTTTCCTTAAAAAAAAAAACCTCGACACAGTGCCATTGAGACCCACCCTCCAATCTTTTGGACAGTGTGGTGCTACTTATGTTGTCTTCAGACACCACCACAACATGAGATGCTTATGGAGGTTACTATCTGCATCCAGATCCAAAATAAGCTCTAAAATGAATGACTAAACAAGCAAAGCTGAGTCTTCAGTGTTGCAGGAATACATAAGCTCTTTCCCCTCACCTTGCCTCCTCTGCAAGCACACAGCAAGAATCCCAAGGCTCTCGCTCTCCAACTCCGCATCTTCCCAAGCAGGAACTGGGGAAGCCACTCACACCAAGGCTCAGTCATACAATTCTAAAACCTCTGCTCATTTTAATTAGGAAGACAGTACAAACAAGAATTTTTTTTTTTTAAAGAGTCTGTCAGAGCGATGTTGTCAGCCCAATTCCACGTTTACTGTGTGATCCAGGTCTCATAGTCTACGCAGCCCGGTAAAAGCATCTCTCGACAGCCACACAGCACACCCATCTCTAGGTGTCGCCACAGAGACCCATGCACAAGGCAGCTGGGAAGGGTCCACAGGCAACACTGAAGGGAGGGTTGACTGCAGGCAGTGTGGACAGGTGGGTGCGGCGATGCCCTTCGTACTGCTAAGGCAGCAATGAATCCCTCATGTTGAACCACTTGATTTCTTGAGACTGGCTTCTTCCTAAAAGTGTAGTTCAACTGAGTTAAATTTCAGAAGGCTCCATTTGTGTTAGAATATCTAAGTGAAATTAAAAAAAAAAAGATCGAGCTGGAATTCTAACTTGCTTCTTGGCTAAGTAGTCACAGTTTGGGGATTCAGATTTAGCCCTTCGACGATAAAATGCAGGCAGTGTCTATCGGTAATTTAAATGGAAGAGAGAAGCAGAAACAAGAGAAGTAGAGAAAGATGGTTTAAAAAGACATGTTCCTTCCTTAGAAAGGAAAAATAGGTTCGTCTGAGAGCCTTGTAACAGCAACGCCAACTGTAGCCTCGAAAACTCAATTGCCAGCTTTTCAGTCTCATGAACACTCTTTTACTTATGGTTTCTAAAAATGAGTCATTTTTCAAATTTGAGTCTGTGACAGAGCTCCCCTCTCTGACCCAGGCCACCCCACTGTGAATATAAGTTGTCTGAATTAGGGGTCATGCCCAAAGAGCTCCAGGTCACCTCTACCCTCCATCTGATGACAAAGTATATTGGGAGAAGAGAGCCCATATTTACATCATTTGTGCTTTTCCAGTCTGTGTTGTCTTAATGTTCATTTCCCAAGTAATTTAAGATAATGATCTAAATCTACGCTGAACTGGGATCATCAAAAGTAGAAGTTTCCTCTATTTCAGCTTCCCACACCCATGCATTATTTTCACAAATATTTGAACCTTCAAACCAAATCAGAAATAAACACAGTCCTGACTTCTGTTTTACCTTGTGTTTATTGGAAAAACTTCTAAATAGCTACGTCGCTGTTGCTCTTGGTAAGTCAGTGAGTAAGTGTTTTGTTCTTAGCTCCTTAAATATGGTAGGAAATTATCTTTATTGCTGTGAAAATTATTTTATAGGATGGTGGTGGCCGTGGAATATTTTCTAGAATAACCACATTTCTGAAAAATAAACTCTTTTGTCTACTACTACATGAAAAGTTTTGAGACTTAAAACAGAAATATTGCAGAAAACACATGTTAGAAAATATTTTTATGAATGTAAGTTAGGTAAGGATTTCCTGGGTAAGGCAGAAAAAGCACAAACCTTGAGAAAAAATGAATTTTGTATCAAAATGTAACGCATTTGCATGAAAAAAGAACGCCATAAGGTCAAGCACAGGTCATTGACGGCAAGTTCGAATTTTCAATTTACATAATCAAAGGGTTAATGTACAGATGAATCACTTTTATAATCAAAATACAGAAGACTAGCCAAAGAAATCTGGGTAAACAGGAAACAAACAGCAATTTACAGAAGAGGAAACTCAGTCCAATATACCTGGGAGAATATGCTAACCTCGCTAGTTACGGGGAGATTCACAAACTACAAATGAGATGCTCTTTCCCGCTCACGATACAAAGTGTCACCAAGGAGGTGAGGAGACCAGGACCCTACACACACTGTTGACAATGTAAGCCAGTATAAGCACACTGCCCCACATCATGAAAGACTTGCAAAATTCAAGACACACACATTCTCCATTACTCAGAAATTCTACTTCCAGCTGTCTATCCGACAGAAATCTCTGCTCATATAAGGAGACATGTCTTTGTAAGGAGACATTTACAAAGCTGGTTTTTGCAGCAGAAACAACCTCAATGCCCAGGAACAGCCAGGTAAGCCACAAGTAATGAAAGTGAAAGAACTAAATCAGATGCATCATCACACATGGAGCTCACAAATTGTTAGATACTGTGCAAGGGCGAGATTCCATTTCTATAAAATTGTTAAATGTATACATATGTATATGTGTAGAGGATAAAAATATGGGCAGACAATACATATGACGTTCTTGACTCAACCGTCTCCGCAAAAGCTCGGGTGAGGGGGAGGGATTCAAATAGGACTTGAACTTCAACTGTGACATTTTGTGTTTAATAATTTAAAGACAGATCTGAACCAATGACAAATGAGCATGTATTAACTCAGTGGTAAAATATGGATATTATTATTGTCCTTGGTGGCCTAATTTTTAAAATAAAGGGAGAAATAAGGCATCAAGTGCAAGTTCCTAATCCCCATGTAGATGAGCTAGGTTTTGGTTCAACTAATTCGCTTCCAGGGAGGTAACTGTAATCTACCTTGACTATTGCCCACCTTAAGTAACTAGGTTCTGAACGTTATGCCACTTCGGAAAAATACACCCCAAAATTACCAGTAGGTCAAACAAACACATTAAGGTCTTTTGGAAGATATAATTTGTCATACGTACTGATGTTAAACATGAAGGATTCTGAAAATTAATTTATGTATAAATTACATTTCCTGTAATTTATCTCATTAAAAATCTAGTTTTTACTACAAAGAAACACTAGTTAACAGTAACAGCTTAATAACTACAAATATAAATCTAGACAAGTCAGTACTTCCATGGGCATTAGAGCCCCCATGAATATAACATCTAGTCAGCAGAACAACTCCAAACCATGACATTATTCATCTCAGGAGTGTTTCAAACAATAAGAATTTCATACTTATACATAAAAGTCAACCTTTAAAATATTTATCAACCGATTAGTCTACCCCTGCCAAATCTATGAGGCTTACAAAGTTCCACAGATCACCTAATCCCAATTAATAAATATAACTTTTCCCGTTCATTCACATTTAACTTTTCTTCATATTGGTAAGCTAAAGGATCATTACATGAGAATAGCGCAACTTTACAAAACTGGAAAGGACAAGAGAAATCAAAATTATCTAAGTCCCTGAAAGAACCATTCTTACACAGTCAAAGGAAATGAAGGGGGTTGAATTTCAGGCCTGATAAAACTGGGACCCTATGATGGAACAAGAGGGAAGATCATTAAGGCAGAGGAGAAATAAATGTGAGGATAATGGATTTTTTTATGCAACGTTTTTATTCTGCCCTAATAGCTCCTAAGCTCCTTTATTAGCTTAGGAAATAAACTGTGTTATGGAAAACTTACTTTATTCATCATGCTTGCTTATTCAGATAATTATAAATGTAACGATTTAATTTACTCTCAAGTAGTTTTAATGGATGTTACAACAAATGGTCCTACAACCTTAGAGGATCTGGAAGCAGGTAAAACCTGCAAGAAACAGCAACATTCTGATGGCCGTGTGCAGGGCCTGTCCACCCCTCTCCCTCCAGTCTTCCTCCCACACCCCCTGGGTCTTCTAAGGCTGGTATGGAGAGCAAGGCACACATATCCATCAAGCACAGGGCAGGAAGAAACAAAATGCCCATCAGTCGGGAACAGTTTACTTCTCTGTGAAAGTGGTAGTGCCATCTGGAGGCAGAGACATCTTGCTCTTATATGTGAGAGATGCACTATACTCTCAAGATCATTCCCGGTGCTCTCTTAGTAATCTTTCTGCTGTAGAAATAATACATTCTTATCGCAAAAAACTGGGTAAATACCAATTAGTGAAACAGAAATTCTATTATTCAGTGATAACACTTCTGATTTTGAGACTTTTCTTTCCACTGAGGATGAAATATACACATTTATGCCCACTGGGAATGAAAATGTGCATGGACACAAATGTGCACAAATTCTGTAAATACAGTTACATATATATTAAATGAAAAAGTTAGATGTTAATGATTTTCCAAGTTATTAAATTTGCTCCATAGAAATGACTGTATGTATTACATGATAATAATAAATTTACCATCATTCTGCTAATCCCCAATTAACTGGGGGGAGGGGAGCTATTAAAACTTGTATAAATTATGCTAAAAGGAGCACCATTATAAACTAATCTTTGTCCATATGTATAATTTCCTGATGATACGGTCCTAGAAATTGGCCTTTCTTAGGTATATAAAAGCAATGACGATAACAACACTAAAGCAAACATACTTATATAGGGCTTGTTCAGTAACACTAAAGCAAACATACTTATTTAGGGCTTGTTCAGTTGCTGAGTCATGTCCGACTCTTTGTGACCTCATGCAGCATGCCAGGCTTCTCTAACCTCCACTATCCCAGAGTTTGCTCAAATTCACGTCCACTGAGTCAGTGATCCTATTTAACCGTCCTCTGCCATTCCTGCCGCCTTCGGCCTTTGATTTTTCCCAGCCTCAGGGTCTTTTCCAATGAGTCAGCTCTCCGCATCAAGTGGCCAAAGTATTGGAGCTTCAGCATCAGTCCTTCCAATGAATATTCGGGGTTGATTTCCTTTAGGATTGACTGGTTTGATCTCCTTGCAGTCCAAGGGACTCTCAAGAGTCTTTTCTAGCACCACAGTTCGAAAGCATAAAAACAGGGCTTACTATAGGCCAAGTACTTTCCTAAGCCCTTTACATATACAAACTGAATGATCCCTTGTAACAATTCCATTTAATAAATTCTATAATTATCTGCATTTTACAGGTGGGAAAACCAAGTTTAAGTAACTTGATCAAGGTTAAGTAATCAAGACCACAGAGCTAGTAAGCTGAGATTCATACAAGGCCTTCTGGCTGAGGAGTTGATGCTGTGGAATTGTATCAAACTGCTTCCCATGGTGTGTGCATGAGTATGTGCGTGCTAAATCACTTCAGTCGTGTCTGACTCTTTGCAACCCTATGGACTGTAGCCCACCGGGTACCTGCTGCCAAATTACTTGTCTCTTCACACTAACTCCCTGTTGACATCCTTCACAGAGGAATCAATTTACCCTACCATCATTTGTTCTCTCTGAAAATCTGACAGATGAAAATCTGACAGATGAAAAATAACTGCTCCTTTCTTTCCCTCTCTCTACTTACTAGCGTGACTAGACAGTTTAGAAGTTCACACACTCCCTGTGTATTTGCGTTTCTATGAGCTGTCTGTTCATGTACTTTGTCTGTTTCTTCCAATCCCTCCTGGAAGTATCCATGGTCTTTTTATTGGCTTGTATTAGTTCTTTTTAAGATTCTTTTTTTATGTGGGTCATTTTGTAAGTCTTTATTGAATTGCTTACAATATTGTTTTCTCTTCTTTTTTTTTTTTGGCCACAAGGCAAGTGGGATTTTAGCTCCCCAACCAGGGTCAAATACCACCCTCTGTATTGAGAGGGGAAGTTTTAATCACTGGATCACCAAGGAAGTCCCTGTATTAGCTCCTAATATAGAGATAATTAACCTAATCACCATTTCTCATTTTTATCTTAATTTTATTTGGTACGTAGGCAATTTGAATTTTTATATAATCAAAATGCTCAGTTTATATGTGTACGCTTTCTTCTATTCCTCTAGTCTATTTTTAAAAATTACATTTATTATCAACACGTTAACCTTGGAAATTCCTCTAAGTCCACAACTGAGAGCTGCTTAGAATAGCAATAATTAAGGCTACATAGATATATAAACTGATTTGTCTAAATTTGTATTTATAAATGACAATTATAAGGAACTGTTAAAGTCAAAAATATCAATTTTTGGTGGGTGGTGGGGGCTGCAATGGGTGAAGGGGGTCAAAAGCTATGTATTTTCAGTTACAAAAGTTATGATATATATAGAAACATACTTACACATCTGAAAATTATAATGCTATGCCAATTATACCTCAATAAAAATATGTATAAAAACATTATTTGTTCAACATGTTTTGTGAAATATAGTCTCAGTCAACAAATAAGACCTGCATACAAACAGCGAAAACCAAAGCACATGTTAAAACCATACCAAGCCCCCCTTAAAAACAGTAATCTACTGGATTAACAGATTATTGCACCAACATTCCTGCATTTTTCAATATAAAAAATGATTCATAAATTATAGTCTATCTTTTTGAGACCTGAAACCTAAAGTCAAACTAAAATCAAACTAAATACACAACTTCTCCCTCCAGGATTCAGATATTTGTTCAAATATTTTTTCTTGAGTGAGGCTCTCTTTCAGAGAACCTGGAAATTATCTAGTGTGTGGTGCTGGCATTAAATCTTCCACAGAGTGGAATTGAGAGAGACTTGATACTATGGATGGTTTTACATAATATGTTTTTATCCTCATGTAGTTTTTAGACTAGACGGCAACATATGCTGACTTATTACAGCAGAATTATCCAATCTGAGGAAAAGTTATAATCTAAGACACTTCTATTCTGGTTACAGCCGCATCAAAATCATCTCAAACGTGAAAATGATCCTTACCTTTAAATACTGGCAGAGTAAAAGCTGTCATGGATCTTCTCCTAGCAGTAATTCAATGTTTAACAGTAACATAAAGTCAGCAGATTTTCATAGTTGATCTCAATCCCTAACAGGATTTCTTGTTTTATTCTGTTGTCCAAAGAAGACAGCAACTATATACCTATCATCAATTTAATGGTTCTCTGATTTGAATAGCATTATTCTAGTGAGTGATTTTAAATGCGTGTGTGTGGTGATGGGGGGCGGGGGGGGGGGGGTGCGGGGCGCAGATTGCGGCAGTTTTACCAATGTCTCAGACTCTCCTTTATACCAGAGTACCATACAATAGGGCATGATCAGCTGTGAGCAGCGTGCCAAGCAAGTTGCTAATAATAATGAAACTGATGTTTATGAACTATTTACTTTTAAAATAGAAACACACGACAGGTCCACAATTCTTCTTACAATATAGCTATGTACTCATTTGCATCCTAATGCTTTCACAGGTGGGAAGAGATGAAAGTTAAAAACCATCCCAGTATATCACCACGCAGCCTGTCTGATCTACGTTACAGCCCACAGTAAGCAACTCTTCGTGAATCATATCTTTATGCCGAGTATTGATTTTTATGAATACCACAAAACAAAAAGCTCATGGAGCTATTTGCTTTGCTTCCCACACACACATACCCACACAATGCTTTTAAATCAAATCTGCCAGGGAGTATGTGATATGTGTGAATATTAATCTTAATTTGTATTGCTCTAAAAAAGCATTGAGAATCACTAAACTATCTTCATAATAATCTTTATTTTTGGAATTCAGAGAAGAATAGATTCTCAGTTAAGGATCTCATGAGGGCACAAAGAAGTGGAAGAATTTCTTCACTCTAAAATAATGTTTTGTGGTTGAATTTATTAAGTCTACATTGCTAATTCTTTTCATGATGGAATCTCTTAGGTCATACTTTCACATGAGCAATTATTTTACACATGGGGTTCCTATTTGTTCCTATTCCTCAATTTCCACTATAATTGAAACTATTAATAATAACAATAATGGTAAGAACTAGGATTTCCATTGAGCACTTGCTGTATGCCAGCACTTTACATGGACTCGTTCAGATATATTTCCCATAGCCACAGTCCTTAATAGTAAGGACTATTATTGTCATCATTTTAAAGATGTAGAAACTCACTGTTAGAGAGGGTAGGTAGGTTGCCCACGGTCCCACACCAAGCAAGTAGAAGTGTGACCTCAAAGCTGGTCTTTCTATCCACCACCATTCTCCTATATATTCAACTCCGACATTTCCTCTCATTTAACGAGATTACTCTGGCTTCTGATCATTTTTCCTAAATGATACTATCTTTACCTGTCAATATCTGCAAGCTTATCGATCCTCATTTTTTTCAACTTGTCAGATGTCAACTAATCAGGTCAACTGATACCTCTGGCCTGTTTATACCAGCCACTTAGGATTCCCTATTTCGTGGGATTCTTTGGCCGAGATAGCCATCTTGCATAAATATTTAGTGCATAAGTTACAACCTGGCACTAATGTTGAACACGCGATTCCAACTGCATTTTCAACTGTACAGGTCCGATTGGTAATTGATCACTACAGTCCTCATTCTGTAGTTACGGAATTATGTTTTAACAATGACCAAGATAAGCAGTTCCTAACCTGCAGTCCATAGGTTCATGAGCTGATCCATCAATCTTCTGAAGCCATATGCAAAGTTATATGTATAAGTAAGTACACACGCACACTGTACTGGTGAACAGGTATAAATCCATTTTATTAGTAATCCTCCCACACTAAAAAAAAAATTATATATATATATATGAAATTTATACCAAGAATGGCAGACGCTCTCAACGAACAAGCCAAAGAAAACACAATATAAGGCACTTCTTAGGTGCTCCTACGTGGGTGATAATAAATAGTTCTGAATGGTCTAGGACTGTATTTATTAATGCAGTCAACATAATAAATTTTTTGGAATTATATTACTGCCGATTTTCCCTCTGTATCAGAGGGTAGGATTGAATCTGTAGTATACTGTTTTTGGAACACATTCTTGTTACTGCTACATTTTCTCATTATCAAAGCATAAGTAAATGTATTCCACGAAAGAGACCATCAGATCTTCTCTCCCTCTAAAAAATAATGCATTGGCCCTTTCCAATCATTATTTTTCTCTCCTCCACAAGTTCTCAACATTACTAAATAGTTCACTTCAATACTAGTAAAGCTTCATCAATGATAAAGCTTAAAGAATCAACCACTGTGCTTAACAGTTCTGTTTCAATAAGAGATCATGAGTAACTGACTACATCGTCAGTTTCTGAAAGCACTGATCTAGAGCACACTTTCTGCTAGCCCAGAACACTCTGGAGACCCATTCTGCTGTGTTCTCAGACCGCAGTGCTGCATGAGGCCAAGCATTTCACTCCGCTGCCCGCACACATGTACACACGCACCACCTCTACTCAAGGCTGGGCACGAAAGCCCAGCCAGGCCAACGAGAATCTATCAAGAAAGGGGCTGTTCCTTTTACCACAATCAGCAACTAACGAAAATGCAACAGCTCCCCAAAACAAAGTTGAATGAAAAGCGAAAAACTCCAATGGATGGAGGAACAAAGGAATTTTCATGACATCATCATCTGAAACCTGGGATCCAGCCAAGCCTGAGGTTTACCCCTTGAACTTCTCCCATTTTGCGAGCCAAGAGATGCTGTTTTGTTTAAATTAGTATGAGATGGTTTCCTGTGCTGTTTACAAACCAAGAGTTCTGACTAATCACATTCAATTCGCTTGTGGCCATCATGTCATTTTATTAATGAAATGAATATTTTCAAAGTGCTCCTTCCCCACGTTCTCAAAACATTACTTGGTATGTCCCGAAAAGGACTCACCACGATCTACTCGGCGATAGGATCTTGGCTGGGTCCAGATAGGGTGTTCCAAAGGCTGAGGAAGTTCCCATTCTTGCTCTGACCATACATACACCCAGGACTCTGCCCTCACAGAATCGCGTGCTTAATAAAGGCCTGTCCAGTGGAAATCGGTCCTGAACACAGCACACACGTGGCACTCCACATATAAGGGTAGAAAAGTCAAGGCTTTGTGTGACGGAGTCCCTCTCCTGCAGGAGTTCCCACACTGGGCCTTCAGGGCACCCGCAATTCTTTCACTGTGTGCTGAACTGCATCACAGCAAGGCACCCCCATTTCTGTTAGGACTAGGTGCTATTTTTGCTGTGATAAAATACATACATTTACTAGCTTGGTCATTTTAATATAAATTTATTTAAATTGGAGGGTAATTACTTTACAATACTGTAGTGGTTTTGCCATACATCAACACGAATCTGCCATGGGTATACACATGTTCCCCATCCTGAACCCCCCTCCACTCTCCCTCCCCGAACCATCCCATTGGGTCATCTCAGTGCACCAGCCCCAAGCATCCAGTATCATGCATCAAACCTAGACTGGCAATTCGTTTCATGTATGATATTACACATGTTTCAATGCCATTCTCCCATATCATCCCACCCTCGCCCTCTCCCACAGAGTCCAAAAGACTGTTCTATACATCTGTGTCTTTTGCTGTCTCACATACAGGGTTATCGTTACCATCTTTCTAAATTCCATATATATGCATTAGTATACTGTATTGGTGCTTTTCTCTCTGGCTTACTTCACTCTGTATAATAGGCTCCAGTTTCATCCACATCATTAGAACTGATTCAAATGGATTCTTTTTAACGGCTGAGTAATACTCCATTGTGTATATGTACCACAGCTTTCTTATCCATTCATCTGCTGATGGACATCTAGGTTGTTTTCATATCCTAGCTATTATAAACAGTGCTGCAGTGAACATTGGGGTACATGTGTCTCTTTCAATTCTGGTTTCCTCGGTGTGTATGCCCAGCAGTGGGATTGCTGGGTCATAAGGCAGTTCTATTTCCAGTTTTTTAAGGAATCTCCACACTGTTCTCCATAGTGGCTGTACCAGTTTGCATTCCCACCAACAGTGTAAGAGGGTTCCCTTTTCTCCACACCCTCTCCAGCATATATTGCTTGTAGACTTTTGGATCGCAGCCATTCTGACTGGCGTGAAATGGTACCTTATTGTGGTTTTGATTTGCATTTCTCTGATAATGAGTGATGTTGAGCATCTTTTCATGTGTTTGTTAGCCATCTGCATGTCTTCTTTGGAGAAATGTCTATTTAGTCCTTTGGCCCATTTTTTGATTGGGTCATTTATTTTTCTGGAATTGAGCTGCCGGAGTTGTTTGTATATTTTTGGGATTAGTTGTTTGTCAGTTGCTTCATTTGCTATTATTTTCCCCCATTCTGAAGGCTGTCTTTTCACCTTGCTTATAGTTTTATTTGTTGTGCAAAAGCTTTTTAAGTATGTTAAGTACATTCACGTAACAATCATTACTACCATCCATCACCAGAACTTTTGCCAAGTAAGTAAAAAAAAGTACATCTATACTTTTTTTCAGATTCTTTCTATTACCGGTTACTACAAGATACTGAATATATAGTAGGTTCTTCTACATAGCAGTTCTTGCTATTTATCTATTTTATACATAGTAGTGTGTATCTGTTGGGGCTTCCTCGGTGGCTAAGCAGTAAAGAATCTGCCTGCAATGCAGGAGACCTGGGTTTGACCCCTGGGTCAGGAAGAGCCCCTGGAGATGGGCATGGCAACCCACTCCAGTATTCCTGTCTGGAGAATCCCATGGACAGAGGAGTCTGGTGGGCTACAGTCCATAGGGTCGCAAACAGTCTGACGTGAATGAAGGGACTTCACACACCATGCATGCATGTGTATCTGTTAATCCCAAACTCCCAATTGAGCCCTCTCTGCCCCCTACCTTTCCCTTCAGTAACTGTAGGTTTGTTTTCTATGTCTGAGTCTATTTGTGTTTTGTAAATAGGTTCATTTGTATCTATGTTTAGATTCCATATATAAGTGATACATGGTATTCATCTTTCTCTGATTTATTTCACTTACTATGATAATCTCTAGGTCCATCCATGTTGCTCCAAACAGCATTATTTCATTTTTTATGGCTGAGTAATATTCCATTGTATATATGTACCACATCTTCTTTATCCATTCATCTGTCAATGGACATTTAGGTTTTGCCATGTCTGGTCTGGGGCTTCCCTGGGTGGTACTAGTGGTAAAGAACCTGCCTGCAAATGCAGGAGATGTAACAGATGCTGGTTCGATGTCTGGGTGGGGAAGATGCCCCGGGGGAGGGCATGACAGCCCACTCCATCATTCTTATCTGGAAAATCCCACGGACAGAGGAGCCTGGTTGGCTACAGTCTATAGGGTCGCAATGAGTCAGACATGACTGAGGTGACTTAGCACGCACGCACACAGGCACATGTTTCGGCTACTGTAAATGGCGCTGTTAGGAACACCGGGCTACACGTATCTTTTTCAGCGAGAGTTTTCTTTGTATACATGCTCAGGAGTGGGATCGCTAGATCTTATGGTAGCTCTATTTTTAGTTTCAGGAAGCTGCATGCTATTCTCTACAGTGGCTGCACTAACCACTAACCTATATGCCCACCAACCCTGGAGGAGGGTTCCTCTCTCTCCATAACCTCTCCAGGCTTTATTATTTATAGACGTCCAAGTAAGTGCTTTCAATGTGAGTTATTGTTATAGACTTCTTGGTGTTCAGTAAACAGACTGGTATTTCATTTAGTTACTTAAGGTAGCACTGCACGCCTCTTTAAAAAATTCTCCATGTTTTTTGACTTGCACAGTCTCTCTTGGGCTAAGGACCAGGGAAGGGCGCCCCCTTTTAAAGCCAAGCCGCTGAAATATCAACACTAAGAATAGTATGACAAGGACACTCTAGTCATTCTTCATTGATTAAGAGCCTTAAATAACTCGGGGTTAGCATGCTCTGCATCAGTTCCATGGCTGGAGGAGACCTACTATGTAGGGACTCTGACACTGTCTTGGAAATGTAGTCATTTTCCCCATTAAATAAAACATTGATTTCTTAACATTTGTTTTATGTCTACTTTCCTTAAAACCCTCATGATACTAAATTTGATTATTTCTGCTAGAGTAGAATTGGCAAGAATCAAATTTCTTAAAAAAGCATATTTCATCAGTGTTATGAAATTTTAGAGGCTAGATCGCATTCGACACTTAGATTTCTATTCTTTACTTCTTCCATCCTCGGGTACTGGCGACAAATTCATCCTTCAAAAAAATAAATGCACAGTTCAGGCAATTATACCCTCTTATAAAAATCTTTGGCTTTTAATGAACATTAGCTCTAAAATTGGGGATCCCCGCCGATGAACTTTCAAGAACCACCCATGGAGCTAAATGTTTCCGAAGTCATGTAAATGCAAGAGCTATCAGCTCCAGATTTTCACCATGAAAAGGTTGCTGTGTCTGTAACTCCTCTTTCCCCCACTTCAGGCCTCTGTCAATTTCTTCAGTTCCTTAAAAAACAGTACTTAGAAGAGGAAAAAAGTGCTGTTTTCACCTGAATCATAGCAACCAAGTCCAAAATACAGGGTATATGTCAACAAAATTATCATATTTCTGCCACATACAGAAACTCAAATGCTTGCAGAGGTCTCAAAGGAATACTTCACATGAACACTTTTACCTCGCCTGAGTCTGAAAATGACAGAGAGATGGAGGAAAAAAACACTTTGTTTTGTACAACCACAAATTCTTCGGTTTACCTTAAAGTTTCCAAGGACAAAAGCCTCTCTGAACACAATTTCCATTTCAAAAAAAATACAGTGAGAATACAAACCAGAGTAAATAAAAGAATATCTGCTCCCATCACATCCCTACACTCCCAAACTTTGCACTTGGAATCTCATCTCAAACTTATCAGAAAAGTATTTTTTAAGTAAATACAAACTGTACCATGTGATTGAGGAAAATCAGCACGTTTCCACTTTTGGAAAGAGCCCTGTGAATTCAAACACCAGTTACTTGAGGACAAAATAAATGGACTTTCCAACAAGCTGAGATTCTTCTGTTCCTTTATATCCTTGTATGCATATCAGAATTCCATATGTCACTATTTCTAATTCATTTACATAACCTGTCACCAGTATGCTTTCCAACTTCGTCAAGCCAGGAGTTGGCTCTTCCTGTCTCCATTCTCCAGGGGTATTTTTCCATAGTCTAATAAAAAAGTATTCTATTTTGGTATGGAAATGATCGGTTTTACCTTCATCCAAGTAAGCAAGGGCATGGCAGCCCACGCCAGTATTCTTGCCTGAAGAATCCCCACGGACAGAGGAGCATGGCGGGCTACATCCACGGGCTGCAAAGAGTCGGACGCGACCGAGTGACTGGTCACAAACAAAGCACCAGTAAGCAAACCGTCTTGTGCTCCTTTGCCCTTAACACTTACGATTATGCAGAAATTCTCTCCTCGTTACTGTAAACTCTGCTTCTCTCTTCCCTAGGATCTTTGGCAATGCACTCTTTGTCAGGCTGTTAACACACATGGCTGGAGAGGAGTAGGTGGAAGAAATAGGCTTTGGGACAGATAATCTGATCTTCAAAGACTTCTTCACATAAACTGACTAATATTTATCCCATGTTCACCACTCCAACAGCTCAGTCTAAATCACCAATATGACCAATATGTCTCTCCTTTGCTTTTCCTGTCTGTCTGATGTGGACCATTTTTAAAGTCTTTATTGAGTCTAACGCTGCTTCTGTTCTACATTTTTTTGTTTTTTTTTTTTTCCTTAGTTCCCCGACCTGGGATCGAACTCTCACTCCCTGCTTTGGAAGGTGAAATCTTAACCATTAGGAAAGGGACCACTAGGAAAGTCCCTCCCTTGCTTTTTAAAATTTCTTTCTGTCACTATTTTCTATCCCCCTTTCCAGATGGACCTTTCTACCCTTTTATGTTATGTCTAGGTTTGACAAAAGAAAAAAAAAAATGTTTACTAGTACTCTATTAAACTAGCAAGCACTTCTTTTTCACCCTCACAGATTTCTGTAGTCAGTTTCCCCCACTGCCAATAAACCCCTCCCAGCAGGCTTTGTTTGCTCTGTGCCCATACCTGTGACCTGGGCTGTTACTTCTTCCTATGACATCTCTCTGTGCGGTGCTGAAGCCACTTCAGTCCTGTCTGCCTCTCTGTGTCCCATGTCCTATAGCCCGCCAGGCTCCTCTATCCATGGGGATTCTCCAGACAAGAATACTGGAGTGGGTTGCTACGCCCTCCTCCAGGGCATCTTCCCGACTCAGGGATCAAACTCGGGTCTCCTGCATTGCAGGTGGATTCTTTACCATCTGAGCCACCAGGGAAGCCCACATCACCTCTCTACTCCTAACCAAAGACCACCAGTCATCAAACTTCAACTGAACTCTCACCTCCTATAGGAGGCTCTCCTCATCAATTACAGCCCACATAAGACACTTCCTTTTCTAATTTTTGGTGACATTTCTTTCTTAAAATTTTTATTTTGCATTAGGGTATAGCTGATTAACCACGTTTGTTAGTTTCAGGTTTACAGCGAAGAGATTCAGTTATCCATATGCATGTATCTATTTTTCAAATTCTTTCCCCAATTACATTATTACAGAGTACTGAGTAGAGTTCTCTGTGTTATACAGTAAGTCCTTGTGGGTCATTTTAAATATAGTACTGCATACATGTCAATTGGGAGTTTGGGATCAATAATGTTTCCTATCTGCGTCACATAACCAAACACATAATTAGGGAAGCACAGGAAGAAGGGCTGCATAAACTCACATGAGTCCTCTCCCCCAACGAGATGGGATTACAGGGGGGATACCTGGTTTGCGTCACATTCTTTTGGTTTGCTCACCCATGTTAAGAACACAGTACATGCTAAATAATTTGAAAGTTGCCCACTACTTTTCTCCACTGCCAACACAGAAATTTTTAAAAGCTACTTTTCCCTTAGTTTTAGGTCTTCTATGGAAAAGCTTATCTTAAAAAGATACTCACAACAGAACTCGAAAAGAAGAAAACCACCCAGTAAAAATGGGCAAAAGAGTTAACAGGCCTGGAAGTAAGGTACGTGCATGGCAAGTAAGCACATGAAAAGATGTTCAGAATCATGTAGACGTTAGAGAAACGCCAATTCAAACCACAGTGAGTCATGGGTACTCTAATAATGTCTAAAATGAAGAAGACCGACTCTCCCAAGTGTTGGCAAGGATGTAATGTAAGCAGAACTCGCCTGCAGCTGGTGGGGATATAACATGGTGCAAACATTTTGGCAAGAAACAGTTTAATACAGTCTTAAAAATTAAAACCCCACTCCAGTACTCTTGCCTGGAAAATCCCATGGATGGAGGAGCTTGGTGGGCTGCAGTCCAGGGGGTCGCGAAGAGTCGGACATGACTGAGCGACTGCACTTTCACTTTTCACTTTCATGCATTGGAGAATGAAATGACAAACCACTCCAGTGTTCTTGCCTGGAGAATCCCAGGGACGGGGGAGCCTGGTGGGCTGCCGTCTATGGGGTGGCACAGAGTTGGACACGACTGAAGCGACTTAGCAGCAGCAGCAGTACTACATGACCTAGGTATTTTTACTTGTAGGTATTTACTGAAGAAAAAAAATGCAGCAAATGTCGCTTCAGAGATTTGTATGTGACCATGTATAGTAGCTTTATTTTTAACAGTCCAAACTAGAATCAACCTAAGTATCTATCAACAGGTGAATGGATGAGCAAATAATTGTGTGGCCATAGATGGAATATCACTCAGCACTGAACAGAATCTAATTACCGGTGCCTGCAACTCTACCAACGACTTTTAAATGCACTATGCTAAATGAAAGGACCAAGAGATTTCTCTTTTTCCAACAAGATTTACTATAAAATAAATACACATGCACATATATTAAAATATGTGTTGAAAAAATAAGCAACAGGATATATTGTACAGCACAGACGAACAGAACCATTAGTTAGTAATAGCTTTAATCAGAGTATTATCTACAAAAATACTGAGTCACTATGTTGTACACCTGAAAATAATGTAACATTGTAAATCAACTATACTTAAATATTTTTTAATGGTACAAAAAACAACAACAAAAAGAAAGAACCAACAATTAAAATGCTGTATAAAGTATGACCCCATTTATATGACAATCTAGAAAAAAATGAACTACAGAGAGGGGCTACATATAAAAATGGCCAGTAGGGCTTGACAGTAAGGAGAGGGCCTGGGCTTTGAGGGGGCAACACAAGGGAATTTCGGAGGGTGATAGAACTATTTTGTATCTTGAGTGGGCGGCGGTTACATGATTCTACATTTGGCATAACTCAAAGAACTGTACACCCAAAAGAGACAATTTTACTGTTCATAAATTAAAGTTAAATAAATGACCTCATAAAGAAGACTAAGAATGTCACCAGAGAGCCTGGAATACATCCTTACCAACTCCTCTATGATGCCGAGATTAGAAAAAATAAGAACAGCATCTGTTGATTATTTTCTGAAAGTCCTTAAAAATATGCTGAGAGAGGTCACAAGAATTTTTGCTAAACCCGGCAGAACTCACTGTTATGTAACAATAATCGTATCCAATCACCCACACTCATCTTGTCACCCCATGCCCCTCTGCTAATCAAGGCATTCAGTCCAGTCCATCGGGGTTTACCGAGCATCCACAGCACCCCTGGCCCTGGTGCAGGTACGGAAAAAGTGAAAGTCGCTCAGTCGCGTCCGACTTTTTGAGACCCCATGGACTATGCAGTCCATGGAATTCTCCAAGCCAGGATACTGGGTAGCTGTTCCCTTCTGGATCAAACCCAGGTCTCCTGCTTTGCAGGCGGGTTCTTTACCAGCTCAGCCACAAGGGAAGCCCAAGCATACTGGAGTGGGTAGCCTATTCCTTCTCCAGCAGATCTTCCTGACCCAGGAATCAAATCAAGGTCTCGTGCCCTGCAGGCAAATTCCTTGCCAACTGGGCTATCAGGAAATCCCAAGTGTGGCAAAGGTATTAGTAAAACAGAGCAGCTAAGGAAGGTCCCTGCTTGCAGGAAGCTGCCATTCTACTTAGAGAAGTGAAATAAATACAGATAATTTCTGAAAGGTGTGTGTTCTGAAGACAACAAAACAGAGTGAGGAAGGAAGCAGGGCTTACCACTTTAAACAGAGTGGTCAGGGAGGGCCTCTTGGAGAGGGTGACATTTGAGCTATTACCTTCTCCAGGGAATCTTTCCAACCCAGGGACCGAAACCGGGTCTTCTGCACTGCTGGCAGATTCCTTACTGTCTAAGCCACCAGAGAAGCCCCTCAGTGACAAGAGAGGGCAGCAAACCCAAATCTGGAGGCAGAGCCTTCTTGCCAGAGGGCCAGTGAGCAGAGGCCCCCAGACGAAAGGGGCTTGGGTGACTGAGCTCCCAGAAAGGTCAGTGTGGGAGATGAGCACGGAGGAAGCATCTTACATCAGGCTGTCAGGGGCCTGGTACCTCAGTGCTTTGCAGACCCTGAGTTAGTCTACTTCAGGCTGCTTCTAGTGAGATGGGGCCTGAGGGCTATACATCTGCCACCCAATCTGATCTATGTAAATGGCAGATAGCCTATTTCTCCCAGACATGTAGTTTTCGTCTTCTCTAGCTCAAGGGTTTGTTTCTTCATCCTCCTTAGCTCTGCAGCCTTAGGCGGATCATGTTTACAAGCTGAGTCTCAGTTTGTAGGTCTGTAAAATGGTGACACCAGATACTATCAACAGCCTCCACCTATCAGTTCAAGCTGGCAGTTAAAATCTGACTCCCTGGCTAACCGTAGTCTCATTCCTATCCTCACCTTCTCTCCAGGACATGGCCCCCATCAAGCACCTTCCCTCCCTCTGACGTTTTCAACCTCAATCTCAGCACAGGTCCACAGCCCACTTCAGACCTTACCTGTCCAGCAAACCCTTATCCTGATCCTTCTGTTTCTTCATGCCACCAACTCTCCCCTCGACCCCTCTGCCTCCACCACCGGAAAGACGCTTCCCAAGAGTGAGCACTGTCCCCTCGCCTCCAGGCTTCTCCTCTTCATCCCTAACTGACTCCTCAGCCAATCAGTCTGAGTCCCAGTCCTGCCTTTCTATAGAATTCCTTTCTGAAAACCCACCAGCCCCAACTACTCAGCCTAATCCCTGGTCATCTCCACCCTCTCTCTGGGCTTTGAAACACCATCTCCCACTGGAAGGAAAGCTGTTACTAACTGCTTTGAATAAGACTGCAAGAGGCATGCAATCTCTCTGGGCCTTAGCTTCATTATTTGTGCCGGTAGAGGGTAGATTAGAGACAGCCTTGGGTCCCTTCTAATTTGGAAATTCTGCGCTGCCATGATTCCTCCTTTTGGTATCCACAATGCAGCACCTGATTATCAAAACAACGCCCATGGCCTTTAGTAGCATCTGTTGCTCATCTCCTCCACGGCGTTCGATTCCTCCGAACTCCTAGCAAAGGCACCTCACACTAGACTGAGTCGTGTACACCTTTGCTCCTTGGATCGCACCAACGCTGCCCCTCAATGGCCATGTCTGTAAGGAGGCCTTGCACACCCCCATACCAGCATTTCCACCTCTGCAAAGAACTCCCCCAGTTAGAGGTGGTCTGGAACATAAAACTCAGGTAACCAAGATAAATTCATCACTTCTCGACCTCTCCATTTCTCTTTAACTGCTCATCATCCTCCACGATGGTCAAGCTCATAACCTGCGAGTTTTCACTGATTTTCCACAAATCCTTCCCCTTGTACTCAAATATCAACTCCTTTACTGAAAGTGTGTGTTAGTTGCTCAGTCGTCTCTGACTCTTTGGGACCCCATGGACTGTAGCCTTCCAGGATCCCCTGTCCATGGAATTCTCCTGGAATGGGTTGCAATGCCCTCCTCCAAGGAATCTTCCCGACCCAAGAATCGAACCCGGTATCCCACCCTGCAGGCAGATTCTCTAACGTCTGAGCCACCAGGGAAGCCTCAACTCCTCTACTATCCATCCTTAATGATTTAGTTCTAATGTCATTCGGCCATACGTAGCACAGCAGAAACCTACAGTGTGGGGGTAGGGGCCCATGGCGGGGCAGCAAGCCCCAGGCAGAGAGTCAGAGTCCCAGCAGGAAGGGGGAAACCCCATGCTCCCTGGTCCAGTGCAGGGCCTCGGAACTCAAGGAGTGTGAGGACATCCCAGTAGGGGGAGTCAAGGCCCGAGTTTAGATGAAGGGCATCCAGGGAGGGCGGAGGGGGTGTGGCCCTGTGACCTTGAACGTGGAGTTAGGCTCCAGTCACAGACAGGAAGGTGTCTATGGGCATGAGGGAATTCCCTGACGAAAGGGGGTGACTCCAGGCCTGAGGAAGTAAAAGGACAAGGCGGGCCTAAAGCAAGGTAGCCCTCAGAGAAGTGATGGGGACGTGGCAAAATGGTCACAGAAACCAGCATGGATGAGTTCCCACTGGCGAAATCAGGAACAAACTGAGTATCAAAAATAAGGGCAGTAAGAGGTTATAATTCACGGCGTAAAAGAAAAAACAGTGATGCCCCAAAGCGAAAGCTGCCATTCGTATCTGACTCTTTGTGACCCCATGGACTATACAGTCCATGGAATTCTCCAGGCCAGAATACTGGAGTGGGTAGCCGTTCCCTTCTCCAGGTGATCTTCCCAACCCAGGGATTGAACCTAGGTCTCCCGCATTGCAGGTGGATTCTTTACCAGCTGAGCCACAAGGGAAGCAACAAAAGAAAGTGAAAGTGAAGTCACTTAGTCGCCTCCGACTCTCTGCGACCCTGTGGACTGTAGCCTACCAGGCTCCTCCGTCCAAGGGATTTTCCAGGCAAGAGTACTGGAGTGGGTTGCCATTTCCTTTTCCAGTGGATCTTCCCAACCCAGGGATCGAACCTGGGTCTCCCGCATTGTAGGCAGCCGCTGTACCGTCTCAGCCACCTATGGCTAATTTAATGAATACAAAAATGCAATGAGGATTGGGATGTGTATACGACTTCAAAGTACTGCTCCTCCAAATAGCTCCTAATTGCAAAGGGCAAAGAGTAACTTGACTGCGGGGAAGCCTGTCAGACAACACCTGGATGGAGCGCTGCAGACGGGCAATAAAGGCACAAAGGGAAATGGCTTGGCACGTGGCAAGGAGGAGAATACAGCCTGCTGTCTGTGGTGCTCCTGCCTAGGGGGCAGCACCAGAACAGAAACCTGGGGAAATAAGGACAAACCCAAACCGAGGGACTTTCTCCTCAAGGGCTGGCCTGTCATCCTCTAAAGTCAGCTCATGAAATCTAGAAAAAGACAGGGAGCTGTCCTAGACTGACAGAGACTAGAGTCCTGACAGCTGAACGCACAAAAATTCTGCACCAGGGTCCTTTCACTGCAAAAGATATTATCGGGACAACCGGCAGAGCCAGAAATCAAGATGTCAGTAACTTTTTCATTTTTAAAGTATCTTTATCTGGCTGCATGGGATCTTGAGTTGCGGCATGCGGGATCTAGTTCTCTCACCAGGGATCGAACCTGGGCCCCCTGCACTGGGAGCTTGGAATCTTAGCCACTGACCACCAGGGAAGTCCCCCAGATATCAGTAACTTAATGTTACTTTCTGGTTTCAGTGGCTGTCTTGTGCTTATGTGAGAGACTATCCTTGTTCATCATTCTTTGTAATGGCCTCCCAATTTTTTTCTGTGTCTGCGACTATTTTAAAAAAACGCCAAAAAATCAACTGCTACAAAGTCTTCTATAGTACATCACATATACCCCTTTCTTCCACCAGCTCCGACATCCTCACTTCAGAGATCCCAGTTCCCATCCTCCAGCACTGTTACAATAACTTCTTAACAAGGCTCCTTACGTTCCAATCCACCCTACAACCGCTGCCTAATTAAGGTTTTTCCCAAGTGCACTTCAGCTCAGGCCATCCCCTGCGCCAACATTTCAGTAACTCCTCATTACCTGCCAAATCAAGTACAAACGTCTTCATGTGACTTTCAAGTTCCACGGGCTTCTAGTTCCAACTGAGCTCTTCCAGGCCGTCTTTCCCTGAGTCCCCCATATCACAGCCAGCCATACAGCTGGGCCACACTCAGGGCTTTCTGCCCATCCTGGCTCTGCTCATATCACTCCCTCCACCAGGAAGTGTCCCCCTGGCTCAATCCCGTGCAAATTTCTCAAGACTAATGATAAATACTAAGTCTCATCCTCCCATCTCCCCATTTTCCAAATCTTGCCCAGATCCTTTCCTGTTGGAACACTCAAAGTTGGTTTTGTCCATTACAAGCCTTATTTCATTCTATTTCAGGTTATGGGTTTTTGTATATTTATTTCAACAATTTTTAAGATATTAAGGTGGAAATACACGTCAATGAAAGTACGCATCACTGATAAACTAAGTCTTGGTCACAGCTGTGAATTCAAGGGGCCAGTCATCAGCTCACATCAGTCCCCCTGGGGTATTAACTTTATAAGTATCCATATTACTTTTTGTTTATCCTTTTCCTTCCTTGGACTAGAGTGTTCTATTTCTTGCATAAATAACAATTTCTCCCTATTTTCTACACAGAAATTTTGGCCTTGGCCATACCACTGACAATCGTAAATCCAGAGGTTTCCAGAGTATTAATTAGGTAACATGTTCACATATATATTTACATTTTAACTTCATCATTGCCTTATTATATAAAAAACAACATAAAACTCTTAAAACTGAAAACAAAGCCTATACTTGACAAGTTTAAAACTCAAATTTTTAAAATTTAAGATTAAGACACTATCCATTTAAACGCACTTATATTTCCTGGATACTAATAACCTTTGGAATGCAGTCCACAAAGACATACAATTTAATGACTATATTTAAACGGATTCAAGAAACCAACATTTTTTTTCTCTCAATCTGAATTTAGTAAATGAAAGAAAACAATAAATTACTTAGCAGCAGAGATGAAATTTTATCAGTTGTATGAAAGTACAGCAACAGTTGAAAGTCTGGGAAGGCAAGCCTTATTTTGGAGAAAAAAATTAACGATATCAGGGGAAGTGAAGTAACACGCCTAAATTACTGGTGATCAATAGAACATCTGCTCTTACTCTAAACATCACAAGGACAGAAAAGATCAGGCACACCCAGAATTTCAATATTGCGAAAGGAATCAAATCCATAAATGATACATATCTAGGTCCCAGATTCAGCATGTCACTGCTCTGTATGAGAACTGCTTGAAGTTGAATAATTTGAGTTTATTTAACTGAAACCAGGGCTTTTATCTTCACTTTACGTATGAAGTAAACAGTTTTAAAATAACAATACTTTAGATGATAAAAGGTGAACACACTGACATAAATCTAGGATACTTGTGAAAAGCAAAATGTAAGGAAGGACACTGCATCGTGATTTGCTTATTAAAGAGGAATAAGGGGGTTTTCCCCAATAAAATGATCGCTACTTCTACCAGAAATACCATAAATGAATGAAAGTGAATGAATCATCAGAAGAAGCAAGTCTCCCTTTAAACCATTTCTAAAAATGCTATTTAGAACACTAACCTGGAGAAATTCTAAGCACACTAGTAATTTCAAAATCAAAACATTATGAGACAAATAAGAAAAAGAAAGTTTTCATGCTTTCATTTCCAAATGACCTAAGTTATTCTGTAATGGATTTATTATAGAAATAAGCACCAATAATTAATCTCTCCCTTCCAAAACCCACCATTTATCATACTTTGCATTACATGAAGATACTTCTATCTCAATGGTTTATTTACAGAAGTTTACTGACAGACATGGCAAACTGCAACAAACTCCTTGAATTCTGAAGCTTTTAGCTCATTATGGAAGATGGGTATTGAAAAACTTCAGGGATCACTGGGAAAAAGAGAAAACCAACCGGAGGTTATCACTGAATTGTTTCCTTCTATCATGCAAAAAAAAAAAGTGCAGTATATATTAAGATAAATTCCTGATTACGTGTCTTGAAACCTATGAGAACGTGCCCTTTGAAACAGTGAACTTTATATTCGAACGTTTAAGTCAATGTTAGCACTGTGTTATGATGCTATCAAAGTGACCATGACCATCGCCATAAACACCCAGTGTTATGTCAACAGACCAACCCCGTTTCCAAAAGGAATATTGCAAATTTAAAAGAACCAGAAACTCATCATGTAAGTGTCAAGTTTTATGAAAGGAAAAGTTCTGATTTGAAAATAAAACAAAACGGCTTTTCCAAGCACAATGATAGGTCACCCTCACTCATCCTTACTTGTAAATGATAAATGGTAATGATATTTTCCTATCTGAACTACGCTGGAAACTACAGAGCTGAACTGGTGATTAAGATAAACTTGAAACCAGACTAGTAAATATGTGAAGGGATGTTTCTATTTTCATTCTTAACATACACGACTCCAAGGAAACTATACAGACACTCAGAAGTGTGGCTGGCGGTCCTTGGAGAGCTTCTCGGTCAACTTACTTTTTCTCAGATGAAGAAACGGAGGCTAAGAGACGCTGCCACTCACCCAAGCTCACAGCTCCGTCTGTGTCCAAGTGGGCAGGGGACCCTCCATCTGTATGACCAAAGCGGGTCCAGTGCCTACCGCAGAGCTTTATGTCAACTTTCGTCATCATATACTGGGATGGCCAAAACGTTAGTTTGGGTTTTTCCTGTAAGATGGTACAAAAACCAGAACAGACTTTTTGGCCAACCCTATCCTTCCCTGTGTGGCACTCAAGACAACCCGCCTTCTGGAAATTCTGAGAGCTGACTCTGGCCACCACTCTCACAGAACACCCACAGGCTGCAGGAGATACACTCTCTGTGATCACTCACTTCAATCAGCTTGAACAATTCACCTGGATGAGAATCACTGTCCTTGCGTGGACGAGGCACCCCTTCTTCAGCATAACATTCAAGTAAGCTAAGGTAAATGACGTAATATCCTCTTTCTGCGTGAACCACCAAAGTTTTATAGGTTAGACCGATAGTTCTCAATTTCTGAGTCTCAGGATGCCTTTCTACTCTTGGAAATGTGTTGAGGTCAAGATCTTTCGTTTATGTATAATCTATCTACTGATATTTACCTTAGTACCGCTTGAAGTGAGTACTTCTTTTAAATCACTTAAAATAAGTCATCACAACTTAACATAAACATGCATATGTGGAAAAAAAACAAAAACAAAAAAACCAACTTGTGTTTCCCAGAACGGAAAACTTCAGGGAGAAGAGTGGTACTATTTTACATTTTTGCAAGTCTATTCTCTCGCCTAATAGAAGACCACCGGAAGTACCTTGTATCTACTTCGGTGGCCAACGTGTGATGATGTGTTTTGGTTCATGGATATGAAGAAAATCTGGCTTTACGCTGGTATGTTGTTGAAAAAAGGAGAAGCATTTTAATGGTCATCTCAGATCAATGGAGATATGACCCTTCAGTACACTGAAAATGGACAGTCAGTGGTTTCTTAAAGTTTAGTTGCCACATGGAATCCGAAACCGTATCAGTGAACTTTTCATGCACTGTTTTAGTAAAACGATTGGTCTATCTTCCATTTTGCATGGCTTGTCTACCAATGCACAATTTTTGAGTTTGTGGCCCTCCTGGATAAAGTCTCAGAAACCCCAAACCATACTTTTGACATTTACTAGAAAACAAGAGTTCAACCTAAAGAATGCTATGAAACTTAGAAGCAGTTACACACTGCCTTGATCCTTTACAATCTTTAATTCATTAATCTGACATTACCTGGAATGGGGTGACATCATCATAAATTATGAAGTAGACAGAAAAGTTGGATTTTGGTCCAAAAAACACAAAACAAGAAGCCAATAATGAAGCTTGGATGAGATTAAATTAAATATTATAAAATGTAGACTAAAATCCAGAAAAAAAGTCTGTATTCCTCTGAGAAGGATCAAAACAAATAGATGTGGATAATATTCACAAGGAAAAGCTGCAGGGAATTAGTAATCTAATCTAATTAGATCAGTAATCTAAAACTTTGAATAATATATTAAAGCTTTGATAGTAAAGTTTGTGGAAAACATTAACTAACAATAGTAGATATGTAAACAAATGAATCCCCTCTAGCTATGTTAACAAGCTTATTAAGAATTTTGGAATGCTCAAGAAAAGACACTAGACAACATCCCAGTTTCCCTCAAAGGCACAGGAGGCTCAAAGTCACTGATTCATAGGAATGTGTAAGGCTATGGGTCCCAAGACCACCAAGAGGGGCATCATGAGTTGAGTCCGGAAATGACAAAACAGTATAAATAGGATACAGAACAAACAGAAGAGAGTTAATGATTTTAGCTAGCATCTGTCTAGTGTTTCTACCAGAAATATCATTATCCAAAGCAACGGTCTTCAAAACTAAAAGAGCATAAATAGAAATGTAGAGTGCCTAGCTATAAAACGGTAGAAATTAATCATAGGAATTTATCAACAACTATTTCCTTACACTTTGTACATTTCTTTAAAAGACTGTATGGAATTTCATCTAATGCACAAAAGAGAACACTAAAAGAAACGGAAACTAAAGGTTATGAACACTCCCATTAAATGCTAAGAGCAACTGCTGAAATGTATATAATACTCTATGATGCATATTGTATTCCAGATGATAGTCAAGGGGCTTCTCATAATTTAACTCATTGTCTTGACTACCCTTGAGATGGGTACTACTGAATTCCCTTTTTATAGATGAGAAGCCTGAAGGCCAGAGAGGTGAAGAGATGTGCATAGGGTCACAAAGCAGTTAAGGGGCAGAGCTGGGGATTTCAACCAGGGTAGCCATGCTCTTAACAACCAGGTTAAACTCCCTCCAACTAACCCACTACAAACATCACTTAATAAAAGTATCTATAGTGTGTGCAAACCATCCTTATCAGAAAGTAAAGCAAAGCACCTGCTGAGCTTGGTTCTGACGAAAGCTATGCCATTTCAGCATTTGTGCAAAGAGTTTAGAATTTAGGAGACAGCAACAGTGTGAATATAGGATTAACCAGTCATGCTACTGAGAACTGTAAGAGCGTGTAAGTCTCCTTTATGGAATGTGTGCTTCCATAAAAGCAAGAGGAGCGAGGTATGAGTCAATGAAGAGGAAAAGAAAGCACAAATGAAAAGTTTTTGCTTTTGCTTCAGTAAAAAACAAAAGGAGAAAACACAGAATGCACGTCAATCTTACGTTTTGTTGATGGGAAAAGACATTTTCACCACCAAACAAGTTTTTAAGGAAAATAGCCACATCTTCCTAGAAGCCTCTGTGAACTATAACTAGGAAATCTATTCTTTATATGTTCAATAAAGGGATCATTGACCACATCCAGGTAATAAAAACAGTACTGAAGCAAAGTCCAACATAAGTATTCACTGTATTACTTAGAACCACCCTTTACAGTCATATCTGAAACCTCTTCCTTGTTTTTTTCTAAATATATACAATATGCTATCTACAAGAAGGAAAGCCAAGAAGCTATTTTACAGTAAGTAAAGTATGTCTCCTTGCAGATCTTAGAAGTTATAAATATACCAATCTGAAACGGCAGTGACATACTTCACTTCCAAAGAGTAGGAAAGCAAAACGGGCCACTTAGTAATTTTAGATGTGCTGAGTCTTTAAACAGCTCTCCAGAGTTAAGGAAATGATTTATTTGTGCTGAAGACCACAACTTACATACGATTAACCAATCTAGAAAAAGATGAAAAGGGTGGGGAGCTTGTGGGTAACAGATCTGGGGTTTCATTTCACTTTTCACAACCAATGAAGTGATTAATAAAGGAAGCTCAGGGGAAAAAAAAAGACTTATGACCACAAAGAAAACAATTTAAAGCAATGTTAGTGGACCAGTATACAGCAAAAGAAAAGAAAAAAAAAAATCCTAGCACTAGTCTGCTAAAGCATACATAATAGCAAGGCATTAGGAAACAAACCTATCTTAAACACCTACTAGCAGCAATGCAGAAGGGGAAGACTTATGCACAACATGTACACATGCTCCTTCCAAATCGATGGAACCATTTGAGACTCTCAAAATGTCTGGTTTCTTTATAGTGAAAGACAGGGGAGCCTGGAGTGCTGCAGTCCATGGTGTCACAGGGAATCAGATACAACTTAGCGACTCAACAACAATACCTTCCTAACACACCAACAAGCTAAAGGGTGAACACACAGTGACCATGCTGAAAAGGAAACAAACAGGAGACTGAAATGTGTCTGAATTTATCAACAGCAAAGATAACGCTAACCTTCAGCATTTCACACAGCCATGGTTTTTCAAAACTGGAGAAAAAGGCCAACTTACCTTGATACGTTTTCTGGAATGTATTCTAGGACCGGATATCCATCACTTCTTCTCGACGACAGGTCACTGTGTGATTTCCACGACTCCACCAAGGTATTGACAGGAGGGAAGGAACTCAGGTGTTGGAAAGATTGGTCTCTAGCTGATCGTGATAAAGATATTGTACCTTGAGCACCAATCCTATAGTGAAAGGACTGTCCACCTGAATTCACGCCAACGATGGCAGATGGGGGGATGCTGGCCTCTGGGTAGAAGCTCCCATCATCCGGTTCTTGTTTTATCCCCATGGGGAACCCGCTGCCTTCACAGTTACCATCAAAGCCCGGCACAGGTGGTCCTAAAATTCCTGATAGAGAATAATAGTCTTTATCATCCATAAAGGAAAAGTATGAGCCATCCATGAACGGAAAGGGGTTGATTGCTGGATTCCCTTTAAAAGAGGTGCCAGAACATGAATGCTTGGTTGACTCTTGTTTTATTGGTACTGAGAAGGGGGAATCAGAATTTATTTTGCTGTTTCCTCCTAGACACGAGCTGCTGAAAGCTCCGTCTGGCTCCGGCTTTATGTACTGGACGATGTTAAGCTGGCCAGCCACACCATGGGAGATGGCGTTCTCTGTCTCCTCAGTCTTAGGAAAGGGGACCTCTTGAGCACCTTTCTCCTGGGTGTCTGGACTGGGAACCACATCTCGGGCTGCGCTGGACCCCACTGGGGTGCCCGAAGCAGTGTAGCTGAAGGCGGTGCTTCCAGGGCTACAGATAGACCCCACAGTACTAGCGGCTGGGCTAGACAGCGTGGATCTGTTGTTTGTGTTGGAAGGGCTGGAAACGGAGCACCTTGAGTTGTTGATGTTTGCAGGGCTGGATACGCAGGATCGCAGAGTGACGTTATTAGGACTGGAGACCGGAGACTTCACGCTGCAGTGACTCGGGGGGCTGGAAATCGGGGATTTCATGCTACTCAATGGACTGGAGAGAGGTGAGCCCACGTTGCTGGCATGCGCTGGGCTGTGTGACCTGGAGCCCCGCGTCTCCACATTGGGGGAGCATGGCAGAGGGGTGCCCTGGGCGATGGGGCTGTGCACTGGGAAACTGCCCAAGCTGGCTGAAGTGGAGGACACACAGCTGATGCTGGCGGGGCTGCAACCCGAGGATGACAGGGTCAGAGGGCTGCAAACTGCCGGGCCCTTCTCGTGCCCTAGGATGGGGCTCTTCACCACATTGCGCATGACCCCGCCATTAACAGAGCCCCCAGAGTCGGGCAGGAAGGACCGCAAGTGCCTGCTCGCACCCCCCAGCGTGGAAGGACGGTGGCCGTTCTCTTTGTAAAATTTCACAAGCTGTTCGACGTTTTGATACATCTTTGCTGGACTGCCGCTTCCCTGTGGGTTCTGCTGATCATAGGCGTAGTCGGCCTCTCTCACGGAATCCATGTACAAGCCCATAGACTCGGCCACCGTGGCCGAAAGTTCCTTTGATTCCAGCTCGGTTTTTATATCAGATGGTAAAATCCCGGACCGGCTGCTGTCTTGCTGGAGGCAAGGGAGTAGTTCGTGTTTTTCTTTGCTGCTTCCTTGAGTACTGCTGTTTGGAATAGCACCGGAGATGCAGCGTACGTCGACGATCTCCATGTAGTTACTCTCATCTGGCTGCTCCGTGGGTCCGGGTCCCAGGGCAGGACGCTCTGCAGGCTGAGAAACTTGACCCCACCGTCTTTCCATTTCTAGACCTTCAGGGAGACTGTGGTAGCCTTTGGTCTCCATAGCTAACATAAAAATTTATATTAAAAAAACGAATTAGAGTCGTGGATAGCACAGTTACTCTAAAAGACATTCTGAAATTGTACTGACTGAGCTATAAGTACATATACTACTGATGATAAGCAATACTTCCAGCTATACTCAAGTTATTACCTTTTTAGGTGCTGATACAACAGAGGCCTGACTATAATTTGTCCAGAAGCCAGAATATAAGAAGCAATAAAACTATTTTCCATCTAAATAAAAGCAACATCTTTGCTATAATAGAGCAAGCAATGAAACTATTTTGCATCTGAGTAACATCTTTACTATACTACAGCCTTCGGAGTTTGGAGGAAATTCTACATATAAAACATCTTTGCTATAATACAGCCTGTAGAGTTTACAAAGAATATTTACAAATGTTAACTTATTTAATATGCAAAGTAATCCTGGGGACTCCTGATGCATCCAAAGAGGAAACTGAGGGTTTAACCAAGTGGGCGACTTGCCCAAGGTCAAAGACACAGTAAGTGACAGTCAGGTTTAAAACTAAATCTAATGCCAAAGTCTTTGGAGTCTTTCCAGCATATGGAAGCTGCTTTTCATAGCTAATATGTGACTTGATTAAAAAACAATGAGGAAATGTAAGTAATGTTACCATTTCCCAATGTAAAGTCATCCCGTGAATGATCACAGGCAAGATAACTTGAGGACTATTTTCAAAACAGTAAGATTTTCATAAAATAGATTTTGGTGGAGATAATTTAATGTCAATTCTGAACAGTGAAGGGTCATATATCCTGATTAATTAAGCTCATCCATAACTCAGAGGCTGAACGACAAGCTGAGAATGTCAGGATTCTAGTCTGTATTTCAGTCCTGGCAAGGACTCTGACATGCGGCCTGACCTAGCGGCAGCTCTGCTGAAAAGACTCCAGACTGCCAGTTTCATGCTCCACAGTTAATGGAGGAAGTTTGAGATGGGTCCTGACAATTTATGTGTTCATTCATTCAACAAATACTCACCAAGTGTGTGTTGTATCCTGGGCCTACAACTAGCCACAGAATCTACAGTGATAAACAAAACAGGCTCAATTCCCATCCTCAAGGAGTCCCCAGGATTGTTTTAGATACTATCTTATCTACTGGCTCTCTCTATAAATTTATTCCACAGATAATCATAACAGGCTATATTTATAGAATTCTTATGCCTGATATGGTTCAATGACCTATTACAAGCCTTTCACAGATATTAGTGTACATACCCTTATAAATTACCCTACAAGATTGGCAAAAGTACTGTCCCAAATGATACAGCTGGGAAAACAGAGGCGGAAGCCACACAGCAGAGCTGGAATTTGATCCCAGGTTTCTACACCAAGGTCTCTCAACCATGGCCCTACTGGGGGCCTGATAATGCTTTGTTGAGATCTCTCCTGCGCATTGTAAGATGTACAGCCATATCCCTGACCCCTACCCACTAGATGCCAGTAGCATTCCTCCTGCCCCGCTGTGACAGCCCCAAATGCCTCCAGACTCGCCAAAAGCCCCTAGGGGCGGGGGGAGGGGGGCCAAAATCACCGCTGGCTTGAGAAGCACCACTCTAAAGAAACATCTCTCAAAGAAAATTAATTCACTCAATAAAATTTCATTTGTGCATTTTCATGCATAGAACTCTTCAAATCTTTAACTATGCATTTTTCAAATCCTTTCAGGTGTATAAACAATCTCTGACCCAAATAAAGGTCCTGACCTAAAAGCTGCAGCTTCTGCAGTGCTGAACACAGATATTACTTTAGACCTCTCAGTCCTTTCCCCTCCTCTGCCACTCACGATCGTCAACCACCCTACCTTCTTCTCATTAAAAAGAGACTAGAAAGACTTTTTGCTCCAGAAATTACATTAACATGGAAAAAATAATATAATGACTCTACTAAATAAATTGGCATCAGATATCACAGGGCTCTCTGGCAAAATTTAATGGCCAAATTGTCCGAAGATCATAATTACTTCTTATTTTTCTGTATTCTACACTAGGCTTTTAAGTTCCCAGAAGGAGGAAACTTTATCAACTTTACCACTGCATCCCAAGATGACAGCATAGTGCAAATAAAAAAATGTTAAACTATTATAAAATAATCAATACCCAGTAATTTGTGAACATTAAAATCTCCCAATTATGTAGCATGCTTTTGCTTAAAGAACATTATTCTATAAATTCCTAATCACAAAACAGTAGAAAGTAAGCCAAGTTATGAAGTTTGAGAAGGTAATCTGATAATTCCAGCAGGAAAAATTAGTGTGGATGAAAGCCAAGAACTGACTATAGTGAAATGGGACCAAAACAGCTAATACTGGCCTTTTGTACCTTACTGAAAAACCATTTAGTAATAGCCATGGGTTGAAAAATACTAGTAAATATGTGCTGCTTCTACTTCTGAGAATATTCAGCCTTCCCCATACCAAACTGGAACAGTACAGATAGATACTTCAGTCCCAAATTCATCAAACCAAAAGAAATGTGTCTATTCCTGTTTAAAACTGAACACCTTCCATGTATCATCCTCCCACACCCCAATCCTATTCCTAAACCCAGATTCCCTGTCTTGGTGAATTGCACCACCGTCTATTCAAATGCCCAGAAATCACCCCTGCCTTGGCACCCTAACTAAAGGTCCCCACAAATTCACCCCTCCCCACTCCCACACCTACAGTCTCCCAGACAACAGGACCACCTGCCTTGAGTCTGAAGGATCACCATCACCTAGACTTCTCTCCAAAAATTCTTTCTCTAAACTGTCTTTAGGAAAGGGTGATCACTCACTGCCTGTTTTGAAGCTTCACGGTGGGAATTCACATGCTAAAACTCTCGAAAGTTCTAAGGTACAGAAACCCATTTCCTTTTTAATTCAGAGTTCCCTAAATAATTTGGCCACCGCACCTTCTTTTTTTTCCACGCAACATCTACTAATATGCTGAGGGACACTTTTCATCACTGTGCCTCAAGCCAGGAGCCGTGTCTTAGATACATAAGGCTATATGAAGATTTGAAGAGAACCTTTACGTGAGTGCGGATAGGCAAGAACCATCTTAAAGCACTCTACAAGGAAGTACCTTATCAGCTAACATCATGCAGCTGATCACAACTTTCCAAGTTCTGTTTGGCTAGCCTTGAACTCTCTTGACAATAACACGAACCAGCCTGCATTTCACCACATTATTGACAAGGCTATCATTAGAGAATTTGCAAAGGCTTTGCTGAAATCTACATTAGCTTTAAGACATTTTGATGTGTCAACCTAATACACCCCTCAACAAAGAATATAAAGGCTGGCAACCAACAAGAAAGAATGGAAGATATCTAGCACCTGCATGGCTTCCACTGGAAATATTTTTAAGGATCAGGCTTTTGAAAATATATGATTATTGAAATATTTTATGCTGAATTCTCCCTATTATCTTTTCCTTTCTTTTTTTTAAATGTATTTATTTTTAATTAAAAGATAAGTGCTTTACAATATTGTGTTGGTTTCTGCCATACATCAACATGAACCAGCCATAAGTATACATATATCCCCTCCCTTCTGAACCTCCCTCCCACCTCCCAACCCTCTAGGTTGCCACAAGAGCCCTGGTTTGAGTTCACTAAGTCACATAGCAAATTCCCACTATGTTACATATGGTAATATGTAAGTTTCCATGCTATTCTGTCCAATATTATCTTAATTGATCTTCTCTATAAAACAAATGGATCAGTTAGGAAGTTATTTCCAGTGTCGTCCAGGAAATCCAGGTTGTCTTTTTGAAACTGGCATAAGGTCCATGGCTTGAGCAGATTTTCAGTCAATCACTAGTGAACACTGAAAATATTAATTGATGAATATGATCCTCATAGAACTTAATATCCAGAGGGTAAAGGTAAACTTTTTGTTACTAAAGTGTAAGATTAAACAGATACTGATATACAAATCTACTTATGTAAAATCAGGCTTGTCTCCCTTAAAATGGAAACTATAACAGATACTCCCCTTCGGGCAAAGACAAAAAACACGATGGTCCTTTAATTTTCAGGCAAATGCCTCCCCTCTTAAAATAAAGGAATTTTCACACAGGGAAAGTAAGGAAAAATATTGACAGTTCTATCTTGTCATAAATATGCTCTTAAACATTATTCTTGCAAAGGGAAAACCTGACTTTAAATTTTTATATTTTACAGACTCTGTTAAATTGCTGTTTCCCATAAGGAAGTAGTTTTTTTTGTTTGTTTCAGGAATATTAACAAAGAATCTTGCAAATTTATATATTTTATCCGAAAACAGTTTCACTTTTACAACCTCCCAAACACAGTTCCATTTTAAATGCATCATTTTCTATAGTTATCTGACCCTAATATTACATCCTCAAGACAGAACCTTAATAATTTTATAATTTGTATTGGTTGCATAGTTGTAAAAGTTCACTGTAACTCTTTTCCTGTCATCCCTATTACTTAACTATAACCATGTTCCTTGTTTTAACAGATGAGATAAATGATAGAAATCAGCCCAAGGTCACCTAAGAGAGCCAGAGAACCAGTTAGAACTGAACACACCTGATTTCTATTCACTCACCTAATTCACTGAGCCACCTGATCGTTCCAAAAGCCCCAAACTAAACTATGTCTCCCTTAAAGGAAAAAGCTCCCCTTTTATTATTTTAAAAAACTTCTTTCCTCAAGCATTTCCATGATAGCCTGTCATGAAATCAAATCTAAAATGAAAACTTTCCAGAACTTCACAGATGGAGAATGCTGTTAGCATTACTATGTAAGTATCATCAATAACAGCACCTAGAGAAATGCCAATTCAAATATTAAAATGCAATTTACTGCCTTTGAAATTCAGTGGTTTCCAAACTTGTCTGGTATCAAAGTTTTCCTAACTTCTATGCTATAACAAATAATTAAACCTTTTGGTGCCGTAAACCATTACGATTTAAACCTGGTCTTCTAAAATTCATTAGGAAGAGCTGTGCACCTAAATTCAGTAGCAGGGCACGGATGTCACCGAAAGAAGCTTCATCCTTTCTCTCCTGCTTTTAGAATTCGAACTGATGCCACAGCAAGCATAATCTCTTTCAGGAGTTTCGTGAATCCTAAGGCACGGGAAATGCACGAATTTCCAGAGCCCCTTTCCTACAGAATCTGTCGGGATTTGTATCTCCTTCAATTGCCCTTTTTCCGCTACACCTCTGGCTGAGATTTGGGTGCTTCCGCAATTTATAAAGGAAAGAAATATTATTCAAACGTTCTTTAAAAATTGTAGAAGAAAAACGACCCGAAATTCATCTTTGGGGAAAGGGAAGGGTGATAGACCTCCCACTGCCAAAGGCGGTAGAAAGCTGCTCGTTAGAGGGCATTTATCCAAAGTGGCCAAACTTTCCCAAAATAGTCCTCTGGCGGCCAAAGGGGGGGAAAGTGGAAAACCAAAACAAAACAACAAGCACACAGCACCCTACTGACAGTGCCTCCGGATTACGCAGCCACTTCTCCCTGCAAAGTGCACGCTCCCGCGCCGCGGCCACACGCAGAGCCGGGCAAGCGGCGCCCAGCCGCGCACCCCTACACACCTGCCTCGGCCGGGGTCCGTCTCTCCGCGTCTACCTGTTGCAGCGCTCGCCAACGCCACGACACCCCTGCTGCGGAGCCCCCCTAAATCCAACCACATCCAGGCCAGCGAGTGCAGCTCTCCCTGCAGCGGGAGAGCCCGAGGCAGCAATGCTCTTGCACCCAGGTGACTGCACGGGTTTCCTCGGAGCAGCCAGAAGTTGGCTTGCGTCTCACCCGTCCAATGACACCCCGGGCGCGGGGGGGGGGGGGGGGTGGAGAGGAGGGGGCAGGGGCAGGGCTAGAGCGGGCGAAGCTGGGAGGGAGAGAGAAGGAGAGGGCGGGCGAAAGCCCGGAGGGGGAGTGGGCCAGCTTCAGGGCCGGCCCTTTTAAAAGCGGGTCACATGTCCAGATAAAAAGTTCAGGTTGCTATCCCGCCCCCTTGGGCCCTTTCCATTGGCCCGGGGGGAAGCAAGGCTCCACGCTGCACGGGTCAGGCGGGCTTCTCATTGGACAATACGGGCTGTCAGTCACCAGGAGGACGACATGACTGATACAAAGTTGCTGCGACACAGCCTGGACTCGGCAGCTCCCTTAAAGCCGCAGAAGCGGAGGCTGCTCCGGGTGCAGGGCAGCGGCTACGCCACTAGGTACTCACGACTCGCTGCCCCCCACGCCCCTCGCTCCACTACCCCAAACTGGCCCACGCCCACCTGGCTCTCCTCCTGGCCTACCCCAGAATGTCTGGAAAGACGCGAAAAGTCTGGGGACGCTGAAGAAGTCGGTTTTTAGAAAGCCAGTCAAGGTGTCCTCCCTGATGCTCTCCACCTGCAGCGCCAGGTGAGCGGCAGCCCTAGCCCAGGCACCGCCCACAGCGTCCGTGCGCAGGGAGGGACCCTCAGTGGGCTTCTCCCGACCCCGGAGGTTCGTTCCCCGCCCCAGTAGTCAGTCTGCAGAGTTACCTCTCAACGCAGCAGCCGCAGCGTCCGCTGCCAGCAAGCAGGAGGATCACGTTCCCACTCGATTTGAATTTCCTTGTTTTAACCGTGCGCGGAAAGCGAGTGATTTCAGTGCAGCCAAAGCCCTTTAAACACGGCGTCTCTCCCACCCTCCTCCCCATCCCTCCACCTCTGGGGTCAAGAGCTGCAGCACTCCTTCCTTATAATTTTGTGGCTGTATTTATTGCTTTCGTATTGGGTTTTTCCAGTAGTTCAATTTGAAAGAAAGCTGACCATCCAGGATAGCCACTTTTTAATAATGGGTGGGAGGGGTGCACATCATTGGGAGAAACAAACAGGAGCGGGGAAGGAAACAAAACTGTTTTCTAAGGATCAAGCGTCTGCAAGAAGAAATTTCGGTTTCCCTCCAGCCGCCTCCACCTCGACTCTCCTCCCGCCCACCCCAAGGCTGTAGTTACTAAGCAAAAGGATGGGCTTCTTAACTTTGATTTCTAAGGACTTTGAGGCTCGGAGTATGAGGCTCCGTTTTATATTCCTGGCTGGTCCAGAGTCAGCACCGGTGACGTACACACCTAAATCTGGTCCCGGGGCCCTTGGCGACCCGCAGCCCGGCGGCGGCAGCTGTGCGTCCTCCCGCCTCACCCGTGCCCCGCACCAGCCAAACTCGGAAGGGGGTTGGGGAGGAAGGGAGTTCACCCTGTGCCCAAAGGCCCCTCCTCTCCTTACAGTTCATTAAGCTTCGGGATTCCAGACCCCGAACCAAGGAAGACTCGAACTCTCAGTCGCTCCAGGTAGGGAACTCCCTGGCCGCGGGAGAGACGGCGGCGGCGCACAAGAACTGGTTGCGACCCTCCGACTCCTGTGCTCAGCAGTCCCCCGCTCGGAGCGGCTCCCGGCGCCCCCGCAACCGGGAGTCCCCGCAAGTCTCCCAACTTTCCCGCGGGGCCCGAGGTCCTGCGCGCTTTCCGGGCCAAGCAAGCAGCCGGGCATCGATAGCTGCCGGGCCCGAGCGCAGACGGCGGTCAGGAAGGAGGGGAGTCCCGGACCTAGCGCTCGGGCAACCGAGGAGAAGACGGCTCCGCCTGCGCTGCCAAATTATTCATTATTAAAGGAATGGACGTGTCTCTTTTACTAAGTTTTTACCACCTTTACGGAGGGCCAGTCTTGCCCTGGATCTCAGTTTCTTGCAAAATCTAGGTTAGAATCTTGCAGGGACTGGCCGCCACGATTGCTCGCTCGCCGCCCAACAACCCTGCCCGGAGGCGGCCGGGTGGGAACCTCGTCTCCTGCCCTCAGCCCACCTCGGCTTGCCAACCCGCGCCCTCTGCGCGGAATATGCCTTCCCCGGGGTCGCCCTGCGCTCCCCGGACCCCTCCCGCCGCTGTCAGCGCCAAGTGACTGTCGCTGCACACTCACCTTTTCTAGGACATGGTGGGGAGGCTGGGGCGCGGGGCGGGGGTTGGGTGGGGGCAACCAGGCTCCCGCCGCCGCCGCCGCCGCCGCCGCTGCCTGCAAGTCCGATATTAGCAGATCGGCGGTAAGGATGGAGAGGAAGAGACTCCCGGCAGTCGTCCTACTGACGGTGGGTAGAGCAATAGAGCCGTAGTGTTGTTACCCGGCAGGAGGAGACGAGGCGGCGGAGCCAAATCGCGCAGAGGGGGACGCGGGCACCCGCCCGCCCCCAGCGGCGGCGGCGGCCGGGCCTTAGGCGGCGGGCCCTCTCGGGGCTGCCGATCTCCCGGGCGGCGGCGGCGGCTGCCCTGGGAGCCGGGAAGTTAGGGGGGTTGACCCCGCGCCGGCCGCCCCGCAGCGGGCTCTCCGCGCCCCCTCCCCAGGCCTGGGGTGACCGGTGACAGCTCGGGCGCCAGAGCGTGTGAGTGTGTGTGTGTGTGTGTGTGTTTTGAGGGGGGTGGCCGCAGGGGAAGCCCTCTGTGCCGCGGCCCCCTCCCCGGGTCACACCCTCCGCAGAAGGAGCAGGCAGCCGAGCGTCCGGCCACCGTCTGGGGGGAAACCGGGCCGGGGGCGCCGGGGCCCCCTCCCCAGCCTGGCCACTGGCTGCGAGGAGGCCGATGGCAAACGGAACCCCAGTGCACGTCACCCCACAGCCCTCCCCACGACTCCCTAAAGTCCAGCCCTGACCTCGCGCCCCCGGCCTCAGGTGCAGTTCCCAGCCGCCGGGAGGGGGGACGCGGGCTAGGGACCGTGCGCGGGGGCCGGGAGGGAAAAGTTTCTTTGCCTGCTCCTCCGCTGCCCACCCGGCGAAGCTGCTCCTCTCTCCACCCCTCGCCTCTTCTCCCGGGCTCGCCGCGCCTCTGCCCCACCCCCACCGTGGCGGGGGGCTCCGAGGAAGGACCGGGTGTCTGCGCGCGGGGGAGACTGGCGAGCAGCGGCGGCCGCCGGCTGTCGCCTCGCTCCGACAGCGCCCCGGCCGCCGCCGCCCGCTCCGCCGAGCGAGCCGAGGACGCGGCCGGGCGCCAGGCGCCCTCCCCCCGCCGCGCGCCGAGCCCCGCGCGCCCCCGCGCCGCCCCGCGCGCCCCCGCGCCCTCCCGCCGCTCCGGCGGACACCTACGCAGACGCGAAAGGGAAAGGGGGGCGCCCGAGCCGGGAGGGCGGACGGCGGCGCCCGGGAGCGCGGCGCGGGGCGGGGGATGGAGCTGCGACCCGCGATCCCGGGCGCCTCTGGCTCCGGCTGCCTTGCGGAGCCGCCTGCGCCTCCTGCCTCTGGATTCTCCCCAAGTCCCACATCTCCGCACCGCCCCCCCCCGCCCCGCTCCCGCCGCAAACCACACAGCTCACCCCCATTAGGGCAAATGTGTGCGCGTGTGTGTATGTGTGCGCGCGCGTGTCCACGAACTCTCACGCGTGGGAGGGACACCAGCCCCAGATCTTGTCTCACCGTTACACTTAGCCTTAGTGGAAGATTTTGGGTAGAGGGGACCCACTGTGAATATCACAACAGGCTCCCCTTGTCGTTTATCACTCAGTTAAACTCCAGAAACTGACCACACTGGTCCCTGTCCCGGCTTTACACTCCTTTTCCTACAGGTTTTATTGACTCCTTCCCCCTGCCCTTTGCTGTGCTCCTTCCCGGTTTTCTTCCTAAGGAACTGTGGAAGTTGGTAATCCCTTCCCACCGCGTTAAACGCGGAACTGCCCTGTTAAAACAATCACAGCCCCACAATCCCACTGCCCCAGTCTAGCTGTCCATTGCGGCGTCACCCACACAGTGTTGGCACTCCCCTGTTCTTAAAGTGGCATTTGGCCTGTGGCGAACCACCTTCTGCTTGTTTCCTTAGGTGCAGAGAAGGTGAAATTCTTAAGGTATTATGTTTAGGTGAAATCAAGAAAATAATTAACAATAAATATTCAGTGAACTTTAAAAAGAACCACCATGTAGAAGTATACTGACTGAAAAAAATGAATTCTGAACTGCATCAAAAATAGGATGGATTGACACTCATGAGTTCATAAAATGGACAGAAGGATGGATAGTTAATGTGATTAAGGCATTATATACTAGTGGTAGAATCTTGGTAGTGGGTTTTTTGTTTTTGAAATTTTTCCTAATGAAATGTTAGAGAAAACGAACCCTCCTTTAAGGTAATCTTTATAATGCAAATTCAGGTTACAAAATTGATAAATCTGGCATTTGATTATTCCTTTCCCCTGTATAAAATGATTTTCATTAAACTTTCTTTACCTAGGTGCTCCTCCACTATTTTAATCAGTAATTTTTTTACGGACAACTTATCAGGCAGCAGATTCTGATGTAAAGTGGGGTTATTGTAACTGCAACATTTTAGAAATCTAGATTTCTTCCTGCCTTTTCTTTCTGTCCAATCTCAAATTTTAATGTTTCATGCTTTAAAGCAGTTTGGTATTATAAAACTGAGACTGAGTTTTTAAGCATTTACGTATATTCTTTTGAAACTTTTGTACACCAAACTCGCTTGTGGGGACATCCATATGCCCATGTATATCAATTTCTCTTATCCTTCAACAAGAGATATTAGGGGATCTTGCCATTACTATTAGGCAAACCTTTATTTTTGGATATTTGAATATTTGCCCAAACTTTTGAACAATTATTTTCTTTTGCTGGCTGTAAGAGGTGGTCTTGTGCCACCCTAGAAGGAAAACAGCTCCAACACAAAATCTTTGGCTCCCTTATCTGAAGAGAAGGTGGCCCTGGTGTTACTGGGAATCACCCCACAAGTGATGTCTCTGAGAGACTCCATCAAAGATGGAGATGCAGGGTTTTTTGGTTATTCAGAATACTCTTGGTTCCAATGCTTGATAATAAAGAGTCCTATCAACTTCGAAAATGTACATCTAGGAAATGTCATTCCTTGCTGATTTTTAAGCTCACAACAAACTTTGTTCTTTTGATCCTTTTAGATATATTTTTCTTTGCAAAAGGATAGAAATGTGTTTTTAAGGAAAATGAATATTAAGGAAGTAAAAGAACAGAAAAGGGCCTTAACTTCATCTCCAGATTATTGGAGACTACTTACAGCTGCCAAATAGTCTGAAACCTTGAAGCAGCATCAGTTCTCTTCCCTTTTGACAGTTGTTCACCCTCATTTCACAGTCCTGTACCTCAGGACACTTTCCTCCTTCAACCCATTAGCGTCAAGCTTCCTGAGGTTTGCTACCTAAAGTGCACGACTCAGCGTTTGCAATTTACATATGTGACATCACATCCTCTATTATATAACTTCAGATACAAAGCCTAATATCATCTAAGTTTGTGTTGGAAAAAAAATCCTCCCTTGCTCTTTATTTCAGCTTTAGCAGAGCAACCCCTTAGATCTCTGATCCAAATCTCACTTCATCCAACAGCTGACACTGGGAGGAGAAAAAAAAAATTCATGGAGTTGTTTAAGCCATGGAATGATAAGCAACCCACCCCCATGAATGTATTTTGAAATGTATTAGATCTCCTTTAAATCTGTATTTACTGGTAGGAAAGTAAAGCCTGTTAAGTAGCATATAATTTAATTGTATTCAATAATCTTAAAAAGTTAAAGGCTAAGCATTTGGACATAGATAACTTCATTAATAAGCCTAGTCATGCTGGCACTTTTTTTTTTCCTTTCAAAAAAGCTAAGCTTTTTTTCCCCCTGTCTGTTACCAGCTGTTAGGAAGAGTTGAGACAGAGTCAGAGAGAGAAAGGCGGGGCTCGGACAGGCGGTTTGGAGAGAAAAGATGGGTAGGGGAATAATATAAAATAGAATTTCTTCTTTGTTTATTGCAAAACACACATGTTACAGTTTATAAACATTGCAAGCAAATAAGAAATTGTGGACCAGAAGAGAAATACAAAACATATCAGAGTTTGTTAATACCCAAAATAGACCCAATTCAAGTTTCTGGTCTACTTGGAATATTTTTATTAGCTTTGCTTATTCATTAATTTCCATATTTGTTTACCTAACTATTCATCTGTCTACCTTAATTTCATTTGCAGTCATTTTAAACAGAAAACACACAAAACTCATCCATCTCAATGACCAGATTTTGAGCTGACAGAGCACCAAACAGAACATGCATCACAATTAGCGTGCCACATTATTAGAGGCAAATCAGATTGCACTGTGCCTACACTGATGTTCTAAATTTAGAAATAATGTACAGTGGTTGAAAAGGGGAGGGGGACTCAGAGCCATGTATTTCAATAAAAGTAAAGATATTTGCAATTCTTTCTCTTCTCTTTTTCTTGGTTTACTGCAGGAAATTCATCACCTTTAAATAACTGTGCTAATCTTACATAAATAACTGCATGGTTTGTGAGCTCATTAGAATTACGCATCCGGCTGCTTTTCTGATATTATAGGCAATAACAACCACAGAAAAGGGAAACAATCCAGTGGGTCAGGTGTGGGAAATATGAGTCTCTGCTGAACTTGATGAAAAACTTATTTAGAATTTCTCATTAGGACTTCACAGGAGCAGTTAGCTTTTCAGTAGTCGGCGCTGTATTTTTAGCAGCATTTTAACAGCTGTCAGTAACAACTAAGACAACATTTTGATCAACACTTCTTTTTTTTTTTGAATTCTAACAAAGATGTTTGCAAAGAAACAAAATGCTTCAAGATTTAAATGTTTAGCTCTGAAAAACAAACCAAAAAAGATACTTTCTTGTAACATAAAATGTTAATGCCTCAAGGGCAGGCAGAAAGGTATCTACCTAAAATGAAGCCCAGTGGATTTTTAAGGTTTAATTTTCTGATGCCTAGGTACATATAATAAGATGATATTAGGCTTGAAAGGTGTGTTCAGTCAGAAACGGAAACCTCAGTATAAAAGAATGTGCAGTGGATCTTGTCAAGTATTTGCAAGTAGGTCAAGAATAGCCATGTGGGCACCTGAAATGAATAAAATCTTGTCCCTAACATTTGAGTTTATAAAGGGAGGTTATCACATGTCAGATATATGACACTGGAAATAGCAGATAGAAAAAGAAAAATGTAAGAGGCTTCATGACAGATGTCATCTTTATTTCTAAAGATAGAGGTAAATTTGCTGTGGGTAATGTATTACAAAGCAAACTTAAACTAAGCTCTGCAAGTGTCAAATTTCCCTTTCACCTGCAGTCTCCCCAAACTGAGTGGTTTCTGTTCTAAGGGAAGGCATGGTATATTACTAAAGCAGCCTACTGAATCATCCTATCCAGGGGGCATCTGCTCATTTCGAGGACCTAATCCATGTTTTGAGTTTGTCCCAACTAAGGCAGCTGAGTATTTCCACTTCATCTAGCTGGCACGGTGGGGAATGAAGGCATTCTTAGATCAAATGATATTTTTATTATTGTTAGGTAGTTAGAATAGGAAATAGGAGTCCAAAATGACGGTGGCTAAAAGACAAGGAAGGGAAAAGCGTGCGAAAATAGAACAAAGGAGGTCAAAGGAAGGTCTGAGGACCTGAGTGAGGGCTTCAGGTACAACAAACAGCACTCCTGGCTAGCCCAGTTTGCATAGGGCAGGCCCAGGGGGAGGGAAAAACATAAAAAGAGGAGCCAAAGGGTTCTCTCTCGCTCCTCCATTCTCTTCTCTTCACGTCTTTGGGCTGGCATGCCCTCACGCTTTGAAGATGGATTCTCCTGCTATCTTCTAAATAAAATAGAGCTGTAACACCGATTTGTCTAAGAGCTATAACACGGTTTGTCCAAGACCCGAGAGCTGTGACACGCCAAGGGCTTTATGTCCGTCGCTCCAAATCTCTGTCCTGACAAGACAGAACCGAGGAGCATGCACTCGCCTGACAATTATATTGCGTTTTTAAAAATCCTAATCCTTGTGGTGGTACCAGTTCACTACCACTTCCTTGCTTGGTAGGACTTTTTTCAACAAAATGTGCAGAAGTCATAAAAATTGAAGTAGATATACTTTCTTCTTGCCCTGCACAAACCCCTGCCAGATGCAAATCTTTTAGTGTTGATCATTTTGCACAGAGCACGACATGGTTTTCTTAGCTCATACATTTTGGACATTAAATACCTATGTGTAAAAATGAAACATGTATCAACATCTTGTATATGGAAGGTACAGGTCACATCAATTATTAATATTTAAACCACAATCTATTTTGAAGTGCCTAGTGCTAATTATAGCTAGACTTTAATATTTTATCAAAGTAAGTGGAAATTTAAGCTAGTTCATTACTTTAAAAAAAAAAAAGCTTTTTAATGACCTTCACTATAAATGTGGTGGAACCATCTCCTCTTAGTAAAACTGTGTAGATTTACAATGCCACTTTTTGCCAGTACAGATTGCTAGCTTACATAAAGGATCAAGTAAGCACCTAAGTAAAGTCTTGGGATTCTTCTAATATATTTATATATGTAAATTTTATGTTGTTTTGATTTTTAAAAGTACATATTTTCATAATAATTATCTATCTCAAAAGAAAAAAAATCCAGGAAAATTATTTTTATCACTACATCAATTCAATATATGCTTTTACTCTGTTCTTTTGTAAATTGTATGGCTCTATTTCTAATTTGAATATGACACGAACTGAAGTTTTGTTGAAAATAAAATTTTTTTTAATTACCTTTATTTGTAAACAAATATTATTGTTAAAATTCAATAAAAACTGCCAAGGAACAAATGGTAAGATCATATACACATATTTTTTTATCTATTTTATGTTACTTCCATGGTACCAGATGATTATACTCCTAGGATACAACTACTAGTATGTTACTAAGCAAACTAGGGGTCCAGTAGGGAAGTCAAGATTATTAATCACAACAATTTCTCACCTACAGGGAGAAATTAAAGCAAACACTAACTTCTACAGATAATTCAAAAAGCCCACAGTAAAAGCAAGAGCTCTGAGGCTCAATCTCCTTGAATGAAATGTCTAATCAGTACCTTTCAGCCTGGAGCTATATTTCATTGCCCTTTTTCACAGATACAGCGAATCAAACAGTACAGTAAAATTCAAAGCCACTTGCAGGGCTTTGAATCCTGGCTCCATCGCTTATTAACCATATGACTCAGGGCAAATTGCTTAGTCTTCCTAAATTTAGTTTCCTTATTTGTAACAAGAGACAACTGATACCATGAATGGATATGAACTTAACACAGTACCTGGATGTGGTAAGTGCTTCCCAAAAGTGTTAAATGTGTACCTCCAGAGTTTTGTCATAGAAAACTCAAAGTTGATTCTTCTGAAGATTGAAAATCTTTCTTACACTTCAAATGAGTTTTGAAGTCCCTCAAGAATCAGAGCTTTAACCTGAGGTCTTCAAGGGCTTCAGACTTCTAAGAATTCTCTTTGCTAGAACAGTAATTCTCAAGTTTTATCATGCATCTGAATCACTGCGAGAGTCTGTTAAAAGTTTTCTAGGCCCCGTGCTTAGAGTTTCCTATTCAGTAGGTATGGGGTGGAACCTTAGAATTTGTATTTCTAACAAGTTCCCAGGTAGATGCTGCTGGTGCTGCTCTAGAAACTACTCTTTGAGAACCAGATATGGTGCTAGTGGTAAAGAACCCACCTGCCAATGCAGGGGACATAAGAGATGCAGGTTTGATCCCTGATGAGGCAGATGCCCTGGAGGAAGGCAAAGCTACCCACTCCAGTATTCTTGCCTGGAGAATCCCATGAACAGAGGAGCCTGGAGGGCTATGATCCATAGATCCACAGGGTCACAGAGTCAGATAAGCCTGAAGCAATTAAGCATGTTGCACACACACCCTAGAATATGGAAAAGAAGCAGTTGCCCCCAGGCTGCTTACTTTGCAAGGCTAAGTTACTGCTGGCAGCAGCTGATGGTGTGGGCAGGGAGGAGAGGGGGGTGGGTCCAAGGGAGAGATGAAAAGCAGGAAGTAGGAGATGAAAGAAAGGAAGTGTCAGTTATTGTTGAAAGGGGCAGGGGTGGGTCTTCACAGTCCGGCATCACTGGAATCCAGAGCCTGGCTAGCTGTTGCTGAGTGAGAACTCTGTCTCCACAGCCCTTGGACTATATGTTGATCTATCATGACCTCCTTTTTTTTTTCTTTTTAATTGGGATATAGTTGCTTTACAATGTGGTGTTGGTTTCTGATGTACAATGAAGTGAATCAGCTATATTTACACACACGTCCCCACCCTCTTGGACCTCCCTTCCACCACGGCCCCATCCCACCCCTCTGGGTCATCACAGAGCACCTAGCTGAGCTCCCTGTGCTTTTCAGCAGCTTCCCACTGGCCATCTATTTTACACGTGACAGTGTATGTGTGCCATTCCCAATCTCTCATTTCATCCCACATCCCCCTTTGCCCTCCATGTCCATGTATTCCTGCCCTGAAAATAGGCTCACCTCTACCAATTTTCTAGGTTCCACATACATGCATTAATATGTGATATTTGTTTTTCTCTTTCTGACTTACTTCACTCTATGACAGACTCTAGGTCTAGCCACATCTCTACAAACGACCAAGTTTCTTTTTTTTTTTTCCTTTTATTGCTGAGTGATGTCCCATTGTATGTGTGCCCCACATCTTCTTTATCCATTCTTCTGCCGATGGACATTTAGGTTGCGTCCATGGTTTGGCTATTGCAAAGAGTGCTACAGTGATTTTTCATGACCTCTAAATTCTTACTCTGAATAAGTATTTGGGAAGTACTTTACCACTTTCAGGCTCTTAAAGTATCTATTAGTTTACTATTGTATTATCTTAAGGCATTAACTTTGGTTATTTGGGAGTGCGAGGGAGGGGAGTCAGGATTGGCAAAGCACGTTCCTTCAATTACCTTTGCACATAGTATACCATGGTCAAGTTCAGATCAGCTTTCTCCCTCTGTTCTGAGTGTGTCATAAAGATGAACCCCTGACTCTTGAGTTAGATTTTAACGGATGCTTTTTCTTTTTTTCAGGTTTCATCAGATCAGAAGGGAACATTAGTTTAATCAGATGTGATTAGCTTTTGACAAAGTCATAGTGGTTGTTCCGAGTTTTGAACCAACAATTATGTGAGGTGATTTCCTGTATTTTTGTCATGGGTCCAGGCTTCCTGGGCTTCCCTGGTGGTTCAAATGATAAAGAATCTGCCTGAAATATAGGAAGACCAGGCTTCAATCTCTGGGTCAGGAAGTTCCCATGGAGAAGAGAACAGCTACCCACTCCAGTATTCTTGCCTGGAGAATCCCATGGACAGAGGAGGCTGGCAGGCTATTCATGGGGTTGCAAAGAGTCAGACATGACTGAGCGACTAACACTTGCCTTACCAGTCTTCCTGCTTACTTCTATAACAGTTTCATTGCTTTATTAAGAAATGATGTCAGCATTGTACGATTTAATTTCCTTAAGAAGAGGTGGCAAGAATACACTGAAGAACTTTACAAAAAAGATTTTCATGACCCAGGTAACCACGATGGTGTGATCACTCACCTAGAGCCAGACATCCTGGAATGTGAAGTCACGTGAGCCTTAGGAAGCATCACTATGAACAAAGCTAGAGGAGGTGATGGAATTCCAGTTCAGCTATTTCAAATCCTAAAAGATAATGCTGTGAAAGTGCTGCACTCCATATGCCAGCAAATTTGGAAAACTCAGCAGTCACCAAAGCACTGGAAAAGGTCAGTTTTCATTCCAATCCCAAAGAAAGGCAATGCCCAAGAATGTTCAAACTACTGCACAATTGAACTCATCTCACACACTAGCAAAGTGATGCTCAAAATTCTCCAAGCCAGGCTTCAACAGTATGTGAACTGTGAACTTCCAGATGTTCAAGCTGGATTTAGAAAAGGCAGAGGAAGCAGAGATCAAATTGCCAACATCCGTTGGATTGTTGAAAAAGCAAGAAAGTTCTAGAAAAACATGTACTTCTGCTTTATTGACGGTGCCAAAGCTTTTGACTGTGTGGATCACAGCAAACTGTGGAAAACTCTTCAAGAGATGAGAATACCAGACCACCTGACCTGCCTCCTGAGAAATCTGTATGCAGGTCAAGAAACAACAGTTAGAACTGGACATGGAACAACAGACTGGTTCCAGATCGGGAAAGGAGTACATCAAGGATGTATATTGTCACCCTGCTTATTTAACTTATATCCAGAGTACATCATGGAGAAGGCAATGGCACCCCACTCCAGTACTCTTGTCTGGAAAATCCCATGGACGGAGGAGCCTGGTAGGCTGCAGTCCATGGGGTCGCCAAGAGTCGGACACGACTGAACGACTTCACTTTCACTTTTCCCTTTCATACACTGGAGAAGAAAATGGCAGCCCACTCCAATGTTCTTGCTTGGAGAATCCCAGGGATGGAGAACCTGGTGAACTGCTGTCTATGGGGTCACACAGAGTCAGACACGACTGAAGCGACTTAGCAGTAGCAGAGTAAATCATGAGAAATGCCGGGCTGGATGAAGCACAAGCTGGAATCAAGAATGCCAAGAGAAATATCAATAACCTCAGATATGGAGATGACACCACCCTTATGGCAGAAAGTGAAGAAGAACTAAAGAGCCTCTTGATGAAAGTGAAAGAGGAGAGCAAAAAAGTTAACTTAAAACTCAACATTCAGAAAACTAAGATCATGACATTTGGTCCCATCACTTCATGGCAAATAGATGGGGAAGCATTGGAAACAGTGAATTTCTTTTCTTGGGCTCCAAAATCACTGCAGATGGTGACTGCAGCCATGAAATTAAAAGACACTTACTCCTTGGAAGAAAAGCTATGACAAACCTAGACAGCATATTAAAAAGCAGAGACACTACTTTGCCAACAATGGTCTGTCTAGTCAAAGCTATGGTTTTTCTAGTGGTCATGTATGGATGAGAGAGTTGGACTGTAAAGAAAACTTAGCACCCAAGAATTGATTCTTTTGAACTGTGGTGCTGGAGAAGACTCTTGAGAGTCCCTTGGACTGCAAGGAGATCCAACCAGTCCATCCTAAAGGAAATCAGTCCTGTTAATATTCACTGGAAGGATTGATGATGAAGCTGAAAAGAAACTCTAATACTTTGGCCACCTGATGCAAGGAGCTGACTCATTTGAAAAGACCCTGATGCTGGGAAAGATTGAAGGTGGGAGGAGAAGGGGATGACATAGGATGAGATGGTTGGATGGCATCACTGACTCGATGGACATGAGTTTGAGTAAGCTTCAGGAGTTAGTGATGGACAGGGAAACCTGGCTTGCTGCAGTCCATGGGGTCACAAAAAGTCAGACATGACTGAGTGACTGAACTGAACTGCAGAAGTTGAAAAATGTAATTCAATCAAGATAGATGAAACCCCCAAATTTAGACAGATGAATTTGAAGAATAATCAAGGAAAGCTGACAGAAAGATAATAAAACTGCATTCCTGGTGTCACTTAAATTGAACTTGATCTTGGGTAAGCGAGACTGTAAAAGCAAGAGTGGAATATAGTCCATGTGAGGAAACTTGTTATATTCAGTTGGCCAAATATAAGGTGGTTGGCCATCTTACAGAAAATCCAGAACGAACTTTTTAACCAATCCAGTACTTCACAATAGACCTTGATTGGAGCATTACTTTATCCATAGGTTGTGAAAACAGTTCAGAAAGAAGGACAAACATCATTAATAGTTCTACAAACTAAGAGATACATGAAGGAAATAGATTTCCTTAACCTGCTAAACAGTGACCTCATAAAAAAGTCAGGTAGCCCATTGAGTTTATTTTATTTTTTGCTAGTGTGAAAATCACTTAGAGTATTTGACTGCTTCTTTAATATTGTTATATTAATACTTAAGTTTAGTATTATAAATCATAACATATTTCATAAGCTTACAAATGTTTCATAAAATATTTCAAGTACACCAAAAATAACAACAGGCTTCAATGTAGCCGCCACTCTCCTTGAGGCGGAAACATTTTGTCATATTTGCTGCAGAAGTATAAAATATTGCATGAGTGTGATACATTCCTATTTCTTGATAGGGGTTATTGTTGAAGGGGAGGGGAGACAAGAATATAGGGGTTGTCTCTTATCAACTGGGAGTAGTACTTCCATTGTTAGAAGCCCCAAGTGTTGCATTTTCAGACACAGATCTTAATGAGGGGGAATTAGTTCTTAATATTTCCAAACAACATCCAAAGAGGGGCTGGTAGATAATCCCAATCCCAACTCATGGTTTTCACTGAGGGCAGGGATTTAAAATTCAGAACCTCCCTGGTGGTCCTGTGGTTAGGAATCTGCCATTGCAGGGTATACAGATTTGATCTTGAGTCTGGGAAGCTTCTCCATGTCAGAAGGCAACCAAGCCTGTGGGCCACAGTTACTAGGACCACACGCCCTAGTGTCCATGATCTGCAACAAAAGAAACCCCTGCAATAAGAAGTCCAAGCACTGCAACTGGAGGAAGCCTTCACGCAGCAACGAATACCCAGAACAGCCAATAGATAAATGAGATAATGAAAGTCAAGCTATTCTCTCAGAGATTCTCAAGAATGAAGATGACTTCAGCACCACGAGAACTGCCCACCTAGGAAACTACAAATCCTTGCAAAGGAGTAATTCAAGTCCAGTTCATTTCAATAGTATTGCTTTTTGGGTCAGTTTCCAATTATATTTTCTCCTAACCCAAATAATTCTAATAGCCTCAGTGAAACCCAGGGCTGATATAAATCATTGCATGCTGATCTTAAGTCATTACCAGAACTTTTCTGATTAGTTCTATTGGCCCATGTTGTATGCACTGTTAAGTCTTTTGACTTGCATCCTAGAGACAAGTGTTCAGTCCAATTTGGACAGGTATCTTAGTCTGTTGGGGCTCCAATAACAAAATACTATAGAATGAGTAATTTATAAACAGCATAAATTTAGATTTCACAATTCTGGAAGTGGATGTCCAAGATCAGGATGCAGTATGGTTGAATAAGGACTCTTCTGAAGAACAGACTTCTTTTATATATATGTGAATAGTGGATTAACAATGTTTGTCAGTTTCAGCTGTACTGCAAAGTGATTCAGTTATACATATGCATGTATCTATTCTTTCTCAAATTCTTTCTCCATTTAGGTTATTACAGAAATTTGAGCAGAATATTCTCATTTGCTCAATATTCGCAGTTGCCGATTATCATCACCTTTGGGGATTAAGGTTTCAACACATGAATCTAGGTGGACAGGAGATTCATCACCTTTGGGGATTAAGGTTTCAACACATGAATCTAGGGGGTTCATGTGTTGTATCATAATATTCGGGGATTAAAGTTTCAAGATATGAATCTAGGGAGACAGGAAATTTCAGATCATAATGAGAGGGCTTAGGAATCAAGTGTTTAGCCATTATCTGGCTCATTCATTTCTCAATATATTGACCTTTACTTTAGAAATAATCTTTGGGTATTTCATATATTCTGATGTCAGGTATACATGAAGCTCCTATAGAAAGACACCCCCACAATACAGTAGCTCAAATAAGAAAGAAATTTAATTCTATCTTACATAAAATTGAGAAAAAATGAATGTGATCTAGGGCAGATAGATGGTTCTGCTGTGTGGTTCTGCACCCATGTCCCTTGAGGCGCCCCAATTCTGCAGAGTGTTGTCCTTATCTATATGGTGGAGGCTGTGTCATTAGAATCATATCCACAGTTTTATATTAAAGAGCAAACATTTGGGGGGCTTCCCTGGTCGCTCAGTGATGAAAATCCGCCTGCCAATGCAGGAGACACAGGCTTGGTGGCTGATTCAGGAGGACCCCACATGCCCCCAAGCACCTTAGCCCATGCACCACAACTATCGAACCTGTGCTCTAGAGCCTGGGAACCACGGCTACTGAAGCCCGTGTACCCTACAGCCTTTGCTCTGCAGTAAGAGAAGCCTCCACAATGAGAAGCCAGCAACTAGAGCATATTCCCCACTTGCCACAGCTGGATGTTTACATCTTGATACCAGAGCAGTTTTCAAGAAGGTTAACTGGTTGTGTTCCCTGCTAAACCTGGAGTTCTACTGAAAGGAGGAAGGGGTAAATAAATACAGGGGACGATGAACAGTCTTTGTTAAGAGATAAACAGTTCCAATGAGCAGAGTAGAAAATCCAAGCCAAGTCTCTTCAGTCATGTCTGATTCTTTGCAACTCTATGGACTGTAGCCCACCAGGCTCCTCTGTCCATGGGATTCTCCAGGCAAGAATACTGAAGTGGGTTGCCACGCCTTCCTCCAGCGAATCTTCCCCACCCAAGGCTCAGGTCTCTTGTGTCTCCTGCATTGGGAGGCCCATTCTTTACCACTAGTACCACCTTGAAAGCCCAAGTAGAAAATGGGATGGGGCTTTAACTGTGGCACAAAGACCTAAGGTTATGGTTAAGGAGGAGTGCAAGAAATGTTGGGTGGGGTCACAGGCTGGGATATAGATGCTGTGATCACCTTTTATACCCTCAAAATCAGTGTTGGGGGGGCATCTTTTGCAATAAACCAAAACAGCAGAACCAGATAACTAGTGAAGATAGGCTCATCTTTCACTGAGCCCCAAGTTAAGTTTGCAAAACCACCTTGATCCAATTAATGATTATTTTTTCAGAGTGGGAGGAAATGTATCCAATATAAATCAATCTCCAAAGAAATCATTGAAGTATAGCAAGAATTTCAGCTGTATAATATAAATCAGCAGAGTATGAGATGCAAATTATACTATTCCATGGAAAGCCAGAAATGCTCAGATTTTAACCTGTGCCTGACAGAGAGAGAGAGAGAGCTAGCATGTAGCCCTTGGTGTGTATGTTCGCACAGGGGCAATCTGCAGGAGATCACAATCTCCTTTAGCCTGCCTGCCAGAACACTACAGAACAAGGTAAAGGGTAGGACTGACGTTCAGTTGGTCAATACCAGGACAACTGGGCTCTTCTCACCACCCTACTTCCTTCTGATTGGCTGATATCCATTGGCAGTGCGACTATACAGGTCATTGCTGTACCATGCTCTGTTGCTCAAAAAACTCTGTGTGACCCTATGGACTATAACCCACCAGGCTCCTCTCTCTATCTGTGGGCTTTTTCAGGCAAGAATCCTGCAGTGGCTGCCAGTTCCACTTGCCGGGGCTCTTCCCTACCCAGAGGTCAAAACCAATCTCCTGCATTGCAGGCAGATTCTTTACCTGCTTCAGTTAGTTCAGTTCAGTCACTCAGTCGTGTCTGACTCTTTGCGACCCCGTGAATCGCAGCACACCAGGCCTCCCTGTCCATCACTAACTCCCAGAGTTCACTCAAACTCATGTCCCTCAAGTCGGCGATGCCACCCAGCCATCTCATCCTCTGTCGTCCCTTTCTCTTCCTGCCCCCAATCCCTCCCAGCATCAGAGTCTTTTCCAATGAGTCAACTCTTCGCATGAGGTGGCCAAAGTACTGGAGCTTCAGCCTCAGCATCAGTCCTTCAAAAGAAATCCCAGGGTTGATCTCCTCTAGATTGGACTGGTTGGATCTCCTTGCAGTCCAAGGGACTCTCAAGAATCTTCTCCAACACCACAGTTCAAAAGCATCAATTCTTCGGCACTCAGCTTTCTTCACAGTCCAACTCTCACATCCATACATGACCACTGGAAAAACCAGAGCCTTGACTAGACGGACCTTTGTTGGCAAAGTAATGTCTCTGCTTTTGAATATGCTATCTAGGTTGGTCATAATTTTCCTTCCAAGGAGTAAGCGTCTTTTAATTTAATGGCTGCAGTCACCATCTGCAGTGATTTTGGAACCCCCAAAAATAAAGTATGACAGTGTTTCCACTGTTTCTCCATCTATTTCCCAAGAAATGATAGGACTGGATACCATGATCTTCGTTTTCTGAATGTTGAGCTTTAAGCCAACTTTTTCACTCTCCTCTTTCACTTTAATCCAGAGGCTTTTTAGTTCCTCTTCACTTTCTGCCATAAGGGTGGTGTCATCTGCATATCTGAGGTTATTGATATTTCTCCTGGCAGTCTTGATTCCAGCTTGTGCTTCTTCTAGCCCAGCATTTCTCATGATGTACTATGCAGATACGTTAAATAAGAAGGGTGACAATATACAGCCTTGATGTACTCCTTTTCCTATTTGGAACCAGTCTGTTGTTCCATGTTCAGTTCTAACTGTTGCTTCCTGACTTGCATATAGGTTTCTCAAGAGGCAGGTCAGGTGGTCTGGTATTCCTGTCTCTTTCAGAATTTTCCACAGTTTATTGTGATCCACACAGTCAACAGCTTTGGCATAGTCAATAAAACAAAAATAGATGTTTTTCTGGAACTCTCTTGCTTTTTCCATGATCCAGCGGATGTTGGCAATTTGATCTCTGGTTCCTCTGCCTTTTCTAAATCCAGCTTGAAACCTGCTTAGCCATCAGGAAAGTCCATACAGGCCATTAAATATTATCAATGTTACCCCTGCTTTCAGGGGTTATTCAAAATTTTATTGAAAGATATTCAGACCACAAAGAGCCAAGGAAGAAGGTTCGTTAAAAAAAAAAAAATCAGTAGTTTTTTCTTCTCCAGTCTCCAATCATTCTGCATTTGAAATAGATAAAATGGAGAAAGAAAAAAATAACACCCTGATCGATTTATCAACTTCTCTTTAAGTGTGAAGGGTCTGCAGAAAGCATACATTTTGCCATTTTGGTTCATATGCTATTCTGAATTTACTGGCCTTCTCAGAATTTTGATGAAAATTTTCTGATTTCCTATACATTCCAAATGCTGTATATCTACTCTGCCTATAGATTGCAAAATATTGAGACAGATTACCAAGGAAGCTGTGAGCTTTCTACCCTGGAGGAATTTCGAAGTAGGATTTCCTCTGAGCTGGAATGGCAAAGGCAGAGGTCTGTAAGTGGGGTGATGGAGTAGGGTTATGCATTGGTTTGTGTAGCCTTTTAAATAAATAATTACTTTGCAAAGAGATCAGGAAAAAAGAAACTCGCAATATAGCCTGATGAATCAGTGGGTGATAAAGTACATTGGAACTTCAAAATCCAGCCTTTTATGTTTTCTTCAGAACTGTTGCCCCTCAGTCAGAAACCAGGTATCACATAAAAGAGGAAATCCAGCCAGCAGTGTTTGTCTTCAAGAGAGGCAGTAAAGAAGAAAGGTTAAAAGCATAGACCCTGGACCCAGACTTAGCCTGGGTTTGAATCCCAACTAGCTGTGGGATTATGGGTAAATTACACAAACTCTGGACTTCAGTTTCATCACCTATAAAATAATACAACTTACCTTATATGGTTGTTATGAGGATTAATAACCTAACTCTTGCTTATAGTAAACAACGAACGTTAGCTAGGATATTTTTACATCCCTTTAATCCTAAACCATATACACCCAGTCACTCTTCTACCCATATTCTTTAGCACTCTCCAAGCTTGGCTTCTGACCTTATTTGATCACTTCTTTTTTGGTATTTTCCTTACTGGGCTATTTGATATTCAGGACTGACTGCTTGAGCTCCTCCATTAACATCCAGGAGGATTTTCTTCTAATGTTTCAAGCTTTGCATCGAAAAACATGTTACTCTTGTGACCTGTAACCTAGTGTCCACACCATAACTTTGACCTTTCCATAAAATTCATTGGGTGTTTTTGCTACTTGAAGAAATAAATTCCCTTAAATGGTGCAGAAGAGACAGTGCTATGAGCTTGCCAAATTCAATTTCATTTGTCTCTTTTCAAGTGGACAGGAAGGCTACATAGCTCAGGCTCCCTTGCACTTAGGTTGGGTCCATATGTCTGGGTCTGCATGCTAGTGTTTTGGTGGAAGTGATGTGCTCATGACACTTCATAACACTCATGAATGATTGTCTCAGCTCTCACTTCCCTTACTGTTAATGCCTGGGAGGTCTCAAGTCTGGGATGGCAACATCACAGAATGGAAGGAGACTAGATCTCTGAATCATCTTGTGGAGGAAAGCTACCAAGGAGAGTTGCCAAACTGCATTGGACTGTAATGTAACTGATAAATATATCTTTATTCTGTGTACTTCATGAGATTTTGATATATTGCCCTGATTAACACAGCTGGTACTGAATAAGAATATTTGTACAGAATATAAGCCTATAGTGAATAGTATTGTAGTAAGTTTGAATGTGTTTGTACCCTAATGGTTCCTATATTCAAGATTACTGAATTCATCACGGAGTTTAGTTAGCTAGCTGAGCAGAATGTTGTAGAGAAAAGAATATGGGTGGGAATCCCACTGTAAGTGTTAGTCGCTCAGTCATGTTTGACTCTTTGCGACCCCATGGACTGTAGCCTGTCAGGCTCCTAAGCCCATGGAATTTTCCAGGCAAGAATACTGGAGTGAGTTGCCATTCCCTTCTCCAGGGTAGCTTCCCAACACAGGGACTGAACCCAGATCTCCTGCATTGCGGGTAGATTCTTTACCATGTGAGCCGCCAGGGAATCCCACTGAACCAGATTCAAATTCTGTCTCAAACACTTATTACCTTGACTATAATGTGTTCTTTCATTGGAATCCAAATGATACTTCCTTTCTAGTAGCATTATGGGGTAAATAAACTAAACCCTATTAGGGAATTGTCTTTCATCCCTTCTCAGTATTCCAATATTTCCAATCCAGTGTTAAGTGGAGTTAATCATAGAGTTTCTGCGATTCTCCATTCTAAGCTGATTTTCATAAATCTGACTTTACAGGAGCAACAAAAGTGGTAACACTTAGGTCCAGACAAAGTATCTATATATTTAAGTGAAAGTGAAAGTCGCTCAGTCATGTCCAACTCTTTGAGACCCCATGGACTACACAGTTCATGGAATTTTCCAGGTCAGAATACTGGAGTGGGTAGCCTTTCCCTTCTCCAGGGGATCTTCCTGACCCAGGAATTGAACCGGGCTCTCCTGCATTGCAGGCAGGTTCTTTACCAACTGAGCAGTCAGGGAAGTCCATCTATATCCTTAATGTGTGCCCAAATAAAAGGAAAGCACTACAGGGTTTTTTTTTGGTGTTGGAAATAGTGCTTAGCAGAGAGCGATTTCCCCTGTATTTGGTGAGTTATTCAGAAAGCCCCCAAGTCAGAGAATGCCTGTGCCATGCTCCATAGTACAATTCTGAAAATACTGTATGTAATCAAAACGGGAATTTCTGAACATGATTACCATAGAATTTATCTTTCCAAACCTCAAACAGCATTTTTTGACCCATGCAATATTGATGAGTTAATTTTCCTTTTCCCCAATCACATCTTAACAATAGGAAAAATATTCTCTAATTCAAATTACTGAGGGTGGACCACTGGTAGAACATACACCAGCAAAGACAGAGATAACTAGCAACCACTTGTTTTTTAACCTGTTTTCACACAAACCCACTTGCACACACAATATAAACAGACTTCCAAGGTACACCCACAAGAGCTGCCATTGTTCCTTGCTGTTTAATAATTTTAAAATTATTTAGAATTTATGGCATATACTTGGCAGCTTTTTAATTAAAAAACAAGCTAACTATAACTTATTATGTTAAAAGACAAATATGGCAAAATTTCACCTTAGACATCATAGACGAGAGTTAACAATTCAACAGGCATTATTACATTGGAACTGTACAAAATTTTGAACCCACATTGCGCAGTAATGTCTTTTAAAAATCAATATTGCAACAAACTAAGCTCTTTGTGGTGCAGCTTGCCTTTTATAAAATTAGTAAGCTTCTCCTTTCAGTTATCAAATAGATGGCCCTGTAAATGGATTGACAAGGCATTGGTAGCTCAGACTTGTCTGCCTTTCTGATCTTAGCTCACAATTTCTTTTCTCTTTATTCTCATCATGTTGTTGTTGTTTAATTGCTAAGCGGTGTCCAACTCCTTTGAACCCCATGGACTGCAGCATGCCAGGCTCCTCTGTGCTCCACAATCTCCTGCAGTTTGCTCAGACTCATGTGCATTGAGTTGGTGATGCTACCTAGCCATCTCATCTTCCCACCCTTTAATTGCCCTCAAATCTCTACCCTAAGATCTCTGCTTCCTCACTACCACTCCCCTAACAGGTAGTTACATTTTTACATAGAATTTGGTTCTAAAGTCAATGATCAAAGTGGAAAATTATATCTCAAAAATCTCTTCATTCACTTGGAAAGTACAACATATATGGCCCTTTTAATGTGCATTCGAAGCTACTATAGCATCCAACTCAGCCAGTTTTTCCTCCAGCGTCGGAACAGATTGCTGTTTTCTCAGCTAAACACCTGATGAAGGAGTTGGCTTGCATTTAAGGGCCGTGTTGTATGAAAAAAAAAAATGTATCTTTAAACACTTGAATCGCACTCAGTATGGTGAGCTGCTCATACTATGAGAGCGATTCAGGAACTGAGACCAACTGAAGGAACATCGGATTCACATCTCCCTTCCTGCGCGCCTCTGGGGCATATGCTCAAGTGGAACGTGGGACAGAATCTCCCACACTATTTACATTCTTCTCTTTCTCTCTTTCTCTTTCTGGCAGAGAAAGTAGAGTTGAGTATGGGTGAGAACATTATATGTAAGGAAAAATTCTGTTTAAAACCACAACTTTTTCTGAGAAGGGCAGCTCATGTTAAAGATTTCAGGGTCTCTGTTGTTCTTGAGCGTCATAGTGAGAATTGCGGGCTCCTTCGTTAAAAGAAGGGGACGGTCTCATGAGTTGTGCTCGTGCAAAGATGGGGGAGATTTAGAGTCTGGGAAATGGAGGCGAGAGAGAACTGATTCGCTCTATATGGTGGCTTTCCAACCTTGGCTCTATGAACACTTTTGGATCAGATAGTTCTCTGTTGCGGGGGGCTTTCCCACACAACGTAGGAGTATGGCTGTATTTAGCAGTGTGGCCTCCTCAACCCACTAGGTGCCTCTAGTAAGCACTCCCTCCACCAAGTAGTGAAAACCAAAAATGTCTCCAGACATTGCCAAATCATCCCTGAGGAGCAAAGCCACCCTTGACTGAGAAATGTGACTCTATATAATAAAATGGGAAGGGTTTGAAATCTTGCCAGGAAGAAGTGAACAGGAAACATGGGTGGTTAGGGGTGGGAGCAGCCTTCTAGATCGTCCAAGACTGGACACTCTATAAGGTGAAACAGCCTTTGAAAAATTCTTAGCTGTCAGATGGTTGAAGCCTGTTAAAAATCAGACATGTCTAAAATCTCTTTTGAATCTGTTTTCTGTTATAGAAACACAACACCCTTCTGTTTCCCCAAACTTTCAGTAAGATGGATCATGAATACCATCACCTTGTGAGGGCAGTTAGCTTGGAGCCCTCAAAGAAAAAATGAGTTCCTTAGCTGGGCTGATGCAGCATAGTGGAACAGGGACAGCTCGTGTGGAAAGGCTACTTAATTCAGAGGAAAAGGCATCTTAGAACCAAGGTAAGTGTATTCACCTGGATTGTGAAAAAAATCTTTGGACTTCCACAAGGAGTGGATTGTTGGTTTGAACCTCTCTCATGTGGAGAAGGAAATGGCAACCCACTCTAGTACCCTTGGCTGGAAAATTCCACAGATGGAGGAGCCTGGTAGGCTACATACAGTCCATGGGGTCGCCAAGAGTCGGACATGACTGAGCGACTTCATTTTCTTTCTTTCTATAGTTCCTTTTGGAGAAGGAAATGGCAACCCACTCCAGTGTTCCTGCCTGGAGAATCCCATGGATGGAGGGGCCTGGTGGGCTACAGTCTATGGGGTGGCACAGAGTCGGACATGACTAAGCAGCTGACACACATGTGGATGCAAAGTGGCAAGGACTTCTCTGTGGCACCATTACTGATACTCTCAAGGCTTACGACCTGTGGGTTCCACCCACTACACGGAGGCACCACCAGCTCTGGCCAAGGTTGGTGTGAGGTGCTCTTCTCCTCTCCTGTGTGTCTCAGAGGATTAGGATTAGAATCCAGGGCCATTCAAAACAGAAGGGGATCACTTCTCATCATGAAGATGGTCTTTAAGATGTTATGTAAATCTGCCCCAGGACACTGCTTATGTCTCTCCTCCCTCATCCTCAAAATCTCAGTCTGTTTGGCTTCTCTTGTACCTGCCCTACCATGATGTCCCATATATTTTTTTCAAATTTTAAATTTTTTGATGCGGACCATTTTTTAAGTCTTTATTGAATTTGTTACAACATTGCTTCTGTTTAATGCTTTGGTTTTTAGGCCAAGAGTCATGTGAGATCTTAGCTTCCAAACCAGGATTTGAACTGGTACCCCTTACATTGGAAGGTGGGGTTTTAACCACTGGAGAATCGGGGAAGTCCCACCATATATTTTTTTTCTAAACAAGTTTCAGTGTAGCTCTTTGTCACCTTCCCAAGTCTATCTCACTATGTAGTTGTGGGTTTGGAAGTGTTCCCCTCCTTGTGGATCTCTCCTTTTAGGATCAAGTCCATCCTGTCAGATATAAACTGTTTTCACCAGATATTCTCCTCTGTATCACGTCCATGCTCTTCTAGTCTCAAGCAGCTCCTCCCTATAGAAAGCCTTTCATTGCCACATTTTCAGGTCTTAATTTGATCTATTGCATTCTACTTCAAAATATCAGTTCAACAATACTATTTCTTATAGTATGAAACTCTGAACCATAGAATTTATCTATATCTCTTTAGTGGCATTTATTATTTTCTACCCACAGTTATTTGCATATATGAAATGGCAACCCACTCCAGTATTCTTGCCTGGAGAATCCCCATGGACGGAGGAGCCTGGTGGGCTACAGTGCATGGGGTCACAAAGAGCCAGACACGACTGAGCGACTTCGCTTTCACTTTCACTTTCCTTTCACTATCTTTATTCCTAGACTAAGAGCTCCTTGAAAACAGCAACCATATCTTAACAGTTGGTTCATAACCACTGTTAAGTAATTGACTTTATTTTTTCCCATTCCCCCTCCCCTCAAATTTAAGGTGGCTTAGAAGGACACAAAATACTGGCTAATAACTTAAATTAGAAGAAAATGAGAAAAAATAAGAGAGGTTTAATAAAAAATCAAGACTAGTAGGTTATAAGTCAATGCTGGCTAAAAAAAAAAAAATTAATTTTCTTTATGTAACACTTGCTAGTGAGTTCAACCTTAGACACAAACTCTATTTGCTTCTTCACTCAAAACTCCCAGTGGTGACGTCCATGCCTTATCCTCCCTATTTACTCCCTATCACCTCTGCCTGCCAGCCACATCTGGCCATGCTTTGTTATGTGCTCCATTAGAAATTGCAATCTTCTTCCACAAGTTAACCTTCCTGACCACAGGGCTGGTACTAGGCATGGGTAATTATTTCAAGCCAAGCCAAATAGAATCCCTCTCTTGGTTTCTGGAGCTGGAACAAGAGGTAAGAGTCTTTTCTCCATGGATGGGAAGGCAGGAATTTGCTGAATCACCACAATCCCTGGGTAGAGAAAGCGGATTTTCAAGAGAAGAAATTAAAGCCAACCTCCTCCAGAAAGAAGCAAAGCTCACAAAGAGAATTCTGATAGCATTTGAACCCCCGGTTCTTGTTTCTGAGACGTCCCCCCTCCCAAAGTTTCCTTCATCGCCTGCCTTCCAAAAAGCATTTGTTAGAGTGTCTTTTGATTTTTATTGGAAAGAGACCAAACCCTTGAGTCTGACAATTCAGCATTTCCAGCACCCAGTCAGCCTTATCTTTTTTCTAAATTCTCAGTTGAAAGCTGCCTTCTTCCAGATGCCAGGCTCTTTCTTCCCTCTGTGGTTTTCCTACAGTTATTTCCTTACCTTGAATGACCTCTTGCCTCCTCACTCTGCAGTACTAATTCAGGTCTCTCTTCCAGGTCCACTTCAAGATCTATCTTCTCCATTAAAACCCTTCTTGATTGATCTTTCCCTTCTCTGAACTATTGTAGCCCTTATTTACCCAGCTTTTGCCATGCTGTCTGAAACATATTTCTCTGCCTTTGTTCTCTCTTGTGTTTGTATCAGAGGATTGTTGGTCTGGTTTATTACTTATGCAGTTGGTGACTCAGCTGGTAAAGAATCTGCCTGCAATGCAGGAGTCCTGGGTTTGATCCCTGGGTCAGAAAGATTCCCTGGAGAAGAGAATGGCTGCTCACTCCAGTATTCTTGCCTGGAGAATTCCAAGGACAGAGGAGCCTAGTGGGCTACAGTCCATGGGGTTTCAAAGAAGTCGGACGTGACTGAGTGACTAGCACATAAACACAAGAAATGCTTCCTTGGTGGCGCCAATGGTGAAGATTCCACCTGCGATGCAGGAGACCCAGGTTTGATCCCTGGGTGGGGAAGATCCCCTGGAGAAGGGAATGGCAACCCACTCCAGGATTCTTGCCTGGAGAATCCCATGGACAGAGGAGTCTGGTGGACTACAGTCCCTGGGGTCACAAAGAGTCAGATACAGCTGAGAGATTAAAACACACACACACACACACATGCACACTCACACACACACACACACAGAAATGCTATCTTCCCCTTTGTTGGCACTTTGATTAGTTTGGGTACGATACTTTGAGGCAAGAATTGAGGGAGCATTGAATTGATCTACAAAAAAAGAAGTGCTAAATATGAGGCTCTAGCAAGGAATTCGGGAAAGGAGAAATGAGGGGCAGAGAGGGAAGACCAGGAGGAAGGGGGCATTAGCAGTGAAGAGAAGGGATCCCTGGGTCAGAAAGATTCCCTGGAGAAGAGAATGGCTGCTCACTCCAGTATTCTTGCCTGGAGAATCCCATGAACAGAGGAGTCTGGTGGACTACAGTCCCTGGGATCACAAAGAGTCAGATACAACTGAGAGATTAAAACACACACACACACACATGCACACTCACACACACACACACACACAGAAATGCTATCTTCCCCTTTGTTGGCACTTTGATTAGTTTGGGTACGATACTTTGGGGCAAGAATTGAGGGAGCATTGAATTGATCTACAAAAAAAGAGTGCTAAATATGAGGCTCTAGCAAGGAATTCGGGAAAGGAGAAATGAGGGGCAGAGAGGGAAGACCAGGAGGAAGGGGGCATTAGCGGTGAAGTGAAGGTTGTGGATTGTCCACTGCGATCATTCTCCGTGATCCTCAGTTGCTCAGGAAGTTAAAATAAACTCATCAAATGCTTAGAGAGCAAGAATAGTTGATGGAAATTAGTGAAGGGATGGGGTTTGGGGTATAGATCGTCAAGGGGTAGGGAACAGAAGCAGAAGCAGAAGTTTTGACATCCAACTTGGTCTGGATTTGGGGGTTCAAGCCAAGGGATAAAAGGTCCCAGCCAACATCGGGCTATGAGTGCTTATTAATTTAGTGTTGAATGTATCAGTCTCGCCTCCCACATTGTGACTGTACATTTCATAGGTAGGGATGGTGCTGTTCCCTGCCTCAGATGCCGTCAGGCTCAGAGACCTGTTTCTGCATCGTTCTGCTCTTCACTTTCCAATGCTTCCTCCACAGCAATGTTGGGCTAATGACTCTTACAGTTTTTCTTTTATCATATTGGCTTCCTGATCTAAGAAAAAAGAAGAAGGAAAAGAAGGAGGAGGAAGGGGATGATCGTCTAGAATTGGTCTCGGCAGCCATTTTCGACTTCTCTGCCGGTGATCCAACTCCTCCCTTATCTGGCCTCATCTGATTTGCCCAAACTCACCTTCTCTTACCCAGCACGATTCTCTTTCTGAGATATGTTGAGGGGTCCTGTGTACTCATATCACATGTCTTTTTTCTTTTTTTTAATGTTGCTGTTCTCACCTACGACACTCTCTACATTCCTACATTTGAGGACCTGCTTGTCTTCAAATTCCAGCACAAGACCCCGTTCCTTCAGGAAACCTGTTATGACTTTCAATCAATCTGCAGTTATCTTTCTTCTCACACTAACTGCATTGATAATTTGGACCATGTCACATAGCACTGATTAATGCTCTAGTGATTGTACGATGGTTAATCGTCTCATAAGCACCTTAAGTATTGAAAGAATGGTTATCATTTTTATACAATGGGTGCTTGAAAAGTGAAAGCCACTCAGTTGTATCTGACTCTTTGTGACCCCATGGACTATACAAGTCCATGGAATTCTCCAGGCAAGAATACTGAAGTGGGTAGCCTATCCCTTCTCCAGGGGATCTTCCTGACCCAGGAATCAAACCAGGATCTCCTGCATTGCAGGTGGATTCTTTACCAACTGAGCTATAAGGGAAGCCCTCAGGTGCTTAGTACTAAATAAGCATTTAAGATATCCCTCCTCTAAGTGGATTCACAAAAGGCAGCAGTTTTATTTGATTTCCTATTCTTTCCCCTGAAGCTCCAATACTTAGGCCACCTGATGCGAAAAGCTGACTCACTGGAAAAAACCTTGATGCTGGGAAAGATTGAAGGCAAAAGGAGAAGGGGGAGGCAGAGGATGAGATGGTTAGACAGCATCACTGACTCAATGGACATGAATTTGAGAAAATTCTGGGACATAGTGGAGGACAGAGGAGCCTGGCGTGCTACAGTCTATGGGATTGCAGAGTCGGACTTAGCAATTGAACAGCAACAAATTCTTCCCCCAGTGTCAGAACGTTGGAAAATAGTAGCTACTCAATGAATACTTGTTTAATGAATGAACAAATATCAAATGCCATTTATCAAATCAAACAAATGCCCATCTTTAAGGCTTCCAGCAGGGAAGACCAGTCTTTTTACTTTGTCTTTCTCATCTAATGTTTAAGGCCTTTTCATAATTCTTTTGAATCTAATAACTTTTTTTTGTTGGATTTCTCAGTCTTTTAGATAATTTCACATGGTGCTACCTTGCTCCTTTACTATGGAATCCATCATTCCGAAAGCACTGCATTTATTTCAAATCACGTTTGTGCCAAATTTAATCTATTTATACGGAAAGCGAAAACGGGGCAGCGATGTAGGTACATGGCTTCCTCCTTCACTCCCAGGCTCTTCTGCACGTATCACAGTATTGAAAAAGTGGGCCTTGGGCATTTATATGCTAAAATGAATCTCTCTAAAGATATATCATTCACAAAGTACATAACTTTTATAAATGGAAACACTCAACATCATAAACATATTATTTATCCCCAAATTAATGAATTAAAATGTGATGCAATTCCCAGAAAATCCCAACAGAGAATTTTTTCTGGTGGAAGTTAGCAGGCTGAATCTAAAATTCAGTTGGTGTAACAGGCTGAGAATAGCAAAGGTGATTTTAAAGAAGAGCAAAGAAAGAGACTAGACCTTTCAGATATCAAGATTTGTTGTAAGACCACAGTAATGAAATCAGAACGATGTTAGTCCAGGAACAGACAAACAGACTAAATGGAACAGAGGGGTCCCCACCTTCCACACACACACACACACACACACACACACACACACACACACACACAGAGAAATGGCATTACAAATTAGTGTGAATATCAGCTTGTAAAACAATGGTGTTGGGACAATTGATGGACCATATGAAACTAGAAGTATATTCACTATATCAAAACTGAAATAAATTCCATGCAGATAAACAGGTCACTATGTAAAAAGCAAAAGCAACAGTACTTTCAAGAAAAATACAGAATATTTTTCAGACATGACATGGGGAGAATTTTTCTAAATAACACAGATAATGCATAGGTCATAAAGGAAAGAAGATAAATAAATTTGACTGTATTCAAATTTGAGGCTTTTTTTTTTTGAGGCTTTTTTTTTTTTTTAAAAAAAAGGTGAAATTAAAAGGCAAGTCACAAACAGGGAAAAGATATTTCAAGTCATGTATCTAACAAAGAATGATATCAGGAATGTACATTTTAAAGCTCAATTAGAGAAAGATCAGGATGGCAAAGAGATAGATAGGAGATTACGGAAAAAAATGGCTACCTAAGATTCACTCTATTAGTATTCAGGGACACACAACATCTAATACAGTTGAGAAGGCACATACTTTGTTTTATTGTAATTCTTCTTTTGGTATATATGTACATATATATGTGTATACACACACACATATGTGTATTTGTGTGTTAGCTGCTCAGTTGTGTCCGACTCTTTGGGACCCCATGGACTGTATGTAGCCCGCCAGGCTCCACTGTCCATGGAATTCTTCAGGCAAGAATACTGGAGTGGCTTGCCATGCCCTCCACCAGGGGATCTTTCCAATCTAGGGATCAAACCTGGGTCTTCTGAATTGCAAGTAGCTTCTTTACTATCTGAGCCACCTGGGAAGCTATATATATATATATATATATTATCTATATATATGAAGCTCTTATGTATGTGAACAAGTATATATATATACAAAGAATATATATACAAAGAATATCAGCAAAATTATAATTATAAAAATTAGGAAAAAAACCCAAAATTTTCATTTATAGGGGAATCAACAAATACATGTGGTATTTTCCAAAAATCAGTTAAAATAAATAGATTAGGGCTATGTGAGTCAAAGTCAATACACTTTAAAAACATAATTTGAAGGGAAAAAAGCAAATTATAGAACATAACACAATACCATTTATCTAAAGTTTAAAAATACACAGAACAATTTTTCCTATTATTCCAAGACCTATGTTGTATAGTGTAGTGGACCAGGTTCCCCATAAGGCAGGTTCTGAGATAGCGATTACCCAGCAGGTGGCTCTTTAGGGAGCACCTTTGGGAACACTTTTTTTTTAAGATTTTTTTTTGATGTGGACCATTTTGAAAGTCTTTATTGAATTTGCTACAATATCATTTTTGTTTTAGGTTTTGGTTTTTTGGCCACAAGGAATGTGGGATCTCCCCAGTCAGAAATCAAACCCGTGTCCCTGCATTGGAAGGGAAAGTCGTAACCACTGGACTGCTAGGGAGGTCCCTGGGAACATCTTTTGGGAAGGAAGTGAGGGATGCAGGCCAGGGCAGAGGGAGGGTTTGGGCATGATGGGGGGGGCCAAGACGGGGTCTTAATAATGGCCTCTGCCAACCCCTCGGAAAGCCTGTGAAGCTGGGATTGCTCCCCAGAATTATCCTGAGTTGGGGTGAGGGCCCTGGCCTTTACACACCTGCAATGACAAGTCCCTGGATGTGGGAAAGGAGCCTGACCTTGGGGTAGGCAGATGTCCTCAGTCTCTATGCAGTGACTAGAATGTTCACATGAATACTCTGATTTTCTTCTCTTAGACGTATAAAACTGTGCAGTCACGTGTCCTTCGACTTGGGCATGTAATGTGGTTTGGCGAATGGAATGTGAGCAGAAGTTGTAAGAGGACAGCTTCTGAGTGGAAACCCCTAAGAGTGCACATGTGATTCTCCCACGTCCCTTCCTCTTCCATTCGATCTGGGACATTCTAGATCTGTGGAAGCCCTTCCACCTGCGTGTCTGGGCTGCTGCCTGTGTGGAGCGGCGCCTTCAGCTGTCATGTGACTGACAGTAGGCATAAATGAAAATATACTCTCTCTGTTCTTAATCAATGACACATTGGGTTTTGTTGTTTTGTTTTTTGTCACTGATGTACAATAACCTAGGTATCCTGACTGATGCTGTCTCTTGATTCCAAGTATGACTCTTGCCGTCTTTGAGCTCTCCTTTGCTTGCCACACGTTTACATAATGGTCTTGCTTGTGTTGTTTCCTAGATCAGGGTTTCACAAAATGAAAGTGTTCTTCAGAAAGCTTGTCATGGTCATGTGAGCTGCTCTCTAAAATCATGGTTTTGATGGTCAGCTAGGTAGGAAACCACACACTTCACCACTCTCAGGGACTTATAATTGCTCATTAGCATATTACATTTCCAGAACAGTCTTTCCATAAAGAAACCTGCTAATGCTAATTTTAATCTTCCATTTCACAAACTCATTTGACTATGGAACCCTAAAAATAAAATCTATTAACATCTGAACACATGTTTGGAAACTCTGCCCTAAGCAATCTTCCTTCTTTCCATGCCAAATTAAACACATCCAGAGGGTCTACTTGAAGAGAAAGGAGCTGGGACTTATGTATAGTGGGTCCAAGAGCTGAAAGCCTTTCTACAAGCCTTTCTCTCTAATAGAGAAAGAGCAAAACTTTCATTTGGCTTCAAGATCAGTCAATACACAGATCATATCTATAGACTAGAAAACACAAATATGTATGTGATATGCAGTCCTTTATCACATAAACCACCTAAGGCTGACAGTATGTTTGTAAAATAATACTCAGACACGTAGAAAGCAGAGCAATACACGTACATAATCACTGTCAAGTGAGTGGGTATGGACAGAACCTTAAGGATGTCTGAGATCACACCATGAGTGAGGGCCAGACTTGGGGTCTACACCCCATGTATTGGATCCAAGAATCAAGGATTCCCTGAGTCGTGGAAGACTCACTCTTTGATCACATTCTGAATCTCTTACCTGAAGTGTGATATCAAAGAACTTGAATCTTAGACACAAACAATTAGAGTGATTAGCATTTCTGTACATTTCCATCATGGTGTCAGAAAACAAAAGAGTATTTGCCAGGTTTCCAATCTGGCAAAGTTCAAAAAATGCCTGCCTGCCTGCCTATCTTGTCAATGCAGCGAATGATAGCTTGTTGGCTGAGAAAATGGCCCACTCAGAATGAGTAGGCAGGGCAGACTGTGCCTTTATAATTTTTTTTTATTTCCTACAGAATTTAAAGAAGTTAAGGAATTACTTCTCTTGAATGAAAACTCTGTATTTTAATAAATTAGAGGGGTTGACAACCTGGAATGGATGGAGCAGAATGTTACATAATTTCTAACCTCCTCTTCTTCCTTTGTATGTGTTCTGAATGGAAAGGAAACTATTTTAGCAGACAGGAAGAACAGACAAAAACTTTAAAAGAAACACCAAATTACCAAAGTCTTGCTTTTGCCTACACACAGATAGACTGAGATAGGATTACAATTCACAATGTAATGATTTAGAGACTCAGAACCCAGATATTTTGAGAGTCGATGGCTCAGCAAAAACACAAATTACTTTCAGACCCAATCTATTATTTATTATTTCAATGTATAAAAAATGCACCCAATGCATCTTTGGGATGAAGAGTTCAAAGTCATTGTGATTGTCTGGTTGGCCTTTCTTTGGCATAGAGAAATCTGCATATTTTATGTCCGCCTGAAGTTGTGTACCATACAAGATTATCATATCATAAAAACCAAAAGTTAACTTTCAAGAGTAAAATTCACAGTATCATCATAAATATACGAATTACTTTTAGTGAAAGTCACTCAGTCGTGTCCGACTCTTTGCGACCCCATGAACTATACAGTCATGGTATTCTCCAGGCCAGAATACTGGAATGGGTAGCCTTTCCCTTTTCCAGGGGATCTTCCCAACCCAGGGATCAAACCCAGGTTTCCCACATTGCAGGCGGATTCTTTACTGTCTGAGCCACCAGGGAAGCTCAATTACTTTTGAGCTACATATAAAATAAAATCCTATCAATAAGAGTTTTAATTAAACAATGAGGGATGGCTGCTGAGCTTTCGAGCAGGCATTATTTTCATCACTATAGTTGATCATTTCTATTGCCTTCAAAGCAAAGTAAAAAAAAAACCCTCCACAGGATAAAAAAGCCTGACCTCCATTATTTGTACACTGAAATAATTAATGCCTTTAGTGTGGTTATCTGTGCTTACATTAAATTACCGTTTCGAACACCTTCTTTCTTCCTTTCTCCAGTGCTCCACCCCAACCCCACAGCTTCCAAAAGTCTTTGGTCTGCTTAGTAGGCCAGTTTTCCAATTTGGTGTACCTACAACGCAAGAAACCTGGGTTCTGTCCCTGGGATGAGAAGATCTCCTGGAGAAGGAAATGGCAACCCACTCTAGTATTCTTATGTGGGAAATCCCATGGACAGAGGAGCCTGGAGGGCTATAGTCCTTGGGGTCACAATCAGACAGGACTGAACAGCTAACATTTTCACTCTCACTTTCCAGTTTGAAAAAAGAGCAAGTGGTTATGCTGAGCTCAAAAGTTTCTCATATCACTTTCGTTGGAGCTGCTGCTGCTGCTGCTAAGTCACTTCAGTCGTGTCCAACTCTGTGCGACCCCAGAGACGGCAGCCCACCAGGCTCCCCCGTCCCTGGGATTCTCCAGACAAGAACACTGGAGTGGGTTGCCATTTCCTTCTCCAATGCATGAAAGTGAAAAGTGAAAGTGAAGTCACTTAGTCGTGTCCGACCCTCAGCGACCCCATGGACTGCAGCCTTCCAGGCTCCTCTGTCCATGGGATTTTCCAGGCAAGAGTACTGGAGTGGGGTGCCATTGCCTTCTCCATTCGTTGGAAATTAGTCACAATTCTTAGAAAATTCACATGGTGATTCTGAGACTCTTCTTTCTAAAAAAATTATAATGATGAAAAATCATGTTTCTTCTTTAAAAATTAATTTCAGTGCTACATTTAATTGAAAAGTATTACTCTGAAATCAATTTCTTGCCTTTCTTTTTTCTGAAAATAGACTGTATGTAAGTAGATAAGGAAAGTTAAAATGTGTTTTAAAAGCTGAATCATAGATAGTTCCCTTCATAAATGTTTAAATCTTGCGTCTGGGTTTTGTCTTCTATTTGAGTTTTCATTGTCTCTTCCATATATAATATTTCATATCTGATGGGGTGTAACTATTTTTGAATATAGTAAAAGTAATCAAAGTTTTACCATGTAATAAATATAGTTTGTTGTTCTCTATTAAAGGTGAGAGTTGAATACATTTACAAATTCATAAATCAGCAGCCAGTTTGGCAAACTTCTTATATTAAATTAGACAGCATTTATTTATTAAGACAACTAGGAGATGAGTGAGATGCTAATTAAAACCCTAGTAAACAGCTACTCTCCATTCCGGATTTATAACTCAGTGTCCATCAAAAAAATCAAATTAAGGACACCATATTGTCTTACATCTGAATATCTCGAAAGAAATCTGACTGTTAAATCTACTATCATTAGATGCTAAATTAGGATATAAAGAATAAGCTTATAAAACAACTGACCAAACAAACGAAAAAAACTCCATAGAGTGAGATTTTTAAAATGACAAGGATATAAGACGGTCTACTTAGAAAAGTACATTTCACTTTTTTGTGCAACAAAAAGCAATACAGCATTTTCAAATTGCAGGTAAATAGACATTTGTGTTGTTATATCACTAGTTCAACATCTCTGTGCAGCACAAGTAGGATGGGTAAAGCTATAGGTACAGAAAAAGATTCTTCAAAATTGAATTCCAGTTCTATCCTGCTCATCACATGAATGTGAATGAAAATAATTCAGAAGCTTAATCTGAACAAACTACTTATCATGGAGCACTTAACGAAATCCTGCTTCCGAACAGCATTTAGGATATAAACTCCAGGATGAAGAATCAGAGATCCCATTACCTGGTACAATGCAGTGTTTTTGGAGCTATGTTCTTTAATCCTTTCCATCTCTAGTTGATAAACATGGTTGGACCAGCTTCCAGGAGGAGGCCGGGTAAGTTTCCATGAGTCTGTCTACTTAAAAATTTCTAGGACCAAAATTCATATTCTATCAGATGATGCTGCTGCTGCCTCTGCCCTGCCTTCAGGAAAGCATAAAACAACTCCACATGTTACTGGGGAATGCTCAAGTCCCAGTGTCTGAGGAAATGGGAGTTTAAAGGACCATGTGTGTATATATATATATATATATTTTTTTTTTTTTTTTGGTCTGAAATTTCAACACTGCATTGTGTGTTTATAAAATGTTATTTAATAAGAGTGAAGAACGCAGTCTGATTCACATGATTAATTTGAGTAACCCTAAGGCAGTAGGATCATTTATGTTTATTGAACTAGCTGCTCAAACACTTTTTGGTGAAGCCAAGCTCTGCGGTGCAGGTCCCTCACAGCAGTCTCCCCGTACCGTCGTTCCTACTCGTCTCTATGCCTGAACATACGAACCTTCAAGGTGCAGACTTTCACAGATGCCAGCATGCTCCTATCCAGACATCGCCGGATCGGTTTTGCAAGACGGAAGATAGAATTGAATCCAACAAGCAACCAGAACCTGTGCCATCGTGGGGCATGAGCGAAGTTGCAGCTTGCCCTCCCTCTCTGATTGCTGACAGTCCTTCAGCTCTCCCATCTCCCACCTCCTCTCCCTCCTCCAGTCAGTAAATCCTCTTGCCTGTTCACTCAATGCCAGTCCCTGTATGCTAGTGGTTATTCTGTACTACTGTACTTTTCAAGGTGCTGCACAGTGAGATGAAAAATGTTCATTTTTGTGGGTTTTTTTGTGTTTTATTTGTGTGAAAAGTATTAGAAACTTATTACAGTACGGTACTATATAGCCAGTTGTGTTGGTTGGGTACCTGGGCTAACTTTGCTGGAGTTACAAACAAATTGGACTTAAGAACATGCTCTCAGAACATAACTTGTTTGTACTTTGGGGACTTCCTGTATCTATGCTCTCAGCAATGTGCTTTGTAGTCTATTCATCAAGAGGTAGAGTCCAATTTTGGGAATTTGCTGTATGGCTAAGAAACTCAAACACGGACTCTGTATCAACCTAGAGGGGTGGGATGGGGAGGGAGATGGGAGGGAGGTTCAAAAGGGAGGGGATATATGTATACCTATGGCTGAGTCATGTTGAGGTTTGACAGAAAACAGCAAAATTCTGTAAAGCAATTATCCTTCAATTAAAAATAAATTAATTGAAAAAAAGAGGTAGAGTCCATATTCCCGCTTCTTTAATTGGCACTGACCTCGTCGAATGTGGCCCAAGCAACGCTGTACCAGTTTCCACCTTGGACTTCAGAAACTTTGTTGACTTGTCTCATTTGGGACCCCTTCCTCCATCCAATAAGCAAGACATGTTTTTATGGGAGTGAGGAACCTCAGAGACCAGAGCTGTGTCAGCCTAGCTCTCCCTGCCAAGGCCCTAGACAGGTGAGACAAGCCATCTAAGATTGATATCTGATTTGAAGCTTCAGATCTGACCCAAAGTTATAGCTGATCAAGAAGCTCAGCTGAGCTCAGCCTAAATCACCGTGAGAAAAATAAATGGCCGGCCAAGACAAATTCGTTGTAAATTGATGAGGACCAATTGTCCTCAATTAGTGCTGTGCCGCCTGAAACTGAAACATAATTCAGGATACAAATACATGGAGCCACATCTCTGTATGGACTGTTATCTTTAAACTATCTTTAGCATTGTGTTTTGGAAAGCCATACGTAAGTCAGACTGATCGCCAGTAACTTTTGGTAATTTCTAAAAATTGCATACCATATAAAAACATTTATATTTATATTTTTTATACTTTCTTCCATTGTGTAGAACTATTACAAAGGTGTTCTTGCTTGATTAAGTAACATGTTCCACAGATTAAATCAAGTTGAAAACAAAACAAAAAAAGATGAAATCAACAAACCCCACAGACCTACTGGAAACCAAATAATAAGGCTAAAGGTGTGTACATAACATTATGAAACGTCATCGGTTCTTCTGTATCTGGGCATTTCAGATCGGTCAAGCACCATTCTATTAAAGCAGAGATATTAAGTCCTCTTCTCCTACCATGTCAAAACTTTCAAATTACTGCAAGTTTATTTCAGCCATTATAGATCAAAGTCCAAATTCATCAGAGTGGGCAAATGGCAGAATTTTAAAGTTAGAAGGCAGTTCAGAGGTTTCTGAGTGTGGTGGTGGAAAAAGCAATAGTATACGAATAACCCTATTCTATTAATGGCTGTGCCACATGGACCTTCTTTAGCCAATAGTTTTTGATCGGAAAATGAAAGTTTTGGTATACCTGACTTCTCTGTGTGAGAGGGCAATTATAATAATTCCTCCTTGAATTCTAAAAGATGGTGAAGAAGAGTTGAATTGCTGAGGAAAACAGAGAGGGTTTTTGAGATGATGAAGGGGAAAAAGAGAGACATCAGATGCCATAGACAGATAAAAGAGGTCTAATGGAGGAATTTGGAGATGCTTCTTTGGGATACTATGAGAGTTTCCCCATAAATACTGTCAATACTTTCAGAGTTAGAGTAAATATTGAGGCAGATTGGGAAGGGGTAGGGAACAGACTGAGAAGTATAACCAAGTGTATCTAGGGGATCTCACATGTATTGGGCTGGCCAAAAATGTCATTTGGGTTTTTTGTTGTTGTTTTTTAACAGCTTACAGAAAACCCAAACAAACTTTTTGGCCAAACCAATACTAGACATGAGGAAAGAAGCTCCCCCCCTAAAGCCCAGTCATGTGTGGGTTACATAAGATTCCTTGCACATCTAAAAATCTCTGGCTAGAAAGGCAGCCCCTGCTTCACAGCATTTATACCAAACAACAGTTCTCTTCATCCTAAATTCTGTAACTCAGAATTCATGATGAGCCATTTGGGACCTGGCTGATGTATATCTCTGTGCTATATATAAAAGATCTGTCAAAGAAATGCATGGCACAAACAAGATCATAAAAATGACACTCAAAATGCTTGAAAGAGCACTTTTCAAACATCCTAAATACTTTAGGAACACAGTCTAATCAATTATCCCCCATAAAACACATTAAAGTCATGACTGGTGGTCTAAAAGGATGTATCTATACGTTTTCTCTAATTCTGTAGCATGATAATTGGAAGACTTTGCCTTTTTAAAGTGTGAATTATTACAAGATTAGGGAAATTGGCTAATAATTTGGCAGGCTGATTAGATGAATTAGTAAATTAACCCAAGCTGTTGTGTACATATGTAAGTCCTCTGAGATGGGAATTTTTAATTGATTCCTCAAGGGTTCTTGTTAAATGGCAAGACAGTTGTTTGACTGTTCAAATAGATGTTTAAAAAAGCAGTCAGTTAACTTCCCTACCAATGGGAATGGACTTTACACAGACGTTACAACCGCTGAATGTCAAAGTTCCACTTGAAACTCAAGGTTGGTTAGTTTCATTTGCTCTTCTGTTCACTTCCCAGCTTCCTATATACCCAAAGTCATTATTGATCAATAATGGAAGGTCGCTCTTGTCAGTGACCCTGGCCCATGCTCCAGTCTCCTGCTCATTTCCCCATATCTTTCCCTCCGTTTTCCACTAGTCCTTCGTGCATCATCTGTCATGTTTTCAATTCCCCTATAAAGCTCTGAACACATTAGGTTTGACTGTACTGGAGTAGAGTGGAGATAGGATGGGATGTGATCCACCCGAGCTGGGCTCGACTTCTGCGACTCTGTGTAATAACTGTGTAGTCTCGGGAAATTTACTCAACCACAGTTCCTGTTTCCTCATTTGGAATCTGAAGGTACCCGTAGCCAATTTGCATGGTTGCTGTGGGAATTCAGGATGATGTAGACAAAGCTCTCAGAAGTTAGCACATAATTAGCAGCTCAAATGATTTTCTCTGCTTGTTTCCTCTCATCGAGACCCATATTGACTCTCAGTGTCACTGCTTCCCCCAGAACACTCTAAAGGTTGCTCCTGGATTTTGGCTTCTTGAAAAGGTCTCCCTGCAGCTTCCTGGCAGTTTTGAGTAGTTTTCATTTAAAATCTCTCCTTATTTGAAGGATATGCTGCCCACTTTTATCTCTTGGTTCCTAACAATAAAAACTTCATATAATTATCCTTTTATTTGATCACAAGGAAGTTGGGTGGCAAGGACAGCCAATATTATCTTGATGAAATATACAGGTGCGTTTTAGTGTTACCTCTGGGCCGTTTCTTGTCAGTCTTCAAGGACTTTGAAACTTGGCTCACAGTTTCTCTCTTCACTCCAGCATCCGCTATCATCTTAAGTGACTTCATGTTATATACTGATGAGCCCTCCAACAGCCTGCCCTCATACTGACAGTCTCCTCCGTTCCGCTTTACCAACCCCATTTGCAGAAGCACACTTTGGACCTTTTAGCACGTGGAACTGCTCCTCTGAAAATCTGAATTTTGAAGTGACTCTGTCTGCCCATAACCTTGTATTCTTTCTCTTCTCCAACTCTTTGACTCCCGCAAAACCTGTTCAGCCTCATCACACAATCCTGCTTCTCAAATCCTTTATAGCCATTCAGTCTATTAATGTCTTACTTCATTTCCCCCATAAACAGCCTGGATTTCAAGTATGTACTCATTCATTCATGCATTCATTTAATTGTTCATCTGCGCATTCGTCCCACATTTACTAAGTGCCTTTTGTGTGTTGGACACTACGGTAGGGCAGGTGATAGACCATTATCCTAGGCCTGGAATGACTCAGGGTAGCCTGGTCTGCCCTCTTGACCACTTTGGATTCTTTATCCTCTGTGCTTTCCTTTGTTTCCACCTGGAAAATACCTGTTTATTATTTTTTATTATTATTGATTGTCTCTGATTTTAGACCTTCCGGTTCCAACTGTGGCTGGATAAAAATCTGTCTCTTGCCTGAGCTGGGCCTTCAGGGAAAATCTAATCCCTCACACCACAGACCCCGATGTGTCTCTGCAGCTGCCATTCCAGAATGTTACTCTTTTCTCAAGCTTTTACCTGGGTGCTCTCTTCCTGGGTGGCTCGGTCTCACTTCACTTAGAAAACAAAGGCTTCCACTTATGAGCTGCCTCAATACCCTCACCCTTCATCCGTTCTTTCTTCACATTCTGTAAAGAAACAAAGGAAACAAGATATGATGTGATTGGCACACTGCTCTTCTCCATAGGCACCTCTGGCTTCCACCTTGATTCCTTAACTTACGTGCTCTTTCAGTCTTCCATTCTTCCTCCCCAAGAAAGATGCTTACCCTCAGCTTACAAACATCCGAAACACGCTTTCTTTGAACTCTGCCTGCTATTCAGGCTTCCATCACAAAATTCCAATAAATTCCATTCCATCTCCACTCACTGCCTTCACTTACCAATCTCTCCTTCACTCCAGGGCAGCATAATATCAACCTCTCAAACTAACCAAGTTGCTGGAACCCCTCAGTGGCCCTTCAGGCCTCTTGTTCCTGGAAATGATTGAACATCGCTTGTGTTTTTTCTGATCCAGTCCACCCCCTGGCCAGAACTTGATAAGAAGCAGCTCCAAGAAAAATCCTGGAACTTTTTTTGCCTTTTTCCCATCCTGATACTTCACCTCCCTGGTTCTGCATTTACCTGTTTGCCCCATTTATCTGTTTGCCCACTTGCTCCATCTTAGATTTCCAAGTGATGTTTATCACTTGAATCTGACCACAAATTTGCATTCTCTGGCAAATCTTCAGAACATGCCCACGAAGTCTGATAGAGCTTCAAGCACTGTAGTCCCACTTGCTGGCTCGTTAGCATACCTGGTTTCTCTGCTGGTCTGATCCCTTCTGTGTGGGTAGGAATCTTAAAGCCTCTCCTCCCTTAATTTTCATGATACTCTCCTCTCCTGATGCTTTTTATACTACCCCAACCACTCTTTCAAGCATCCTGTGAAATCTCTTCTTCCTTTTCATCTCACTCGATACACATTTCTTGGCAGATTTCATCCACTCCCATGGCTTAACCATCATCCCCGTGTTGCCAACTCCCAAATTTATAATTCCAATTTTGAGTTCTGCATATGTAATACAAACGGCACACTGGATAGCTTCTTGAATTTGGACTTCAAATTCAACATATTTAAAAGCACATTCATCATCTTTTCCTTTTACCTTGTATCTTCTCTCATCTTCCCATCTCAGTTAACATTACTTTAAGTTCTATACCTGACAGCTGCTCGAACTTCACGCTTTTGAAATGCCTCCTCTGCTTGGTCTCTTGTGTTTGTTTTCAGGTCAGTTTCTTCTACTGTAGTTTAGGTCAGTTTGCAGTATCTCTTGCAGTATCTGCCTGTCCAGACTTTTCTAACAGTCTGGTAACTAGTCTTCCCCTCACAATTGCTTCTCTTTCTAAGCTGTTTTCCACTTTGCATCAGAGAGCTTGCCTGCTAATGGAGAGTTTTGCTTCTGCCACTCTGCAGCTTTAAAACCTTTTCTGGATTCTGCTGCCTATACGGTAAAAGCTACCCTCTAGTTGGGCACTGACAGTCCTTCATAATCTGACCCACTCCTCAATTTTGGTCTCAATGCTCACCTGGTTGCCTGTTTCTCCTCTGCGCTCTAGTTATGTTTGTCAACGTTAATTCATACAACTGAACCCAAGATTTCACATCTGAAGCTTTGTGTAAGCTTCTTCTTCAATCCAAGGTGACTTTGCTTTCTTTCTTTCCAACTTAATAATTCAATGCTATTCTCTGATATGATTTCTGAGTAGTCTTTCCAAAGGATTTCTGCTGTGTCCCCCGAGCACTTATTTCTCTCCTCAAATGCTGACTCAGGGACCCAGGCTCCTACTCTTTTCAGCTCTGCCATCTCCTGCAGCTCAGTGTTTCACTAGATTTCTGCATCTGATTAGAAGATGAGGAAGGTAAATGGAGGAACACATGTATGAGGGTCTGATGGCATACGTCACTGCGTGGCTGCAGTTAATTGCAATGGAGGCTGTAAACATCTTACTGTGCCCAGGAGGAAAAGGGTAATGGTCCAGTGAGCTACCAGTGAAAGTCTTTCCACACTGGCACATGGGCAATGATTAGTATATACATTTGGAACGTGGATAAATCAACTTGATTATTACAGAATGGCCATTAGCTGTGGTTAAGTCTATGCCAATGAATGACCCTACCATTCAGATTCCTTATTGGTTTCCAACACTGTAATTCAAGAAAAACATTATGCCATATGACCAGTTATACAACTGGTAAGGAAATTGAATTTACAGCTTAGCCAAATATTTTCTTTATTCATATTCATTATATATAATTCTTATTGACATTATAAAAGTTCAGAGATAGACCACTGTCCTAAGAACACTAACAGTGTAATGAAAAGAATTTGATATTTATTCTGCACAGCAATCTACAAATCACTCAGAATTACTTTATGAAGTTGCCATGCTTCAAGGCCTTTCATTTCAGATTCTATCTCTTTAATAATGTGTTTGGGAATGGCAGGCCAGATCCTGTGCAAAGTGTGGTCCTACTGTGTGCAGTATAAAGAGGCTTGGGGGGACTTAAGGTATGACTATACTGCTTCCTGGATGGGTATGACTGATGAGTCTAAGTGGCCTAAATGTCTTCATTTTTAAAATCATGGACTTTTAATGGATAATCTTTTAGGCCTCTTGAAATTTTAACATTTGCTTCCAGGGTCTATTTGAAAGTGCTGGTTAACAGGAGATAGGCTGGTTAATAGACTAATAGAATGACAGTCAATGGGGTGCTTACAATTTCTAAGCAAGTTGTTAAACGAAGTTGTGCTTGATATTAGAATTGTGTTAATCATCCTTAATAGCAGGGGGAAAGTGCTATCTAAAATGTGTATGGTCTGCTCTATTCCTATGCATGTAATCAGACTGTAGCTTTGCAATTCTTTGGCCCATGTGCCAGGCCTGTTCCCCTCTCCACAGCTCATGTGACGTCACATACCTGCGAGGCTGCTAAATGGTCTACCGCTGAGAGCAGCCAATGCCTTTCTTTATCTTAATAGCATCATCTCTCAAGATGCCATGATTTTAGCTGAAATAACTGTTTGCTTACTGACAAAGAGCGCTTTGGAATGGTTTGCCAAGCGTTTGTTCAAGGACCATGCAAATAGTACGAACACCCAACAAAATGCATGGCCTCTCAGTGGGGTGTCCCCTCCCCCAATAGCTTAGAGGTCTTCTCACCATCCTATCCAGTGTCAGGAAATGTAATGGCTTTAATTCCATGTTTGCTCCAGATAACACTCAGGAAATGATAATGAAGTTTCCAGGTTTTCCTTTGTTCCAGAAATTCATGCCAGTGAAGTCAATAGTGTAGACTAGTTTAGCGTCGTGTAGATTAGTGCGATGTCTCAGTAACAGTCGTGCAAATGTAATGACAGAAACAGACTCAGGGACATGAAGGACAAGACTTATGGTTGCCAAGAGTTGGGGGGAGTCTGGGACTAGCAGATGCAAACTAGTATAAACAGGATGGAGCAACAACAAGGTCCTACTGTATAGCACAGGGAACTAGATGCAATATCCTACGATAAGCCGTAATAGAAAAAAATGTAGGACAAGACTCAGCCTGACCATCTATGATCCAGAACCTAAGGTGTCACTCATTAGGTGCCCCAGCATGGTCAACTATTTTAAGCCTCCTATTCCTGACTCATTATTCATGAAATGGGAATAATGCATTCATTTGTTTATTTATTGAGCACCTGCTGTATGCTGGGTGCTGTGTGGGGACTGGGGAAATAGTAGAGAACAAAATCAATTCCCACCTGCATGGAGCATTCATTCAAGTACAGAAAGACGGACAGAAACCACATGCTGTTAGATGACAAAAAGTGCTTTTAGGGAAGAAAATGCAGTTTTATTGGGAGAGTCAAGAATGGTTCTGAATAGGTGACATCTAAATAAAACTTGGAAGAGATGATGGAGACATCAATGTGTCTATCCGGGCAAAGAGTGTTGCAGGAAGAAGGCAGGACACAAATAGGAAGCTTGAGGGGAAAAAAAATAGCCTTTTTCCCACTGTCATTATATGGCTGTTATAAGCATCAAGTGAAACTAATATATGTGATCTGAATATTGTTATGTATTATACCCATCTTCACTGCTGCTACAGCTAGTATTTTTATGGTTTATTGTTGCCACATGAACTATTTATATACATATATAAAGCTATCATTTATTGTCTTCTTGAACTAGCACTGCTAGTGCTGTAAGATTTATTCTTTTCTTCTTTTATTTCTTTTTGAGTGTTGCACTGCTTTTTATTTTATTGAAGTATAGTTGATTTACAACGCTGTGCTAATTTCCGCTGAACAACCAAGTGACTCAGTTATACACATATATGTATGTCTGTGTATATATATTCTTTTTCACATTTTTTCCACTATAGTTTGCCACAGAATATTGCATATAGTCCCTGTGCTATACAGTGGGACATTGTTGTTTATCCATGCTATATACACTAGTTTGCATCTGCTAATCCAAACTGCGAGTCCTTCTCTCCCCCCGCCTCCTGGCCCTTGGCAGCCACACGTCTCTTCTTCTTGTCTGTGAGTCTGTTTCTGTTTTGTAGATATGTTCACTTGTGTCGAAAAGTAAACTGTTTTATGTTTCATAAAAAGAGAGAACTTCTCTGACAGAAAACTTAAAGGACATGTAAAAAGTGCCATAATCTTGAGGTTCACAGTGAAAGCATATTTTACCTTCAAAGAATTTATAAAACACTAGAAGAAGTCTCGGAGAAGTCAATGGCACCCCACTCCAGTACTCTTGCCTGGCAAATCCCATGGGTGGAGGAGCCTGGTGGGCTGCAGTCCATGGGGTCGCTAGGAGTCGGACACGACTGGACGACTTCACTTTCACTTTTCACTTTCATGCATTGGAGAAGGCAATGGCAACCCACTCCAGTGTTCTTGCCTGGAGAATCCCATGGACGGAGGAACCTGGGAGGCTGCAGTCCATGCGGTCACAAAGAGTCGGACATGACTGAATGACTTCACTTTGGTTTTGAAGAAGGAGGGACTTACAGCACCACATGAATATAGCTAAGAACACATTTCTTAATGTTCAATTCAAACACTATTATAGGTATTTTCATGACAAGTTAAGCAACGGGCAAATTTTATAATTTTCTCAGATAAACAAGAATGCAGAGAAGTTGACTCCTTGCTTCTGCTTCTCTAATGTTGGGGAACAGTTGGCTTGAGTATGGAAATACCCTTGACATCTATTTTTGTTTCTATACATACATGGACTTTTCAAAATCGTGTCCAAAGTCATGTCCAACTCTTTGCAACGCCGTGGACTGCAACATACCAAGCTCCTCTGTCCTTCACTATTTCCTGGAGTTTGCTCAAACTCATGTTCATTGCGTTGGTGATGCCATCCCACCATCTCATCTTCTGTCATCCCCTTCTCCTCCTGCCTTCAATCTTTTCCAGCATCAGGGTCTTTTCCAATGAGCTCATCCTAAATGAGGAACTCTTCACATCAGGTGGCCAAAGTATTGGAGCTTCAGCTTCAGCATCGGTCCTTCCAGTAAATATTCAGAGTTGATTTTCCTTAGGATTGACTGGTTTAATCTCCTTGCAGTCCAAGGGGCTCCCAAGAGTCTTCTTCAGCACCCCAATAAACAACTTGGGAAATGAAAAAGAGGACTGAGAGAATGCTTGCCACAGGATACACAATGAGAGAGAAAGTCTATAAGAGGATTAGTTAGCTTTAATTGAAATATCCATTCCTGAGGTAAGGTCACACAGTGTTTACTCTTGCATGTTTATAGATACCACCATCATGAATTTTAAGTACCATTGAAAATTATTAATATATTCCCCAGCTTCTACACTAACCCCCACCATGATCTGAAAATCAGAGCCTCTTTTGTCAGATTTGTGGACAATAAGTTTTAGATCTTTTCATTTACTTATTTATTTAGTCAAGTTCAACATTTACTATGTTTTCTGCACATCTGCTATATAACTTGAGGCCATAGTTTTACACTGTCTTGGAAAAGAAGCAGGCTCTGGAGGTAGAGAGCATTGGACTTAATTGTTTTAACTGGCAAAAAGAAAAGGATTTCTGCCTGAGTTCTCCCAGGTCTCTTTTCTCAAGTTTATGCCAAGTGCTACTCCCATCCCCCTCACCAAAGCGTCCCCAGGAGATTGAGGATTGTTAAACTTGAATGTGTTTAAGGCGCACCTGGAGTGCTTGGTACAAATGTGGAGATCCTGATTCAGCATTTCTGGGGTGCTGTCCAGAGTCTGTGTTTCCAGTAAGGACCCAGGTGCCTCTGCTGCAGATCATTGGTGGATCACACTGTGAGAAACATTGTTTAGCCAAAATTTACTCAAAGGTAAAGAAGTTTTAAAGAAGCTGATTGTTGTACTGAGGGACAAATGGTGATCCAGCTTGAGCAGGAGGCAGGCAGTCCTGGGACACTGGTGAGGGCAGGGAGAAAGGATTTTAACAGAAACATTTTATAGAATTGTTTTTATAGAGAATTTTAATAAACAATTATGAGTTAATCTGGTTAGATGGAGCTATGATGGTATCAGGAAAAATGGATGTTGGTTGATTAGAATTGGAAGAGCCTTGAAGGCAAAGGGAAAATTTCCCCAGAAAGACATGGGGCCCAGAAAATGGACAGTTCCTAAAGAGATTATTCCAGTTACTATAAAACAAACTACACCAAAAGCTTTTTGGCTTAACCAAAAAACAAAAGAACTAATTGAAAAATGGGCAGAAGACCTAAACAGACATTTCTCTGAAGATGACACGCAGATAGCCAAGAGCCACATGAAAAGATGCTCAACATCAATGATTATTAGAGAAATGAAAATCGAAACTACAATGAGGTATCACCTTATATCAGTTAGAATGATCTTCATTAAAAAAAATCTACACATAACAAATGCCAGAGAGGGCGTGGAGAAAGGGAACCCTCCTACACTGTTTGTGGGAATGTAAATTGGTGCAGCCAGTGTAGGAAATAGTATGGAGGTTCCTCAAAACATTAAAAATAGAGTTACCATATCATCCAGAAACCCTGTTCCTTGGCATGTATCCAGGGAAAATCATAATTAGAAAAGATATATGCACCCCTATGTCCATTGCAGCACTATTTACAATAGCCAAGACATGGAAATGATCTAAATGTCTATCGATAGATTGGATAAAGAAGATGTCACATATGGCATGAGGAATACTGAGGTACCATCTTTGGAAAATAAAATCGGTCAGGATCCAGGGAGTTGGGTGGCTGGAAGAATATGAACAAAATGGATAAGTTGGTAGTAGTAAGTTTATTCATCGCAGTACCACACAGTAGTGAAAACGAGCAAGCTACAGCTACACACATTCTTAACGGATGAAGCTTAGAAACACTATGTCATTAAGAGTGCAAGATGCAGAGTACTTATAGTACGCCGCCAGTTTTACAAAGTTCAAAATCACTAAAAGTAAGCAACGCATTTTTTTTCTTGTTTTGGTTTACCTACATCTATGATATGATCCTAAGGAACAAGCAAGCCAATGAGAGAAGGGAAAGCAAAGTTTGGAAGGGTGGTGACTTCTGGGGCATTCTGGGTGCTGAGATGAAGGAATGGAGCACAATACACAGAGGAGTTTCTAGGTCCCAGGGCTGCTCTACTGGTAAGGTGGGGGATGGTGTCATGAGTGTTTATCCCACCCTCCATTCATTTATTGCAACTTTGCTCATGCTGAGTGACTAATTCACTTGTTTATTCAGCAAATATATATTGAGAGCCTTGTATGTGCCTGAGCTGTGCGAGGCAGGGAGAAGAGAGGCAGCAATAAAGTAGTCATGGTTACCATCTCTTTTTTCCAAAGGGGTTTGTGGTGAACAAGTACCCCGTGGAGGAAACAAACAGGGAACAACATATAGTGAGCTAAGTCTTTGCACAGGAGACCAGCAGCTGTGAGCAGCGCATGACTCAGACTAGCAGTCAGGAAAGATTCCGTGGAAGTCATGTATTAGGTTGGCCCAAAAGTTTGTTTGGATTTTTCTGTAAGATATTATGGAAAAACCCAAACAAACTTTCTGGTCACTCAAATAGATAAATGGGATCAATTACTGGAGGAAGGATCCCCCAATATCTACATCTCTCTGTTAAAGATGGTGCTTTTTTCCTAAAAGTAATAGAGTTCTAATCAGATGGCAATATAACCAGATTTGCATATTAGAAAGATAACTTTGTCCAGAGTCTGGTAAATGGTCTGAGGGTGGTGATGATATGGTCACAGAGAGAAAGATGAGTTTGTAGCTTGCTGCAGGGGAGAAAGAATGTGTTGTGAGACAGGGAAGATGTGGTAAATTTCTGTTTTTTTTCCACTTGAGTGTTTCAAACTGTGTCATTAGAGCATGTTTCAGAACAGTCTAGCACTGAAGGAGGGGTGGGAAATATTTTTGTAGCCAATAAAATAGCCTACTCTAGGGGAGTAACATGGCTTCCCAGGTGGCCCTGTGGTACAGAGTCCACCTGCAATGCAGGAGACACAGGACATGTGGGTTTGATCCCTGGCTCTGAAAAATCCCAGGGAATGGCCACCCACTGCAGTATGCCTGCCTGGGGAGTCCCATAGACAGAGGAGCCTGGCAGGCTACAGTCCATGGGCTGCAAAGATTCAGACACAGCTGAGCGACTGAGCGAGATAAGGTCCCTTCCTGGAGAGCAAATAGAACTCACAGAGATGTTTTGAAGTGTCTTCAATGTCTGGATTCTTGCTTTTTCTTTTATTTTCATTGCTATAGTCAGAGGGTAGATCTAGACTTGCTGCTGCTGCTGCTTCTAAGTCGCTTTAGTCGTGTCCTACTCTGTGTGACCCCATAGATGGCAGCCCACCAGGCTTCTCTGTCCCTGGGATTGTCCAGGCAAGAACCCTAGAGTGGGTTGCCATTTCCTTCTCCAATGCATGGGAGTGAAAAGTGAAAGTGAAGGCGCTCAGTCGTATCCAACTCTGTGCGACCCCATAGACGGCAGCCCACCAGGCTCGCCTGTCCATGGGATTTTCCAGGCAAGAGTACTGGAGTCAGGTGCCATAGGAACCCCCTTTTAGAAAAAAAACAAAAGAAGTTACAAACATAAAATTAGAAATTGAAGTTAATTTTTACTGAATGGGCCAAAAAGTTCCTTCAGGTTTTTTTGTAAGCTTTTATGAACAAAATTTTTGGCTAATCCAATATTTAGACTGAGATAAAGGATCAGATATAAAAACCACAAACATTACAAAATCCATTAAGAAACAAAACATTTAAAATAATTCTCTGCATCCCAATCCCACCCCCTCCCCCCGCCCCCACCAGAAACATTTTTTCTTGGCTGCATACTTGTTGATGATCAACTTTTATAAGCTAAGGATTGTGGAACATTTACTAGAGAGAGACTAGAAAGATAAGTCTTTTTTCCAACCTGATGGATTGAAATAAAAAAAAATTAATAGTTTATAAAAGTATTTTTCAGCATCACAGATCCTTATGGGAAATGCCACATAAATTGTTTTCAATTTTAAGTTGTTCTCAAATTTATGAAAAAACTGTCAATTTTTTGTCCCATGAATGATCTGCTTTAGACTTTCTGTGAGCTGGTGCTGAAGGTTTGTGTTATATAAACCTAGGAATTTTGAGAAATTCTACTTTGTACAACTATGATTTAAAAAGAAACAAAGTATTGTGTATCTACTGTTATAATACAGTTAAACAGTTATAATGTATATGCTGCATTCTTGAATAATTCCCTATAGGAGAGGCCATCTATTATGACTAGTTACCAATGAGAACTAAATAATCTACTTCCAACTTTATACACCTGATGGTTGGAAGAATCTTTCACAGACTTTCTACAGGCTCCATATATTTCAAAATGTGTTTTTCTTCCATCACGTGCACCTTTAGATCCTAAGGGCCTCAAGGGATGTTATGTTATAATCTGTTGTCCTGCACCTTCCTGTTGAGTTAGCACTGAGGCAAGAGAGGACTTCTGAAACTGTTTCTGCATAGGGAAAGACATTAACAACTTAAATATACGGGGGCGGGGCGGGGTGGGGGGATGAAAACCACAGAAATATGCCTCACTGAACCTAAAGTAAATTTTTCTTCAATTCAAATTCCCCTACTCTCATTCCCCAAATGCCTACAGTTTCTGTACAGTACAAGAGGAAAGTGACAAGGGAGGGAAGTATGGGTGCATCATGAATTGAATGTGTGTGTCCCTCCAATATTCCTGTGCTGAGGTCCAAATGCCAAATGTGATAAGTAGGAGGAGGGGGCTTTGGAAGTGATTAGCAATAGATTAAGGCATAAAGGTGGTGACCTCAAGGTCAGATTAATTTGTGTCCATGTAAGAACATGGAAAAAGCAAGAGATTTTGAGAAAAACATCTATTTCTGCTTTATTGACTATGCCAAAGCCTTTGACTGTGTGGATCACAATAAACTGTGGAAAATTCTGAAAGAGATGGGAATACCAGACCACCTGACCTGCCTCTTGAGAAACCTATATGCATGTCAGGAAGCAACAATTAGAACTGGACATGGAACAACAGACTGGTTCCAAATAGGAAAAGGAGTACGTCAAGGCTGTATATTGTCACCCTGCTTATTTAACTTCTATGCAGAGGACATCATGAGAAACGCTGGACTGGAAGAAGCACAAGCTGGAATCAAGATTGCCTGGAGAAAGATCAATAACCTCAGATATGCAGATGACACCACCCTTATGGCAGAGAGTGAAGAGGAGCTAAAAAGCCTCTTGATGAAAGTGAAAGAGGAGAGTGAAAAGGTTGGCTTAAAGCTCAACATTCAGAAAACGAAGATCATGACATCCAGTCCCATCACTTCATGGCAAATAGATGGCGAAACAGTGGAAACAGTGGCTGACTATTTCTTTGGGCTCCAAAATCACTGCAGATGGTGACTGCAGCCATGAAATTAAAAGATGCTTACTCCTTGGAAGGAAAGTTATAACCAACCTAGACAGCATATTAAAAAGCAGAGACATTACTTTGCCAACAAAGGTCCGTCTAGTCAAGGCTATGGTTTTTCCAGTGGTCATGTACAGATGTGAGAGTTGGAATATAAGGAAAGCTGAGTGCTGAAGAATTGATGCTTTTGAACTGTGGTATTGGAGAAGACTCTTGAGAGTCCCTTGCACTGCAAGGAGATCCAACCAGTCCATCCCAAAGGAGATCAGTCCTGGGTCTACATTGGTAGGACTGATTTTGAAGCTGAAACTTCAATACTTTGGCCACGTGATGTGAAGAGCTGACTCATTTGAAAAGACCCTGATGCTGGTAAAGATTGAGGGCAGGAGGAGAAGGGGACAATAGAGGATGAGATGGCTGGATGGCGTCACCAAATCAATGGACATGGGTTTGGGTGGACTCCGGGAATTGGTGATGGACAGGGAGGCCTGGCATACTGTGGTTCATGGGGTCACTAAGAATCAGACATGACTTGGCGACTAAACAACAAGAGCAAGAAAATAACTCTCTCCACCTGAGCACACAGGAAGGGCCCCATGAGTGCACAGTGAGCTTCTCCAAGGCAGGAAGAGGCAGGAGAGGTCTCTCACCAGACCTTCATATGCTGACCACCTGGTCTCAGATGTCCAGCCTCTTGAATTATGAGAAAATAGATCTCTTTTGTTGAAGCACCTCCAGTCTATGGTATTTTGTTATGGAAGTCCAAACTGACTGATAGGTAGAAACAGACAGTAGTCTTCACCAATTAATACCTTATTTTTGCAAAAGTTGACAACACGGCATGATTATGCAAAGCTGTTGTCATCTTCATCTCATTTCTGAGGCCCCAGATGAGGTTCTTCAAAGTAAGGGGCCAAAAATGAGGCTTCATTAGCTCCACGGTAAATTCATCTTTGGCCACAACCCCATTCCCACCCTTAATACTTACTGTTCAGATCATGGTATTAACTCTAGTGTAACTTCCCTAGATCAAGTCGCCCTTCTCAACAATCTTGCATAATCACTGCAAGAGTAATCATCTTTCCACATACAACTTTCACCACGACTTTCTCTGCTGAAATCCACTGGACATCTATAAAAGTCTAAACCCCTTAGTCTGACGTTCAAGGTCTCTCCAATCTGGCTGTAGTTTTTACTTAGAAATGTTTTTCCTATGGCTTCCTACACAATGGAGAAAAAAGCAATCATTTATTAGCAGCCTACTTAGTAATAGGCTTTTCCCCAAAACATCAGCCACCTGACACAAAAAGCTGACTCACTGGAATAGACTGTGATGCTGGGAAAGACTGAAGGCAGGAGGAGAAGAGAGCGACGGAGGATGAGATGGTTGGATGGCATCACCGACTCAATGGACATGAGTTTGAGCACTCTCCAGGAGATGGTGAAGGACAGGGAAGCCTCGCATGCTGCAGTCCATGGGGTCGCAAAGAGTTGGACATGACTGAGTGACTGAACAGCAACAACAATGTCAAGTGTTAATATTTTCAGATCTTACAACCGCCTTGCGTGATTCACAAATGAGTGGACAGAGTTCAGAGATGACGGTGGGAATTGGAGGTGGGTCTGTCTGGCTTCAGTTCTGGGGCACTTTCTACTGTATAATGTGCCACCAGCTTAGTCCTTCACCCTCTGTGTGAACTGTATTTAGCTCTTTGGCTGTGCTGGGTCTTTGCTGTGGCACGCGGGCTTCTCTAGTTATGAGGCTCGAGGTGCACAGGTTTAGTTGCCCCGTGGCATGTGGGGTCTTAGCTCCTCGACCAGGGATGACACCTGCTTCCCCTGCATTTGAAGGTGGATTCCTAACCACTGTATCACCAGGGAAGTCCCTCTTTGTGTGAATTTAGGTGTGGTTACAGCCTCCACTTAAATGTCATCCTCTCGTGAAAACTTTTCCAGTTTACTCCCTCCACCATGGGGTCTTCCCTACCCTGACACAGTACGATATTTGGTGTCTGGTTTATTCAGTGGGCATGCATCCTACACAACCTTGCATTTCTAACTTATTTCATCCTTGTGTATTCTGACTCTAACTTGGTTGTGAGCTTTTTGGAGGGAGAGAAAATGATTGACGGTTTTGTGTGCACCTTGTAACACCTGGAAAGACTCCCTCTATCATTTAATGAATAAGTCTAGAATGAGTATATTTTTCTTTAGTGGGACCCCAAGATTAAGGTGAAATAAAGGGGAAGGGTCAGCTGCACTGCCTCTTGCTGTTTCTCTATCCCATTATTAGATTACAAGGGCAGGGAGAGTTGCCACTGGGGTTAGGTTTTAGATTCTTGGCAGAAGTACAGCTGCTGGTTGACAAGACCTCAGAGAGTATGAAAACAGCACAAGCACCAGTTGGCAGTAGCTGACATAAGGATGCTGTTCCCCAAAGAACTACTCTCAGGGGTGACCGACACACCCATCAGCTTTCACAATCATGACAGAAGACAGAAGAGCCTGGTTCCCTGGGGATTCTGAGCACTTCCAAGAAGAAGTTGAAATTTCCTGCATCACCCTGACAGGTGTCCAATGTTCTCTAGTAAAGTTACACATTTACCCTGCTATTGTATTTACTGTTGGTCTTTATTTTTCATAAGGAGTACTAAATTCAATTCTGAAGTTTTACTTCCTGTTTTCAACTTTTTCAACTGCAGAACATCTGAACTATATACAAAAAGTAGAGGGGATACTATAATGAACCACCATGTAATCCTCACAAAGCTTCTGAAATTAACATCTCATGGTCAGCTGTGTTTCATTTCTCCGCTAGTTCTGGATTATTTTGAAGCAAATCCCAGAAATCATATTATTTCATCCTTTACATCTCTTCAAAATATGACAAAGTAAGTCTTTGACAAAAGAAGCTTAATATGGGAAAATTTAGTGATAATACTTTTGACATGACAAATTCTAAAAATTATGACATTTGAATTATATTTGATGTAATTAAAAAAAAACAGGTATACAAAATATCTCTTTATTATAAAAATCCTGAATGTAGAAATCCTGAGTAATGTCAAAGAAGACAAAAATTAGTTTGGTTCTTCCTATTCATTTATTGTAAGCTAACTAGAAGGAATAAGTAAAATATCCAATAGTACAAATGCTGATTTGGTGTCTTAGCTGGAAAATACTTTCAGCTCTGTTTACCTAATTCATGTTCGATCAGTCCAATTTCTTAGCAACACGTTTGTGAAATTTGTTTGATTCCAGAATGGTCACTGGGCCATTGAGATTTCCCCAAGTGCCATCTCTGAAATTTGGATCCAGTTAGAACAACAGAGTCATATGTAATGGGGAAAACAGTGTTGGTGGCAGAAATCACATCGCTCCGCCTATCACCTTGCTCTTGATGTCAGTTTTCCTCTCGCCATGAAAGAGACTGGAGACTCATTTTGACATGCCTCACAAATTTAGAATGCAGGGCAGGTTGAAGAAAGTAAAACATAGACAGTTGTAAAGACATTTAAAGAGCCTATAATGAAACTCATTCAATTTCTTTATCTTTTTAGTTTATGACATCTCATTGTCTCTTAGAAAGGATTCATGTTCTCCTGGTTGCTATGAGGAGACAGATGTGGAATTTTTCATATTCTGGGATTGTGTAGACTTCAGCTGTCATCTCTAGTGAATAAGTCAGCCTACAAGACAGCTCAGTTCAGGCTTTTTGTTATTTTTTATTTTTGTATTAGTGAGAAAAGAAAAAAAGACTGCTGTAGAGAGAAGCCTGGGTTTCTAAACCCAGGTGAGGGGAGGACCCACTGCAGAGGGGTAAATGATGAGAGAAATAGAAGTGCTAGCTGGGAGTGGGAGAAGGCAATGGCACCCCACTGCAGTACTCTTGCCTGGGAAATCCCATGGACGGAGGAACCTGGTAGGCTACAGTCCACGGGGTCGCGAAGAGTCAGACACGAATGAGCGACTTCACTTTCCTGCACTGGAGAAGGAAATGGCAACCCACTCCAGTGTTCTTGCCTGGAGAATCCCAGGGACAGGAGCCTGGTGGGCTGCCATCTATGGGGTCGCACAGACTTGGACACAACTGACGCCACTTAGCAGCTTAGCAGCAGGCTGGGAGAAGGTGGAGGATCTTCTCCGAATCTGAGAAAGGGGGCAAGCTGGTGGTTTGCGAGCATGAAGAGTAGTTGAACTCTCTGTGCTCCCTGGGGAGGTTGGACCATAGGCATTGAGCTCCCACCCTCAGCGAGCATCCATACCCCATCTCAGCTCTGGGGCCACCATGTGGGTTGGGCAGTGAGAAGCCTGCCCAATCTGATGACCAGCGTGGTGGTCACCAGGAAGCTTCTCCAAGTATTCTCAACCAAGTAAGCCTTCCTTGATCTCCACTGAACCTGGATGAAGGGGGTAGGATGATGGAGACCCAGTAATAACCACAACTGATTTTCCAAGAGCCTGTGGTTCAGATTCAATAACATTAAGAAAAATAACAAATGTGGCATTTCTTAAACTTGAGATGTGGAGTAAAACTGACAGCTGCATTTTATACTCTACCTAATTTACTGTTTCAGAGGTTTTGAAAGAATCCTCCTAAATATTAAGGAAAGTTTCTTTCAATGGGATTATAATATCCAGGAGACTGAAGGTTTTGGGGCGTTGTACATTAGGAACTGAATTGTGTTCCTCCCACCAAAAAAAAAAAAAAAAAAATCACATAACCTCTTGATGGCCCTGTTTTAGAAATAGGGCCTTCAAAGAGATAAAGTTAAATGAGGTCATAAGGGTGGGGCCCTCACCCACTAGGACAGATGTCCTTATAAAAGAGCATGTCCCGGCAGTGTGTCCACAGAGGAAAGGTTGTGTCAGGGCACGGCATGGAGGCAGTCAACTGTAATCCAGGCAGAGTGGCTTCAGGAGAAACCCACCCGGCCAAAGCCTCCATCTCAGGCTGCCAGCCCCCAGAACCCCGAGAAAATGAGTCTCTGTTAAGTCACCCCGGATGTGGTATTTTGTTATGGCAGCCCTGGCAAACTAATACACCATATTTAATACTTTGATGTAGAGGTCTTTATTCTCATAGGAAATCTGTATTACGGCCCTCTAGTAAAACTGTCGAACTGTGTGGAGTCGATTTATTCTCTATTGGCTAACATGATTCACATTCTAAAAAGAGCATCACAGAGACATCCTGGATTTCCATTGACGGAATACACACAAAAATTAAGCGTATACGCAGGATGGAAAGGCTCCACTGCTACGACTTAGAACAGGAAGTGCAGGGACTTCCGTGGTGGGCCAGCGGTTAGGACTCCGATTTCCAGTGCAGAGGATGTGAGCTGGACCCCTGGTCAGGGAGCCAAGATCCCGCATGACTCATGACCAGAAAACCAGAACATAAAACAGAAGCAATATTGTAACAAATTCAATAAATACTTTAAAAATCAACACCAGTAGCAAAAGACAAACAGGAAGAACTTTCCCCAGAGATTGTGATAATGCTAGCATCACGTTAACCTTTGTTAATATGGAGGTGCTGAGTCTATGCTAGTGAATCAGGGAGACAGTGTTACATTATAAAAATTACTTTCTTACTGCCATATCTGCCTGTTTGCTGCCATTATAATTCTGCTTAAAATCTTTAAAGACTGAGAGTCAATCTGCTTCTGATTTTATAGGCCTCTAAAATTGCTGGTTAAATTTCCTGGGCCATTGTCAATAAAAAAAAGAGGGAGAGAAGACAGGAAAAATACAGACAATATAGTTTACATATTGCTAAAATATAAGTTCCTAGAAGTCAGGGATTTATCATTATCTCCTTGAGATCATCAAACACTCTCATTTGCACATGGTTGGCATTTATGAGTAGTTCGCTGAATTGCATCTCCAGACAAAGAAAAGCACACAGCTAATATGACTGTAGAATAAAGATGAAATTTTGCATATGCCACGTGAAATCAATTATATCACTTTACAATTATATGTTATTTAGGACTGAAAATATGTAAGTAGGTTTTAACTGAACTAATGTAATGACAAAAATGTAGGTATTTCTGGATTTCTAAATATATCCAAGATCTGTGGTATTAAATATTATGAAAAACTAATTAATTGATTGCCCCAGTTGGTAACTCAGTTCACTTTTTTCAGCTTTATTGTATAATTGACAGGTAAAATTGTAAGATAGCTAAAGTGTACAATGTGATGATTATACATATATATGTATACACACACACACATTGGGCAAAAGGAGTCCTCCCACCAAATTAATTAACATATCCCATCACCTCACATATTTACTTGCATTTTGGTTTACCTTTTGCAAAAATATTTGATATCAAAAACTTTCTTCCTTGTTTAAGAACAAACAGTAGTGAAGATTAATAATATCTAAGTTTCCTAAACATAACAATCTGGTAATGTAACCACCTGATTTATAACTTATCATAGATTAGTATATGTAATTTTACTAGTAGTATATATCATATATTAAAACAAAAAGAAAGCCATTCTTTTTCTTCTTGGTCTGGTAAATTCTTTAAAATTTTTTTTCTAAAATTTTGTGTAAAATTTTTAAAGGTTACTTCCCATTTACAGTTCTCTAGTCTTTCCCATTCTGTTGTTTTCCTCTATTTCTTTGCATTGATCACTGAGGAAGGCTTTCTTATCTCTCCTTGCTATTCTTTGGAACTCTGCATTCAAATGCGTATATCTTTCCTTTCCTCCTTTGCTTTTTGCTTCCCTTCTTTTCACAGCTATTTGTAAGTCCTCCTCAGACAGCCATTTTGCTTTTTTGCATTTCTTTTTCTTGGGGATGGTCTTGATTCCTGTCTCCTGTACAATGTCATGTACCTCCATCCATAGTTCTTCAGGCACTCTGTCTATCAGATCTAGTCCCTTAAATCTATTTCTCACTTCCACTGTATAGTCATAAGGGATTTGATTTTTACAAATATTGGTTACATTCCTCAAGTTTTACAGTATACCCTTAAGCCTATCTTATGCTCAATAATTTGTATTTCCACTCCCCTCTTATTCTGCTCCCCCTGGTAACCAGTAGTTTGTTCTCTGTATCTGTGTGTTTGTTTCTTTTGTGTTATATTCACTAGTTTCTTATATTTTTTAGATTCCACATATAAGTGATATCATACAGTATTCATCTTTCTCTGTTTGACTTAACCTAAAGCCCTCCATATTGTCACCCTGCTTATTTAACTTCTATGCAGAGTACATCATTAGAAACGCTGGACTGGAGGAAACACAAGCTGGAATCAAGGTTGCTGGGAGAAATATCAATAACCTCAGAAATGCAGTTGACACCACACTTATGGCAGAAAGTGAAGAGGAACTAAAAAGCCTCTTGATGAAAGTGAAAGAGGAGAGTGAAAAAGTTGGCTTAAAGCTCAAAATTCAGAAAATGAAGATCATGGCATCTGGTCCCATCAGTTCATGGGAAATAGATGGGGGAACAGTGGAAATAGTGTCAGACTTTATTTTTTGGGGCTCCAAAATCACTGCAGATGGTGACTGCAGCCATGAAATTAAAAGACGCTTACTCCTTGGAAGAAAAGTTATGACCAACTTAGATAGCATATTCAAAAGCAGAGACATTACTTTGCCGACTAAGGTCCGGCTAGTCAAGGCTATGGTTTTCCCTGTGGTCATGTATGGATGTGAGAGTTGGACTGTGAAGAAGGCTGAGTGCCAAAGAATTGCTGCTTTTGAACTGTGGTGTTGGAAAAGACTCTTGAGAGTCCCTTGGACTGCAAGGAGATCCAACCAGTCCATTCTGAAGGAGATCAGCCCTGGGATTTCTTTGGAAGGAATGATGCTAAAGCTGAAACTCCAGTACTTTGGCCACCTCATGCGAAGAGTTGACTCATTGGAAAAGACTCTGATGCTGGGAGGGATTGGGGGCAGGAGGAGAAGGGGACGACAGAGGATGAGATGCTGGATGGCATCACGGACTCGATGGACATGAGTTTGGGTGAGCTCCGGGAGTTGGTGATGGACAGGGAGGCCTGGCGTGCTGCCATTCATGGGGTCGCAAAGAGTCGGACAGGACTGAGTGACTGGACTGAACTGAACTGAAAGCCCTCCAAGTCCATCCATGTTGCTCCAAATGGCAATAGTTTGTTCTTTTTAATGGCTGAGTAGTATTCCAGTGTGTGTGTGTGTGTGTGTGTGTGTGTGTGTGTGTGTGTGTGTGTGTGACATCTCCATCCATCTGTTGATGGACACTTGGGCAGTTTCGATATCTTAGCTGTTACAAATAATACTGCTATGAGCATTGGGGTGCATGTATCTTTTCAAATTAGTGTTTTTGTTTGTTGTCTGGATATAGTCTGAGGAGTAGAATCGCTGGGCCATATAGTAGCTCTATTTTTAGTTGGGAAACCTCTATATTGTTCTCCACAGTGGCTTCACCAATTTACATTCCCACGAACAGTGTACAAGAAAACCATTAATTTTATATCCCAGATAAACATGGGACTCTACCAGAAGTCAGTGAGAACTGATCAAAAATACACAGTTCTGTGTCTGTAGCAAAATCAAACACACAGTAAAATTTTTCTCCATTGATCTATCATGTTGCCTCTCGGCCTCACACCACAAACTGTCCACCATGGTTAAGGTACAGTGGGAACTCAGGGGAAGGAGAGAAGGACCTGGAGACTGGAGAAAACGTGAGTGACGTCACCAGTGCAGCTGTACAAGCCAGTGCGTGTTGTGTTGGCTGAATTGTGGCCGTACTCTGCAGGCTTAGCCGCCCAATCATGATAACAGCAATAATATAAGATAGCTGGAACATAATCTTGCGCTAGGAAGTTTAATTAATTAAGTTTAATCCTATCAAAATCTCAGGGCAAAACAGCTTAGCTCCATTTCTGCCCAGAGGGAAAAGTGTAGCAATGGGGACTTTCTTAACCAAATGATGTAAGAAGTGCTGAAAGAGAACTGTGTCGCTTTGCCAATGTCGTGGTTTGATTTAACCAGTACCTAAAGCAATGGCCAAGGAACTGGGTACTGGCTCTAAATGTGTCAGGACAAGAAGGTATGGGGTACTTAGTATAGAGGGAACTGAGTTTGAAAATAATCTAGGCATGATACAGCATTACACATCCAGGGAGCTACTCAAACAAGGCTTAGAGTTTACTAGAGCCTGGTACATTTCTATTTCTCTTTGAAAAAATAAAACAAAAACAAATAACCCACTGACATGGTGCTTATTTTTTTACTGAGCCCTTTTGATCTAGGTTTTTATCTTTGCAAGAGGCCCCACTAGACATTCTGTTTTAGTTTATAGGACTGTTTGTGGGTGTAAATTTCATGTTCTGGTCTAGAAAATCTCAATTAAGGTTTTTATAAATTGGGTGGTCTTATTCGAAAGGATACTGCCTTTTATCTTTAACAAAATAAATATTCTACTTAAACGAAGTTTGAGATATTTATTATATTTATATACAGCTAGTTTGCTTTCATTTTGTAATTTGCACAGGCTCTAAAGAATAGTAAATTTTGACTTCTAAATCACCCTCAGTTTTAAATTAGGAAGTAAACTGAGAGGATTATTTGCCTTTGGAGGAAGAAAGGAAATCTTTGCCATGATTGTATCTATGAATTACTGTTTTTTAAAATCTCACAGGAATAACAGCATCCAGTTTTAAATTGTTAAGTAAGGACACCCTAAATCATGAACCACTTTTAACAGACAATGTGATCTATGCCATAATTGTGTGTGTGTGAAGTTGCTTCAGTCATGTCTGACTCTGTGACCCTCTGGACTGTAGCCTGCCAGGCTCCTCTGTCCATGGGATTCTCCAGGAAAGAATACTGGAGTGGGTTGCCGTTTCTTTCTCCAGGGGATCTTCCTAACCCAGGGATTGAACCTATGTCTCCTACATTGGCAGGCAGGTTCTTTACCACTAGCACCACCTGGGAAGCTGCATGACATAATTAAAGGCAATAATTTTATTATTCGCTATTAGAGAAAAGTCCACCCTCCTCTTAACGTTCAACATGAATGAGTCAGAACATTTTTTATGTGAAGCCATAACGTCATAACGAGAGAAGTAAGCCATAATGAGAGAAATAATGGGTCTTTGGCTTCTTTTGCATGTGAGCTGAGTATATCTACTTGTTCTAGACTGAAGCAGTATGGTGCAATCACACCCAGTTTGCAAGATTCACTGTTTCTTGAAAGAGCTGGTTTTAGGGCACCTTTCCCTTTAAGGAGTTGTGGCTTTCAGTTAATTGCATGGGTATGGCTTTTCCCACAGGATGCTACATTTTGCATTTTTCTCCTTTGTCCATTAGTGTCTTTCCCATTCCTGGAAGGCTGCCTGGAAAGGAGGGCATTGTAGGAACCACAGCAGCCTGTACTTCCACAGTTTTGTTTCTAAGAAGAAGGTCAAGGTCAGTTTCTGGCTGTAAAATGTAGAAGCTGACCTACAAACCAAGAGGAAGTACCAGCTCTACGATTGGTCCAGGAAACTCTAATCTTAATATTTCAAAGATATGCATGCTTGATCAACTTTTAAACATCACCTAGGTCAAGGAGTGTGTTCTGTGGTGACTACTTTGCATAGTTCTACAGTACTTTCAAAGTACTTTGTACTTTGAAAATGACAGAATCAATGGAAAGAAAAGATTAGAATCATAGAAGCAGGATTTTGTACTGCATCACAGAACATGTTGGTCAGCAGTGGAAGGTGAAAATATGTCCCGCTTTACCTAATAAAGTCTTCAAAATGCAGCATGATTATTTGTTTAAAGAAGCTTTCACATAAGTACAGTAACTTAGGAATGTTCAAAAGATCACTGGTTAGCATTTTTTTTTTTTTTGGCTCTGCCAGTTGCTTTTGCAATTTATTTGCTGCTTCAGCTGTACGTGCTAGAGAATGCATAAATTATGTTATGACTTTTTCCTGGGGAAATAAAGTCATTTTGAGAGTTATAGCATGGCTCTGATAATATCGGTTCAATAGTTACAAGCAACAAAGCACTCTCTCTGTTATATGTAGTCAGATGGTTCATTTATTGCAGAGATTCCCAAACACTTTTGGTTGTGACATGCCCAAATCGCCTAATTTGCATAGCAGACTGGAATCAAGGGGAAGGATGCTCAGGGAGGTAGAGCCGAACACCAGCCTGCTTACCATGAGCTGGAGAACAAAGAGCCTTTTCATTTTTGTACACTTAAATTCCACATGTAGGTACCCTGGTTGATCTATTTAGAGCTACTTTGCTGGCTCATCTGTGCAGTCTAGATGCCCATCACCTACAGCCAATTGTCACATTTTAGAGTTGAACAGAACCTAGGAAAACCTTTGGAGTGACCATCAAATTCACAGATGATACAACCTAGGAAGAAATCACAACATGATAAAGTGGGGCAGGAAGGGGATTTTGGAAACAGAACAAGGTCTGAATCTTGGGGTTTCTGTTTAGTACACCTGTAATCTTAGCCATGCTACTAAGCGCCATGGAATCCCAACTACAAAACAGGAAAATTCTATTTACTTTGCTATAACATTTTAAGATTAGAAATAGTACATGTGTGTCACACACCACATACCTAGCATAGTGTGGCACATAGTTAATTGCTAACTTGCCTAGTGACTTTCCCAGTCTATAGAGCAAGATAGAAAGTCTGAATTAGAATTCTACACCTAGCTCCTAGCTCAGTGCATTCATATATGTGATGTCTTGGATATTTTCAAAATAGTTTGACTTATGTTAAATATGAATATTTGTGTTCCCCTCACCAAATTCAGTTGCTGAAACCTTAACCCTAAAGTGACGATTTTACAAGGTGGGGCCTTTAGGAAGTAATCAAGCTTAGGAAAAGTCATGAGGGGAGAGCCCCTGTGATGAAATTATTGTCCTCATAAGGGGAAGAAAAGGCTTCCCTGGTGACTCAGTGGTAAGAATCATCTGCCAGTGCAGGAGACACAGGTTTGATCCCTGGGTTAGGAAGATCCCCTGGAGAAGGAAATGGCAACCTGCTCCAGTATTACCCTTGCCTGGGAAATCCTGTGAACAGAGGAACCTGGCGGACTGTAGTCCATAGTGTCACAAAGAGTCAGGCATGACTTAGTGACTAAACCACCACCAGCACCGTAAGAGGAAGAAGAGATTGGAATTATCTTCATCATGTGAGGGGGTGCAGTGAGAAGGCAGTCATCTGCAAACCAGAAAGAAGACCCTCACCAGGTACCAAATCTGCTGGCACCTTGGTCTTGGATTTCTCAGCCTCCAGAACTGTGAGCGATAGATGACTGCTGTTTAAGAAACCCAGTTAATGGTGTTTTGTTATAGAAGCCCAACCTGACTAATACATTTTACATCTACATGCTGAAGTTTCCTAATGGTGTTATTACTCACCAATTTAGTGGTTATCAACATCCATCTCGTTGTAGCAGAGGTAGGAGATCTTCCGGTAAGCACCTCCAAAGCCACCAGTATTTGGAGTGCACTTACAGTTTTCGGAGTGTTTTCACAGACTTAGGATCTCTGAGTAACGAATTGCAACTATCCATGTTTTCGCCACCCTTGATACATGGATGAGGCAGCCTCAGTCAAAGAAGCTAAGGATGGTCAAGGCTTATTGCCTCTGCATTACAGGACTCAAAGAGAATCTGCCCCAAGTCCTGTATTTTCACTGCTCTAAATGTTTCCCTGCTGGGTTTTGCAGTTGCCTCTGTAAAAGATAAAGATTTCCCCCATGGACAGAGGAGCCTGGCAGGCTACATACAGTCCATGGGGTCTCAAAGAGTAGGACATGACTTAGCGACAAACAATAACAACTAGATGAAGAGGCTGAGGGTTCAGACTCCTAACTATACACAGCAAATTAGGATTCAAGTGATTGGAGAAGCAGGAATAAGACACACAATGGTGGTGGGGTAGCCAGTTATGATGGCAGCATGACGGAAGCAAGCCCAGGAGGAAGCTGCAGGGCAGGGAACTAAGAAGAGTATGAGCTGAAGGCTTCTCCAGATGTTTTCAAGCCACCCAGGATTATTGTAGTTTGCTAAAAAGAACACTGTGATTTGAGGCCTCTGCAAAGTGGCAAGGTGCCACCTAACAGTATCAGAGCACATGTTAGGCATAGACTAAGTCTTTCTAGTGTTTTGCTAAGTTGAGAGAGTGTTTTACTAAGTATTACTGAGCTCTTCATTAAACTAAAAACTTGAAGTGTTGGATCAAAAAAAAAAAACTTGAAGTGATCAGTTCAACCAATATGTATGATATTTATGACAACCTGAATTGATACATACTAAAATCATCAGGATAACTGACTCCATGTAAAGTTGCTGAGTTTACTTACCTTGTTTTGAAGACAGAGAAGTTATAAAAATATAAGGAATTAAGATTAATATCAAAGAAGATTACAGAAACTGATCCACATATATTAAGCTTTGCAGGGTCTTAGAAAACATGGGCTGAATTTACCAAAAATAGCTATGCCATTAAAAATAGAGGACTGATTCAGTGAAACTTGCCTTCAGCAGGAATTGGTACAGGCCCCATCCCTCTGAAGAGCACTAATTTTTGATTCTTCAGCAAATCACTTGTTCTTTTTAGACAATTTGTTTCTCATTTATGAAAGACTGCACTAGCCTTTGGCTTAGCATTTCATTTAAACTTACTTAATTAAACAATCTAGGTACTAAATGGGTAAATAGTTTCAGTTTATTGGACGTTTACTATATATCAGATATTCTTCTGGATGCTAGCTGTGTGCACACGCATGTGCATTGTCCATGAACTACACTACAGCCAGGCCAGTTAAGCTCAGTTCAGTTCAGTCGCTCAGTCGTGTCCAACTCTTTGTGACCCCATGAATCACAGCATGCCAGGCCTCCCTGTCCATCACCATCTCACGGAGTTCACTCAAACTCACGTCCATCAAATTGGTGATGCCAACCAGCTATCTCATCCTCTGTCATCCCCTTCTCCTCCTGCCCCCAATCGCTCCCAGCATCAGAGTCTTTTCCAATGAGTCAACTGTTCTCATGAGGTGGCCAAAGTACTGGAGTTTCAGCTTCAGCATCATTCCTTCCAAAGAACACCCAGGGCTGATCTCCTCTAGAATGGACTGGTTGGATCTCCTTGCAGTCCAAGGGACTCTCAAGAGTCTTCTCCAACACCACAGTCCAAAAAGCATCAATCCTTTGGAGCTCAGCCTTCTTCACAGTCCAACTCTCACATCCATACATGACTACTGGAAAAACCATAGCCTTGACTAGATGGATCTTTGTTGGCAAACTAATGTCTCTGCTTTTCAATATGCTATCAATATGCCAGCAAATTTGGAAAGCTCAGCAGTGGCCACAGGACTGGAAAAGGTCGGTTTTCATTCCAATCCCAAAGAAAGGCAATGCCAAGAAGGTTCAAACTACCGCACAATTGCACTCATCTCACACGCTAATAAAGTAATGCTCAAAATTCTCCAAGTGAGGCTCTAGCAATACGTGAACCATGAACTTCCAGATGTTCAAGCTGGTTTTAGAAAAGGCAGAGGAACCAGAGATCAAATTGCCAACATCCGCTGGATCATCAAAAAAGCAAGAGAGTTCCAGAAATACATCTATTTCTGCTTTATTGACTATGCCAAAGCCTTTGACTGTGTGGATCACAATAAACTGTGGAAAATTCTGAAAGAGATGGGAATATCAGACCACCTGACCTGCCTCTTGAGAAACCTATATGCAAGTCAGGAAGCAACAGTTAGAACTGAAACAACAGACTGGTTCCAAATAGGAAAAGGAGTACGTCAAGGCTGTATATTGTCACCCTGCTTATTTAACTTATATGTAGAGTACATCATGAGAAATGCTGGGCTGGAGGAAGCACAAGCTAGAATCAAGATTTCTGGGAGAAATATCAATAACCTCAGATATGGAGATGACACCACCCTTATGGCAGAGAGTGAAGAGGAACTAAAAAGCCTCTTGATGAAAGTGAAAGTGGAGAGTGAAAAAGTTGGCTTACAGCTCAACATTCAGAAAACTAAGATCATGGCATCTGGTCCCATCACGTCATGGGAAATAGATGGGGAAACAATGGAAACAGTGTCAGACTGTATTTTTTTGGGCTCCAAAATCACTGCAGATGGTGACTGCAGCCATTAAATTAAAAGACGCTCACTGCAGAAATTAAAAGACGCTCACTCCTTGGAAGAAAAGTTATGACCAACCTAGACAGCCAGGCCAAGTAAGTAATAAAAGTCTCATTTTGTATTAGGCGGAACTGAGATGCAGTTTGTTTGATGATTGGCTTAGATTAGCATCCTGTCTGCTTGTAAATCCTATCCTCTTCAATCTTCATAGACATTCTGATATAAGAGTGTAGAGATATTTGATAGTCAAGCCAGTTTAAAAATACAGTACATTTCACTCATTTGTTCTATAACTACTGATTCAAATTTTATGTTCCAGGTACTATTATAAGAACTGAGACTATGTTGATGAACACAACCAACAGGGGGCCCCTATTTGGGCTTTTACCATTCTGTAGAGGAGTTTTACTTTGCCTATAAAGGTCAGTATAGTCAAAGTTATGGTTTTCCCAGTAGTTATGTATGGACATGAGAGCTGGACAATAAAAAAGGCTGAGTGCTAAAGAATTGATATCTTTGAGCTGTGGTGCTGGAGAAGACTCTTGAGAGTCCCTTGGACTGCAAGGAGGTCAAACCAGTCAACCCTAAAGGAAATCAACCCTGAATATTTATTGGAAGCACTGATGTTGAAGCTGAAACGCCAATACTTTGGCCACCTGATGTGAAGAATCAACTCATTGGAAAAGACCCTGATGCTGGGAAAGATTGAAGGCGGGAGGAAAAGGGGGCAACAGAGGGTGAGATGGTTGGATGGAATCACCGACTCAATGGACATGAGTTTGAGCAATTTCTAGGAGAAGGTGAAGGACAGGGAAGCCTGGCATGCTGCAGTCCTTGGGGTCACAAAGAGTCAGACACAAATTAGCAACTGAACAGCAAGATCATGAGAGTCACAGATACACAGTTTCCAGGAACTGACTTTTTTTTGCTTAACATTTTTAACAATGTTAATAATTAGCAGAAAATTAAACGTCTCAGAGTATTGTTTTACTTTGGGAAGTGTGAACTAATTGAGTTAATAATCAATCATTAATAATAATAACTGATTAATAATAAAAAATTTGACTCCTCTTCATGTTTTCTTTCATTTCAAAATATCCCTTAGTACATTCTACTATTTATTGTCCTTGGTGCAGACTAATGAGATTTGTGGCTGCTAATGTATCCTAGCTCACTCTGTCAACCTCTCTGCCTTATTCATGATGAATTTTGTCGAATCTTGAACTCACTGTGGTTTCTCCCCATTCATTACTAACTCCAACCTGGCTTTGATGCACCTGTTTCTATTTTAAATGAATCTCAAAATGGAAGACAATCATGTTCAATTTCCACTCTTTCTGAGAATGGAAAACTTTCAGTCAAGTGGAGAGCTTCAGTGTAGAATTTTCAATTTCCTTTAAATAGAGCTTAATAAGTAGACTTGCCCAGACGTGCCTGAGAAAGAGTGTGAAAAGATAAAGATCAAACTAAAGGCACTAATGAAGCCAAGAAGAGTTGCCTATTGTTCTAGACTCTTAGATCCTTGCTTCAAAATGAAATGCTTGACTGACAAGGATTTAGGTGCTTGCCTTTCTTGATAAAGGTTAACACAATGAGTTGACATAATCGTGCAAAAGTGCCTTCCTGCAGTGCCAAATGAAACAAGAAATACTCCCTGATCGCCGTTGCACTGACAAATCCAATTCAATAATCTGTAAGATTTTGAAGCTAATCCAAACCACCCCTGAGACTGAGAAACTGAAATCAGCTGAGACCAATGTTGCCTTTTCTTGCTGCTTTCCTGTTTTGACTCTCTTTTGGATATCAGATTGTGGTAGTGTCAATGTTTCGATTATGAACTCAGCTCTTTCTCAGATTTTCATTCTTCTATTTATCTCGTTTTACTTATAGCCTAAGTCCCGTGGGGGTGAGGGTGGTAGGGGAAGCCCCACACTCAGACTGTGCTAAAAGCGAAGGTCATTTAAATAAAACTTTCTGTAGCCCAAGTTCCTGACTTGTAGGTGAGAGGTGATAATGCCACCTTTTCCAAATATAAGAAGTGACTTCAAAGTGTGGAGGCCATTGCCATTACATTAAAATAGGTGACTCACACTGGGTGTACTTCCAGGATGGGGAGTTGGTGCCTCCTGTCTTTCTTTCCATGTTGGCAGCGCAGAGTCCTCCTCCCCACCCTCCCTGACTTCAAAGGAAATGTTATATTCCCGTCTTCTCCGAGTTTCGGATGAGGTGGAATTAAAGAATTTAGGCAGATGAGCTCTCTCCTTTCTAGAAGAAAATGTAATATATTGAAATATATAACCTATACAGAAACTTATCTAGATATCTATATGAGGATTGCTATATAAATCTCATCTACATGTCTTTATATAAAAACATATAAGACACATAGAGAAACTTATTCATATATATATATATGTATATGTGCTAAATCACTTCAGTCATGGCTAACGCTTTGTGACCCTATGTACTGTAGCCCGCCAAGCTCCTCTGTCCATGGGATACTCCAGGCAAGAAAACTGGAGATGGTTGCCATGCCCTTCTCCAGGGGACGTTCCCGAACCAGGGATGAAACCCACATCTCTATGTCTCTTGCATTGGCAGGAGGGTTCTTTACCACTAGCACCACCTGGGAAGCCTATTTATATACGTACTTGAAATTTGGGAAAATAAGGCAGCAATCCAGCTTTATGGCAGAAAGTGAAGAAGATCTAAAGAGCCTGTTTATGAAAGTGAAAGAGGAGAGTGAAAATGTTGGCTTAAAACTCAAAATTCAGAAAACTAAAATTCATGGCATCTGGTCCCATCATTCCATGGCAAATAGATGGAGAAACAATGGAAACAGTGATAGATTTTATTTTGGGAGCTCCCAAATCACCGCAGATGGTGACTGCAGCCATGAAATTAAAAGATGTTTGCTCCTTGGAAGAAAAACTATGACCAACCTGCTAAGTCACTTCAGTCGTGTCCGACTCTGTGTGACCCCATAGACAGCAGCCCACCAGGCTCCTCTGTCCCTGGGATTCTCCAGGCAAGAACACTGGAGTGGGTTGCCATTGCCTTCTCCAATGCATGAAAGTGAAAAGTGAAAGTGAAGTCGCTCAGTCGTGCCCGACTCTTAGCGACCCCATGGACTGCAGCCTACCAGGCTCCTCCATCCATGGGATTTTCCAGACAAGAGTGCTGGAGTGGGGTGCCATTGCCTAGATAGCATATTAAAAAGCAGAGACATTACTTTGCCAACAAAGGTCCATCTAGTCAAAGCTATGGTTTTTCCAGTAGTCATGTATGGATGTGAGAGTTGGACTATAAAGAAAACTTAACGGCAAAGAACTGATGCTTTTGAATTGTGGTGTTGGAGAAGACTCTTGAGAGTCCCTTGGACTGCAAGGAGATCAAACTAGTCCACCCTAAAGGAAATCAGTCCTGAATATTCTTTGGAAAGATTGATGCTGAAGCTGAAACTCCAGTACTTTGGCCACCTGATGCGAAGAACTGACTCATTGGAAATGACCCTGAGGCTGGGAAAGACTGAAGTCAGGAGGAAAAGGGGACGACAAAGGATGAGACGGTTGGATGGCATCACTGACTCAATGGACATGAGTTTGAGTAAGCTGTGGGAGTTGGTGATGGACAGGGAAGCCTAGCTTGCTGCAGTCCATGGGGTCGCAAAGAGTCAGACACAACTGAGTGACTGAACTGAACTGAATCCAGTTTTCATTGTAGAGGAAAGAATGCTTAATTCTCAGTTTGAAAACTTGGATACTTCCCAGTTGTGGGACCTTGATAAGGAACATGAAATCTCTAAACCCAGATTGGTTTCCTCAGTGATACGCTAACTTCTGTCCTACTAACCAGGTTGTAAGGATGAAATAAAGTAATATATGTGAAAATGATTTGAAACCTGTGATACCCTATACAATGGTCAAGTATTATATCACCTGTTTTTACTTGCTTGCACTGGTCACCATCTTAGCTTATGTGTCTTAGAGCCATATATGGATTTCTACAGAATTTATTTTGGAAGCCAGAGGAAAATGTGATTTGATCTATAAAAATACTTCTTTTGTGTATAACATTTACAGCTAAAGAAGTAAAATAATGCATTTCTGTGAATATGTATGGAAGAATGTGTGTAAATGAAGTAGGAAAAAGAAACATTAGCATGATGCCCTACTCAAGGGAGTGATTACACATTTCAGGGTGAAAAGTGCAAGTCGCAGGAGAAGCCTGTTCACAGCTGTGGACTTAAACTGCTATCAGCTCTGCTGTCTTTTATCACCTATTCACTCCTCTGCTGTTCTATGAGAGCTGTGGAGACTCTTGGCATGGACCTGTAGCAAACTGGAATTTGGATCTTTGTTGGCTTAGACTGTAAAGAATCTTCCTACGATGAAGGATACCTGGGTTTGATCCCTGGGTTGGGACGATCCGCTGGAGAAGGGAATGGCAACCACTTCAATATTCTTACATGGAGAATTCCATGGACAGAGGAACCTGGTGGACTGAAGTCCATGGGGTTGCAAAGAGTCAGACATGACTGAGCGACTAACACTTTCACACGCACTTTCTTATCAATATATTGGCAAACTGAAATGACCTCAATGAAACTGAACACTGAGGCAGAGGAACTGATCTGAGCCAATTTGGGTTCACCCCCCAAACATGAGGATTAGTACAAATCTTCATAGCTGTGTTAGTGCACATCACACTTGATTCACTAGTAGACATACAAGGCTGTATCCCCTGGAATCACCATCACACTTTTAGAGTGTTCAGCTTTGCTCCAAAGCATTCACTTCAGCTTGCTTTTTTTCCTTCTTTGGCCCAAGACACCCACGTACGTTTACTTGCACATGTACAGTCTGCACAGTGTGAAGAGCCTGCAGGCTACACTCTCATCTGATGTTTCCTTGTTACACCCAGGCACCATCCACAAAGGCAAGTTCCATGTTCTTCTCCAAGGCCCCGTTCAGAAGGGCCAAATGCCGTTGGCCTCTTAGGTTCTGCTTTGCAAACAGGGCTGCTGGTTGGCACCACATTTATGTGCTGATGTGTTGGCTGGAGTTGCATTTCTCAACCATGATTTCTGGATTTTATACTATGTGTATGGTTAGGACTTGTAGCAAAGAATTATTGGTATTTTTTATAGTTCTGAACTCCTTCCTTCAAAATCCAATTGCATATTAATATTACTCAGGTACTATATGTCTTGGCTTGTCGCATTCTCTGTTCTAAATATTTTGATATATCTTCTATGAAAGGAAGTAGCTAAAACATTTCTGCAATAGCTAAGTGTTGAGAGACCACCGGAATAAATTTGTGGCATTTTCCTGCCAAGCCAAAATGTACCAAGATGTGGCATAGTAAAAGTTTAATTGAGATTGAATGGAGTCATTTTAAAATTAGCAGAACAGCAGCAAGTAATAAAATTGTGGTGACATTTTGGCACATATTCTGGTATTCACATATTCACAAGTCTACCTTTCACTTGCTGAAATGGAAAATGGTGAATATATCTATGTTATACTCATCATGTTTATGTTTCCTAGAACCACAAATTCAGGCCCAAGTATGCTTGGTTAAGTCTTACATCTTGGTGAGAAATAAGTTATATTTTCAAATATTCCCAGGTCAGACATTTTGTATAACATTTATAAAATGAATCTCTATTTCATCTGTGATTAAAATGCAGTGGAAATTTTCAGAAAGGGTACATTCTACCATAACATTTATGGGTAGAATTTCTGGAATGCTGGTACATACCTTAAGAAATATTTCTTACAAACATTTAACATGTATGCATTTAGAAGAATTTTGCTTAGTGGCAGTATCAGATATTAAGAGAAAAAATATACATAGCTGTGGAAAAATCTACCTTGATACAATATTTGCATTCTTAAAAATCTGCATATTTCCAAGAAATGTAATATTTCTAGAGATGCAATATTTTTCTGTTGACTTAATATCAATTTGAGAAATGTTTTATACAGACTTAACTTTCAAGCGACATACAAGTCATTTTTTTCAGAATGTGATAAACCTCTTTTCTTCTTTGTACATTTCCCTTCCAAAAGCCTACAGTGGATACAAATTGCTTTTGTTATGAAAAAGCATATTTAATAGTTGTAAAATTTGATAAAATTTCAAGAAATATCTAACAGAAGACCAGTGCATCTTCATACAATGAGTTAATATCCAACCATTAAAACTCATAAGAGAACATCTATGACATGGAAAATACAAATAATATATGATAAAGGCCTATTGCAAAATGGTCAAAATATATTTTGAAGGAAAACAATGTGTACACATAGATAAAGAAAAACACAGTGAAATATTACCTGTCATTGTCTTTGAGTGGTAGAAATGTGGATGCTTTTGTTCTTTTTGAAACTTTTCTATATTTTCCAAATTTCTCTGAGAATTGTATATGATTTTATAAGCAGGAATACATACACTTTAAAATTAATATGTAGTGCTTATATAGATCTTTTAAAATTCTATGTTTAACAGGCATGACACAAAGAGTACATGAGATCTTTGTTTAGGATCAGCATAAGCAAATGCACAGAAACGTAAAACAGCACATTGCATTTTGTGAATGGCAGATCTGTAGATCTGAAGAGACAGACAGGGCCACAGCATCGAATGCTCTAAATCAAGCTAAGAAATGTAAACTCTCTATAGGGTGACCGTACAGACTGGTTTACCTGAGAGCCCCATCGTAGCCCTATTGTAGAAGCATAATTGTTATTGGCATCCCCCTTTATTATCAAAATTGTTTAGGTTTCAATGCTAAATTATGCAATCAACTTATATAGCTGCTGCTGCTGCTGCTAAGTCCCTTCAGTCGTGTCCGACTCTGTGCGACCCCATAGACGGCTGCCCCTAGGAAGGCTTAAATACCACTGAAGGCTTATTACTAGGAAACTGACACAAACAGATTTACACTTTGGAAAGATATCCTTGGTTACACTGTGAAAATGTATTTTGGGGGGGCATGCAGGTGTGTGAGTGGGGAGATCAAGTAAGATACATAGCAAAGTTAATGGGAATTAAGTAGTAGGGTTAGTGTGGAGGGACAGGAGAGAAAATTCATATGGACGAACAAGTTGAGACATTCATATAAGAGGTGCTTTAAGCAGAGGTATTTATTTTTTCTTTTTAATGTCAGTTGTAGGAAGTTCTAGAATAGCACTGTCCAATAGAACTTTCTGCCTTGATGAAAATATTCTGTATTTGTGCCGTCCAATATGGTAACCGCTAGCCATATGTGGGTAGTGACAAATTTAAACAGTTTTAAATGATATTAAATTTTAAATAATTTACATTTGAAAAGTCCTATGTCTCTCGACTAGACAATGTACTTCTAGTTTTTATCCATAATGAGAGAAAGGCATGGCCTGGAGTGGTATCTTTGTTGGACACAACTGAGTAACTGAACAAAACAACTAGGCATAGGACTTGTCAATGCCTAATTGACCAGTGTCTTGTATAGTTTTTTTTTAATTCATTTTTATCGGAGCATACAATGTTCAGTTAGTTTCCACTGTATGGCAAAATAAATCAGCCATTCATATACATATCCCCTCCCTTTTGGACTTCCTTCGCATTCAGGCTACCACAGTGAATTAAGTAGAGTTTCTTGTGCTATACAATATGCTCTCATTAGCCGTCTATTTTATGCATCATGCAATGTAATTAGTAATGTAATGAGGATGAGATGGTTGGATAGCATCACCGACTCAATGGATATGAGTTTGAGCAGCCTTGGAGATGGTGAAGGACAGGCAAGCCTGGCGTGCTGCCGTCCTTGGGGTCGCAAAGAGTTCACATGACTTAGTGACTGAACAACAACAGTGTAACAATACAATAGAATATATGTGTCAGTCCCAAGAGAAAAGAGAAGGGTACCATCTTTAAGAGATTGGCAGTGAGACTCAGGAGAGCGCTTTGTTTTGGTGGTCAAAAAAATTCAGAGGGTCAAGATGGGAATGATTAACAGTAATCAAAGTTCTTATGCTGTAGGACATTCAGGTAAAATGGAAACATTTTGGAAGGATTGAAGTTAGGAAATTCTAGAGGTAGGGAGACATTTGGAGGTTAATTGAAAAGTCTAGGTCTTGTAGAGTTGATTACTATCTGAAGTAGGATCATGCTGAAGTGAGAGAGTTCAGAAATAAAAGCAGTGGGATTTGAAGCCTAACTCAAGGTGCTGGGAGACAAGGGGGTAGGATTCTAAACTAAACGATGTTGTTGGTAAAAAGGCAAAGTTATGCTTTTCCTCTGAGACAGAAGCTGTAGTCTCTATGAAGGTTGAAACACGAACACTCAGCCCCATCCCACACCCAACCCCTGTGCCCCAATCCTTAAGGAACTGTACAGTAGCCTTCTTGGTGAAGCTACTGTCTTTAGAATTGATGGCGTGTGACAGTAAGGAAGGAAACCTGTTTCATGAATTCGGGGAACTGCTGTTGCTTTTCTTTTCTTCTTTGATGCTATCAGAAAAGAACCTGGAGGTTTGTTTTTCACTTCAGTTGGGCAACTGCAACAAAGGCCCACAGATGAAAGAAAGGTGGAATTCAAGAAAGGAAGAGAGAACCAAAACATCCTCTCTTCATTCCTTCTCTAAATAAAAAAGAAAAAATATTGAAGAAGAACTCAGAAGTTTACTTTAGGGCTGGAAAGATGCAAATAGGTCTATATTTATCTACAAACTGCTCTTAGGGGGGCAACATGATGTGCTGGAGCAAACAACTGAAAAGATTTTCCACCCAGCAGACTTGGGTTCTAATGCTGGTTCTATTGTTAATTAACTCTATGATCTCGGTGTGTACAGCATTGAACTCTTCCAGGTAACAGTTACTCATTAAACTAGATTAGTGTTCAAGTTTATGTTTTTCAATTTTAAAATTCCATTAGTATAAAGACCAAGTTAAAATTATATCTGTGCTAAAGTAAGTCTGGATGTATGAAACTGTGCTAAATTTTATTGATCTGTGTCACAAAATGTCATTCACTGCTTCAATGGACACATTTTAAGTGATTTTAATGGCTGTGTTGGCCCTCCATGTAGGATATCAATGTTAAAATAGATGCTGCTGCTATGCTGTGCTCAGCTGTGTCTGACTCTTGGCAACCCCATGGACTATAGCCCACCAGGTTCCTCTGTCCATGGAATTTTCCAGGCAAGAATACTGTTAAAAATAGATACTACAGAGATAAAGTGAGTTTTGCAAAGTTAACAAAACATAGAATACATAAGGAGTTATTTTCAAATTAGAAAAAAAAGTAATGAGGTTGTGTTTAGGCTGAGAATATGACATTTCAGTTTAAAAAAATATTGAAGGCTTCTTAATGGTGCCCAGAGGGATGGACAGTGTAGTCAGTTAAAGAATGGAATATTAATACTTTTCACGTTTGGTTTCAGTGTTTGTTCAAAAGAAATAAAGAAGGAAAGAGAGAAAGAAGGAAAGACAGAAATGAAGGAGGTAGGGAAGGAGGGGGAGAGAGAGAGAGAAGCGAAAAAAAGAAAGAAAGAAAATGAAATTGGTTGCTTATTGTTGCAAGAAAAATTTGTGTGGTAGAATGTAATAGAATTTCAGTCCTTAATTGTCCAGTAGCTGTGTGGCCTTGGACAAGTAATCATATCTCTGGGACCCCAGTTCCTTGTCAGTAGAATGAGAGGCTGGGGCCAGAACCTTTAAAAAGTCCCTTTCAACCCTATGGTGTTACAACATTGACGCTGTAACTCACACGGCCCAGGACTATTGGTTGGTGTTGTTCAGAAAAGAGCAAAGTGTAGTATTAGAACAAAAGTCTTCTATTTTTTCATTTTCATGCGTATATTCAGTTGCAGGAAATTGCAACAGACTGAGGTGGGGAAAAAAAGTTTTACAGTTAATAATCCAATACTCCAGCTAAGCTGGGGGGTAGCGAGAATCACTGAATCTGCTGAGGGAGGGGTCATGAGGATTCATCTGTTCTATTTTCTCTGCTGCCCAGCCCCCACAACATCAGTTCTAGGAAGACGTGCTCATCTTTATGGAAAAAGACAAGTGAAAGCTTCCATTTCAGAGATGAGTGTGGGGGAGAGCTCAAAAATGCCTTGAGCCACTGAACCTGTTGACATTCATGTATTTTCTACGATTGCTAAGTGTTTAACAAAGATTTATTATGAATAATTAGCTTTTTGTATTCATCTAGTTTGATTATGCCTTTGAAGCACAGAGGTGACTCTGCAATAGCAAGAAAAATATCTTGAAATTATCTTATTTTTTGGAGCGGTTTGGTCAAGAACTTTGCTGTCAGAACCCTTAGGCTTCTCAAGGCACTATCTGAGATTCTGGAATTAGGACTGTCAACCATGTTTGAGATTTCCACAAATCACTTAACTCTGGACTGTCCTTAAAGGCAGAGTGACGGTAACAGGAGTTCACTCTGCTTAGTTTCCCAGGGTGCACATTACTTACTTCTTGGTGTCATGTGAACACAGCTAAAATGATAGAGTGTGATGACTCCTCTTAGAATTGTTGTATTTTTTTCTTTTACTATAGAGATTTGCAAAACCCTTTAAGTGATACAGCCGTCAGGAGAAAAGCAGTGCTTTCTTTTAGTATGAAACCTTGTGGGACCTTAAATATCAGGTTTCAGGAAAAATGGGTTGTTGTTTGTATTGCAACGTTCTTGACCAAGCCTAATGGTGTTAGACTTGGTTCACTCATAACTGCTTTTTATTCTTCTTGCATCTTGCGTTGCAATATAGAACTTTTCCTTTTCTGGCCCAGAAACATTTCAGCATCTTTGACTCTGGCACCATGACTATTCAGTATGGGCATTTCTTTGAAATCAGTGAAACAATCCATATTCGACATTTTCTGACTACTTATTTTCTTCCCGACATTTATTCCGTTACTAAAATGACTTTCCTAAACGTCACTCAAGACAAGGGGTTGCACTTAGTCCTCATCCTCGTGACCACTGTTCCAGTTGGGCTTCGCTGACCAACTCTTCCCTCTTGAAATGTTCCTTCTTTGATACGTCCAACATCATCACTCTGGTTCTTCCTAATTAATTTTTGTTGTTAATTTCCACTTTCTTTCCTCTTCAAACTTGACAATTTTCTCTTGCCTTTTTTTTTTTCCTAGAATGTGAGCTCTTTCATATGGTCTCATCTACTATTTCTAGTCTAATAACTCGAAAACCTAAATCCTTTGCTCTGATTTGTTCTCAGTTTCACTCATGAGTTTCCAGTCTTTTTATATGTTTATAATTTGTGTAATTAGTGCCAGGTAAAGTGGAAGTTAACTGCGTTTCCAGTGAATGAACTGCATTCAAAAGTAACTAGTAGCTCTTAGCTGTGGATGCAGAAATTCACTTTGGAGCAGCTCTTTGCTTTCTTAAGTTATATAAATATAAGGCTAATATTTAATCTAATGGTATCTCTGAGTGATAGCCAAGTTATCTAAGTTAGAGATGTCAAGAGTGCTGTTTCATAGAGAAAAATAGTCTCAGGCATCAATATGGATACAACAGAGTTGGTCAAGAAATTAGCAGATTTAGAATAAATACGTGCCTTTAAAACCACAAAACTTCTTAAAATCGATGCAAGAAAACAAAGCCTGAAGATTCTGTTTTTTAAAAAATGAAATTCCTCTTTTAAAATTGTCTCAGAAAGAAATATCCAGTCCCAGCAATGCTTCAGATATTTAAAAAGAAATATTACCAATGGCCAATTGCCAGGCCATTGCAAAAAAGGATCAAGACATTGATGTCATTCATGAACACACAAGCAAAAATTCCAAACACAATATTGGTGAAGAGAATCTCAGACTCTGTTGAAAGGATGATATTTCACCAGTGTTGCTGGTGTGGCCTGTCGGAGGGTCAAATTCAATACCTTCAATGTACTCATTTCTCGTCTGAGGGCTTTTCTGAAGCTGTAGAAGACCCTCTTTCTCCATGCATGAAGGCCAACAACCAGAGAATTAACACTTTCCAAGAATGATCATTAACACATAATTGATGGGGGGGGGGTTGGTTTATAAATATTCCAGGTTATCCCTCAGGTAGGATGACTCTATGACATGTGTCCACACCATTTCCCTGAGTCTCTTGGTCAGTGTAAGCTCTTGTCACCCACCACGGCGACAGGCTTGATAATCCACCCTCTGTTGGCTCCCTCTCCTTCCCCGTCTCATTTCTCCACCCTCCTTTCAGTTTCCTTCAATGTCCTAGTTAACTACTTGCAATCAAATCCTTGTCTCAGCGCCTGCTTCTCTGGAAACCCAGGCTAAGACAATAACCAAGTTAGACTATGCCAATAATTAAAAGTGATTTTAACACTCAAAAACCATTCCATTTAATCCATTACTTTCACAGAATGGAGAAAAAATACCATAGAATGAAAACACATACAGTAAAATATTTTCTAAAAACTAATACTTGTTTATGGTAATTTTTTTTTATTAACAGACTGGGAATACAAGGGCGTTCCTCAATCTGACAAGTAGTAATGTATAGATTCTTAAAGGAAACATGATAATGAGTCATGAAATGTTGAAACTGATTTTCTTACGATAGGAGACAAAGGTGTCTGCTATCACTACTTCTATTCGACATTGCACTAGAGGTCCTAGACAGTTAAATAAAGCCAAAAAGAAAAATCATAAGGCTTGGTAAGAAGTAACAACTGTCACTGCTACTGCTGCTAAGTCGCTTCAGTCGTGTCCAACTCTGTGCGACCCATAGACGGCAGCCCACCAGGCTCCTCTGTCCCTGGGATTCTCCAGGCAAGAATACCGGAGTGGGTTTCCATTTCCTTCTCCAGTGCATGAAAGTGACAAGTGAAAGTGAAGTCATTCAGTCGTGTCTGACTCCTCATGACCCAATGGACTGTAGCCCACCAGGCTAAAGATGTCAATCCCTCCCAAATTTGTCTGTAGATTAACGCAGGTATTAACACAATGCAATCCTTGTTCAAAAGTAAACAAACAAACAAGCAAACAAACAAAAACCCAAAGTTTGTTTTTTCTTTGTTTTTCCAGATAAATGGGTTGAGTTGATTTTCTACTTTTGTGGAAATGTAAAGGGTCAAGAATAACCAGGATAATCTGAAAAGAAGTATGTAGGACTTACACGATCAGGTATCAAGATGTATTACAAAGCTACAGTAACTGAAATTAGTACTGATGCAAGTATAGATAAAAAGGTGCAGAGTAGAATAAAGATTCCAAAGCTTACTACAATATGTGGTAATTTGATTTATATTAAATGTGCTCCTTGTAGGGTTTTGGGGAAGGGAGAGCAGGGCAGAGATGGGGAAGAAAACCGTTTTAACAAATAGTCCAAGACTGATGGATATCCAAATGGAATAAAAGTAAATATTTATCCTTACTTACTTACTACTGATGCAAGAAAAGTAAGGATGCATAGTTCTGTTCAAGGAATAGAATCTAACTTAAGACCTCCCAGACATGCTCCAGATACTTAATAGTGAAGTATTACCTGTGGCCAGTTTCCAGGCCACTATGAAATAAAGAATTAACAGGCTAACCTCACTTATGAACTAAAGGTAAGAATCCTAAACACCATATTTGCATGAGAACACCACAATACGTCAACCATAGAAAGCATAACATCACATGCAAAAACATCCCAAATAATTTGTAGACCTAAATGAGAAAGTAACCTGATAAAGTTTCTGGAAAGCAACATAGAAAACATTTCAATGGCTAAGATATTCTTGAGTAGACAAAGCTCCCCCCACTGCAGCCCCCTAGCTTTATGGTGATATAATCAGCATTAAAACACTGAGTAAGCTTAAGGGGTTGAATGGACACATTATATACTGCAATAGGATTACCACTGTAGCATTAGGTAATACCTCTATCATTTCTCATCATTACCATTTCTTCTTTGTAGTAACGATACTTAAGATTTACTCTCTTAGCAACCTTCAAGTATATAAGTGTGTTAGTTGCTCATTCGTGTCCGACTCTCTGCAATCCCATGAACTGTAGCCCCCACCAGGCTCCTGTGTCCGTGGAATTCTCCAGGCAAGAATACTGGAGTGGGTTGCCATTCCATTTTCCAGGGGATATTCCCCACGCAGGGATTGAACTGGGGTCTCCTGCACTGTAGGCAGATTCTTTACTATCTGAGCTATAGGGAGGAACCCTTCAAGTATCTAATACAGTAGTATTAACTCTAATCACCATGCTGTTCATTATATCCCCTGAAGTCGTTCATCTTATAAGTTGAGGTTTGTACCCTTTGACTATCTTTCCATTTCCCCCACTCCCCAGTCTCTGGAAACCACCACACTCTGTCTGTATGAGCTTCTGTTTGTAGATAGCTGTCTAATTATTTTTCTTTGTGAGGACACAGAGGCTGGCATCTCCTATGTTGCCATTTTGGTTGGTAAACTCTTCAGAATGGGAGAAAATATTTGCAAACGGCAACCAACAGGGATTAATCTCTAAAATATACAAAGAGCTCCTGTAGCTCAATAAAAAAACAACAACCAAAGAACACAAAAAAACCAATCAAAAAATGGGCAGAAGACCTAAATAGACATTTCTCCAAAGAAGACATATAGATGACCAACAGGCACTTAAAAAGATGCTCAACATTACTAATTATTAGAGACATGTAAATAAAAAATACGAGGTATCACCTCACACTGGTCAGAATGGCCATAACCAAGACAATCTACAAATAATAAATGCTGAAGAGGATGTGAGGAAAAGGGAACGCTCCTACACGGTTGGAGGGAATGTAACTTGGTACATCCACTATGGAGAACACTATGGAGGTTCCTCAAGAAACTGAAAACAGAACTACCGTATTATCCGGCAATCCCACTCCTGGGCACACGCCTGGAGAAAAATAGAGTCAAAAAAAGCTACATACACCCCAGTGTTCACAGTGCAGCACTATTAACAATAGCCAGGAATGGAAGCAACCTAAACGTCCATCAGCAGAGGAATGGATAAAGACGTGGTACATATATACAATGGAATACTACTCCGCCATAAAAGGAATAAAATAGTGCCATTTACGAAGACATGGACAGACCTAGAGACAGTCATAACAGAGTGAAGTAAGTCAGAAAGAGCAAAACAAATATTGTATAATATTGCTTATATGTAGATTCCAGAAAAATTGTATGTGCCGGGCTGTGCTTAGTTGCTCAGTCGTGTCTGACGTTTTGCGACCCTACGGATTGTAGTCGACCTGGCTCCTCTGGCCACGGGGATTCTCCAGGCAAGAATACTGGAGTGGGTTGCCATGCCCTCCTCCAGGGGATCTTCCCGACCCAGATCTCCTGCATTGCAGGTGGATTCTTTACCGGCTGAGCCACCATGGTGTAGATGAACTTATCTAGAAAGCAGAAATAGAGACACAGATGTAGAGAACAAACTTATGGACCCCAAGAGAGCAATGGAGGTAGGATGAACTGAGAGATCGCGATTGATGTATATTCACTACTATGCATAAAATCAGTAACCAATGACAACCTGCTATATAGCACAGGGGGCTCTACTCAGTGCTCTCTGGTGACCTAAATGGGAAGGAAATCCAAAAAAGAGGGGATATATGTATACGTATAACTGATTCCCTTTGCTTTACAGCAGAAACTAACAAGATTGTAAAGCAAATATGTTCCAATAATTTTTTTTTTAATTTATGAATGAGTAAATTTTATATCATAGACTCTCTGCAATGGCCAGAGAGTCAGGTTCAGTGGCCTTACATTCAGGAACAAGCTCCAGGCTGTAGTGCTGCACAGCTTCACTCAGTACAGGCTCTGAAGTTGGCAGGAGATGTTAGGACTAGGACCGCTAGCACCACTGCCGCCTCTGAAGTCTGTCTGTCCCTCTGTCGCCTCCCCAGCCACTGCCTGGCAGCATCAACACACCACCACACTCTTTCATTCACTCTGCCCTTTTCGACCTTCATGCCTTGGTGAGACTCAGGTCATGAGCCCATGACCTTGAGGGAAGCCAGGAAGATAATTTTTAGCTTCTACTTTGTTGTTACTGTTCAGTTGCTAAATCCTGTTTGCCTCTCTGCAACCCCATGAACTGCAGCATGCCAGGCTTCCCTGTCTTCACTATCTCCCGGAGTTTGCTCAAGTTCATGTCCATTGAATCAGTGATGCTATCTAACCATCTCACCCTCTGCCACCCTCTTCTTTTGCCTTCAATCTTTCCCAACATCAGGGTCTTTTCTGATGAGCTTATACTTTGGAGAGGTGAAAATTCTCCAACATGGGAAGGGTGCTCAAAAGTTTCTGGACATCTGTGGAAATGTGACAAGTGTCTACCCATCCCCTACCAGCCATCACTTTCATGCTAACTGCCTGTCTCTGTGCCTCTTATTGATATATGCAACCAAACAGCACCAGGTCTTGCCGGTGAAAGTGAAAGTTGCTCAGTTGTGTCCGACACTTTGTGACCCATGAATTATACAGTCCATGGAATGCTCCAGACCAGAATACTGGAGTGGGTAGCCTTTCCCTTCTCTAGGGCTTCTTCCCAATCCAGGGATTGAACCCAGATCTCCCACATGGCAGGTAGATTCTTTACCAGCTCAGCCACCAGGGAAGCCCGAGAATACTGGAGTGGGTACCCTATCCCTTCTCCAGCGGAGCTTCCCAACTTGGGATCAAAACCAGGTTTCCCACATTGCAGGCAGATTCTTTACCAAGTGAGCCCTCATGCAAGCATATAAATATGGTCCCTCTTCTGAGAGTCCTTGCTCTGCATGAAGCACCTGGACTACTCAGTAACTTCCTGTCTCTGACTTGCTTTAGTACTAATTAGTGGGACCATCCAAGGAGACATTCATTTTGCCTTTTAAATGACATTTCTGATTTTGTTGTTGGTAATGTATTTTACTGTTTGGTCTTCTCTCTTTATTAAAATTTTAGGGATCCTTGGGGGAGGAAGATAATCTTTTCCTTTTCATGGGAATTGGCATATTGCTAGGAACCTAGGAAATACAGAATAAGTACTTGCTTTTTGATTGTTCTATGGTTTGAGCTTTGAGGGATAGAGATCATAGTCAAATTATTTTTAACAATATATTTATGTGCATTTGGCTGTCCCAATCAGGATACAAAGTGGTATACAAATCCCCATTCCTAGTTCATCAGTAGTATATTTGCTATTTCAGTTCAGTTCCGTCGCTCAGTCGTGTCTGACTCTTTGCGACCCCGTGAATCGCAGCACACCGGGCCTCCCTGTCCACCACCAACTCCCGGAGTTCACTCAGACTCACGTCCATCGAGTCAGTGATGCCATCCAGCCATCTCATCCTCGGTCGTCCCCTTCTCCTCCTGCCCCCAATCCCTCCCAGCATCAAAGTCTTTTCCAATGAGTCAACTCTTCACATGAGGTGGCCAAAGTACTGGAGTTTCAGCTTTAGCATCATTCCTTTATTTATTGCTATGCTTTTGAGTTTTCTTTCTCTCCCATTCAAACTTTGTCTTAGATTGCATAAAAGGTAAAATATGGGAAATAACATTGGTATTTATATAAAAGTCCAAAGGGAAATGAACCTTGGATGATACAACATTTAACGTTTTTTTTTTAATGAGTTCTTTCTTATTTCTTTTTTTTATATAAATTTATTTAATTGGAGGTTAATTGCTTTACAATATTGTATTGGTACCAATTCGGGAATATAACCAACAAGACCTTTTTGTGGGGAGAGAATTTACATTGAGTAAGAAATCTGAAGTTGAATAGGTAGGGTATATCAAAGACTTTTCATAGTAAGAATCTATTAGTAACTCTCTCTTGGATTCCTAAAATACAGTCTTCGGAATAAGTCATCAACTGAACAACAAACCCCTGAGATGCTTGACTAATGGACACAAAAGTAACATAAAGGAAAGATGTGCTTGTGCTGACTCCTCTGTGAGGTGCCTTTCCACCAGCTGACGTGGGTGTGCCAAGTGAGCGCTGGCATTTGAAAAACACACAGAGAGAAGATGAGGCAGTGTGGCAAGCCCCAGATAAGCCTTCTGAAATCCATGCCATGAACCCATACTTGCACCCTTAGAATACAACTGAGGCACTCAGGAGAAATGCTAATATTAATAAAATGTATGGAAATCTTGGCAGAGTAAATATAGGACTGCAGGCTTGATGTAAGTCTGGGAAAAGCAACATCATATCCCAGCTTGCAGAGAGGAAGCGAGTAGCTAGTTAAAATTATTTTGATTGACAAAGGAAATCTAAAAGCCATTGTGCTTTTTCTGATACTTAGGCAGTGTGAAGATCCCGTAGATCCCGTGAGCAGAAGTGGGAAGTGGAATCGATCAGAAGTTCAGGGTTCTCCAAGGCTCATGGCACATAAGATGTGTGTGTGTGTGTGCAAATACACATACATATACATACACACCACATATATGTAGTCACCCTCTGTTTCTGTGGGTTTTGCCCCTGAATCTGCAGATGCTGAAACCATGACGCAGAGGCTTGACTACACTACACCATTTTATTTGAGGGATTTGAGCATCCATGGATCTTGTTATTTGCTGAGACTCTGGAACCAGCCTTGTGAATACTGAATACTGAGGAACGACTGTATACAATAAGACTTCAGCATAATATGAGATTTTCAATAATTCTGATCTGTCTTATCAGCATATACTAAGCACTTATTAGGTGTAAAAGAGTGGTCTAAGTCAGGAGCCCCCAACCCCTGGTAGAGGTTCGTGGCCTGTTAGGAACTGGGACACAGCAGGAGGTGAGTGGCGGCGGAGTGGGCGAGGCTTCATCTGTATTTACTGCTGCTCCCCATCACTTGCATTCCTGCCTGATCCCTGCTTGGTGTCAGATCAGCAGTGGCGTGATAAACGCAATGCACTTGAAACATCCCAAAACCGTCCCCCCATGCCGTCTGTGGAAAAACAGTCTCCCACAAAACTGGTCCCTAATGCCAAAACGGCTGTGGACTGCTGGTGAAAGTGATATTAAGGAAGAGGTGCTATCTCTGCTCTGAAGCTGGAAGGGAACCATGCGTCACTGTGATAGAAGCTCCACTGTGGCGGTGACCATTTGTTGCTGTGTTCCCAGCACCTAGAACAGTGCCTGGTGCCTCAAGAAATAAGCGGGGAGTAAGTGAATGTTAGTACTTGAATGAGTTCGTCAGCTCCTCTTGCGAGCGGTATTCAACTTAAAATAGGCAAGTCAGACAGCAAGAACCTAGATTTCCCTAGTGAATGATGATTGTTATGGAAGCATGAGGCTTTGAAACTGGGCAGGCGTGAAGAATGTGTGGTCCCTAGGATGCTCACATGGATGCTCTTTGCTAACCTGGAGGATGGCAAACAGAAAGGGACTGGATAGAAGAGCTATAAAGATCCCAGAAAATAAAATTGCACATTAGTCAGTATAATTCTGGAATTCTAAAGGATCATATGAAGAACACCTTTACTTGCATGAATTAGAAATATAGCTATTTACCAGTAGTGGTAATGGGCAGAGTATGGTTTTAAGTGGTGGAGTTGCAAATAGCTGTGGGCCCTGCAAATAGGGCTACAGCTGCCAACCATAGAAGAGCCTTTATGAGTGCACAGTGTGGAAAGAACAGTTGGTCAGGCAAAGGTTTTTTCAGCCACACCTGTTCACTCAGATAACAATCGCCACAAATGGTGTTATCTCTAACATAAAGATAAATATGTATTTTATATGTCTATGACTATTGCACCACTTGTAAACTTGGTGAGAGTTAGATTGGCTGATTTTGTTCTATTAAAAGAAGAATACGACCTACTATAGATACTGGGTCGAAACTGGCAAATCTAACTTACGTAGAAGGATCTTGAAGTTGAGATGATTCTTTGAGTCATTAGCATGGCTTCATTTATGAGTACAATACTAGTAGAACCTTGATATGAAATGACTCATTAATTATATTGAGTCAGTTATATCATGGGTCAAATCACATCTTCTGAAGTACAACCACTACAGACAGTAAAGTCTGAAACAATGTGATTGGCCCATTAATCATTTACTCACTCAATAATTCATTCACTAGCCCATTCAACCAATGCACATCAGGCGCTTCCTAAACCGGAGGGATTATGGGCCAGACAAAGATGAATAATTCATAGCCTTTGTCCATCGTTATCCTAAGAAAACTAGTTTTATCTAGTGAGATTGGTACTCTAGAAGAATGCTTTTAGTTAATGGAGGCAGCGGGGAGGAGGGGGTGGTCTGAACTAGGAGACTAGCATTGACATACGTACCCTGCCGTGTGTGAAATGGTGAGTGGGAAGCTGCTGTGTGGCACAGGGAGCTTGTCTTGGAGCTCTGCGATGACCTGGAGAGGTGGGATGGGAAGGGCTGCATGTTCACTTATGCCTGGTTAATGTTGTTGCACAGCAGAAACTAACACAACATTGTAAAGCAACTATACTCCGATAAAAAATATGGGTACCTCTTATGAAGTATTTTCATCCTAGTTTCTTCAGAAAACATCTGTGGCATCCTCAAAACAGCTTTTAGAACACCTGTTGGATTTCTAACAAAAATAAAATAAAAGATCAGGAATTAGTGCCCCTGTTACTGTTTCGATAAAAACCTGATTCTGCATCTTCATAATAACTATGAAGTTTAAAAATGTGTAGCCACAGGGTGAAAACGTTTAGAGCTGCCTGTCTCTCAACCCAGACTCAATCCAGGCTATTACCTGTGATTAAAATTTAATATACTTAACTGTGATGATTTAGAAAATGCCTACACCCTACAAAGGATGCTTAAGTGGAGTGTGATTTTCTGGTTAAAGTCACAGATGACATAGAGTTTGCCTGCTGTGAGATTCTCTTCTTATTTAATTATTTTTAAAAATTTGACTGAAGTGCGGTTGATTTACAATGCTGTGGTAGTTTCAGATGTATAGTAAAGTGATTCAATTATATATATATATACACAATTTTTTTTTCTTTCCAGATTCTCTTCCCTTTTTGTGTTTTAGTCACTAAGTCATATCTGACTCTTTGTGATTCCATGACTGTAGCCTTCCAGGCTCCCCTGTCCGTGGGATTTTCCAGGCAAGAATACTGGAGTGGGTTGCCATTTCCTTCTCCAGGGGATCTTCCTGACCCAGGGATTGAACCCATGTCTCCTGCATTGGCAGGTGGATTCTTTACCGTTGAGCCATCTGGGAAGCCCTTTTCCCTTAAAGGTTGTTACAAAATATTGAGCGTAGTTCCCTGTGCTATGTAGTAGGTCCTTATTGGTTATCTACTTTATATATATTAGTCTGCTTATGCTAATCCCAGACTTACAGTTTATCCCTCTTTCTCTCCCCTTTGGTGATCTTAAGTTGTATTCTATGTCTGTGGGTATATTTCATGTTTTGTATTTATGTGCAAATCAAAACTATATGAAGGTATGGCCTCACACTGGTCACAAGGGCCATTATCAATAAGTCTACAAAAACTAAGTGCTGAAAAGGGTGGAGAAAAAACAGAACCTTCCTACACTGTTGGTGGGAATATAAATTGGTACAGTCATTATGGAGACAGAATGGCGGTTCCTTAAAAAACTAAAAATAGTGCTACCATATAATCGTGCAATCCAACTCCTGGGCATATATCTGGAGAAAACAATAATTTGAAAGGTTACATGTACTGCCAGACATGAAAGCAACCTAAATGTCTATCAACAGATGAATGTATAAAGAAGATGTGGAATATATATATATATATTCAGTGGAATATTACCCATAAAAGGGTGAAATACTGTCATTTTCAGCAACATGGATGGATCTAGAGATTATGCTAAGTGAAGTAAGCCAGAGACAACTATCCTATATCACTTATATGTGGAATCTAAAAAAAGATACATAGAAATTATTTAAAACAAATAATTTTTCAAATCTAGAAGGTGGGAATGTCAGTTATCCATTGCTGCATAATGGAATCATCCCTAAACTTTGTTACGGAAAATAATAAATCATTGTACTTATTCGCAGTTTTCTGGGTTAGCCAGTGACTCTTTCATTCTGAGCCAGCTTTGTTCATCTCTTTTGGCAGCTGTCCTGGGGATGGATGCTCTAGGACAGTTTCCCTGTCAGCTGGAAGGTTGGATAGCCTACTCTTTCAGTGGGATGGCTTGCTTTTGTGTCTGAAGGTCTCTCTAGTAGACTGTGGTGGTGGAAAGTTCCCCATTAGCAAGAGAAGGCAAGGCCCTAAGAATAACCCTATTTTCAGTCTCTGCTCACAGCATATTTGGGCTTTCCTGGTGGCTCTGTGGTAAAGAATTCACCTGCTAATGCAGGAGACATGGGTTCAATCCCTGGGTGGGGAAGAAGCCCTGGAGAAGGAAATGGCAAGCCACTCCAGTATTCTTGCCTGGGAAATACCTGGGACAGAGGAGCCTGGTGGGCTACAGGCCGCGGGGTTGCAAAAGAGTTGGACACAACTTAGTGACTAAAGAACACATCATGTTTGCTGGTGGCCTTTTGACCAAACCAAGTGAAAATAAAAACCAAAAACCCAAACCACCCAAGAGTCAAGGAGTGGAGTAAAGATTCTCCTTCTTGTTGGGAGGAATAGAAAAGTCACGAGGTACAGGGGTGTTCTTATAAAAATGTGAGAAAATCATATCTATTCATTTGTAACTTAACATAGAGGGTTCTACAGTAAAAATCTTCACTCTCCTCTGCCAGTAAATGTCAATGAATATATGTAAATGTTAAGTAATCTATAGACTGATTCATGTTCTTGAAGAAAAAGTAAGCAAATACTGATTTAGGAGCTGTTTTTTTTAAAAATGGAATGTCCAATTATAATTAGAGGCTACGAAACACACTTCATCAAGAAAAACACAATAAAACATTTAAAAATTATCAATAGTTTGAGTAGAATAACCAGGGCAAGTTGATTGGGATAAAGAAAAAGCTAAATTTTAGTAATACAACATTGTAAATCAATTATATTTTAGTTTAAAAAAATGATGAAAAGGAAAAGTTAAACTCTCCATTAGCTTTAAGGCTAAGCCTTTTCAGCCCTACTAACCAGGACACTCACCATCTTTAGTCAGTGTAATGAGAACAGGTCTCTCTTGTTTTTTCTTGTCTCTGTTTATTCTCTTTGTTCCACTCTCTATGGGCTATGCCTTCATCCACACTCATTATGTTATGATGAGTCCCAATCTATATCTCCACATTTGATCCTCTTTTGTGTGACAAGACCTATTTAATTGATTGACTCCTTGATTATCTCTATAAGACTGTCCCCATAGGCACTGCAAACTTCTCATGTCCAAATCTTCGCTCATTGCCTTCTGCTAGAACCTCTTTCTCATATTGCCACCTCTGACCTAGTGAGTGGTCACGCCAAAACTTCATTCCATGTCTGAACCAGAGCCTGGAGAATTAGCACAGGCTCTTCCTCCCCTCCCGTCATTGCTGCCTTCTTATCAATCACCAAGTCAGTGGTTTTTGCTCCTTTAATACTTCTGGATTTCACCTTGTCCAGTTCCCCTGCATCCTTCATTCAGACTCCTCAGCTTCTCTCTCTGCTTCAATCCATCTAGAGCGATTGTCTTCAAACATAAACCTTATCACGTCATTCTAAAGCTTCCATTAAACAAATCCTCATGATCTACAGGATATGAGCCACCACCTTATCCTGGCACACGAATATCTTTGTGATCTGACCCTTCTGCTCCCTCCAAGGAAGGCTCTTTCTTGAATGAATCATGACATCTCTCACTTCTTCATCCAAACCGATCCCCTGTCCTTATTGTTCTTCCTGATCCCTTCCCTTCTCTACCCTGGTTAACTCTTACTCATTTTTAAGAATTCAAAAGCCATGTTACCTGGGAAGTATTCATAAGTGAACACTGGGCTTGAGTGGGTAACAAGTACCATCAATCATACCTCATAATTTTTAATAGGGGATTTATTGAGGTCATCTCTGTTGTTGATCTGTGTGATGTTAGCACTTAACCCAGTCACTGACACACAGAAAGTTCTCAAAACTTGAGTGATTGTTGAGACCGAATGTATTGTTTAAATAAATGAGTAAGCTGATGAAAGATGTGAGAGGAGTATACTTATTACAGATAGGGTTGGCCACCTGTCCTGGCTACATCTCCATCAAATTCACACACATTGTGAAGTCATTTATGTATGTCTCAGTGCTGGGAGGAATACACTTGGAGTTTAAGCCAAGACTCAGTTCAGGATAACGTGGGATCAGGTTGAGAATGGAAACAGCCCTGATTCTGAAAATTTAGGGATCATTTATCAATTATTTAATAATTATTAAAGATGTGCCTCAATACAGTTGTAGGGATTAATTTTCTTTCTTGTTTGCTGCAAACTGGTAATCTTTGCATTCTCTCTAAACTCCGATCATCTTTGACCCTTGATATCACTGAATATTTTCCTAGAGATTTCAAGCTAGTTTTAAAATTTGCCTAATTGAAGCAAATTTGGAATGTAAATTTAATGTAAATAATTGTTTTTCAGACCCCAATTTAACTCATTTTGCGATATCTGCTGTTTTAGATTATTCAGATCAATGCTTCTAGCATCTAACCATAGGTAATGGAATTGAAGATGACTAGAAAATTGAAACTGATTCTCTGAATTTATAAGTAGTTGGGTGGTCAAGCAATTGATTTTCCTGGAGTCTCACTTTGGAATATTCTGATTTGATGGAGAAAGTGTTCTTTCTATAGATGGAGTTCTTTTGATTTGCATCTTTATGATACATCAAAAGTGGTGTTAAGAAGATATTTTATTATTGGTGTACATGTGTGTATAAAAGTGGTCTTATATTAATTTACGAATACCTACTCAGTGAAAAAAAGAGCCAGACCATTAGCTTTTTGCCCTGGTGTCTTCCTTTGCCAGACACAATGGGCTCCTAGTCAACTTCCTTATTCTTCCAGGCATCCTATCATTCATCTTGAACCACCAACTGCTTCATTTCCCCCTTTATTTTCAGGCAATTATTTTTCCTTCTATTTAATAAGAAAGTGAAGCTATTAGACCAAACACTTTGGACCTATAGCCATGAAATTGATAAGCTTGTCAGCAACTGTACCCTTTCTTGTCTTTCTTTTCCTCTCACAAATCAGGCAGAGGTTATCCTCTCTGACCTGACCTGGCATCTTTGTCTAGCATCCATCTTTCTACTTCCGCATCAGTACTGAAACGTACTCAAGCCTGGCCCATCTTTCAACCTCACAATCCAGCCCACTCTTTGGACTCTCTCTCTGTCTCCTGCTCCAGAGCCAAATTTCTTGAAAATGTTGTGTATTTTCATTGTCTCCGTTTCCTTCCTCTTCACCCACTTCCTACAACTCATTTCCTTCTGGATTCTGACCCATTTTTCTACATAAACTTGTCAAGTTTACCAGTATCTTTGTCTCTAAATCCAATAGGGTAGTTGAAATCTTTTATTGTCTTGAACACTCAACACTGCTAACCATTCCTGGTCAGCAGAACAACTAGACTAAGCACATGCTTGAAGTTCTTCCCAAATCAAGGGAATATTGAAGAAATTTAGCCTCAATGAACTTACCTAAATTCTTTCATCGGAGAAATTTAGAAACCATTTTAATTTTGATATATGTGTTGAATCATGCTTTATGAGTGGATAAATATATTGCATATAATGAGTTAATTTTAATATGTATATATAAATACATATTTTTAATTTCCTATTGGAGAGAAAATACCATAATCTTTGAGTGTCTCTAAAAGCCCTGATCCAGCTCCCATGTCTTGGAACTCTCAGTTACTTTTGGGACACCACCAACTCCCAGCTTCTCATGCACATCTCTGATTGCAGTCTCTTCCTCTGCAGGGACTTGAAATGCCGGTGTTCTCTGAGGTTCTATCCTAATCCCCCTTCTCTTACTCTGCCCACATTCTCTGGATGAGCATCCATATCCAAGCTTCAGGTTTTGTTTGTGATGTCTCCTATATCTACATCTGGGAGTTAGACCTCTTTCCTAAATTCTTTATCATAATATTATGTATATATATAATATAATATATAATATATAATTATATATATATATATATATATATAATAATTATATACTCAACCACCCAGTGGAAGCCACTGCTCAGATAGATATCTTGGAGATGATTTGAGTTCAGTGAGCCCTCGAATGATCTCAACTCATCTCTCTACAACTTTCTCCTCTCTCAGTGCTCATTGTTTGGGTGAATGATGCTATAGTCCAGACTGGAAACTCAGGATTCTGACCTAACTCCTTCTCCTCCTTCATTGTCACAACTGATCAGCCATCAAGTCCGAGGACTCTGCTTCCGTTTACTCCTTGATTATGCCCATATCTCTCCCTAGCCACTAAAAGAGTGTTCCAGGCCACCATCTTTTCTCTTCCAAATTACCACAATAATCATCTTCTTGGTTTTCCTCCAGTCTATTTTTTTCCAATTTATAACCAGGATGGTTTTTTTAAGCAACGTGACCCTGTTTCTCTCTGTTTAAAATCACTATATTTAAGGTGACTTAGAAACCCTCCCATGAGTATCTCCAGACAATTCAACATTATTCAGCTCTGAAAAGAAATGATGTATCAAGCCATGAAAAGACATGGGAAAACCACCTTATTTTTTTAGGACATTAGTAAGTGACTCAGAGGTTAAAGCATCTGCCTCCAGTGCAGGAGACCTGGGTTAGATCCCTGGGATGGGAAGGTCCCCTGGAGAAGGAAATGGCAACCCACTCCAGTACTCTTGCCTGGAGAATCCCATGGACGGAGGAGCCTGGTAGGACCACAGTCCACGGGGTCACAGAGTCAGACACGACTGAGTGACTTCAGTTTCACTTTCAGTAAGTGACTGAAGTGACTTAGCACACAAGTGAAGTCAATATGAGAATGCTGCATACTGGATATTTCTAAACACATGACATTATAGAAAAGGTGAAGCTATGGAGACAGTAAGAAGATCAGTGTTGGCCAAGGGTTAGGATTGAACAGGCAGAACACAGAGGACTTTTAGGGCAATGAAACTATAATGGTGGATACATGTCTTTATACACTTGTTAAAATCCATAGAAGTATAATACCCAAAGTGAACCTGAATGCAAACTGTGGACTATGGGTGCTAATGTAGGTTCACAGATTGTAACAAATCTCCCTCTTTGGTGCAGGTTGTTGACAGAGGGGGAGGCCTTGCATGTAGGAGGACAGGGGTATACAGGAACTCTGTTTGCTGCTTAATTTTGTTGTGAACTTAAACTGCTCTAAAAAACCGCAAGCCTCCATGGCATGGCTTTTTTATACATTTTCAAAATAATCTCTTCTTCATTCTGCCCTTGGAGCCTTTTCTTTTTAATACGGAACTTTGTTTCTTTGAACTAGCCATGTTCTTGTTTGTTTCTGAGTCATCAGATCTCTTCTAACTTTCCTTCTTTTCTTGAGGTCTTCTTGTCATTCTCCATCATTTATCAAACTTTATTGTTCTTGCATTTTCACTTGTCTGTTTTCTTTGCCAGACTCCAAGTTCTGAGCCCATTTTATTCACTGTAGTGTCTCCAGTGTTGGGCATATAAAACACTAAATGAATGGGGAATATATGGCTGGAACAATTCTATCCCATTCTTACCCAGACCTACCCTGGTTTTGTTTTCAACTGTTCTTAGCTCTTCGTAAGAACGCACTCTAAAAAATAGTAATCACAGGCCTAGATTGCCAGATTTAATAGGGACAATGAAAGGTACAAGGCACTCAGATAAATTTGAATTTTAGGCAAATAATGGATAGTGTTTTAACATAAGTATGTCCCCTGATATGTAATATTTTTATAACATTTAATTTAATATTTATATAACATTTGGGGACATTTGTATTAAAAGTCTATTTGTTGTCTGGAATTCAAATTTAACTGAGCTTCCTGTATTTTATCTGAAAATTCTACTCAGGTCCCAAGAACTGTTTCCTGGTAACTGGAAACATTGGTTTAAATGCAGATAATAGCTTTGGATTACTGCTTCCATGTTGAGTTCTCTTCAGTAAATTTCTGCAAAGAATTTCCTTTTTCTCTTTTCATTTTTCAGTGCTTACAGCAGAGCATTTCTCTCTCTCATAGAGAAAGATTTTGCCATTTACTAGCAGGAAAGAGTTTTGCTTTTAAGCTGTAGCCTTGTATTTTGAAATGGTATTACTATACATGTTATTCACGTATCATCAGTTCAGTTCAATTGCTCAGTCATGTTCAACTCTTTGTGATCCCATGACTGCAGCATGCCAGGCTTCTCTGTCCATCACCAACTCCCAGAGCTTGCTCAAACCATGTCCATGGAGTCAGTGATGCCGTCCAACCGTCTCATCCTCTATTGTCCCCTTCTCTTCCTGCCTTCAATCTTTCCCAGCATCAGGGTCTTTTCCAAAGAGTCAGTTCTTCACATCAGGTGCCCAAAGTTTTGGAGCTTCAGCTTCAGCATCAATCCTTCCAATGAATATTCAGGACTGATTTCCTTTAGGATAGACTGGTTTGATTTCTTTGCAGTCCAAGGGACTTTCAAGAGTTTTTTCCAACACCACAGCTTAAAAGCATCAATTTTTCGGCACTCAGCTTTCTTTATAGTCCAACTCTCACATCCATACGTGATTACATGAGTGGATGGACCTTTGTTGGCAAATTAATGTCTCTAGTTTTTAATATGCTGTTCATAATTCACATACCATAATTCACTCATTTAAAGAATACCATGTAGTATATTCATAGAGCTGTGCAACTGTCTCCATAATCTAATTTTAAAGAGTGCTTCTTATCTTTGGTTAAGTCCTACTGCATGCAGGATCTTAGTTCCCTGACCATGGATAGAACCCATGCCCCCTGTATTAGGAACATGGAGTCTGAACCACCAGGGAAATCCCTGCCATAATCTAATCTTAGAATATTTTCATCACTTCCCAAAAGAAACCTTGTACCTAATAGCAATCATTCCCTTTTGGTCACCTATTCCCAGGCTTAGGCAATAACTAATATGCTTTCTCTCCTTTCAGATTTGGAAATTTTATTTAAATGGGATCATGCCATACGTGGTCTTTTGTGACTGACTTCTTTCCCTTAGTAAAATGCATTCAAGTTTCATCCATGTTATAGCATGTGTCATATTTCACTCCTTTGTACCACCAAATATTGTTCCATTGTGTGGGTATATCACAATTTATTTATCCTCCGATCAGTTGATGGGCAGTTGGGTTATTTTTACTGTCTTTTGTAAGAATAACATTCTAAAATTGACGTCTGTCAATCTTTTGTTTATTGTCTATAGTCAAGTTTTAGGGAAAAAGCATAGGAAGTATTTTGCTTGTCTTCACAGTTATAGTATTTTACTCTGCTTTTGAAATTTCAGTGGATTTCTTGGTCTGTTTTGTTTTTCATTGACTCTTTTCTTTTACATGGGAATTGGTTAAGTTAATTTAAGAGGTATACTAGACCTTGTGATAAGCAACTGCTAGTTCTGTCACGCTGTTCTGAGATGTTGCAGCAATTAAACTTGAGAATTTGTTGCGCAACAGGTCTGTCCCGTGTGATATTTTCCATGACTACAGAGAATATTATAGACTATGGCATCTGGAATTGATCATGGGCTTTGACAGGCACAGATGTGTGAAACTGTGGCGTGAGGCTGGAATTTTTATGTTATGTATTGCTTTTATGAAATATATTTTCTCATGTGACCTGTGGATGGCTATACCCAGGATGGTAAATCAAAATATAAAACCAAAACATATTGAGACAATAAGAATGCTTGAGTCTTCACAGACACAAAAACATTAAAGACAAATAATTTCTTGGTGAAGGTGAGTACATAAGAGTCATAGCGGATCATTGTGCTCTACGAGAATATTAATTCTGCCATGGGGAGTCTTATGGCTTTGCTTACATTAGCTCAAAATGATGGAAGACTAAGAAAATTGTTATTTTTTTCTTGGCCATGCCATGTGGCATGCAGGATATTAGCTCTCCAATCAGGGATTGAACCTGTGTGCCCTGGAGTGGAAGCAGAGTCGTAACAGCTGGACCATTGGGCAAGTCACAGAGGTTTGTAAAATTAAATACAAGCCTCCTGTGCTCATGGCATCAGTGCATAGCTTCCTTTCTTTTTCACTTCCTCTTTCCCTCCCTCCCTTCCTTTCTCTCCTTTTCTTTCCTCTTTCTTAATGATTTCCCCAAAATCACTTGGGTGGAATGAACATTTGGAAATTGCTAAAGGAACCATAATACTTTGCATGTTTTTATGTAAATATTGATGAATACAAAGTAGTGATTTTCAAACTACTTAATACACAGCTTCCAATAGATTAAGGCATCGTTCAAGCTTTATAAAGAGTTGACACTCTAGCAGTCTTTTTTTCCCCCACATTTCATCATTTTGAGACAATGATCAAGGTATGCACTTTAAAAAATTAAAGTGAAAATATATTTATCATATTTTGAGATTTGCTCACCTCCCTTGAAATAATTATATGCATTTCTTAGATCATCACAAAACACTTCTTTTTATACATATACCTTGTTCATACTTGTCTTTTCAAATATTCTTAAAGTTGGTGCTCAGAGACTAAACATCCAAGGAGCATGATCACTATGGTCCACTAAACTGAACATTTGCTCTTTGACTTTCAATTAGGACTCACTACAGTCATCATCTGGAATTCTATATGCTAACATTTTAATGAGTTGAAGATTCCATCTTTCATGTACCACTAAGAAACAAGAAAAAGGTTAATTAATTGAAATAAATTGTAAGGTATATCCTGATTTCAGAGATATAATGATGAGGGGAAATATTCATTCTAGAATTAAAGACAAGTAGTAGCTCTACTGGGCTTCCCAGGTGGCTCAGTGGTAAAGAATCTACCTGTCAATGCAGAAGATGCAAGGGATGTGGGTTTCATACCTGGGTCAGGAAGATCCCCTGCAGAAAGAAATGGCAACCCAATCCAGTACTCCTGTCTGAGAAATCCCATGGACAGAGGAGCCTGGTGGACTAGTCCATGGGGTCGCAAAGATTTGGACGTGACTGAGCTCACACAGTAGCACTATTGGAAGCATACAAATACACTCAGAAGACACACTAAAATATAACAGGTAGTGGTCAATTTCATTTAGTTGGAAAATAATTGATCACTAATATTTGTTTAGTTCTGGGCTCAGTAACTGGGCTGGACAATTTACTGTCTAGAGTTTCTGTTTGGTAACTATCTTCTAGATGTACCACATTATACCAGCTGAAATAGGTGGAGTAGGTAGCTGCCGAGGAAGTGTGGGTTAAATTTTCCTGGAAAAGTCTTTATCCTTACTTATCCTCTTTTTCTTCCTGCTGCCAGGAAACCTTCTGTAAGCATTTTCTTCCACTGGCCTTATGTCCTTTCAACATGTGGCTGTTTCTGGAAGGATGCATTGACTATTTTAATCATTGACTCTCCAGTGTGCAATCATTTGATCATTGATTACATTTTCCCAATGGAATGGCACACTATCATAACTTATGAGGAATCCAAGCTTCAGAGAGTTCATGTAACTTGCCAGGACTGCACAACACAGAGCTGGTTTAACTGGGTTTTCATCTCTGTGCTATTTATTGAATCTGACTGCCCTTCAAGAACACCTCAAATATACACAAATTAAGTCTCCAATCCAGCTGAGATTTTGAAAAGTAAGAGGATAAAGAGATAACGGGGAGGTGAGGTAGTGCCTGAGAAGATCAGTCTGGAGTGTGGATGGAGTGGGGGGTGTTGTTTGGGCAATGAGAAGACAAAGTTTTCTGAAAGGGAAAGCAGAAAGATGCCAGAAATAAACCTGTCAGTTCACAACTCTTGCCCTGTGCTTTTACCAGAAATTACTGATTCCTAGAACTGAGCTTGTTGACCTCATGTATTTGTTAGATTTACTTCAAATCAATATTTTACTGAGATTCCTCAGAAGACTTTAGGACTCACTTAGGAACCCTGGCTTTTTTTTTTTTTTTGTCTTGAACCTAGAGCTGAAATTACTGCATTTTAATCCAATAATGAATGCAAACTTTTTCTGACCAGTATTTGACTTTGGAGGTTCCTTTTATTCACTTTTTATGGTTAGGATGGGAAAACAACTGGGAAATTCTAGTTTGCAAGCATTCGAACACACCCATATCTGCATGACTGAATCTTAACAGTGGTCATAAAGCTCATGGAGAGATAAGAAATACTAATATTATTTTTTCTGGATATCATAGATAATATTTGTTGTCTCTTTGTCCCTCAATAACATTGAAGAGTAAGCTTTCGCTTTTTATAGGAACACAGGACGACATACTTCATTTTGCAGTAGATTCTTGATATGCATAAATGATACTATTGCAAACCCTCAGGCTTAATCTTCAGATTAAATTAACCAGAGTTCCTGGTTGGAAGACATAAGTGGAAAATAAAAGAGCTGTGTTGAAATGTATTCATTCATTTCACAAACATTTACAGAGCTCCTACCATGTATCACTGTATATATACTTTTTAAGGCTATGGATATATAACAGTGCACTAACCAGATATATCTTCTGTCTTTATTCTAGGAGAAGAATAGTCAAGTGGGGTAAGAACAGTTAAGTCCTTGTGGTTTATTGCAGATACAGTAGTCTTTATATCTGCTTTTCCCTTTGCTATGAAAACTTCTCCTGCAGAGTTTACTAACTCCTACTTACTCTTTATGACTCCACTTAAATAGCCCTTCCTCTAGAAGCTTCCTCTGAGCCCTCAAGTTCAACATATCTGCCCTTCTCATGTACTCTCATGAAACCTTGCATTATTTTTAGCTCTTAAGTTACACTATTTCATTTGTACGTATTCTCCACCAGATGATAAACTTGGATTATATTAAGAACTAGGAATTTTTTGTTCATCGTTATAACCCCAGAAACTTGCACGGTGTTTGGCACAAGATGGGAACACAGATTTTCTCGGTGAATAATCGATTTAATGAAATGTCTCACTCTAGCACATCAGTCACTTATAGAGTAGAATTCAAAATCATCTTTCCTTAGATTATTAGATGATTATTTTGGAAGAATCCACAAAGGATGTGAGATCTGTTTACCAAGAGCTGAATGCTTTGAGTTCCTAGTCAGTGTTTCTATGCAGTAAGATTGTTGATAAGATTTTAAAAGGTCCTTGCAGTCTGAGTGTGTGTGTGTGCACGTGTTTGTGTGTGTGTAGATGTTAACTCTGATTTATCACATATTTCTACATGAAACTCCAAAGTATATTTCATATCTCAATACTGAAAATATATAAGAGCTTCAAGGAATAATATGGCATAAAGTTAGTTAATAATCATAGTCATAGCAACATCATTTTAGTTCAGTTGCTCAGTAGTGTCCAACCCTTTGCAACCCCATGGATGGCAGCATGTCAGGCTTCCCTGTCCATCACCAACCCCTGGAGCTTACTGAAACTCACTGTCCATCTGTTGGTGATGCCATCCAACCATATCATCCTCTGTCATTCCCTTTTCCTCTTGTGTTCAATCTTTCCCAGCATCAGGGTCTTTTCCAATGAGTCAGTTCTTTCCGTCAGGTGGTCAAACTAATGGAGTTTCAGTTTCAGCATCAGTCCTTCCAATGAATATTCAGGACTCATTTTCTTTAGGGTTGACTGGTTTGATCTCCTTGCAGTCCAAGAGATTCTCAAGAGTCTTCTCCAACACCGCCGTTCAAAAGCATCAGTTCTTTGGCACTCCGCTTTCTTTATAGTCCAACTCTCACATCCATACATGGATACTAGAAAAGCCATAGCTTTAACTAGACAGACCTCTGTCGGCAAAGTAATGTCTCTGTTTTTTAATATGTTGTTTAGGTTGGTCATAGCTTTTCTTGCAAGGAGAAAACATCTTTTAATTTCATGACTGCAGTCACCATCTGCAGTGATTTTGAAACCCCCCCAAATAAAATCTGTCACTGTTCCCATTATTTCTCCATCTATTTGCCATGAAGTGATGGGACTGGATGCTATGATCTTAATTTTCTGAATGTTGAGCTTTCAGCCAACTTTTTCACTCTCCTCTTTCACTTTCATCAAGAGACTCTTCAGTTCTTCTTCTCTTTCTGCCATAAGGGTGGTATCATCTGCCTATCTGAGGTTATTGATATTTCTTCCAGGAATTTTGGTTCCACCTTGGGGTTCATCCAGCCTGACATTTCACATGATGTACTCTGCATATAAGTTAAATAAGTGGGGTGACAGTATACAGCCTTGATGTACTCCATTCCCAGTTTGGAACCAGTCTGTTGTTCCATGTCCAGTTCTAACTGTTGGTTCTTGACCTGCATACAGATTTCTCAGGAAGCAGGTAAGGTGGTCTGATATTCCCATCTCTTTCAGAATTTTCCATATTTTGTTGTGATCCACACAGTTAAAGGCTTTGGCAAAGCCAGTAAAGCAGAAGGAGACGTTTTTCTGGAATGCTATTCCTTTCTCAGTGATCCAACAGGTGTTGGCAATTTGATCTCTGGTTCCTCTGCCTTTTCTAATCCAGCTTGAACATCTGGAAGTTCACGGTTCAGGTATGTTGAAGCTTGGCTGGGAGAATTTTGACCATTACTTTTCTAGCATGTGAGATAAGTGCAACTGTGCAGTTTGAGCATTCTTTGGCTTTGCCATTCTTTGGGATTGAAATGAATACTGACCTTTTCCAGTCTTGTGGCCACCGCTGAGTTTTCCAAATTTGCTGACATTTAGAATGCAGCACTTTCACAGCATCAACTTTTAGGATCTGAAATAGCTCAACTGGAATTCCATCACCTCCACTAGCTTTGTTCGTAGTGATGGCCCATTTGACTTCACATTCCAGGAAGTCTGGCTCTAGGTGGATGATCACACCATGGTGGTTATCTGGGTCATGAAGATCTTTTTTGTATAGTTCTTCTGTGTATTCTTGCCACCTCTTCTTAATATCTTTTGCTTCTGTTAGATCCATACCATTTCTGCCCTTTATTGTGCCCATCTTTGCATGGAATGTTCCCTTGGTATCTCTAATTTTTTTGAAGAGATCTCTAGTCTTTCCCATTCTATTTTTTCCCTCTATTTCTTTGAATGGATCACTGAGGAAGGCTTTCTTATCTCTCCTTGCTATTCTTTGAAACTCTGCATTCAAATGGGTATATCTTTCCTTTCTCCTTTGCCTTTTGCTTCTCTTTCCTCCTTTGCCTTTTGCTTCTCTTCTTTTCTCAGCTCCTCAGACAACCATTTTGCCTTTTTGCATTTCTTTTTCTTCTCTTGATCAGTGCCTCTTGTACAATGTCATGAACTTCCATCCATAGTTCTTCAGCTGCTCTATCAGAGCTAATCCCTTGAATCTATTTGTCATTTCCACTGTATAAGTGTAAGGGATTTGATGTAGGTCATACCTGAATGGTCTAGTCATTTTCCCTACTTTCTTCAATTTAAATCCAAATTTTGCAATAAGGATTTCATGATCTGAGCCACAGTCAGCTCCCAGTCTTATTTTTGCTGACTGTATATAGCTTCTTCATCTTGGGCTGCAAAGAATATAATCAACCTGATTTTGGTATTGACCATCTGGTGATGTCCATGTGTAGATGTCTTCTCTTGCGTTGTTGGAAGAGGGTGTTTGCTATGACTAGTGCGTTCTCTTGGCAAAACTTTGTTAGCCTTTCACTTTTTACTCCAAGTTCAAATTTGCCTGTTACTCCAGGTATCTCTTGACTTCTTACTTTTGAATTCCACTCCCCTATAATGAAAAGGATATATTTTTGGGGGTGTTAGTTCTAGAAGGTCTTGTAGGTCTTCAAAAAATCATTCAACTTCAGCTTCTTTGGCATTACTGGTTGGGGCAGAGACTTGGATTACCCTGATATTGAATGGTTTGCCTTGGAAACAAACAGAGATCATTCTGTCGTTTTTGAGATTGCATCCAAGTACTGCATTTCAGGCTCTTTTGTTGACCATGATGGCTACTCCATTTCTTCTAAGGGATTCTTGCCCACAGTAGTAGATATAATGGTCATCTGAGTTAAATTCACCCATTCCAGTCCATCTTAGTTCACTGATTCCCAAAATACTGATGTTCTCTCTTGCCATCTCCTGTTTCACCACTTCCAATTTGCCTTGATTCATGGACCTAACATTCCAGGTTCCTATGCAATATTGCTCTTTACAGTATCAGACTTCACTTCCATCACCAGTCACATCTACAACTGGGTGTTGTTTTTGCTTTGGCTCTGTCTCTTCATTCTTTCTGGAGCTATTTCTCCCCTGATCTCCAGTAGCATATTGGGCACCTACCAACCTGGGAAGTTCATCTTTCAGTGTGCTGTCTTTTTGCCTTTTCATACTGTTCATAGGGTTCTCAAGGCAAGAATACTGAAGTGGTTTGCCATTCCCTTCTCCAGTGGACCACATTTTGTCAGACCTCTCCACCATGACCCATTTATCTTGGGTGATCCTACACGGCATGGCTCATATTTTCATTGAGTTAGACAAGTCTGTGGTCCGTGTGATCAGTTTGGTTAGTTTTCTGTGATTGTGGTTTTCATTCTGTTGGCCCTCTGATGGATAATGATAAGAAGCTTATGGAAGCTTCCTGATGGGAGAGACTGACTGAGGGGGAAACTGGGTCTTGTTCTGATGGGTGGGGCCAGAACTGCCCGACCATCAGAATTGCCCGAGCCTGAAGCAGTTTAGTTCAGTAGCTCGCTCCTGTCTGACTCTTTGTGACCCCATGGCTGCAGCAGGCTAGGCCTCCCTGTCCATCACCAACTCCTGGAGTTTACTCAAACTCATGTTCATTGGTTTGGTGATGCCATCCAACCATTTCATCCTCTGTCATCTCCTTCTCCTCTCACTTTCAATCTTTCCTAGCATCAGGGTCTTTTCAAATGAGTCAGTTCTTCACATCAGGTGGCCAAAGTATTGAAGTTTCAGCTTCAGCATCAGTCCTTCTAATTAACACTCAGGATTGATTTCCTTTAGGATGGACTGGTTGGATCTCCTTGCAGTCCAAGGGACTCTCAAAAGTCTTCTCCAACACCACAGTTCAAAAGCATCAATTCTTTGGTGCTCAGCTTTCTTTATAGTCCAGCTCTCACATCCATACATGGCTACTGGAAAAACCATAGCTTTGACTAGATGGACCTTTGTTGGCAAAGTAATGTCTCTGCTTTTTAATATGCTGTCTAGATTGGTCGTAACTTTTCTCCCAAGGAGCAAGTGTATTTAATTTCATGCTCAGTAAATCTTTGATCCAATTTTCTGTTGATGGGCAGGGCTGTATTCCCTCCCTGTTGTTTGATCTGAGGCCAAACTATGGTGGAGGTAATGAAGATAAGGTTCTTCAAAATGCCCCACGCATGCACTGCTGCACTGAGTGCCCAACCCTGAAGCAGGCCCCCACTGACCCACGCCTCTGGTGGAGACTCCTGGTCACCTTTGGCAAGTCTGGGTCAGTTACTTTTGGCGTCACTGCTCCTTTCTCCTGAGTCCTGGTGTACACAAGGTTTTGTTTGTGCCCTCCAAGAGTCTGTTTCCCCAGTCCTATGTAAGTTCTAGCAGCTCTGTGGTGGGGTTAATGGTGACCTCCTCCAAGACGGCTTATGCCATACCCAGCTCTGCTGTATGTATCATAGCAACATACACTTATTATATGCCTGGCAATGTTATAAGCACTTTGAAGCGTTAGTTGCTCAGTTATGTCCGACTCTTTGCAACCCCATGGACTGTATAGCCTGTGTCCATGGGATTTCCCAGACAATGGAGTGGGTAGCCATTCCCTTCTCCAGGGGATCTTCCCAACCTAGGGATCGAACCCAGGTCTCCCACATTTCAGGCAGATTCTTTACTGACTTATCCATCACATACTTGATTTATATATCCACATCCCTGTGAATAAACTGAGTCCAGGGAGGTTACATAACTTGACTACTTAGTGAGTGAATAGTCGACGAGGATGTAAACTCCTAAGTCTGGCTCTAGAGTTCACACTGTAGGTTGGACTCCTTCAATTTGAAAATAAAAATCTATTGATCTGATAAAAAAAAAAACCCAAACAGAACATAATAAAAGAATAAAACTAAAGCTAAAGGAGTGCTACTTAAATTGGACCAAGCAATTCTTTTGATGTGTTAAAATTTGATATATTAAAAACTACCACCGACATCGTTTTCTTTTTTTTGTCAAGGGAATTAATTGCTTATTAGACAGATGGAAGAGTTCAGTTGAGGGGGAAAGCGCTAAAGTTTGTAGCCTGTGTGAGAGAAAGGGCAAGCTTGGCACACAGTGATATGCCAAAAATACTTGCAAAAATATGTCAGAAAGGTAGTAGGCAGGTGACTAGCATCCCAAAGTCCACATGACTGGGGCCAAGATGGGGAATAAAGAGAAGGCAATGAACAGGGAGATGACAGGTGAACAAAAACCTTTTATCTTTTAAAAGATGTCTTGTGCAATGAAATAGAAGCGATGACTCACAGTGCTGTAATTAGATAGGTAGAAGGTTGTAAATCACAGACTATTGGTAGAGTAAAACATTTAAGTGACTTAACCAATTAATATCCAATAGTATTCTTGAGAACAATAATTTTTTATTGATGACCAGCCATTTGATGAACACTTTATAGCATCAGAGTTGATTTATAAATAACTTGTATATGTTGAAGGTTTTTTTTCTATATTCCAGGGCTAGATCAGCTAGTGGGATAAATGAAGGGATATTTGTAAATGCCTCTGGAGTACCTTAGAAACAAATATGCATGATGAATGAAAACCTGGCATAGGCCATATGGTTTTTAATGTAAGGATGATATCTGTTACTGAGAAGTTCTAGAACAAACATTTCTTCTGCCGAAGTATGATATATGCTTTTCTAAAAAACTTTACGTTTGGCAAAACCACCTCTAAAACATAGCAAAGGTTAACGGAAAGATAGAATTGGAGGTCATTCCAAACCTGTACATGTTTATAACTGGCGTGATATGAAAAATAACAGTCCTAATTACTAACAATAATTCAGTTAAAAGGACAATTCAATACTGTTTAAAAATAATACTACATTAAAATTTAAATTCCACCTCTGGGAGGGAACAGATAAAGGTAGCTGGATAGAAGTGAATGTAAGAGAGGGTTAAAGCATCTGAATTATGGAAATAAGGGAAGAGAGATATGTTGCAGGTTGAGGAATAATTTAAGACTTGGTATAAAACGCATGAAAGGAGGAATATCTCCCACCAAGGACTTCAAGATAGTGCTTGTTTCACTGGGCACAGTACTGGGTCTGTGCACCCTGCTGCAGTGAGCTGTGTTATTGTATTGTATTCAGATGCTTTTACTTGATGACACAAAATGTTAACGGGCTGGGGAAATTCATGTATAAGCCAAGGCGACTTCTGTGTAGAAGTTGCTACATTGTAGAGAATCAATTAATTGTAACTTCATTTCTATTATCTATCAATCATTCATCCGTCCATCCATTCATCTACCTACACACACACCAATCCACACAGCCAACTATCCAGCTATTCACCCAGCCATTTATCTATCTACCTCCCTATCTACTTACCTAGTAAGGATGAGGGATTGAGGATGTTCTTGGGATGTTTTCCTCTCAGTACCTGGAAAACTGAACCCCCCTCCTCTCACTGCATCCTAGAAAACTTCCATTTGGGTATTTTACTGCTTGAATCTATTCCTAATGTCTGTGACTCTGCCTCTATTGTTGAATTTGAAGGTTAGAAATCAGGTCAACACTTTGTATTCTAATGTATTTGAACTGGATTTTTTTTTTATTAAAAAAATCAAAGCATCTCCAAATACTCCTGCTTACAATAAAATTAGTGCCTAAAGTTAAAAAAAAAACCTTCATAATACAGAAAATCTGAAATATACATTTATCCTATGAAATTAAAGTAAACACAGCCAGTCTTCTCCTTTGTATTGAACCAAATTGCTGTTAATGCTTTTTCAGTTCCATTTCTGTACTGAATGACTGGGTTATATGAATTTTTATTGCATGCTGCTTCCTTTGCATAGGGAAAGATCATTTTGAGTGAAGAATTACTTCTCTCAATATAGGTTAATTATTTCTGAGGAGTTGGCAGATAAAAAAAAAATTACAGGAATATTATCACTTGTGTTTAGCTTTTTGTGTATTTAACATGTGTAGCTGAAATAATTAAAATGAAAAGAATGCTCTTTTATCTAATGAATTAATGGAACAGGCATCCAGAAATTGTACTGAAAAAGTTCAGCTGAAGCTGCTTAAATCTTCTTCCATAAATCAACTGAGTTGGTTCAGTAATCTCATATCCAATAAGGTAATAATGTCTTCCTTTGCCTCGCTTTTATCTTTTGCATTCAAGTTACATGCACACCCTCGTTTGATATACAACTTTACTTTTAAGTTTATATGAAAGATGCAACATAATTTTATTCTAAATATGAACTTGACAATATGGATTCAAATTTGATTCACTGATGTGCAACCTTGCGTGTGATATCTGAAACCAGAAATTGTCAAATGGTATATCAAAAAGGTAAATTAGCATTTGCTCAGCGCAACCTGACATGACAGATGGGTAGGAGGAGGGCTGTTATCCCTGAGAAGAAACTAAATATATTATAATTTGGATGTATACACAAACTGGATAGAGCTTTTCAGAAAAGAATTTTCTAGGCGAAATCTACTTTCCACACTCAAAATAATTAGCTAAGCCCCCTCCATCACTTGCTTCTTTCTTTGCTTCTATGAATCGCTTTGCAAAGCATCCATGCATGAAAATTACTTTACAGAATTTGTGTTTGTTAAGCACATACTAATTTCAAGACACTGCACCGGGCTCTGTAGAATACATTGGTAGAACATTTCCGTGATAATAATAATATTAGTAGTAGTAATACTAAAAATAATCATATTGATAATGCTCATGGTTGTTGAGGGCTTATGTGCCAGGAAGCTTTGTAAGAGCTTTTCATATATTCTGACTTTCACATACAGATACACTGGCAAACACAGTGATATACACAGAAACATAGAGGTACACATACCACCCAGCAAGTAAAAATAAATGATGACTGAGTGATGTGGGTAATTGTTTGTACAGAACAAGCGTGTTTAGTTGTGTCAGACTGTTTGTCTGACACCCTATGCACTGTAGACTGCCTCCAGAGTAACCCCAAAAGAGTCATATGAAGAAGGGGAGGCTGAGCTTGGACCTGAAATGAGTCAGAGTTGAGTAGACAGCATGGGGAAGAAAAGGCTTTTGGGGGCAAGGGATTGGGGAGGAGCTCTGTGAGTGAAAACTCAGAAGTAGAAAACTGCAGTCTGGATACAGGAACAGAATTTGCATCAGGAAGGAAGTAATTAGTGATAGAGAAGGCGGGGTTAATGTCATGAGTGTGAACCTGAGGGGCTCAGATTTGATACTAGGTAAGTCATGGGGATCCATTAAGGTTTTTGGTTAAGGATGGGGGGTGATTTGAAAGGAATAATTTCAAAAGATTTTCAGGTGAAACTAATGAGACAGTGTTGTTTAGGAATAGACATAAAGCAGTAATGACAGGAGAAGAATTTCATTTGCTATCAGAGGCGAGGAAAGAGGAGTGAATGATGGCTCTGATCTTTGTGGTCTAGAAGTTGGTCAGAAAGAAGACCTGCTTACAGAGGCAGGTGATGATTCAGGCTGCAGAGATGTTAGATGGAGGCAGCTGTGAGATGTCTATGAACAGAGCATTATAGAACATGATGAGAAATTTAGGGGAGAAGTTTTGTTTGAAGGATCATCAGCCTAGGGCTGAGAGCTGCATGGGAGAGATGGACAAATCCTGTTCTCAAGGAGAGAGTGAAAAGTACAGAAGGCTAAGGAGAAAACCTGACCAATGGTGGAGGCAGAAGCAAAACTAGAGAATGGGAGGAGGAATGGTCACAGAGTCAGGGCGGAAACAAAGACAGCAGACAAGCTATGGGGAGGCAGGGAGGAGAGGAGGGCATATTCAGTCATACGTGATGTTGCTTCAAGTGCACAGAGAAAAGGGGCAGAGTAAAGATGAGAGAACTGTAATAACACAGTCACTTTGACATCTGAGAATATAGCTTCACCAAACTGGGAGATTAAGACCTTATTTTAGAACATCTATATCTGTGTCTATATTTTAAAATTTTTATTTTATATTGGAGCATGGTTGACTAACAATGTGTTAGTTTCAGATGGACAGTAAAGTGATTCGGTTACACATGTGCATGCATGTGAAGTTCCTTCAGCTGTGTCTGACCCTTTGCGACCCTATGGAGCCCGCCAGGCTCCTCTGTCATGGGACTCTGCAGACGAGAATACTGGAGTGGGTTGCCAATGCTCTCCTCCAGGGGATCTTCCTGACCCAGGGATCAAACTCATGTCTCCTGCATTGGAAGGCGGAATCTTTACCACTGAGCCACCAGGAAAGCCCTCTAAGTAGGCTAGGGACCTGGAAAAAAAGATATATGTCTTCAGGCTATCAACAGTGATATAAGCAGAAGATGCAGGAGCAGGACAGGGCACTCTTGGGGGTTCTTTATATTATCAAATTAGAGAAACAAAATGCTGTGAGAGGTCGAGGTTATTTAATAATCTGCTACCTAAGGGAGCCAGAGAGTGTATGGAGGCTGGTGTCAAACCATGTATTCAGCTTTTGAGGAAAGCCTTCCAGTTCCAGAGGCTTTTAGTTTTTGTTTGTTGATGTTCTTGAAACTCTTAATAGGAAATATGGCTTGTTTATGACTCTTGGATGTTAACAAATTTAAAAGCACAAAGGTTTTTTTATATACACTAATAATTACATTCAAAGGGATTAAAATTAATTAAATTAAATTTTGATTAAAATTAAAAGAACCAGCATTGCCCAGGGGGGAAAAAAAAAGTGCTCTTAGGAGATAGAGGTTTCATTTCTGTGATATTGGTGATGAACTTACAGTCCTGTCTAATACAGTACTCCCTGGCTCAGCATTAAAGAATCTGCCTGCTAATGCAGGAGCCATGGGTTTAAACCCACGGGAAGGGTCAGGAAGATCTCTTGGAGAAGGAAATGGCAACCCACTTCAGAGGAGCCTAGAGGGCTACAGTCCATAGGGTCGCAGAGTCAGACATGACTTAGTGACCGGAAAAATTCTCTATGACATTAGAGAGTAGCCGAATGTGGTTATTTACTTTTTATTTTTTATTTTTTTTAAGGTTTTTTTTAAATTTTATTTTTACTTTATTTTACTTTACAATACTGTATTGGTTTTGCCATATATTGACATGAATCCGCCATGTGTGTATATGAGCTCCCAATCCTGAATCCCCCTCCCACCTCCCACCCCATATCATCTCTCTGGATCATCCCCGTGCACCAGCCCCAAGCATCCTATATCTTGTATTTACTTTTAAATTCAGTAATTTGATTTATATTCAAACACTTACAAGTTCAGTTCATCAGTCATACTAGCCAAATTCTAAGCTTTTAGTGGACAGTGCAGAGAAAGAACATTCCTATCACCACAGTAAGTTCTGTTAGATAAGAGTGGTATAAGATACAAAACCATCTAAAGCTAGCCTGGTATCATAACCAGATGTGGAGAGCCATATATAGATAATATTTCATTTTAGAGGATACAACAATATTTAAGACTGTGTTTGTGCTTATTAAATCTTGTTGCAATGGGATTTATTTGCTACACAATCTTGGGTTAAATTTTCTTCTATAGTGTAAGTAGCTTTTGCAAATAGCTACAAGCTGTTTTCCAAATAACTGTGAATGGAAGTAAGGGTTAAAAGAAACAGCAAAAAGAGATGTTAGGAGAAGCTTAGAGCATGAATTTCTTGTGACAGGGCAGGCATTACCATGTCTGTGTTTATTCCTCCACCTGACTTCTTTCTGTCCCATACCTAGTTCCTTCCAATTCCTAATAGTACTAAGACACTCTTGGGAGCCCCTTGGATAGCAGGAGATCAAGTTGGTCAGTTCTAAAGGAAATCAACCCTGGATATTCATAGGAAGGACTGATACTGAAACTGAAGCTCCAGTACTTTGGCCACCTGATATGAAAAGCTGATTCCCTGGAAAAGACCCTGATGCTGAGAAGGATTGAAGGCAGGAAGAGAAGGTGTCAATGGAAGATGAGATGGTTGAATGGCATCATTGACTCAATGGACATGAGTTTGAGCAAACTCTAGGAGATAGTGAAGAACAGGGAAGCCTGGCATGCTGCAGTTCATGGAGTCCCAAAGAGTTGGACATGACTGAGCGAATGAACAACAACCAATTCTGAATACTCTGTAAAATGGGTTGCAGCTGAATCTGCCTGTAGGAACCCTGGGCTTGGTCCAGCACATTTTACAGAACAGCTTAGCGGTATAATGGAATTAGGAAGGGGGAGGAAGAAGTGGGGATTCGAGATGTAAGAACAAACTTTCTTTAGTTTTTTTTTTTTTTTAAATTTACAATATTTTATATCCATTCCAGTAATCTTGCCTGGAAAATCCCATGGACAGAGGAGCCTGGTGGGCTACAGTCCCTTGGGTGGCAAAGACTTGGACACAACTCCATGACCAAACAACAAAACAAATATGTTAAAATAATAAGTAAAAATTAACAAAATATAAAGAAATGTATATATATGAAAAATAAGCCAGTGTATACAATTAGAAATTAGTATACAATCCAAACTTTGCTTGAATTATGTAATCACAATTTTATAATTTTTACTCAGTTATTCTTTAATCTTACTTTGATAGTGCTTCTACTAAAATAATTGTAATGAAATTTAATCTAGTTATTTGTTTATTTTTACCACCCATTTTGAAGTAGAGCATTTTCTGTTGGGTAGCAACGGGTGAAGGAGCTCACAGCGGAAGGGGAAAATGAGAAGTGAAAGTGTTAGTCACTTCATCATGTCTGACTCTTTGTGGCCCCATGGACTGAAGCCCACCAGGCTCCTCTGTCCCTGGGATTCTCCAGGCAAGAATACTGGAGTGGGTTGCCATTTCCTTCTCCTTAGCCATCCTACTAGGCATTTAATTGAATATCACTGTGACTTCAACGCATTTCCCTAGTGACAAATGATGTTGAACATCTTTTCATGTATTTCCTTGTAATCTGTATATCTTCTCTGGTGAAGTATCTGTTCCAGTCTTTTGCCCATTTACTTTCAGTGGGTTGTTTACTTTCTTAATATTGAATTTTAAGAGATCTTTTAATATTATGTACGCACAAATTTTTAAAATCAGATGGGTGTCCTGAAAATATTTTCTCCTAGTATATGGCTAAGTCTTTTCATTCTGTTAATAGTGTCTTTTGAAGGTTAGTTCTTAACTGTTATGGAGTCCAATTGTCTTTTTTTCTTTTATGGTTTGTGTTTTACTGTTATACCTAAGAAATCTTTGGGTAACCCCGGATCACAAAGATTTTCTCATTTTCTTCTAAAACTTTCATGATTTTATATATTTCATGTAGGTCCATGACTTATTTTGAGTTAATTTTTCTATAGGGTACAGGTATAGATGAAGACATTTCAAAAATGGATAGCTAGTTGTTCCAGCCCATTTATTGAAAATATGATTCTTTCATCATTGAATAGGTTTTACACTTTTATCAAAGATCAACTGACCTTATATGTGTGGGTCTGTTTTTTGACTTTCTTTTGAGATCCATTGATTTCCATTTCTTTGTTTCTCCAATACCACACTGTCTTGACTACTCTAGCTTTATAAAAAATCTGGAAATAAATTAGTGTTATTTCTCTTTTTAAACATTTATTTTTGCTATTTTATTGCTATTTCATTGCATGTTTTCAAAAAAATTAGAATAAGCTTGATTATTTCCTTAAAACAATTCTGCTGGAAACTATAGGTCATTTTGAGGGAAAACTGACATCTTAATGATACTCATTTTATTACTAAACAGTCATCACATCGAGGAACTAAACATCAGCAGTATATTGGAAAGAAGATATGTTTATTGAAGTATGACTGCTAAATAATTAGGAAATTGTGAACATTTCTGTTTTCCAAGTTTACATATAATATAAATATCAACAAAATAACATGACCTTGTATTGTTGGCTAGGAGAATCAAGAACTATGTGTTCATAAGAAGAGAACAGTGATATCTGCATCTTGCTATAGATTCCCTTCCTAGTGGACTGAAAGATCCATATGTCCTGAGTATAAATTATATACCATACATATTTAGGGGAGCCAGTACATTGTTAAAAAATCATTACTTAAAATATTTTTTTAAAGTGAAATACTCTCTACTCATAAAGGCAAAAACTGGTGCTCTTCTAGGAAATAAATCTAGTTATTATTTTTTTAAGTGCAAAATAGACAAATATTGAGATGATCTTTCATGCAGGTCACTGGCATTGAATATTTCAGTATTTCTAGAGTATTATTGTTTTCCAGTGGCAATTCTATTTGCTGGAATTTTCTATGCATACTTTTTCATTGACAAAGCAAAACACTCTCAGACACAGGGTGGAATTCCTCCACACTGGTAACTTAGAATTTTGTTACCTTTACCTTTGGCCATCAGGCTTCTTCCTGTTGTTCTTGCCCTAAATTCAACTTTCAAAATGCTGCTCCTTGCCAGCTCAGTGTTTTAACCTTCCTCAGCCCATTGGCGGCTTCTTGGCAGAATGTCAAACCTGTCCAGGCAGGACGTCAGGACAGTCCAGATTAAACTAGCTTGATTGAAGAAACACACCAGTGCAAAACAGCAAGATCCTCGTTAATTTTAATTAACAGCTCCAAACAGAGTTGCATAACAAGGTCATTTTCCCTAAATGAATTATTAGATATAATAGAAGAAGTCAACTTCTCCAAGCAGTATTTTTAAACCCCAGGAGTTGGCAAATCTGTCCCAGAGAAAATCTGTCTTTCCAAGGCAGTCCACTCTCGTAAACTTCAGATAGACATTCCCAAAGTCATAATCTTACCTGTTTTTCTCCTCTTTCCCTACGAGTCAAATGACTACAAAGTTCAAAGCCTTTTAGAGGATGCTATGCAGTAATATTTCCTCACCTAGGAGAAAACAATGATTGGAAGAGCCTGAACAGTTTGGAACCATAAGGAGAACAATTTTCCCTTGTAAACTGAGGATATCTTGTGTCTTCCAGAGTATACGAAACAGTGTGTTATCGAGATGTTCATTTGCTTATTTGTTTTATTGACTCTTTTTCTTATTAAAAACTAATTGGGCACATTTTTCATAAATTAGGGTCTCTGGTTTCTTTCAGTTATTTTGTCTTTCGCTTACTTGTGTGTGATGTCTTAATCTTGCCCCAAAGCAATACTGTGTCTATGAAAAGCTTTAATTAATTATGGAATAGGCTTCCCTGGTGACTCAGACAGTAAAGAATCTGCCTGCAATGGGGGAGACTTTAGTTCGATCCCTGGGTCAGGAAGATCCCTGGGTCAGGAAGATCCCCTGGAGGAAGGCATGGCAACCCACCCCTGTATTTTTGCCTAGAGAATTCCGTGGACAGAGAAGCCTGGCAGGCTACAGTATATGGGGTTGCAAAGAGTCGGACATGACTGAGTGACTAACGTTTTCACAGAGAATAGTATTTTTGTAGGCATTTGGGATAGCGCTTTTATTGAAACGCTGTCTAAACACCCATATAAAATTATCAGTAACAAAACGCTAAAAATTTTAACTGAGGCATAGTAAATTGACAGTTTTAAAAACTTTTCTATTAACTATAAGAAAATATTTATAAACCTTCATCATTTGTCTGAAAAAATGTAAATATGCATTAACACTGTTGGCTTCTTTATAATCTGATATCTTAGTGAAGAGATGAAAGTAATATGAAAGAGATGAGAGCTTATCTAGGAAACTCAGATTTGGAGTTACTGTAACAACTCTTGTGAAAAATCAAAACATTGCCAAAAGCAGCTGAAACTGCTGACCTCGCAGCCTGAATCTGAAAGAGGCATGCACTAAGAGCTGCAGGGGCTGAGCTAAACATATGGTATCAGATTACCATTAATCTGGGGAAACAGACCATCAGCAAATTGAGAAAAGAATCTCTTATTTCAGTGACTTATCAAGACTTTGCATTTTCATCCCCACTTTTCCTTTCTCATTTGTCTTCTGGTGTTTGCCTTATCGTCATGTAGGAATACATGGTTTTCATAATGAATGGATTCTCCATTCAAATGTTCATACACATGTTCCCACCAACAACCTGTCAGATTTCAAACTGACACTGACGTATATGTGTATTTTTCTCTATCTGTAGATACAGATACAGCTGTACATCAATAATATTTACTATATAAAATACATATTTATATCATGATATATTGCATATACATGTTCAGTTGTAATATACATTACATATATATATATATATAGAGAGAGAAAGTAGGCAATCTTTTTCTTTTTAATTTATTTTTAACTTATTAAGTAATTTGCTCAAGGTGAATTATAGTAGTATGCAGACTGTAAGGAGATGATATATAGGTTCAGTACAGTTTGGTGATCACAGTTGTTTCACTGTATAAGTTGCTTGAATAAAGCAGTTAATTGTTTTGTTTCTGACCTTTTGACTTCACCAGATGTAACTTTTGAGCTTTTGAGATGCATGGATATGTAAAAATGTAAGGATTTTGTTTCTCTGATTCTGTTATAAGATGATTAAGGAGAAAAGAGGCTGCATTATATTAAGAATAAGATATCCCAATGGTTAATTAATGATTAAAAAAAAAAAAAAAACTAAACCAAACTAACAAATAAATCTGTCTCAAAACATTAAAAAAGTTAATTCAATCAAAGTGAGTTCAATCAGTAGTTCTACAGAAAGTTTCCTTTACATGTGGTATAAAAATATGTATGTGTGTTTTCATTCCCCAACCATCCAAGCATCCAGTATTTACATGTTGTATATCCCTTATCTTATTATGTTGAAACAGACCATTTTGTGTTGTTTCCCCCATCCGACTCTTGAGAATAGGATGTCCCCTCTGGCTTCCGGTGATTAGCTCAGTCCTCAGAGCACCGTAGGAAGACCTTGCAGAACTGGCTGGTGAGCAAAGGGCAAGCAGAATGAAGAGAGCTGTTGAAAGTGGCTGAGAAAGAACATGTTTCTATCACAAGCCACAACCCTTGAGTGATTTGGGGAATGCCAGTGACTGCTCTTGCAGGAGGGCTTTTATACCAACTGCAATGCAGTTCTTTGATATAATTGTCTATGGCTCTAATCTCCCTCCGAATTCTTCTAGACTTATGTATCATTGAATATATATACACATTTTATGTAAGTGTAATTCCCCTTTACTTTTCATTTATTTCTTCTGTCTTTAAAAATACAAAAGCTTTAAGGAGAGACCCTTATAAATTTTATCAGTCTTCTATTTGACTATGTGCCACTACTAAGTGAATATAAATCTTCTGAAGGTTGAGTAAACAGAAAGACCACCAGACTTGTGAAAATTCACTGAAGCCCAGAGAGAAAAAGAGAAAAAGAAAGAGAGGGCAAGGGAGGGGTAAGAGAGGAGAGAGAATATGAATATGGATGTGGGCATCATTATGGAAAAAGAAAATCTGACATCCTATGATTGGAAGTACTGCATTCACATAGAAGACAATTGTTTAATTAATAGAAAATAAATATATTCAGTCATGATTCAGAAACTAAAATCAGAAAACTATGAGGAACATACATGACCCATCCAAGAAATGAACCTATAAAAAAGAACTTTCTACGTGGAGAAAACTAGAAAGAGTGGATCAAAAGCAATAATCAAAGGAAAACTCCATTATGGCAAAAGGATAATCTCATCCTCAAAAGCTAGAACATGCACTGAAATAGGTTATAGACCAACTTTGTGAAAACAAACCACAGCTACATATATTTTTATGAAATCTTTAGAAACCCAGAATCACATAAAAATCAGGAAAAACACATAGAGAAGAAAAATGTTAATGTAGGTTTCTCCAATTCCCCTACAAAGGACATTGATTCTCTTAATTCCTTTGCTATTAAATGTTAGAATATGAAACAATAGAGGTCAAAGGGCAAGATCATGGAGAGGCTGGGGCCAGACTGTCTGGTTTAGAATCCTAGCTTTGCTGAATATTAGTTATTTGAGTTTGAGCCAAGTCCTTATCGTCTTTGTGCCTCATTTTCATCAATAATACAAAAGATAATAAATGCATGCTCTTAGGGTCATTGTTGTAATGGCACCCCACTCCAGTACTCTTGCCTGGAAAATCCCATGGACAGAGGAGCCTGGTAGGCTGCAGTCCATGGGGTTGCGAAGAGTCTGATATGACTGAGCGACTTCACTTTCACTTTTCACTTTCATACATTGGAGAAGGAAATGGCAACCCACTCCAGTGTTCTTGCCTGGAGAGTCCCAGAGACGGGGGAGCCTAGTGGGCTGCTATCTATGGGGCCGCACAGAGTCAGACACTACTGAAGCGACTTAGAAGCAGCAGCAGCAGCAGCAGCATCAGCAGCAAGGTCGTTGTTAGGATTAAGTGAATTAGTATATTTAAAGTAGAAGAGGACCTGAGTCATAGTAAGCAAATCATGTGTTCTTTTTCTTTTTCTTTCCTCCCCACCCCCCTTCGCTTCTCTGAACACTCTTCTCCTCCTCCTTGGTTGCTGTTTTTATTAGAGAGCTTTGAAAGAATTTTATACCCAGTCAAGTTATCAATATGTGAAGGCAACAGAAAGTCATTTTTTGATACACATGGGTTAAAATAGTGTCCAGGCAACTTCAAAAAAATAATCCAAAAACTTGAGTCAAGATGATGCAAACTGTGTCAAAGATCAGAAGGGAAATAGTGTCTGCAAAGGGGCAGGAGTCTAAATTATTAGTAAAAATTACTAGACTAAATTATTAGCCTAATAATTTTTAAAGTACCACATGGATTACACAATTTGGTTTCCATTTAAAACACACAGTTTCTATTGTATAAGACATTAAAAAAAGAAAAATACAGGAATCTTAACTTAAATGATGACCTATAAATCGCTGAGGATTTGAAAGCAAAGGCACAAAGTATTTACTTCTTCAGTGGTAGTTAACAAATAACTACTTTGCCCCTAAGTCTTATGGTTGAAAACTGAAAGTGTTAGTCGTTCAGTCATGTCCAACTATTTGCCACCCTGTGGACTGTAGCCCACCAGGCTCCTCTATCCATGGAATTCTCCAGGCAAGAATACTGTAGTGGGTAGCCAGTCCTTTCTTCAGGGGATCTTCCCAACCCAAGGACTGAACCCAGGTCACCTGCATTGCAGGTGGATTTTTTACCATTGAGCCACCATTTTTATGACTATCTCTGGAAACCTGAAGGTAATATGTAAGGAATAAGCATAGATTTTCTTCTTTCCAAAATAAGGATTGTAAATAGCAGCAACGCCCCACCCCCCCCACCAAATTCCCCAAACCAAACTCAAACTATTCAGCAAAAGTAAATAGGGAAAAATCAGGAATCAAATGTTTTAAGAACAAAATGAAAATACATTCTTATAGAAACATGTCCACGTATTAGTAAGATTATTAAATTTATACTAGTTAAGTATCTTCATGAAAGAGAAAATCCACTGATATGCTACTTATAATTTGCTCACCTAAAACATACATTTGGAAATACAAGCCAAAAGAAGTATATAGAAGTATACTTCTAAATACAGAAGTATATAGAAAAATGTCTAATAATAAGTGACTAAATGTTAACAGTGGTTATATCTGGATGATATTACAGATAATTATTCATGTTCCTTTTTATATATTTTCAAAAATTTTTAGATAAGAAAGAGCAAGGAGAGAATTGCTAAACAAATGTGTAGAAGAGAATGCTTTGAAAAGTACCTTTTATGAATTATTCTTATATTTTTAATAGTAAGTAAATAATGTTTATTGAAACTACATTTCTCTATTATCTTCTCTCCACAAGGCCTATAAGACACTGAACATGACTGAAAAAATAGCAGCCAAATAATCACATTTCTCTCTTATACTCTTAAATTTTAGTATTTATATAAAACTCTATATATTAATATTAGAAACATTTTCACAATTATTACCTTATTTAACTTTCACAATATTTCTCTGAAAAAGGTGATACTACAGTCCTCAATCTATAGGAGAAGGAAGATGAAAACTTAACTACCTAAGGACATACAGATAAAATCCTGAGCTCTTTCTTGTATTCCACCTGTATTGTTTATGCAGGTAGTTGAAGTCCTCTTGAGTTTTTATTAGAATCTCGTATCACATGTTATTACTCTTGTGTATATATATCTAGGAAAGATAGAGTAACATATTAAAAAACTCAATGACTAACACAAAGTTGTGATTCCCAAGAAAAATTCATATTCATTTTGTTTTATTTTACTTTGGGCTACCAGGTTTGAGGCACATAGAATCAACCTATGGTTGTACATTTACACCTATTATCTTTTTCTTTTTAAGGCAATTTGTTTTTACAATAGTTTTAGATTCACAGCAAAATTGAGAAGTAGGTATGACATCTATTGTCTTAACATGTCTCTATAAGCTGTAAGTCACACTGGACTGTTTGCCCTTTTGTGACTGAATTTAACATTCAATTTGTTTGAGACTTTAGGCTCCATGTAAAACTCAGCCGGGTATTAATGGAAGAGTCGCTGGGTATTGAAAGTGAGTGTATTCAGCATTTTGTCTGGGCTAGAAGTCAATCAGACTGCAATCATTCATTAAGACTCCTGCAAGCAACAGCCACTGTGCTCTGCCAACATTCATCAAGTTAAGGGCCAGGAAATGTGAGTGCCAGGGCAGATCTCAGAGAGACAGCACAAAAGTCAGCTCGTCTCAATTACAACACGGCAATGGCCATCTTCCTCAGATCTACACACTCACAAGGAAATCTGAGAGGCGATTCAGACCTTTTCCATTGGGTTCATTCTCAGCAGGCATATCCTATAAGAAACAAACCTGGGTACTTATTTTCTTGTTCTTGATTTTCCCAAGAATGATTGGAACACAGGGCCAATGCCTTGCTGACTTAAGAAATCAAAGAAGCAAGAATGAAGATGAGTCTTGAATATTGGGGTCACATTGAGAGGGGATACTGAAGTGACAACATCCAACAGCTTTTTAGGAAAACAGTTAAAACCTTCGCTCTGCATCTTGCTAACTCTGTACTCCTAGACAAGTTCTTTATTTTTTCTACTTTTAAGAATACTTCTCTGTAAGCTATCTACTCCATGGGGTTGTCATAAGAAATACACAGAAAAATGTAAAGTACTGGGCAAAAGGGTACACAGTAGGTGGTAGCTGTTATGGCAAGGGTAAAATACACTGAGGTTTAGATCCCCTTCATCTGAAATCTGGATGTGGCTAGCTGTATTTTTTAAGAGTCAGAGAGAGAGTTAAACTTTGAAAGCAAATGATGGTGATCAGAGGGAAGTAAGCACGAGAGACTCCTTAGAGACTCTTCAATTCTCCTGGGTCTCATTAGGAAACAAGAGTGATATATGCATCTCACCTAAGCCTAAAGAAATGTTTGAAGCTCATCTGTCAGCATGGTGATATCCCGAACAACTACTGAAAACAAATGGAGCTTTTATAAGTCCGAGATGTTTTGACAATGGAGGAAATGACTAGAAGCAGTCTTAACTTTTTGGAATGCTCTCTCATCTCCATGGTTTCTGTGGCGTGCACGTAAATGCCTAATGTGTTATGAGGTGGATGGATTGTATGAACTCAACTGCTTATTTCCTTTTCCCCACAATTACATGTAAATCTGATGTAGTTACTTGTAGATGAAAATGATATAATGTTGACGTGAAATCTATTATTCACACGGCCACATGCCTCATACCTGTTCACACTGTAATTTACAATGTATCAGCACATGGCCTGCGTCATTCCTGGAACAGTCACGTAGCGGTGAGAATTCGAGTTGAATGCATGGCCTGTTTCTACCTCTGCGTGTGAGGAAAGCCCGCCGTACAAGTCACAGTTGGAGTTTCCTCTTTCACTCAGAAGCCTATGGCATGCAAGCCTGTAATTCTGGAATGCATGACTCCATGGGTGAGGAATTGGAGTCTTGCTTCAAGGACTGGGCTCAGTGTTACTGTACGGCACATGGCCACAGCGTTGCTGGGAAACAAGGGCTTGTTTTCCCGCTGCTGGGATCCCCACTTCTGCTTCCCTAGACGCGTGTTACATAGTTGATCTGTGTGGCGTGTTCTAATTCTGTTTGAGGAGAGCGGCTGCCAGCAACCCAAGCATGGCAAGAGGGGTTTTGGTTATATAGTATATGCCTCTTTTGTTACAAGGTTGAGGAATAGTACACATCTCCCTTTATAAAGATGTGCCATCTGGTTGCTATTGAACCAGTCTTGCTTCACTGCCACCTGTTCAAGAATCTCCAACCGCTGGCCCCTGTCCCATTCTTCAGCGGGTGTCCTAAGTTTCATCTCTGAGGAGTCAGTGTAAAAGTAGCTGAGAGGATAAAGATATGACGTATGTGCCACCAAGGATGGTTTTACTGGAAACGTATTTCAAGTTAGCCTGACAGAGGAAGTTGCTTACTAATTCAACGTGCATGTGACAACTTCGTTTAGGTCATTGGTCATTTCGGCCCCAAAGACACAAATCTAGACCTACTCTCATACACTGTCCTGTGGGGAATTAGAGCTATTTTCACATGATGAGCTTAGCAGAGGTTGTGGTTGGAGGGGGAAAAAAAAAATCTTAGCACGTTATACTACCTAAGAAAAGCACTATCACATAAACAGATATTTTCAAATTGTCTTTTCCTGCTGTTTTGAAAGTATTAGAAGTGTTTTGTTCTACCCTCAGATCGCCATGCTCAGTATAGCGGCACTGTAGGGGGCCTTTCTGCTTCTTTTACTCACTTCTACGCTTTCGCAACCTTCCTTTTAGTGGTTGAAAATTTTCTATCAATACCTTTTAACATGCCAGGTGCAATAAAATTGTTTATGGATTATACATGAAGAATATAACAAATTTAAAATTATTAAGGGCTGAAAAATATTTGATAGCTGGCTTGGGAGTAGGTGGAGTTTAAATAAATTTTTTTAGTCGAAGTATAGTTGATTTACAATATTGTGTTATTTTTGAGTGTATAGCTTCAGACTCCTTTCCATTATAGGTATTACAAGATATTGAGAAGAAGGAAATGGCAATCCACCCCAGTATTCTTGCCTGGGAAATCCCATGGACAGGGGAGCCTAGTGGGCTACAGTCCATGAGGTCACAGAAGAGTCTGACATGACTGAAGAGGCTTAGCACAAGATACTGAATATAGCTCCCTGTGTTACATAGTAAATTCTTGTTGTTTATTTGTAGTAGTGTGTGTCTGTTAATACCATACTCCTAATTTATCCCTCCCCTCTTTGGCCTTGTGGTAACTGTAAGTTTGTTTTCTATGTCTCTGTTTCTCTTTTGTAAATAAGTTGATTTGTATTTTTTTTAATTTCACATATAAGTGATATCATATCAATAATAATATTTGTCTTTGACTTACTTCAGTTAGTATGATAATTTCTAAGTCCGTTCATGTTGCTGAAAATGGCATTATTTCATTTTTTATGGCTGAGTAATAGTTCATTGTGTGTGTGTGTGTGTGTGTGTGTGTGTGTGTGTGTGTGGCTTCTTCATCCATTTATCTGTTGATGGAAAGTTAGGTTGCTTCTAAGCCTTGGCTATTGTGAACAGTGTGGCTATGAACATTGAGGTGCATGTATCTTTTCAAATTAGAGTTTTTGTCTTTTCTGGATATATGCCCAGGAGTGGAATGGCTGTATCATATAGTAACTCTATTTTCAGTTTTTTAGGAACCCCCTTTTTCCGTAGTGGCTGCATCATTTTACACTCCCACCAGCAGCGTAGGAGGGCTCCTTTTCTTTATACTCTCTCCAGCATTTATTATTTGTAAACTGTTTGATGATAGTCATCCTGACTGGTGTGAGATGATACCACATTTTAGATTTGATTTGCATTTCTGTAATAATTTGCATCTCCTCAGGTGCATGTTGGCTATCTGTATATCTTCTTTGGAGAAATGTCTGTTTAGGTCTTCTACCTGGTTTTTTATTTATTTTTTTGTTTGTTTGATATTGAGTTGTATGAGTGGTCTGTATATTTTGGAAATTAAGCCTTTGTCTCTTGCATCACTTGCAAATATTTTCTCCATGTCTGTAGGTTGTCTTTTTGTTCTGCTTACGCTTTCCTCCACTGTGGGAAAGCTTGTATGTTTAAGTCCCATTTGTTTAGTTTTGCTTTTATTTATTTTACCTTGGGAAACTAAGAAAATATTACTATAATATATGCCTGAGAGTGTTTTGCCTACGTTCTCTTCTAGGATTTTTATGGTGTCATGTCTTATATTTAAGTATTTAAGCTATTTTGAGTTTATTTTTGTGTACGGTATGAAGATGTGTTCTAACTTCATTGATTTACATTGATTCTTCTGCTTTCCCAAAGACTGCTTGTTGAAGAGATGATCTTTTCTTCATTGTACATTATTTCTTCCTTTGTTGATGATTAATTGACTTTAGGTGTGTGGATTTGTTTCTGGGCTGGCTAATCTGTTTTGTTGATTTCTATGTCTGTTTTTGTGCCAATACCATGCTATTTTGATTACTGTAGCTTTGTAGTGTTGTCTGAAGTCTCAGAGCATTAGGGCTTCCAGCTTTGTTCTTTTCCCTCAGAACTGCTTTGACAATTCTGGGCCTTTAGTAGTTCCATGCAAATTTTAGGATTATCTGTTCTAGTTCTGTGAAAAATGCCACGAGGTACTTGATAAGGATTGCATTAAATCTGTAGTTTGATTTGTGTAGAATGGCCATTTCAGCAATATTAATTCTTCTAATTCAAGCGCATGGAGTATCTTTCTATTCCTCTGAACCATCTTCTGTTTCCTTTATCAGTGCTTTATAGTTTCCAGCATATACATTTTTCAATTCCCTGGTTCAGAGGAGGAAACGGCAACCCACTCCAGTATTCTTGCCTGGAGAATTCCATGGACAGAGGAGCCTGGTAGGCTACCGTCAATGAGGTCACAAAGAGTCGGACATGGCCCACTAACACTCCCTGGTTTGGTTTATTCCTAGGTATGTTTTGGATGCAATTTAATTGGGATTTTTTTTTTTAAACTTTCTGATATTTCAGTGTTAGTGGAAATAACAGCAACTGATTTCTGTATATTGATCTTGTATCCTGTTATCTTGCTGAATTCATTAATGAGTTCTATTTTAGTGTGTGTGTTCTCTAGGGTTTTCTATATAGAATATCTTGTCTTCTACATACAATGACAATTTTACCTCTTCCCTCAGATTTGGATAGAGGAGGTGGAGTATTGACTTGCAGTGTTTGATGATTTCCAGGGTGTAAATACTCCCTCTGTGGCTGATTTCAAGTTACCATCCCGATGTCACTGAACACAATTGGGAAGAAATGGGTACAAATGAATCTCTGTATGAGCTGGCTTCAACACACCATGGCTGCTAGATGTTAATAGGATTTCAGGAAGAAATTATTCATAGTTTTAAAAAATTGGGGAACATTGGGTGAAGTTAAACATATGTGGGAAATTTTAAAACATTCAAAACATTAATTTACATTTTGAAATCCTAGGACATTTTTTCAGAGAAGGCAATGGCACCCCACTCCAGTACTCTTGCCTGGAAAATCCCATGGATGGAGAAGCCTGGTAGGCTGCAGTCCATGGAGTAGCTGGGAGTCAGACACGACTGAGCGACTTCACTTTCACTTTTCACTTTCATGCATTGGAGAAGGAAATGGCAACCCACTCCACTGTTCTTGCCTGGAGAATCCCAGGGACGGGGGAGCCTGGTGGGCTGCCGTCTCTGGGGTCGCACAGAGTCGGACACGACTGAAGTGACTTAGCAGCAGCAGTAGCAGCAGCAGGACATTTTTTATAAATCATTTGACACCTATTGACATGAGTGGGACACTAGTGTGCTAGGAAACACAATTTAGAAAATGTATAAGCTAAAGCTTTCTCTGTTTTTAGTATTTTAAACTTTGTGGTTCTTTTAAGTTACAAAAGCAATATCAACTCAAATGAATAAATCAGCAATAAAAATATGACATTATATTCTCTCTTTTAATTCCATTTCCCTGAATTACTAAGTGATAAGGGCTTGATGGAATTCTAGTTGAGCTATTTCAAATCCTAAAAGATGATGCTGTGAAAGTGCTGCACTCTATATGCCAGTAAATTTGGAAAACTCAACGGTGGCCACAGGACTGGAAAAGGTCAATTTTCATTCCAATCCTAAAGAAAGGCAATGCCAAAGAATGCTCAAACTACCACACAATTGCACTCATCTCACATGCTAGTAAAGTAATGCTCAAAATTCTCCAAGCCAGGCTTCAACAATATGTGAACTGTGAACTTCCAGATGTTCAAGCTGGTTTTACAAAAGGCAGAGGAACCAGAAATCAAATTGCCAACATCCGCTGGATCATTGAAAAAGCAAGAGAGTTCCAAAAATCATCTATTTCAGCTTTATTGACTATGCCAAAGCCTTTGATTGCGTGGATCACACTAAACTGTGGAAAATTCTGAAAGAGATGGGAATACCAGACCACCCGACCTGCCTCTTGAGAAACCTGTATGCAGGTCAGGAAGCAACAGTTAGAACTAGACTTGGAACAACAGACTGGTTCCAAATAGGAAAAGGAGTACGTTAAGGCTGTATATTGTTACCCTGCTTATTTAACTTCTATGCAGAGTACATCATGAGAAAGGCTGGGCTGGAGGAAGCACAAGCTGGAATCAAGATTGCCGGGAGAAATATCAATCACCTCAGATATGCAGATGACACCACCCTTATGGCAGAAAGTGAAGAGGAACTAAAAAGCCTCTTGATGAAAGTGAAAGAGCAGGGTGAAAAAGTTGGCTTAAAACTCAATATTCAGAAAACTAAGATCATGGCATCTGGTCCCAACACTTCATGGGAAATAGATGGGGAAACAGTGGAAACAGTGTCAGACTTTATTTTTTGGGGCTCCAAAATCACTGCAGATGGTGACTGCAGCCATGAAATTAAAAGATGCTTACTCCTTGGAAGAAAAGCTATGACCAACCTAGACAGCATATTCGAAAGCAGAGACATTACTTTGCCAACAAAGGTCTGTCTAGTCAAGGCTATGGGTTTTTGCAGTAGTTACGTATGGATGTGAGAGTTGGATTATAAAGAAAGCTGAGTGCCGAAGAATTGATGCTTTTGAACTGTGGTGTTGGAGAAGACTCTTGAGTGTCCCTTGGACTGCAAGGAGATCCAACCAGTCCATCCTAAAGGAAATCAGTCCTGAATGTTCATTTGAAGGACTGATGTTGAAGCTGAAATTCTAATACTTTGGCCACCTGATGTGAAGAACTGACTCATTTGGAAAGACCCTGATGCTGGGAAAGATTGAAGGCGAGAGGAGAAGTGGATGATAGAAGATGATATGGTTGGATGGCATCACCAACTCAATGGACATGAGTTTGAGTAGACTCTGGGAGTTGGTGATGGACAGGTGGCCTGGCATGCTGTGGTTCATAGGGTTGCAAAGAGTTGGACACGACTGAGTGACTGAACTGAACTGAACTGAACTGAAGGGCTTAATGTTTGTCATTTTATCCTTTTATCATATAAAATTATACAAATTAGGTCTACATATGTAATAGAAGTTCCCCATTACTTTTATTTAAATTGAGATATAATTGACATGTAGCATTAGTTTCAGGTCATAATTCCATTCTTGTATATATCATACAATGATCACCTGAATAAATTAACATCTGTCACTACTCATGGTTACAATTTATCTTTTAATGAGAACTTTTAAGATCTACTCTCTTAGCAACCTTTAAATATGCATTGTCTTTAAAAAAAAAACACATTATTCTGCCACTTAAAATATTTTAGCTTTCTTATTGTAAATAAAACATAATATTAGCAAACTTCAGAGAACAAGCGAGGGACTTAGTACAGTGGTTCTCAAATTTTAGCATGCATCCTTAAACCTGGAGGGACTGTCAAAGCACAGACTGCTTGGTCCCATATTGAGAATTTCTGATCCAGTCTTCAATCTTAGTCTCTGAGGATTCTGTGTAAAAGTAGCTGAGAGAAGATAAAGGAATGACATATGTGCCAGCAAGGATGGTGTTTATTGGAAACATATTTCAAACTAGAGGAAGTTGGGCTGAGGTCTGAAAATCTGCATTTCTAACAAGTTCCCAGGTGATGCTGACGCTATCTGGGATCACAGTTGGAAAACCTTAAGTTTAGTGAATTATTTATAAGATCAACACCTTATAACCACAATTTAGGTGAAAAATAGAACTTTCCTGTCATAGCCCATTCTAACAAGAGTTCCTATCTCCCTTCTGGTAACCACTATTCTGACTCTGAGGGTAATCACTTCCTTGTGTTGCTCCATGTTTTTTCCCTTATGAATATATTTTTTGAACAAATTGGGATCATCTGTACACACTGTTTGTACATGTCACAACATAGTGTATTCCCATGTCAGCAAATGCTAATCTGTATTATTTTTCACAGTAATGAATTTTATTTTTATGGAGGAGTTTTAAGTTCATATAAAAATTGAGTGGAAAGTACATAAGAATTGCCTTATAACTCCTGCCTCTGCCCTCCTTCCCAAGAACCCCAACTCAGTCACTATCAATATTTCTCACTGGAATGGTACATTTGTTACCAAAGATGAACCTATATTGACACATCATTATCAAATATAGTCCATAATTTCCACTGGGGTTTGCTCTTGATGTTGTACCTTCTATGGCTTTGGACAAATTTATAAAGACATGTATCAGTTCAGTTCAGTCCCTCGGTTGTGTCCGACTCTTTGTGACCCCATGAATCGCAGCACACCAGGCCTCCCTGTCCATCACCAACTCCCGGAGTTCACTCAGACTCGTGTCCATCGAGTCAGTGATGCCATCCAGCCATCTCATCCTCTGCCGTCCCCTTCTCCTCCTGCCCCCAATCCCTCCCAGCATCAGAGTCTTTTCCAATGAGTCAACTCTTCGCATGAGGTGGCCAAAGTACTGGAGTTTCAGCTTCAGCATCATTCCTTCCAAAGAACACCCAGGGCTGATCTCCTTTAGAATGGACTGGTTGGATCTTCTTGCAGTCCAAGGGACTCTCAAGAGTCTTCTCCAACACCACAGTTCAAAAACATCAATTCTTTGGTGCTCAGCCTTCTTCACAGTCCAACTCTCACATCCATACATGACCACAGGAAAAACCATAGCCTTGACTAGACAGACCTTTGTTGGCAAAGTAATGTCTCTGCTTTTGAATATGCTATGTAGGTTGGTCATAACTTTTCTTCCAAGGAGTAAGCGTCTTTTAATTTTATGGCTGCAGTCACCATCTGCAGTGGTTTTGGAGCCCCCCCAAATACAGTCTGACCCTGTTTCCACTGTTTCCCCATCTACTTCCCATGAAGTGATGGGGCCAGATGCCATGATCTTCGTTTTCTGAATGTTGAGCTTTAAGCCAACTTTTTCACTCTCCACTATACCCCATTGTAATTTCATACAGAATAATTTCACTTCCCTAAAAATCCTCTTTGCTCTGCCTACTCTTGCTGGCTTTCCTTTTACCCCTTGGCAATGACTGTTTCTTAATAGTTTGTCTTTTTTGGAATATCATATAGCTGGAATTATGCAGGATGTGGCCTCTTCAGATTGGCTTCTTTCACTTAGTAATGTCTTTAAAATGTAAAATTTCTACATGTCTTTCCCTGCCTGGAGAGCTCATTTATTTTTCAGTGCTGAATAATATTCTATTGTGTGGATGTACCACAACATATTCATCTATTTACCTACTGAAGAACATTTGGTTACTTCTAAGTTTCAGCAATTATGAATAAAGCTGCCATAAACACATGTGGGAATTACTTTTGTGTGTGTGGTGTGTGCAGACATAAATTTTCGCTTTATTTGGCTAGCCACCAAGGAGTGCAATTGCTGAATACTTTGGTAAGATTATGTTTAGTCTTGTAAGAAACTGCCAAAATAACTTTCAAAGTGGCTACACCATTTTGCATTCCAACCAATAATAAGTGAAAGTTCCTATTGCTCCACATCATCACCAGCATTTGACATCTACTGTCAATGTTTTGGGTTTTGGTCATTCTAATAGATGTGTAATGAAGTCTCTGTGATTTAGTTTGCGTTTCCCTGATGACACAGAATATTGAACACCTTTTAGGTGCTTATTTGATATCAGTGTCTCTTCTTTGGTCAGGTGTCTGCCAAGATATTTTGCTCATTTGTAATCAGGTTGTTCTCTTATTGTTGAATTTTAAGAGTGCTCTCTCTATTTTGGATAACAGCCATTTACAAACACTTTTTTTTTCCAGTTTGTGTCTTGTCTTTTCATTCTCTTGACAGTCTTCGACAGGGTAGAAACTGTTAGTTTGTCTAGAGTCCAGTTTATCAATTATTTATTTCACAGATCACATTTTGGTCTTGTCCCTAAAAAGGCATTGCCCTAGGCAAGGTCATCTAGGTTTTCCCGTTTTTTTTCTGGAAGTTTTATACTTTTGCCTTTTACATGTAGGTCTGTGATCCATTTTTCATTCATTTTTGTGAGTAGGTGCCAAGTCTGTATTTAGATTTGCTTTTTTTTTCTTTTTTGCATGAGGATATCTAGTTAGTCCGGCATCATTTGTTGAAAAGACACTATCTTTGCTTCATTACATTGCCTTTGCTCCTTTGTGGAAGAGCAGTTGACTATATTTCTGTCGGTCTATTTATAGGCTTGCTATTCTGTTTCATTGATCTTTTTTGCAAATACCACACTGTCTTGACTAATATAGCTTGAAGTCAGGTAGTGTCAGTCTTCTGCCTTTGTTTTATCCTTTCAATATTGAGTTGAGTATCCTATTTCTCCTCTCAATATAAACTTTAGAATCAGTTCATTAGTATCCAGGAAATAACTTCCTCAATTTTATTTGGAATTGTATTAAATCTAGAAGGCAAATTGAGAATATCTGACATCTTGACAATATGTAGTCTTCCTATCTATGAACATGGAATATCTCATTTATTTAGCTGTTCTTTAATATCTTTTATCAGAATTTTGTAGTTTTCCTGCTATGGATCTGAAACATATTTTGTTAGAATTATACTTAAGTGTTTCATTTTGTGGGATGCTAATTTAAATGGCTCTGTGTTTTTAATTCCAGGTTTTAATAACTTGTTCATTGCTGGTATACAGAAGAGTGACTGTGCTTTGTGTATTAACTTTGTAGCCTGTGAAAATACTATACTCATCTAATTGGTTCCAGATGTTTTCTGTCCATTTTTACAGCTGTTCTATATAGACGATTATGTCATCTGTGAACAAAGATGGTTTTATTTCTTCCTTTCTCACTTTTGTGTTTCCTCCTTCCCAATCTTTGTGTTTGGGAGGGAGGAGATGCTGTGTATATGGTAGATATACACATCCATACACACACACACAGGCTTCCCAGCTGGCTCAGTGGCAAAGAATCTGCCTGCTAACGCAGGAGACACAGAAGATGCGTGTTTGTTTACTGGGTCAGGAAGATTTCCTGGAGGAGGAAATGGCACCCCACTCCAGTATTCTTGCCTGAAATTGGAAAGAGAAGCCTGGTGGGCTACAGAGCATGGGGTCTCAAAGTTTTACATGACTGAGTGACTAAACGACATCAAATAAGTAAATACATATACACACACACATATTTTCTTTTCTTATTGTACTAGATTAGCCATGAATTATGGTATGATATTGAAAAGCAGTAGTCAAAGGGGAAAAACTTGCCCTTTTTCTAACCTTAGTGCAAAAGCTTCAAGTTTCTCACCATTTAATTGTAGTTTTTTTCATAGATATTCTTTATCAAGTTGAGGAATTCTGAGAGATTTTATCATGAATAGGTATAAGATTTAATCATATGCTTTTCCTCCAGCTGTTGATATGATTATATGATTTTTTTTTCTTTACTTGGTTGATGTGGTTATTTAATTTATTTTTAGATGTTGAACCCAGTCTTTCCTTGCTGGGATAAATCTCACTTTACCTACTATCTATAATTTTATCCCAGTTTATCATGGAGGACAATTCTTTTAACACATTGTTGGGTTTGATTTGCTAGCATTTTGTTAAAGGATTTTTGCACGTATGTGCAAAAGACATATCCCGTGAGAGATATTGCTCTCTGGTTTTCTTTTCTTGAATGTCTTTATTTGGTTTTGGTGTTTAGACTAATTCTGACCTCATAGAATGAGTTAGGAACTATTCCCTATGCTTCAATCAGCAAGTTAACTTTCTGGCGTGTGCTCTTTTCCTAACTTGTAGCTGGTCAACTTATCGGGGTGTGCTTACATAGCCTTTCTTCAGTGTATTCATGGAGACTCTTCGTGACCCCATGAATTGTAGCCACCAGGCTTCTCTGTCCATGGGATTTCCCAGGCAAGAATACTGGAGTGCATTGCCATTTCCTTCTCCAAGGGATCTTCCCGACCCAGGGATGGAAACACGTTTCCTGCTGAGGCACCAGGAAAGCCCTACAGAGGGACAGAGAAATAGAGACTTACATCCTGTTCTTATAAGGCTATTAATCCTATCAGATTAGGACCCTCAACCTTATATCTTTAACCTTAATTAATTCCTCACATCTCCATTTGCACATGTAGTCACATTGGGTGTTTGGGCCTCATTGTATGAATTTCACAGGGACACAGTTTAGTCCAGGGTACATTCACTGATTCCTTCTCCAATGCTCTTACTTTCTTTATGGAGATCCAAGTGAATGAATTATATCGTTTTTATTCTCTATGAAGATTTTAACTTTTTTGTGCAAGGCAGATCTATTGGCAACAAATTTTCTCAATATTTGTCTGAGAAAGTCTTTATTTCTCTTTCACTTTTAAAGGATAATTTCACAGGAAAGATCATTTCACAGAAGGCAAATGTCTAGGTTTTTGGTTATTTCCTCTCAAAACTTGAAATATTTCATTTCATCCTCATTTTGCTTGCATGGTTTCTGAGGAGAGCCAAGCCTAAACTCTTACCTTTTCTCCTTTATAAGTTGTGCTTTCCTCTGACTTTCTCCAAAACTTTTCCCTTTATCATTGATTTTCTGTGGTTTAAATATGCTATGCCTCAATGAAGCTTTCTCTGCATGTATCCTGCCTGTAGTTCTCTGAGCATCTTGACTATGTGGGTTGGCATCTGACATTAATTTAGGACAATTCTGAGTCCTTATTATCTCGAGCACTGTTTCTGTTCCTCTCTCCCTTTCTTCTCCAGTATTCCCAACATACATGTCCCACAGGTTGTAGCTGTCCTAGTTTTGGGGTTCCCTCTTCTGTCTTGTTTTTTTCAGCCTTTTATCTCTTTGCTTTCCAGTTTCAAAAGTTTATATTATCATATCTTCAAGCTCAGAGATTTTTTTCCTTAACCATGCTCAGTCTACTAATGAAAGCACTTATAAAAGACGTTCTCCATTTATGTTACTCTGGTTTTAAATTCTAGCATTTCTTTTTGGGATCTTCTGTAGGATTTCCATCTCTCTGCTTGCATTATCTGTTATTACAAGCTGTGTAATTTCCTAATGAAAACCCTTAGCATATTCATCATAGTTAAAAATATATATATTGGTCTGAAGATTTCAACATTCCTGCCATATCTGACTCTGGCACTTGTTCAGTCTCTTAAACTGTACTATTTGCCTTTTAGTAACTTGTAATTGTTTCTTGAAAGTTTGTCATGATGTACTGAGTAAAAAGAACTGTGACAAATAGCCTTTACTGATATAGTACTAAGGTGTTGGGGAGAGAATCCTGTTTTATTATTTATAATTTATATGATTTATATAATTTAAAATCTTATGATTTATAATCATAAATCTTATGATTAGGTCTCAGTCTTTTGGTGAGTCTGTGTCACTGAATGCAAATTTCACTGGAGCTTCTCAGTTGCTTTTCCTCCCTTAGGTGGGACAGGATGACTAGAGGAGGCTAACATTGAGTTTGGTAAACTTCCAGCAGGTTATGCTTGGATGAAATAGTTTCTCCTGAGGGCAGGCCTTGTTAAGAAGAAAAGAATGCTCTGGCATATTTCAAAATTGTTACTGTTATCCTCTTCATGCTGGAAGCACAGTGGGGGATTTTCTCTGATATTCCAAGGACCTTGTTGAGCTCCTGAGAGCAACATTGATGAAAGTGTGGAAGACTCCATGGCTGGTTTCCCTGGAGTTTTCTATTCTCTGCATTGTCTACACTGAACTTCCAACAGTATGTCGTTTATAGCTCAGGTTTTCTTGCTCCAGCACTGGTCTCTCTGGACTTCTCTGCTCATGAGTTTCTGCTCTAGTGGGTTGTGAGTCTCTGTATCTGCTCATCTGTCTCTCCAAATTTGGGGACAGCAGTTTGCCCTGTGACCCCACTTTTCAGTGGCTCTGAGAAGAGTTGTTGATGTTTCAATTTGCTCAGCTTTTTATTTGTTTTTAGGATGGAGTGGTTGCTTTTTTTCTTTTTAAATTTGGCTACATTGGGTCTTAGTTGTGGCCCATGGGATCTTCCTCGCATCATGTAGGATCTTTCACTGCAGTCTGTGGGCTCAGGAATTGCGGCGTACAGACTCTCTAATTGTGGCATGCAGGTTCTATAACACACAGAAGTTGTGGTGTGTGGGCTTAGTTGCCCCAAGGCAAGTGGGATCTTAGTTCCTCAACTGGCTATCAAACCTGTGTCCCCTGGATTGCAAGGCAGATTCTTAAGGACTGGACTGCCAGGGAAGTCTCTGAAATGGTTACTGTAAAATAAGCTCATTATATGCTGAACTGGAAACTGGAATTCTGCTTCATGTTTTTATCACCCAAATATGAATCCATAGGGACTAATTGAGCAAGCTTGCTTAAAAAAAAATTATTTGTCTTTTAAATCCATAGAAAGTATTTGTAGAAGAAGAATCCCAGATATTTCACCTGTTCAGTTCAGTTCAGTCGCTCAGTCGTGTCTGACTCTTTGAGACCCCGTGAATTGCAGCACAGCAGGCCTCCCTGTCCATCACCAACTAGAGGAGTTCACTCAAACTCATGTCCATCAAGTCGGTGATGCCATCCAGCCATCTCATCCTCTGTTGTCCCCTTCTACTCCTGCCCTCAATCCCTCCCAGCATCAGGGTCTTTTCCAATGAGTCAACTCTTCGCATCAGGTGGCCAAAGTATTGGAGTTTCAGCTTTAGCATCAGTCCTTCCAATGAACACCCAGGACTGATCTCCTTTAGAGTTTTCTTAATCTGGATCTTCTTGATTTCATAATGTTGGTGCAGTTTAACATAGTCATCTGCCTCTAGCTGAAAAATAGCACATTGATTTTTCTTGCAAACTGGCAGCTGGATCCACAGCTTTGATCAGACCCACATCTAATAACCTTGGCAAGACTATTAGTGGCTGTGAATTTTTTCAGCAGGAGGCAGATAAAGTCTGATTTTTGTTCTATTTTTTATAACTTTTATTGTGGTATAATTTATATACAATAAATTCACCAATTTAAAATGTAATATTTGATGGGTTTTGATAAATATGTACAGTCAAGAAACTGTCACAATGATGGCACTGAACATTTCTATCACTCCAAAAGTTCCCTATATCTCTTTCCCTATAGCAGTCAACCTCCTCTGCCCATTCACTCTCTCCTGAAAAGCATTCATCCTCATTACTATAGTTTTGCCTTTTACATAATTTCAAATAAACAGACTACTACACTATTAGCCTTCTGTGTCTATATTCTTTCACATTACATGATATGTAGAGATTTACTTCTCTGTGTAGATAAGTAGTTTATTCTTTTATTATTATACTGTAGTGTAGTGTTTCATTGTATGGATTTACCACAATTTGTTAATCTGTTTACCAGTAGATGAATATTTGAGTTTTTTTTTCCAGTTTGGGGCTATAATGAATAAAACTGTGCTGAATGTATCCGTGCCCCAAATAACCGTTTATGCAAGCAGCAGCCCAGCTCCTCTCCTCTGAGTGTGGAGTCCCAACCTGAATCTACTGCTTTTGGTTCACTGCTTAGTGCCTTTGAGCAGCTGTTTTTTGTCTTCTGTCCAGAATTTGTGATTGTCTTCTGGACTGTTATGAATTTAGTTTGCTATTTCTTAAAGTGTTTGTTCTCAGAATGGGGACAGTCCTATTTTACTATTTAATTTTTATTTACAATTGTATTTGTCTAATTACATGGTATTTCATGAAAAGGCAACTCCCACATTTACTATTTAATTGCCTGTGGGTATAGTTTATATTGGAAAAGTAGGATAAATGTTTAATTCTGCCCTTTTATTTATCCAGTTTTCACATGAATTAGCTTCCATTTCTCTGGTGGCTCAGACAGTAAAGAATCTACCTATAATACAGGATACTCAGGTTTGATTCCTGAGTTGGAAAGATCCTGGAGAAGGAAATGGCAACCTCGATCCAGTATTCCTGCCTGGAGAATCCCATGAACAGAGGAGCCTGGTGGGCTACAGTCCATGGGGTCACAAATAGTTGGACGCCACTGAGCAACGAACACTTTCACTTCCACACTTTCTTTCCCAGAAGATAACTAATTAATTTTTTAAAATGTATAATTATGATCAATAACTAATAATCCTGCAAAATAAGAAGCACCAGGCTGGTGAATTCTACCAAAGATTAAGAAAGAAATTTTACCAATTCTCTACAGTCTCAGATGATTGAAGCAGAGAGTATATTTCCAAATATTGTATGAGGCCAGCATTATCCTAACACAAAAATCAGACAAAGACATTACAATAAAACTATAGACAAATGTCTCTCGTGAACATACTCATAAAAATTCTCAACAAAATATTAGCAAGTCAAATCTGACAATGTATAAACAGAACTATACCCCACAACACAGTAAGATTTATCTCAGGGTTCCAAGGCTGTCTCAGAACTTGAAAATCAATTTGTGTAATCCATCACATCATCTGGGTATGGATGAAAAAATAATCACATGATTATATCAACATGCAGAAAATGCATTTGACAAAATCTTAATAGCTGTGAAAAGAAGAGAGGCAAAAAGCAAAGGAGGAAAGGAAAGATATAAGCATCTGAATGCAGAGTTTCAGAGAATAGCAAGAAGAGATAAGAAAGACTTCTTCAGCCATCAATGCAAAGAAAAAGAGGAAAAGAACAGAAAGGGAAATACTAGAGATCTCTTCAAGAACATTAGAGATACCAAGGGAACATTTCATGCAAAGATGGGCTCGATAAAGGACAGAAATGGTATGGACCTAAGAGAAGCAGAAGATATTAAGAAGAGGTGACAAGAATACACAGAAGAACTGTACAAAAAAGATCTTCACGACCCAGATAATCATGATGATGCGATCACTAACCTAGAGCCAGACATCCTGGAATGTGAAGTCAAGTGGGCCTTGGAAAGCATCACTACGAACAAAGCTAGTGGAGGTGATGGAATTCCAGTGGAGCTGTTTCAAATCCTGAAAGATGATGCTGTGAAAGTGCTGCACTCAATATGCCAGTGAATTTGGAAAACTCAGCAGTGGCCACAGGACTGGAAAAGGTCAGTTTTTATTCCAATCCCAAAGAAAGGCAATGCCAAAGAATGCTCAAACTACCACACAATTACACTCATCTCACATGCTAGTAAAGTAATGCTCAAAATTCTCCAAGCCAGGCTTCAGCAATATGTGAACCATGAACTTCCTGATGTCCAAGCTGGTTTTAGAAAAGGCAGAGGAACCAGAGATCAAATTGCCAACATCTGCCCGATCATGGAAAAAGCAAGAGAGTTCCAGAAAAACATCTATTTCTGCTTTATTGACTATGCCAAAGCCTTTGACTGTGTGGATCACAATAAACTGTGGAAAATTCTGAAAGAGATGGGAATACCAGACCACCTGACCTGCCTCTTGAGAAACCTGTATGCAGGTAAGGAAGCACCAGTTAGAATTGGACATGGAACAACAGACTGGTTCCAAATAGGAAAAGGAGTACGTCAAGGCTGTATATTGTCACCCTGCTTATTTAACTTATATGTAGAGTACATCATGAGAAACACTGGACTGGAAGAATCACAAGCTGGAATCAAGATTGCCGGGAAAAATATCAGTAACCTCAGATATGCAGATGACACCACCCTCATGGCAGAAAGTAACGAGGGACTAAAAAGCCTCTTGATGAAAGTGAAAGTGGAGAGTGAAACAGTTGACCTAAAGCTCAACATTCAGAAAATGAAGATCATGGCATCCGGTCCCATCACTTCATGGGAAATAGATGGGGAAACAGTGGAAACAGTGTCAGACTTTATTTTTTGGGGCTACAAAATCACTGCAGATGGTGATTGCAGCCATGAAATTAAAAGATGCTTACTCCTTGGAAGAAAAGTTATGACCAACCTAAATAGTATATTCAAAAGCAGAGACATTACTTTGCCGACTAAGGTCCGTCTAGTCAAGGCTATGGTTTTTCCAGTGGTCATGTATGGATGTGAGAGTTGGACTGTGAAGAAGGCTGAGCGCCAAAGAATTGATGCTTTTGAACTGTGGTGTTGGAGAAGACTCTTGAGAGTCCCTTGGACTGCAAGGAGATCCAACCAGTCCATTCTGAAGGAGATCAACCCTGGGATTTCTTTGGAGGGAATGATGCTAAAGCTGAAACTCCAGTACTTTGGCCACCTCATGCGAAGAGTTCACTCATTGGAAAAGACTCAGATGCTGGGAGGGATTGGGGGCAGGAGAAGGGGACGTTCGAGGATGAGATGGCTGGATGGCATCACTGACTCGATGGACATGAGTCTGAATGAACTCCTCTAGTTGGTGATGGACAGGGAGGCCTGGTGTGCTGCGATTCATGGGGTCGCAAAGAGTTGGACATGACTGAGCGACTGAACTGAACTGAACACTTTTTCATGATAAAAGCGACAAACTAAGGAGAATTTTCTTAACTTGATAAAGAATATCTACAAAAACCTTACAGCTAATGGTGAGAAACCCGAAGCTTTCTCACTAAGATCTGAAACAAGACAAGGATGTTCTCACTTACTATTAGTTTTCAACATGAAACTGCAACTGCTAGCTTATGCCATAAGATAAGTAAAGTATCATTATGAAATCATGCATTTAAATATATTTGTTGAGTTTAGTTGTTTGTAATTCTCCTTCATACTAAAGTACAAAATTTCTCTTTGGATAGTGAACTCTTCTTTGAATTGGCTCCTGAATTTTCTGATATAACCCTGTTTTAAATACTTTTATGCCATCTACTTTGTTGAGGTGTTGTATGCCTATTTTGTTCATTTCCTTTTCCTGACCAGAATGACTAGATTGATAATTGTTTCTAGACCTTTTCAGTGGAGAATTAGGGCACACATATACACACACTATATCTCTCTCTTTAAAAAGCCACATGTAAGAATTAAAGATTTTAAAATTAAAAAAATAAAAAACTATTAAAAAAAAAAGCCTCATATATTTTCAGTGCTTTCTCCAATTAAAAACAGAATGACAGACTTTTAATTTAATCTGGTCTATATTACACTACTGTGTCATTTCTTACAGTCTGAAAATCCTGGAAGGTCATAGGAAATATCCCATAATTACTCATTTATTTTTCTTTCTATATATGTGAATATTAAATAATAATATCATCACTAATTATGATTATTGAAAATAGTTTAAGATTATAAAAAATTAAAAATGCAATCCCATTCTTTCTTTCTCGTTACAATACATCTATATTTTAGATTTTATAATGTTTATTTTAATCTTTATTTAGAGTTAGTTCTGTACATATTTATATATTTACTTCTTGCCACCAATCTTTACATAAATATCTCTGTAAATTTTGGTTGCTTTAAGCTATTTTTCTAGTAAATTACTTAAGAAGAACTCAGAGGAAACAATAAATATTCCCTGAAGACTTGCCTGTTGATAACAACTATGTTCTATTTTTAGAGATCTGTTTTACTGGATAGAAAATACTTTGTTCATGTTTTCTTTCCTTAATACATTAAATATGTTACTTTGGTTTTTTTTTTTAGTATAAAGATATAATGTCAAAAAGTTTGATGGCAGTAGACAGTATATCTTTATATGTCTTTTAAGTCATATTTTTTTTCTCCTGAGCATCAAAGTCTTTTTATTTTCCTTTATTTTCTAATAATTTCACCAGAATGTCCTTGTGTTTGTTTTTCTGATTCTATATACTTAAGTATACTTTATGCTCTATCAATATACAGTTTTAAACAAACATTTAGTATTATTTTAGGAAAATTTTCGTAAACTTAGTTTTGTAATGTTGATTTCCTTTGTTAGGACACCTAATGTAATATTGTATCTTTTTCCCCCCAATCTTTAGTTATGTCACTGTCTGAATTCCTTTTATTTCTTATCTTATATCCTTATAATTAAATAAATTCTTCTTTTAACCATTTTTAAGCAAAATTTCTTGAGTTTATTCACTCTGGTTTTCCTTCTAGAGAGTCTTGATTTCTAAAATGACTTATCTCTTACTTCTAATTCTTGAATTTTTTGTCTCAGATTTTTTATAATTTTGAGTTATAATGTTTTTCATATTTTGTATTTTTCTTAATATATTCTAGCTTGTTTTGAAATAATACTTTATAATTTTTTCTGTCTTTTGTATACGACTTTTTGGTATATTTTTATTATCTGTAGAGATGTCATTCTGGTTCTTATTCTTTTCTCTGTAGTAACTTTGGCGGGGATTTGATTTCAATAGCTTTACATTGATCATTTTAATATAAGTTTAGTCCCTCTGAACTTTTAGGAGCTCGACTCATATGGTCTATGCCTGCGTAAAATGTACTGTTCTTTGTTTTTGTGTGGTGTAAAAATGTGGCATATTGCTAAGATTTTCTGGCTTTATTTACTCTGTCCAATTTTGCCTCTTCTCTTTTCATTGTCACTCTATCCCAGTCCTGCTCAGTTTTCATTTTGCTTCCATCAATTTTTCCTCTTACATGGTCCTGTTCTACAAAAGATTCCTACCAATTCAGTTTCAAGAATTCATAATGGCCGGACATGACTGAAGCGGCTTAGCAGCAGCAGCAGACTTCTCCAAGGAGAAGGCAATGGCACCCCACTCCAGTACTCTTGTCTGGAAAATCCCATGGATGGAGGAGCCTGGTGGGCTGCAGTCGATGAGGTCGCTGAGGGTCGGATATGACTAAGCGACTTCACTTTCACTTTTCACTTTCATGCATTGGAGAAGGAAATGGCAACCCACTCCACTGTTCTTGCCTGGAGAATCCCAGGGACGGGGGACCCTGGTGGGCTGCCGTCTATGGGGTCACACAGAGTCGGACACGACTGAAGTGACTTAGCAGCAGCAGCAGACTTCTCCAAACTCATTAAATCTCACTGTGGTTCTTTGCACTTAAATGCCAGTACAGGGTGCAAAATGCTTCTGAGATGCAGTTACTGTTCTCAAATTGGTCTGCCAAAATTCAAGATGACTATTTCATATTATTCTATTCTTAGGTCAGTCAGATGTACTCTGCTTTCTCTCATAGCAATGTCAACAACATTTTGACCTTGTGGCTATTGGTGGTTTGTCTCTGTTTGTGTTTGGGGGTGTATGGTTTTACCTTGTTACCAGTATTTGTTGTAAATATTATTTTTGCTCTCCAGGTTCTTTGACTTTTCATGCAAGAATTTAGAAAGATATAAAAGCTGTACTACAGATCTAACAGCTGTACTACTGCCATCATCTTGCCAGAATTCACATGTTTTCCTCTCAAAATATAAGGCTATTTTCCATGTTAATGCATATAGATCTAGTATATTCTTTTTATAAGTTAAATAATGCTGTTTTAAATGCAATTTATTCAGCAATTTCCTTTTATAATAAGCTTTGTCATATATATTGAAAATATTTTCTCCCAGTCTATTTTGACAGAAAGTCTTAAATTTTATGTACTCAAATCTGTTGATACTTCTTTTGTGGTTTCTGGGCTTCTCAATGCTCTTAAGTTATCTGCTGTTCTCAGATTTATACAAGTACCTCTTAAATATTCTACTGACATACTTTTTTGGTGATATTTAGTTTTTAAACTGTGTGATTTATTTTTTGTGTGGTATCAAATATGGTATATTTTTATTTTTCCAGATGGATAGTAATTGAATAGTGTATTTTATGCAATATATTATAAAATCATATTTATTATGTTTAAAATTCATCTATACTTGGATAAGTTTCTAACCCAATATTCTCCTCTTTGACTATTCCTATGCCAATATATTCTATTAAGATTATGGTAAGTTGATAGTAATGCATTGTATTTAGTAAGATGAGAATCCTTTGTTTAATTCTCAATTTTAAGTGATTATCAATTTTTGATAATCGCCTTTGTGAATGAAAAAGAAAATATAATTTTTTACTTTACTAAAACTCCTTTATTATAATTTAACTGCAAATGCATTAAAAAATACATATATATATAAATTTTGGGAACACTGACATTTGTATGACTTTATCTTTGCATCCAAGATATGCTACTCCTCCAAAGTTATTCAGGTCTCAATTTTGTAAATATTGTTTTTGCTCTCTAGATTTTACAGTTTTTCTTTGAAGTTTATGGAATATCTTAAATGTTTTTTATGGGCTTGGTCACACAAAAAAATTTACTTTAAAAAACTAGAGATTTTTCACAGCATGTTCTCCAAATATGATCAAATAAAGATAGAAAGCAACAATAAAATATTGTCTAGGAGTTTTCATACACTGCTAGTGAAGATAAAAGGTGACATTACTCTTCAGTCACCAAGTCGTGTCTAATTCTTTGTGGCCCCATGGACTACAGCACGCCAGGCTTCCTTGTCTTTCACTGTCTCCCAGAGTTTGCTCAAATTCACATCCATTAAGTCAGTGATGCTATCTAACCATCTCATCCTCTGCTGCCCTCTTCTCCTTTGGCTTTAATCTTTCCCAGCATCAGGGTCTTTTCCAAGGAGTTGACTCTTCACGTCAAGTAGCCCAAGTATCAACTTTGAAAATTGAAAGACTAAAGCTGAACACTGAATACCCAGCGAAGTTGCCACGAGGTAGATACCCTCTGTACAGATGTATAACAAAATGTAACAGCAAACACAGTGGCATATTATTCATAACATTCTCAAACTGGAAACATCCCTAATATCCTTCAGCTGTAGACTTAGACATAACATCTGATATCTTCAAACAATAGAATCCTACATAGCAGTGAGAAAGAACGAACCATTCATGGATAAGCACAGATGAATATCGTAAAGATGATGTTAAATAAAAGAAATCAGATAAGAAAGAGTACGTACCATTTAATGTCATTTATATAAAGTTAAAAATGAGAAAAACATTTATGGAACTTGGGATAATGGTACCCTTGGGGACATAGCAACTGGGAGGGATTATGATGACTACTGAAGAAATGATGTTTTCTGTTGATCCCTTTATGAAACGTTGTGAAGCTCTACATTTATGATTTATGTACCCTGTTGTACGTGTTACACTCTAATAACAAATGCACTTAAGGATGTGTCCAAGATATATTGTTAATTGTACTTATTTCCTGAATAAGCAATGAAAAATCCACTCCGAAATCCACACAACCAAACACATATCAATTTCAGTACACAAATATATATTTTTCCTCAGATGGAACAGACAGTTTTGTTGTTGTTCACCCAATACTTTTTTTACTGCATTTTTAATCTAAAGAAGTTTTGACAAATGGCTCTAGTAGAATTACAACGTTGAGAAAAGATGAATTTTAATACAGAGGAAGGAAGTGTCTGGTCCTGCCTGCTTCTTTTAAAGCTATCAGGCTGCCCCTGTACCATAGCAGCAGTGTCTCCAAGAGCAGGATGCACTCTGGTGCTCTTTAAGGTTTGAAACCTTAAGTGCCTGCTCTAGTCCATCTCATTGTGCTTAGAAATTTCCTGTAATCTGAATGCTTCTGATCCTGAGATTTTTCTCACATTTGGGGCTCCAAACATCTCTTAAATCTCATAACATTTTTTTGACCAAATTTATACCCTACTAATCTTGTGGCCCAAGGCCCCCTGAATAAAGAGATGCTTCCCTCTCATCATCTACATCTTCATGTAGCCTCTCTCATCATTCTTCATAGCCTTTTGATTGTTCTTGGCCCTGAAAAACGTTCTAGACTGATATGAAGTTCAGTCACTAAGTTGTGTCCAGCTCTTTGTGACTCCATGGACTGCAGCATGCCAGGCTTCCCTGTCCTTCACTATCTCCCAGAGTTTGCTCAAACTCATTTCCATTGGGTTGGTGATGTCATCCAACCATCTCATCCTCTGTCTCTCTCTTCTTCTCTTGCCCTCAATCTTTCCCAGCATCATGGTCTTTTCCAATGAGTTGGTTCTTCACATCAGGTGGCCAAAGTATTGGAGCTTAAGCGTGAGTTCTTCCAGTGAATATTCAGGGTCGATTTCCTTTAGGATTTACTGGTTTGATCTCCTTGAAGTCCAAGAGTCTCTCAAGAGTCTTCTCCAGCACCACATTTCGAAAGCATCAATTCTTCAGTGCTTAGCCTCTTTTATGGTCTAACTCTCACATCTATATGTGACTACTGGAAATTCCATAGCTTTGACTAGATGGATATTTGTTGGCAAAGTGATGACTGAGGGTATAGATTGAAAACAAACAAACAAACAAACAAACAAACTCATTTTAAAATTCAGACTTAAAACTACCAAAATAGTAGAAAGAATTCCTGCATCTTCTTCTTCCAGATTTCCCAATTTGACATTTTACCCCATTTGCTTCATCATTCTCTCTTTCTGACTTCTCGTTATTCGTGGTATTTTTGTTCCATATAGTCATCACAGACACTGAATTAGCAAGTACTGAGCTACCATGGGAAAAACAGTATTAAGCTCCCCTGAGCCTGGAGTCGCAAAGAGTTGGACACGACTGAGCGACTGAGCTGAACTGAACTGAGCTTCTGCTTACAACTTTCGTCAACTGATCTTTACCAAACCTTGTTTAATGTGTATCTATTATGACAGTTTTAAAAACATATATTAATGTCATTGATTCATTAACATTTAATTCATAGGCAATTTCACTGTCACACATGCCTGAAATGGGGGTCATTCGTTTTTTCCACAAAGCACATCACAGCTGGTTTACACTTAGAAACACCACACAACACTTCAGCTCTATTATAGGGGCCTTTTAAACAACAAAATCACCAACAAAATGCACAAAAAATGCAAGCCCTGGCACTAAACTGAATGAAAATGACACTTATTTGCAATCTGAGAGCTACAAGAAGGCAGAGCATCACTCGGTCAACACCCACTGGAAAGTGTGCATTGGATGACTCAAATTTTTCACACTCTGTTCATGTCTATGAATGACTGCAAAAGCACTGCAAGTGCTGATTTTGTGGCTACAAATAACTTTAGTGAGTAAAGAAATTTTCAAGTAATAATGAATGATAATGAAAGTCACTCAGTCGTGTCTGACTCTTTGTGACCCCATGGACTATACAGCTTATGGAATTCTCCAGGCCAGAATACTGGAGTGGGTAGTCTTTCCCTTTTCCAGGGGATCCTCCCAAACCAGGGACTGAACTCAGGTTTCCCTCATTGCAGGCGGATTCTTTACCAACTGAGCCTCAAGGGAAGCCCAAATTTGCAAGTAGGAAGCCCATAAATAATGAGGATCAACTATATATATACATATAGTTGTATATATATATATATATATATACACACACACACATACATACATGGATATATGATGTATAGGTACATGCACACACACATATTTCTGAAACATTTAGAAGTTGTTCATATGATACTCCTTTAGTCCTAAATATTTTAGTGTATATTTACTAAACACAAGGGTGTTGTGTTATATAACCATATTACAATGATCACCACCAAGAAATCAACCTTGATAAAGTGCTGTTATTGCAGCTACAGATTTCATTTATGTTTCGCCGATTATTTCACTAGTGTCCATTCTATTTCAGGATGCAATCCAGAGTTACATGTTGCATTTAGCTGTTATGTCTCTTTAGTTTCCTTTAATGTGTAAGAGTTCCTTGGTCTTTATTTACCTTTTATTGATGCTGCCTTTTTGGTAGTATCAGGGGTTGGAAGTAACAAGGAGAAAGTTGTGAAAGATGTAAATAAAGGGGAATGAGAGAATATTCATTATTAAACATTGTTGGAGTCTCATGATGATATCACAGAGGGAGTGTAGCAATGGTAAATAATAGCTAATGTTTTGCTGCCTATTAGTTTAATCTTATTCTTTCTGAATTGATTCTTTATACAAATGAGGGCACTGAGGTCAGAGAAGTTAAGCATTTATAGAAGGTCACATAAGTAGCAGTGGCGGGATTAGAACTCAAATCAGTTTAATAAGGCATGAGAAACGCTGGACTGGAAGAAACACAAGCTGGAATCAAGATTGCTGGGAAAAATATCAATAACCTCAGATATGCAGATGACACCACCCTTATGGCAGAAAGTGAAGGGGAACTAAAAAGCCTCTTGATGAAAGTGAAAGAGGAGAGTGAAAAAGTTGGCTTAAAGCTCAGCATTCAGAAAACGAAGATTATGGCATCCGGTCCCATCACTTCATGGGAAATAGATGGGGAAACAGTGGAAACAGTGTCAGACTTTATTTTCTTGGGCTCCAAAATCACTGCAGATGGTGACTGCAGCCATGAAATTAAAAGACGCTTACTCCTTGGAAGAAAAGTTATGACAAACCTAGATAGTATATTCAAAAGCAGAGACATTACTTTGCCGACTAAGGTCCGTCTAGTCAAGGCTATGGTTTTTTCCAGTAGTCATGTATGGATGTGAGAGCTGGACTGTGAAGAAGGCTGAGCACCGAAGAATTAATGCTTTTGAACTGTGGTGTTGGAGAAGACTCTTGAGAGTCCCTTGGACTGCAAGGAGATCCAACCAGTCCATTTTGAAGGAGATCGGCCCTGAGATTTCTTTGGAAGGAATGATGCTAAAGCTGAAGTTCCTGTACTTTGGCCACCTCATGCAAAGAGTTGACTCATTGGAAAAGACTCTGATGCTGGGAGGGATTGGGGGCAGGAGGAGAAGGGGACGACAGAGGATGAGATGGCTGGATGGCATCACGGACTCGATGGACATGAGTCTGAGTGAACTCCGGGAGTTGGTGATGGACAGGGAGGCCTGGTGTGCTGCGATGCATGGGGTGGCAAAGAGTCGGACATGACTGAGCGACTGAACTGATTTGAAAGGGACTTCCCTGGTGATCCAGTGGCTAAAACTTCTTGCTCCCAATGTAGAGGGCCTGGGTTTGATCCATGGTCATAGATCTAGACCCTACATGCTACAACTAAGAGTTCACATGCTGCAACTAAACAACAACAACAACAAAAACCCTGCATGCCACAATGAAGATCAGAGATCTTGTGTGCCACAACTAAGACATAGCACAGCTGAATAAATAAGGCACTAAAAAGCAATGCTCTTTTAGATGTACGTCCTAATGTTACTAAGATGGCACCCAATGAAACATCTAAGAATCTCAATGCTACCTAATTGATATACTGCCCTAATTTTTCTCATCCCCTATTGTTAAAAAAATCCACAAAAATAATATGAGAAAAACCATAGTGGGCTTTAACAAAACAATTGTAAATCCAAACAGAACCGATAAAAATTTTCCATTGGAAGGTGGCCTGGAGGCAATCTCATTATCATTTTTCCCATGAGCATCTCCCATGAGGATGCATTTAATTTTATTGTTAAACTTGACTTTTAAGACTTGTAAAAAGCAATATTTACAAGGTTTTTAGCAGAGTCTCCCTTAAGGTAGGAGATATATAGATTAGATTAGTCTGTGTTCTCAGGCATGTTGGAAAGGGAGTTATCTTGGGAGTTAAGTTTGAATTTAGGGACTGTAATCTCAACCCAGGAAAAGTCTGTCTGCTTAACTAGAATACTTGTTTTTGTCCCAGTGGTCTAGTGAATACCCTGGATTGTCAGAAGGCTTTCTAATAGCTGAAACCAACAGTATGTGAGAACACAAGGCTGTAGGTAGGATGCTGGTGGCATTTGAACATCTACATAAGAACTAAACATGAGTCATTTCTGTGATTCTTCTGCCTTTGTTTGGAATCATAGAAGCAAAAACACAGAACTGGAGGGAATATAAGAAATCATCTTGTCTAACTCTAGAATTAGGGGGATTTTCCTATTAAAATGATTTTTAAGCAGCTAACATTTAGTGTGGGTGTGCTAAGTCGCTTCAGTCATGTCCGACTCTGTGCCAATCTATGGATGGTAGCCTTCCAGGCTCTTCTGTCCACAGGATTCTCCAGGCAACAATACTGGAGTGCACTGCCATGCCCTCCTCCAGAGGATCTTCCCAAACATTCCGTGAGCTCTTATGCTCAATATTATGCAAGATATGTTTCATTGTTTAAGTTTCACAATTCTCTGAGGTGGATATTACTATTTACAGTTTCGAGATGGTGAAACTGGGTCTCAGTAACTTGTCCTAGGTCACACAGCTAAGAAGTAATATATTAAAGTCTGAAGTCAGGGCTAACCAAAAAGTCTGTGCTCCTTTCATCCCACCACTGATTTCCTTGGTATAAAGTTTCCATCTTCTCTGAGGAACTTGTTGATATGTTAATAGTTATTAATAACTACTACTGGTCTAAGAAAAACTGTGAATTAGATAAAATCTGCTCTTGGTATCTTTTGGGTCATCATCGTAACCCTTTTACAAGGTTGGCTAATATACCTTGGCCCAGTGCCGGAGGCCAGCGTGAGGAACTCCGCCCATGGCAAAGGTCATGAGGAAGGAGGCTTGGCATACGCAAAGGCGTGATCAAGCCTCAGGAAACCCCCTGTTCCTGAGCATCTAACCCCAAAACCAGAGTCTGTTTTATGCTCTCACCTACACCTCTGACTTTGCGGGGGGCTCTCCCCCATAACCGTTTCTCTCGGAGAAGGAGTAAACGCGCAGCTCCAAGGCAATAAAAATTCCTGGGCGTGACAAGAGTGTTTCAGCTTACGGACTCCTCTGAAGGTGATCTAGCCCGCCTGTATAGGTTCGTCCGGCCACATGTGATTATTTACAGCCTCCCAACCTGAGAGGCACGAGATGTTTTAGACTTACTAAAGGCAAATTCTTTTGGGGAGTTAGAAATTATTAGTATAATGGGTTGGTTAGGAATTATATTGGTGAAGGGTTTTTCATTTGTTGTGTCAATAATTGCTGCTAATTCCCTGCTCTGGGTGGGACAAGGATGTCTCAGGTCAAACCTCTCTGCTGACAGACTAGCTTGTGTGACAGGATTATCCATACTGCTGCCACTACCACATGATTGTTTACTACCTCTCAACCATAAACAGCACAGAGTTTTGGAGTATTTTGAGAGTCTTAATTAGCATAGGGCTTTTTCTTCTTGTTGAGTCAATGATTGCCGCCAGGCCTCCATATCCTTAGGCACCTGGGAATATATTAATCAATGTATTTGGAATATAGCAAAAGGAAATATAGTAGTTTGATCTTAGCAATACTAGACTTTTTGAGTTAATGGATTTTCTCTTTTGTAATAGATCACTGTACTTTGTTATAAATCACTGTGTCCTTGCTATGTAAGAATGTAACTTCATCATATCTTAAGACTAAACAGATCTTAAGGGGAGCATTGGTGAAAGGATTTTCATTTGTTAGGCTGATGTTTGCTGCTAAATCTCCATGTTCCCTACCCTTATAATGAATACAACTAGCATATAGGAAGAAATAAGTATTAACCTTTAAGCATATAGGAGAAATAAGTATTAAACTTTAAGACTAATCATGTTAACCTTGGGTTAAATAAATTTCTTTCTTGATTGTAACTCACTACACCCTCACCCTATAGGAATGTAACTTTATTTGGAGGGTGGTGCCTGGTTTAAGAAAAAACACACTTGGAAAAAATAAGTTTTTTGGTTATCAGAAACAAAGGATCATAAAATGTCAGCAGGTCTCACTCATGGCCAGAAGATGATGTAATATCCCTAAGACCTTTTTTTATACATTTATGTGAAGCACCTGATTTTGATAAAGGTCAGGACTGCTGACTCCCGCGTGACTCTGTATTCATCCCTATGTGTAACAAAAGGTATATAAGCAAACCCCAAAATAAAGAAATCGGATCAGTTTCCGGAAAGACTGATTCCCCCATGTCACTTCTTTCTTGCTCCCGTTTTTCTGGCTGAATTCCCATCTGGAGCATGGATGCTATTCCAGGTAATCCAAGTTATTCAGCCTCTTTTTCTCCACTAATCTTCCTACTACACTATCCATTTCTAATCTCTCTATATCTGTGATTAAATATGTATTTTTCCAAAGACACCGACTCCGTCCCCACCTTCGAATCACCCTGGATCCACCGGGGCTGGACCCCGGCAGCCCAGTGTCTTTAAGATGTTTTTCCTTTGTCTACCACTGGGATTTTCTCAGACCCAAAGATGCCATGGAGAGAGTCAGGTAAGTTAATACTTATGAATGTGAAAATGCGAAATTATTCAATGAGTACCTTTTAGAGAAAATGTGCACTATTTTTTTCTAAGACAGAGTTAATACTTGTGTCGAATTTACTGAAGTGAGATTTTTCTAGCCACTCTATACAAAGTTGAGTGGGATCAAGTCCGTTATGAAGTAGAGAGAAGTACATCTGTAAAAATGTATTATTAATGCCCAGATCTTCTACGTTATCTATTTGATAATCCCTGATAGGTTAGCCACATAGGTACAAGAAATAAAAATGGTGCCTCAGGAGGTGTAAAGAAAGTTTGAGTTCTGACGTAATACAAATAGTTAATTATTATTAGATACAGAGAAGTTTAAGAATGCTTGGTTAAAGGTTTTCATTCTTTTTTGCATAAAAAATTTATAAAGAATATAAAATGTAGTAGCAGAAATAACAGAATCAGAATTAAGTAGTCATGGTAGTATCAAATCAATTTTGAAATCAACTGCTGATCTCTATACCCGCAGCACTTCACTCATTTCTTTGCAGAGAAGTTCAAATGGCTGGAGAGTTTTACAGTGCTCCCACTTTATGACATGCAAACATGGAGAAGTTCTTGCTCCAATCATAATGCCTGGAGATTATTCTGTGTCAAGGCAAAATTCATATCTGAAACCCATGTGTTTAACATCTGCAGAAGGAGGAGAAAAGGAAGGTGTTATCAATAGATTACCAAGCTCTAGATATGATTAATCTTCCATGTGAAATGGAAAATTATTGTTATCAAATATACTTTATATTTAATAGTTTCAAAGAAAAAAAAACATACACCCATACATAGAACTATACTTGTGCATGAATGTCTCTATTATCCAGTGCCAAATTAGGTGGTAAAATATGATGGGAGGAGAGTTAACTAGCTCCAAGGCAGGGCAGTGAAGATAAACTGCTCTCCTTACAAAGGAAAGATAAACAGCTTCTGATCCTCCATATTTAGAGAAATCTAGTTAAATAACTCCTTCCTAAATTTCAGAAGCTGTGATGATCTGCTTCAGTAAAAAGAAACTGTGATATTTGGGGCTACCATCTTTTTAAAGTGACCGTGGTTCACCCTCACCTGCCAGGATTTGTCTGGTGTTTGTGAGGGTCTAGGTGAGCTGATAAAGACACTGCCATTGCACCCTTCCATTCTTTGATGGTTCTGGATACTCTGCAATTCTTCATAAGTAGCCTTTCCTCTGATTACTTCTGATTATTCACTTAGTGGGTGGATGCAAATTTCAGAGACTGCCACTATAATCTCTCTCTTTCCAACCAATGTGAGTAGCTTCATATACTTTCATTAATTACATATTTAGGACCTGTGGAAGTTACAGAAGAATAGGCTTAAAGACCTATTGGACCCACAAGCAGATGATCCTGACCTATAAGTACATTGATTACTTGGCTTCCATAAGCTCTCATTCATATTGGAGGACTGAGATGCTGTTCTACCTTTCCTGAGAAAATCTTGGGATTATTGACTCCCCCATGGCCTTTACCCTGGGAAGTGTCTTTAGATTTCTTTGGCGCAAGAAAAAAGGAATATTGGCTATATATGCCTGAGTGGCACTACAAGGGTGATTCTTCAGAGGAATCTAACCTCCCTTTCAAACAATGTTATAGATATAAAGCTGGAAACTGGGTAGAAAGTGGTTTTCCACTACAGTACTGACATCAGCCTTTTGCTCACCAGATTTCAGTTTCTCTTTGTACACAAATCAAGCAAGACCTTAGTCAGCTGTTCTTATATCTCAGCTCTGCAGACATCATGATCTGTTCACCATCATGAGGTCTCCGCATCTTCAGCACACTAAACATCACTTCAGTTTTGATACCATGATGTTGATGCCATATGCCTTGCCTCTGATAGTTAGGAGTTTCCCACAGGCCTCTGCATCCTGGAGCCCAGCTCTATGGTAGACAACACTCACCACCAAGCTTCTCAAAATTCCCAGTGTCCCCTTAACAACAAAACATTTATCTCTGAGGCCAACTCAAGGATGGACAGACAAGAGCACAGAAACATAGAGGGGAATTTGGTATAAATCGTGGGCAATCAGTGAAGAGAGGATTTAATAAATGGATCTATAAACTTCGTTCTGCTTAAGGAGAAAACGATTAAATACCTGGATTATATCCCTATCTCATGCCATACAAAAATAAATTCCAGATGGAGATGAATTCATATCTTAAATTTGAAGAGCAAACCAAAACCAAGAAAACAAAACAAAAATTTCATGGTCTTAGATTAGGAGAAGACTTCTTAAACAAGAACACACAAAAACAAAAACAAAATGCACTAATGTAAGGGAAATATTGACAAATATTATAACTTAACATTAAAAAATTTAATCCAAGAGACAACCCATAAATTTAGAGGAGATCTTTTTAATATTTTAGCACATGATTTATATCCAGAAAATTCCAAGGCCACCTACCAGTAGGTAAAAAAAAAAATAAAATGATACAAATAGTAGGAATAATAAATTCATAGAATAGGTAATCCAAATGGTAAATGATAATAGCAATTAAAGTAATAATGAGTTACTATTTTGCATGTCAGATTCCCACAAGTCTACGTTCAAATGTTCTTTCGATGAATTTGTGGGGGAGAAAGTGGTCTCCCTGTCCTATTCCTCTGCCATCCTAGGACCGCCCCTCTCCACAACTCTAAATATCTCAAGAGTGAGACAGAGTGTGGGCTAGTAACAGTTATACAGGGCTAGGGGTAAAGTATTAAATAAAGCTGAATGTGTTCCTACCCTACAATGCAGCAGTTTCATTTCCAGGATGATTGTAACTGGAACAACACAGAAAATGTCTTCCTTTTTAGTTTGTCATGATATTCAAAAGTCCTGTAAACAGATTCTTGTCTTTAGATTAAGTTACTGTTTATGAACGTTCATGGCTGAAATGCAAATATCTTTCATTGGAGGAATATGTTAACCAGCAATGTGGATTATTTGATCGGTTTAACTTTTCTCTTTGACAAGAGTCCTAGGGGAGGATCCATGGGAAGGACAAAAAGAAATGTCTTAGAAGTAAAAATGCTGTTGAGAGGGGTTCAAGGAAATGACAACAGGCACACCGTCACTTTTTCTTCCTTGGCCAAGTTTGATTTAGCTGCATCTTCTCAGTTAAGCATTTATTGGGTTTAATGAAACCGTTGGTTTTGTGGGCACATTAGCAGAGAACACTAATGAGGGGCGTCTTTCCCAGTGAACTCAGTAAGCACTTGGAGAGGGAATTGGAAAAAGGACTGTAAAGTGAGAGACCCAGGGATATTACTAAATTGATAAGCATTGTGGATCAAGGTTATAGGAGGAAGGTAAGCTTAGCTATATTTCATGAATGTAACTGGTCTCACTGGCCTTCAGTGGAGAGGTGGCTGAGTTCCTAGCCTTGAACTTGCAGGAGTGAGGGCAAGGGAGACTCCCACTGGTTTCTTAGCAACAGTCTAGAGCCCATGATAGGGGTCACTTTTACTCTCAACTCTCTGGGGGACATGCTGCCTCTTAGAGTAACCAGAAACCACAAGCCCTAATGAGCAGTCAACAATAAGAATACAAACATTGTTGTTGTTCAGTCACTACGTCATGTTCAACTCTTTGTTACCCCATGGACTGAAGCATGCCAGGTTTCTCTGTCCTCTACTATCTTGTTAAGTTTCCTCAAACTCATGCCCATTGAGTCAGTGATGCCATCCAATCATCTCATCCTCTGTCATCTCATTTTCCTCTTGCCCTCAATTTTTCCCAACATCAGGATCTTTTCCAGTGAGTTGGCTCTTCACATCAGGTGGCCAAAGTATTGGAGTTTTGGCATCAATCCTTCCAATGAATATTCATGACTGATTTCCTTCAGGATTGACTGGTTTGATCTCCTTGCTGTTCAAGGGACTCTCGAGTCTTCTCCAGCATCACAGTTTGAAAGCATCAATTCTTCAATGCTCAGCCTTCTTTATGGTCCAACTCTCACATCCACACATGACTACTGGAAGAACTATAGCTTTGACTGTATGGACCTTTGTCAGCAAACTGATGGCTCTGTTTTTAAAAACACTGTCTAGGTTGACATAGCTATTTTCCAAGAAGCAAGCATCTTTAAATTACATGGCTGCAGTCACCATCTGCAGTGATTTTGGAGTCCAAGGAAATAAAGTCTGTCACTCTTTCCACTGTTTCCCCATCTATTTGCCATGAAGTGATGGGGCCAGATGCCATGATCTTAGTTTTCTGAATGTTGAGTTTTAAGCCATCTTTTTCACTCTGCTCTTTCACCTTCATCAAGAGGCTCTTTAGTTCCTGTTCACTTTCTGCTGTTAGAGTGGTATCATCTGCATATCTGAGGTTCATATTTCTCCTGGAGATCTTTATTCCAGCTTGTGATTTATCTAGCCCAGCAATTCATAAACATATGAAACAATAATAATAATAACCATAGTAATATTTCAGTGGGTCCAAAAGCCTGAGAAAAGGTACATGTAAAACAGATCGTATGTCCAGTGAATTAGAACCACTGAAATAGGCAGATGAGTGCTCCAATCAAGATGATAGAATAGAAGCATGTGGAGCTCACCTCCATCCACAAATGCATAGAAAATACTTCTACATGAGGAACAATTCCCACAGACTACCAACTGAACACTGGCAGAAGATCTCAGACAGCCAACATTTCAAGAAAGATCTCCCAGTAACTGGGTAGGATGAATGAAATAGGTAGATTGACAACATGAACAAAAAATAATAAATGTGCCTGAAGAAAGTAAAGTTGACCTGCTACTGCTAAGTCACGTCAGTCGTGTCTGACTCTGTGCGACCCCATAGACGGCAGCCCACCAGGCTCCTCCGACCTTGGGATTCTCCAGGCAAGAATACTGGAGTGGGTTGCCATTTCCTTCTCCAATGCATGAAAGTGGAAAGTGAAAGGGAAGTCGCTCAGTTGTGTCCGACTCCTTGCGACCCCACGGACTGCAGCCTACCAGGCTCCTCTGTCCATGGGATTTTCCAGGCAAGAGTGCTGGAGTGGGGTGCCGTTGTAGAAAAAGAGATCTAAATGAAGTATTAAAGCCAAAACCATACATTTCAAACTAAGTAAATTAGTGGATGGGATATCTGTTGCAGTGAGAATGCAGTAGCTAAAACTAACTTATCTTCCCATAGTAAACAACCAGAAAACAGAATAAAATATATGAACAATAGTCTTCTAACTGCGGGCAACAGGCTGCAGCAGGGAGAAATGCAGATGAAATTGGTGAACCCTTCAATCACCCTGTACTGTTGCCTGTAGGGATTTTCCAGACCACAGCACATGGAGGGCCTTCCAAGCACAACACAGTAATTTCACTGAGTTGGGGAGACAATGATCAGAATACGGGGGGAGGGGGTCAGGGTACCAGAGGAGAAAGAACCAAGCAGAGAAGAGCTCCAGAAATTTGCGTTGAGTCCCCTTGACTCTGTTATACCAATAGAGTGAAACTACATAACAACTCCGAGAACTCACATAGATTTGGAAGATATCTGAGTTCTGACTAGCCAGATTGGACCGTCCTTGTCCAATTCTCAGGGCATTCAGTGAAATCCCAGAAGGATCTTGCATTAATATTGGAAAAAATATAGCTCCAACATAAACATAACTTCATATCTATGCTAAGAATTTTTAAAAATAGTCCTTCAGAGGACCAGGTATGCCAACTAATTTGTAATTTAACTGTAAATCCAAAACAGAGCCCAGCACTCTTGAAGGAACAAAACATACTCCAGTATTTAAATGTAAATTTCACAATATTCAGTATGTAAGAAAATTACTAGATGTGATGAGGCAGAAACAGAGAGACAATTTCATCAATAGAAACACCTTTGAAAATGATAGGAAGGGTAAAAATATAAGACACAGACTTAAAATCAGATGTAGAATTTAAAGGAAATCATGAATAAAATGAGGAGAGAAACAGAAGATATAAAAATGACAAATGATACTTCCGAAAGTGAAAAATACAATATCTGAAACAGAAAATTTACTGAGGAGGATTAAGACAAAGTAGATTTTGTAGAAGAAAATATATGTGATAGACACAATTCAAACTAGGGCAGAAACAGAAATGAGATTTGAAAAAAAAGATGAACAAAGCAGAAACTAGTGAAATAGAAAATGAACAAACAAAACAAGCCAATATCTAGGTCTTTGAGAATATAAGCAAAATTGATAAGCTCTAAATAGACAAATCAAGTAAAGAAAGACAAGATATAAATTACCAACATCAGGGATAGAAGAGAGGAAGTTACTGCAGATTCTACAGATGTTAAAAGGATAATAAGAGATTATGATTATGAACTAAGCAAAATAGATAACCTGAATTTCCTACACTTATTAAAGAAATTGAATTCACCCTATAATTGAATTATGCCCACCTCCTAGACGCCCCCAAATCAAGGTAAAGGTGATTTTACTGCTTAATTTGATCAAATACGTAAGGAAGAAATAATACCAATCCTACACAAACTCTTTCGGGAAATGGAGAGGCCGGAATACTTCTCAACTTTTTTTATGAGTCCGAAAGTTGATGTGACATTGTGAGGAAAACAAGCTAAAGATCAATATCGCTCATAACATAGATATAAAAATCCTTAAAATATATTAGCAAATAAATCAGTAACTATGAAAAAATGATAATACATCATTGAAAAGTGAAAGTCTCACAGTTGTGTCTGACTCTTTGCAACCGCATGGACTGTAGCCCTCCAGTCTCTGTCCATGGAATACTCCAGGCAAGAATACTAGAGTGGGTTACCATTTCCTTCTCTAGGGCATCTTCCTGAGCTAGAGATCGAACCCACGTCTCCTGCACCTCCTGCACTGGAAGGCAGGTTCTTTACCACTGAGCTCCCTAGGAAGCTGGCCAAGGGTATCTACAGATGAGTGAATAATGTGTAGGAGAGGATGGTCACATTAATTCAGATTCAAATTAATGGCTTTGAAGACCATTTGTAAGAAATATTTCAAAACTTATAATAAAAGTATGAAGAGTTGGAAATTGAAAGAAAAAGGACAGAAGGCTTATATAATGGATTCAGAATACATATCATAAAAATAAGCATTTTAGAAGGATATGCAACTAATAGAAACAATAATTGAACAACTAATATAAGAATTTCCTTCCAAGTTGAAGATTTGAATGCCAGTTAGGCTGGACCAGTTAAACTCAGAGATACGTCAAATCAATTATGGTAATAACAAAAGGAAACAAAGAGAACAGAGGGTAAGAAACATATGTAATCCATTCAAATGTCCTAATATTAATGTTATTATAGTCTCAGAGGGAAAGAGGGAAGAGCACCGGACAGAGCAATATTTGACAACTAATAGTGAGTCATTTTTTTCAAAAAAATTGATGAAAGAGATCAACTTACAGTTTAAAGGAACTTAGTGAACCCTATGCAGAGTAAATATAAAGAAAGTCATGACTAGGTACATCATATTCAAGCTGCCAACAAACCAAAAATAATAGGAAACAATCATAAAGTCAACTGGGCAGGTATAAACTGCTTTTAAAAGATGAAAATCAAAGTTGATGGCTAAATTTTCAACAGTATTATAGGAATCACAAAATAATGAAATGACATTCTTTTAAAGTGCTAAAAGATTCTGTCACCTCCTGTCATTTTATTTTGTATTCATTCAAATGTGTTTTTTCTGTGTATATTATAAAACTATATTTTATGATCTCCTACCTAATTAAATACTTGCAAATGACTTAAGGGAAAAAAAATAAATTGCTAAAAGAAAAAAATCCCTGTCCATTGTGAATTCTACATTCAGTTAAAACACCCTTCAAAAGTGAAGTACATACTCAATGGTGAAAAGTTGAAACCTTTTCCTCTAAGATCAGCAAGACAAGAATGCTCCCTCTCTTCACCTTTATTCAACATAGTATTAAAAATCCTAGCCAGAGAAGTTTGGTAAGAAAAGAAAGAAAATTCATTCCAAATCAGAAAAGAAGTAGTAAAACTCACTATTTGCTGATAACATATTGTGTACTTAAATTTAAAGATTTCACCATAACCCTGTTAAAGTGAAGTGAAGTCGCTCAGTCGTGTCTGACTCTTTGCGACCCCATGGATGGTGGCCTACCAGGCTCCTCTGTCCATGGGATTTTCCAGGCAAGAGTACTGAAGTGGGTTGCCATTTCCTCCTCCAGGGGATCTTCCTGACCCAGGGATTGAACTCTGGTCTCCCACATTGTAGGCAGATGCTTTGCCCTCTGAGTCACCAGGGGAAGTAAAGAACAGGAAAGTATAAACCTGTTAGAACCAATAAATAATTCAGTAAAGTTTCAGAATATTAAATTATCATTAAATTCTATAAATCTAAATATTAAACAGAAAATTCAGAAATCAACAATTCATAAGTTTTAAATTGAAAGCAGTTATGTACTCACAATGAAAATTTGCACCATCCCTCCAAAGATGCAAGTCATATTTCTGTCCAGCATATCCGCACTATGTAAGCTACCTGTCTAGTGGCCACTTGGTAGCTGTCTTCGTTATAAGGTCTACTGTGGTGGTGCTGCAGTGCTTGTGTTCAAGTGGTTCTTATTTTACCTAACATCACTCCTAAGTGCAAGCATAGTGATGCCTGTAATTTGAATTTTCTTTTACTGTGCATAATTTAAGGCAATGGAACCCCACTCCAGTACTCTTGCCTGGAAAATTCCATGGATGGAGGAGCTTGGCAGGCTGCAGTCCATGGGGTCGCTCAGAGTCAGACATGACTGAGCAACTTCACTTTCCCTTTCACTTTCATGCATTGGAGAAGGAAATGGCAACCCACTCCAGTGTTCTTGCCTGGAGAATCCCAGGGACAGGGGAGCCTGGTGGGCTGCTGTCTATAGGGTCGCACAGAGTTGGACACGACTGAAGTGACTTAGCAGCAGCAGCAGTGCATAATTTATAAACTAAACTTTATTATATATAAGCATGTATAAGAAAAAATGGTGTGTACAGACATTCCTCATTTTATTATGCTTTGTGAATTCTGTGTTTTTCACATATTGAAGGTTTGTGGCAACCCTGTGTTGTCAGCTGATGGTTAGCATTTTTTTTTAGCAATAAAGTTTTTAATTAAGGTAAATACACAGCTTTATTTAGACACAATACTATTGCAGACTTAATAAACTATAGCATAGTGTAAACATAACTGCACTGGGGAACCAAAAATGGTGTGACTCTCTTTATTGTGATTTTCACTTTATTGTAGTCATCTGGCACTGAACATATATTATCTCCAAGGTATGCCTGTTTGAGGTTGATATTATCCTTGGTTTCAGATATCTACTGAGGGTCTTCAACTGTATTCCCTGCAGATAAGGGGGAACTACTACACAACCGGAAAAGGACTCTTTCTTCAATAAACTGTGCTGGGTAAACTGGACAGCCACATGCGAAAGAATAAAACTGGAATTCTGTTTTACACTATAAATAAAAATTAACTCAAAATATGTTAAAGAGCTTAAGACCTGTAACCATAAAACTAGAAGAAAACAGAGACCGTCAGCTCCTCTATTTTGGTCTTGGGGGTGGCTTTTTGGACTTGATATCAAAAGCAAAGGCAAAAAAAAGTAAAAACAAACAAATGAGACTCTATCAAACTACAAAGTTTGGACATAGCAAAGGAAACCATCAACAAAATTAAAGGGCAACCTAGGGAATGGGAGAAAATGTTTGCAAATCATATACCTGACATAGTATATCTAAATTATATAAAGAACTCAAACAATAACAACAAAAAAAAATGGGCAGAGGATATAGACATTTTCCTTAAGAAGACATGCAGAGGTAAACAAGCATGTGAAGAGGTGCTCAACATTATCAGGGAAATGCAAATCAAACCCAGAATGAGATTTTTATCTCTCATCTGTTAGAATGAGTATTTTAAAAAGAGAAGAAATAGCAAGTGTTAGCGAGGGTGTGAAGAAAAGGGAACACTTGTACACTGTTGGAGGGAATGTAAATTGGTATGGCCACTATGGAAAACAGTATAGAGATTTCTCACAAAATTAAAAATAGAACTATCATATGATCCAGAAATTCCACTTCTGGGAATATATTGAAAGGAAACAAAAATACTAACTCAAAAAATATCTGTACCATAACTGCAGCTTATTTATAATAACCAAGATATAGAAACAAACTAAGTATCTATTGATGGGTAAATGGATAAAGAAGTTGTGTTACTTACATATGCACTGGCATATTATCCAGCCATAAAAGGAAGGAAATTTTGCCGTTCGTGAGAACATAAACGGATCTTGAGGGCAGTATGCTAAGTGAAATCAATCAGATAGTCAGAGGAGGACAAATACTGTATGGTGTCACTTAAACAAACAAACAAATCAAACTCATAAATTTAGAGAACAGATTGATGGTTGGAGAGTGGTCAAAACAGGTCAAGGTGGTTAAAAGGTACTTCCAGTTATAAAATAAATAAGTAATGGTGATAATGTGTAGCAGGGAGACCAGAGTTAAAAATCCTATTTTGTGTACATGAAAGTTGCTAAGAGAGTAAATCTTAAATGTCATCATAAGAAAAAAAGTGTAGGTATGTGTTGCTATGGATAGTAGATAGATTTATTGTAGCAATTATTTTGCAGTATATACAAATATTGAATCATTGTGTTGTATACCTGAAACTAATATAGTGTTATACATCACTTGTATCTTAATTTTTTTTTTAAAGAAGCGAAATTAAAATGTTCTCAGACAAAAAGTGCTATGGAAATTTGTTGCTGGTATACAATAAAAATTAGTAAATGAAGTCATTTGAGAAAAAGCAGTCTCAGAGAAGAAAATAGAGAATACATCTTAAGGTAATCACAAATGGAAACAAAGAAGTTAAAGAGAGAATGAAAATCACTAGAAATGTAATTATGTTGATAAATATAAAAGAATACTAGCTGTTTAAAACTAAAGTAATAATGTATTATGGTGTTTATATCTCATATAGAAATATCATATTAATTGTACAAAACATGGGAGGGATTAAATGTTGTTACATTTCTTCAGTGTTCTTGTATTATTTGAGAAATGCTAAATATCTGAATTTAAGTAAGACTGTAATATGTTAAGCATCCATATTTTAACTCTAAGTTAACCACTAAAAGAAAAATACAGAATGTTCTAACTACAACACTGAAGATAAAGTAGGTAAAAAAGAATTTTTAAAAGTATTTCATTAATACAGGAAAGGAGAAATAAAGCAAAGAAGACAGGTGGGATAAAGAGAATACATGAAAAACAGAGACAGCAGAATCAAATTAGTGGTAGGAAAATGTAAGTGGTAAAAAAAACTCCAATGAGAAGGCAAAGATTATTAGATTGTATTTAAGAAAATAAGACTCAACTGTATCCTATTTACAAGAGACAAACTTTAAATATAAGCATATAGATAGGGAGAAGGTTAAAGAATAAATATATAATAAGCCAGATTAACTCACGGAAGCTAGGGTGACTATACTCATATTAGAAAATCTAGACTTTAAGGCCAAAGATTATTTCATAATGAAAAGAAGAAAATATAATTCTAAAATTATGTGCTGATAGTAACAAAGTTTTAAGTTGTATTAATCAAAAATTGGCAGAAATATTAGAAGAAATAGACAAATTCACAATCAGAGTTTAAGATACCGGCAAGTAGAAAAAATTAGTAAAGATATACATAATTTGAACAAACAGCCTAACATAACTGACATAAGGAAGAAGACATAAATTTTTTAAGTGGCCATGGAACATTGAACAAAAGACAGTTTATACCGAGCTATGAAAAAATCTTTGGAAATGTTAAAGGATTGAAAACATAACAAACTATGTTCTCTTGCCATATTGGAAATAAGTTATAATTCAATATAAGAAATACAGCTAGAAAATCTCCCCAAATCTGGAAATTTCAAATTTTGAAGCAGTACATTTCAATATAACTCACTGAGCCAAATGGTAAAAACTCAATTGAAATGATAAGATATTCTGAACTGAATAATAATGAAAATATAACATATTGAAATGTATAGGGCATAGATAAAACAGTATTTAAAGGGAAAATATGAGCTTTAAATGTATATATTAGAAGGATAGTTGACAATCTATGATCAAATTTTATTTTAAGGGGTAGAAAAATAACTACAAACAAGAAAGAAGAAGGATATGTGAACAGAAAAAGAAAAGTGACTGAAGTGGAAAGCAAAGGCAGGATCAAGAATATTGACAAAGCCGGAAGTCATATGATGACAATTAGTGTGTCAACTGGACTGGACCACAGGGTGCCCAGATACTTGGGTAAACATTATTTTGGGTGTGTCTGTGAGGGATGTTTCTGGATGAGATTAACATTTGAATCAGTAGACTAAATAAAGCAGATTGCCTTTCCCAAACTGGGTGGGCCTTTAATTTTGTAAAGGCCTTAATAGAACAAAACCATTGAGTAATAGCACAAAACGGTTGAGTAATAGCGTATTATTTCTCTCTCTGACAGTCTTCAAGCTGGGATATCCTGCCTTCACATTTGAGCTCAAACTGGAACTTTCATCATAAGTTCTGTTTCTCAGGTTTTTGGACTAAAATTGGAAATACGACACCAAGTCTCTTTGATCTCCAGATTGCTGACTGCAAATAACTGGACTTCCCAGCCTCCATAATCATGTGAGCCATTTCCTACCAGTTCTGTTTATCTGGAGAACCCTTATTAGATTTTGATACCAAGAGTGGTTCTTGGGATTCCTCAGCCTCTATAATCCTGAAAGCCAATTCTTTATGATAAATCTCTTTTTTTACATTCCTTATTTACTCTATATTACTGGAGAACCCTGGTTCTCAAGTTGCACATTTGAATATTTCTGTAAAATTTTGTTAACATCTAGAAAAATTGATCAAGAAATAACAGAAATAAAACAATTATTACTAAAAATAAAAAAATTTGTTATCACATATTTATGATATATGAAGTTAACTAAAATATAATAAAGCATATTTTGTACATTATTAAATTTATATTAAAAAAATAATAATAGGTATAAAGCTTTAAATGAAAAATTATATTGAAAAACATAACTCACCACAAATGACATAAGAAGTAATTGAATCATCTCAAGGCTTTTTATCTATTAAAAGAAACTGAATCCTTCTTACAAAGAAAACTCCAGGAAGAAGACAACCTGACTGGGAAATTCTTCCACATATTTAAAGAAAAAAAATGTATCAACCAAACATAAACTCTTTAAGAGATTCCCAAAAGAGACTACAGTTCTTGCTTCATGAGTCCAATATAATCCCAACACCAAAACCTAAAAATAACATGAAAAGGAGGTAAAATTAGAGGCTTATATCTCTTATGAAAATAAATGTGAATAAGATTAGCAAATTGAATCCAGTAAATGTGAAAAGGGTAATAAATCATGACTGAATAAGGTTTATGCAAGGACTGCAAGGTCAGTTGAACATTAAAAAAAAAATAAAACAATAAAAAAATCAATTTAATTCATTGCATTAACAGAAAGGGAAAAAAATGTCATTGCAATATATACAGAAAAAGCATTTGATAAAATTCAACCTATATTCATAAGAAGTACTCACAGGAAACTGGGAGTAGAAAGGAGCATCCTTGACCTGATAAAGAATATATATAAAAAATGTACAGCTAAGCTCATAAGTAGTGTTAAATATTGAATGTCTCCTCTCTCCATGAGTTGGGGACAAAGAAAGAATGTCCACTATCACCATTTCTACTCTATTCAACATTATTCTGGAGGTTATATCCAGGACAGAAGAGCAAGAGAAAGAAACTAAAGTGCAAATATTAGAAAGAAAGAAACAAAATTGCTTTTTAGAAGACATGAATATATATATAGAAAATCCAAAAGAATCTACAAATTGTCATATATAGTATTTGAATTGAGCAAAGCCTTTTTAATATAAAATTATTTGTTATAAAATAAATATACACATTTTAAATATATTTCCAGTATCAAATAGTAAACAAATAGTATCAAAATCATATAAATTTCTAAGAATATGGAATTTGAAATTAAGGAGGATATAAATATCTGGAATGATATGGCATTTTCATGGAATGTATGAAATTCATTATGTATGTATGAAATCAATGTCTTTAATGTAATTGTTGGAGGAAATCAAAATGGCAGAGTTGGAGGATGCAGAACTCACCTTCCCTCACAAATATGTCAAAAATACTCCTACTAGCGGAACAATTCTCACTGAAAACTGGAGACTGGCAGAAAGAGTCCTGTACAAATGAGGTTCTAAGAGAGATTCACATGGAATCAGGCAGGAAGGAAGGAAAAATGATCAGGTTGGGATCTGCATCTCGGGGAGGGAGCTCAGAGAAAAAGGGAGATTAAATGGATAGAGATCTTCTGGAGGCATGAGTAGTTTGAAAGACATACTGGGCATCCCAGTCCTGGGGTCCCGTATAGGAAAGACAAGCCCCTTGGCTGACTGGAAGGCTGGTGAGCCTAACGGGAGGACTTTCAGGAACAACAAATATTAGGAAGACTAGGCTTCATTCAGGAGGAGTGTGTGTACCCTCGCTTGCTCCTGAGGCAAAGTGGAGATGGGGGCATTAAAATTGTGAGGATGGATGACTGGCTTTCCACAAATGCCCCGGTGTGTGTCCCAGTCTGAGCTGAGGGAACACTCCTGTCTCCGTTTCTTCATACTGCAGCTCTGTGCTGGAGGCGCGGCTGCCGTGACTGAGGAAAGACAGCTCAGCTGTGAGAAATGGAGGTAGCTTAGACCCCAGATGGCACCTGGGCAGGGTGGGGGCAACCCTTACTGGCACCCACCCAGGCAGTGCATCTGGAGAAGCCCCAAAGCCTTTCTCCAGCCAAACTCTCACAACCCGCGCGCCATCACGTGCCAAAAGCTCATCTAGGTGCTATTTGCTCTAGCGCTGCTCCCCTCTGGGGTTAGAGTGTTGGTGCTTGGATGAGAAGAGCTCACGCTTAAAGAAAAAAAACACAGGATGCATCTGACCCTCCGGGCTCTGCTCTAGCTACTTGAGACCACCCCCACCCATCCCCTTGACCCTGGTGACAGCCACTGAATGGGGGGAAATGCGGCTTAACATCTGGTTCCCGCCCTAGCTCAACCTTCTTCAGCCTCACTTCTTACCAAAGTGACTAGCTGCCAGCACACACCGAGGTAAGATGTGACTTGGGATCATGTAAAACCCAGCTCTCCCCCTAAAGCCACTTGGCACATGCAGAAGGTATAGGATGCTCCCACATGAGATTACGTCAAGATTGCAAAAGACTGTTGTTTCATCTAATATCAGAGAGACAGAGAAAGTTGAGCAAAATGAGAAGACAGAGGAATTGGTCCCAACTGAGAGACAAGAGAACACCTATGAATAAACAACCAATGAAACAGAAACAATTTATCTGGTAAAGAAATAATAATAAGAATGCTAACTGAATTAGGGAAAAGATTAGATGAACACAGCAAGAATTTTCACAAGGCCAGAAAAAAAAAAAAAAAAAAAAGAACTAGTCTCTTTTGGAACTGAAGAATGCAACTAAAGTGAAAAACACACTAGAAAGAATCAAGAGCAGACTAAGTGATTCAACAGAATACATAAGTGATCTGGAAGATAGAATGACAAAAATCACCCAATCAAAACTATACTGTTGCTTTTTAGTCACCCAGTTGGGTCAGACTCTGCAATCCCATGGACTGTAGCAAGTCAGACTTCCCCGTCCCTCACAATCTCCCAGAGTTTGCTCAAGTTCATGTCCATTGCATCGGTGATGCCATCCATCCATCTCATCCTCTGATGCCCTCTTCTCCTTCTGTTGGTTTTTTCCAATGAGTTGGCTATTCACATCAGGTGACCAAAATATTGGAGCTTCAGCATCAGTCCTTCCAATGAGTATTCAGGGTTGATTTCCTTTAAGATTGACTGGTTTGATCTCCTTGCTGTTGGAGGGACTCTCCAGCACCACACTTCCAAGGCATCAGTTCTTTGGTGCTCTGCCTTCTTTACAGTCCTGCTCTCACAGCAATACATGATTACTAGAAATACCATAGCTTTGACCATATGGACATTTGTCAGCAAAGTGATGTCTTTGGTTTTCAACACACTGTCTAGGTTTGCCATAGCTTTCCTACAAAGAAGCAATTGTCTTCTAATTTTATGTGCAGACACTATCTGTATGATTTTAGAGCTTAAGAAGAGGAAATCTGTCACTGCTTCCACCTTTTCTCCCTCTATTTGCCATGAAGTTATGGGGCTGAATGCTATGGTCTTAGGTGTTTTTTAAAAAAAATATTTAGTCTTAAGCCAGCTTTTTCACTCTCCTCCTTCACCCTCATCAAGCAGCTCTTTAGTTCCTCTTCACTTTCTGCCATTAGAATGGTAACATCAGCCTATGTAAGGTTGTTGATCTTTCTACTTCCAGCTTTCAGCTTGTAACTCATCCAGCCTGGCATCTCTCATGATTTGCTCAGTGTATAATTTAAATAAACAGGGTGACAACAAACAGCCTTGTTGTACTTGTTTCTCAATCCTGGACCAGTCAGTTGTTCCATATAGGGTACTAACTGTTACTTCCCAACTCACATGCGGGTTTCTCTGGAGACAGGTAAGAAGGTCTGGTATTCCCATCTTTTCAAGAGCTCTCCACAGTTTGTTATGTTCCACATAGTCAAAGGCTTTAGTGTAGTTGATGAAACAGAGGTGGATGTTTTTCTGGAATCCCCTGCTTTCTCTATGATCCAGCAAATGTTGGAAATTTGATCTCTGGTTCCTCTGTGCCTTTTCTAAACCCAGCTTGGATGGCTGGAAGTTCTCAGTTCACATAATGCTGAAACCTAGCATTTAGGATTTTGAGCATAACCTTGCTAGCAAGGGAGATAAGTGTGATTGTCAGGTGGTTGGAACATTCTTTAACACTGCCCTTCTTGGGAATTAAGATGAAGATTGACCTTTATCAGTCTTGTGGCCATTGCTGGGTTTTCCAGATGTGCTGACATATTGAGTGTAGCACTTTGATAAAATCTTTCAGAATTTTTAATAGCTCTACTGATGGAATTCTCATCACATCCACTAGCTTTATTGACAGCTGTGTTTCCTAAGGCCCACTTGACTTCACACTCCAAAATGTCTGGCTGTGGGTGACTGACCACACCATCATGGTTATCCAGGTCATTAAGAACTATTTTGTACAGTTCTTCCATGTATTATTTCCATCTCTTTTTGATCTCTTTTGCTTCTACTAGGTCTCTACTAGATCTATAGAGTTTGAAATGCAGTACTTGGGTACAACCTCAAAATGACAGAATGATCTTGGTTTGTTTCCAAGGCAATCAAAACTATAGAAAAAAACAAATTAAAAGTTAAAACATTTTAAGAGGTCTGTGGGAAAACATTAAATGTACCAACATTTACTTTATAACTGTCTCAGAAGGAAAAAAGAGAGAAACGGTCAAAAATCTATTTGAAGAGATTATGGCTGAAATTCTCCCAAAGCTGAAGGATACAGAAGCCCAGGTGCAGAAAGTACAGAGGGTCTCAAACAACAGGGACAGAAACAGTCCCACACCAAGACATATCATAATTAAAATGACTACAGTTAAATATTAGGAGGAAATTCTAAAGGCAGCAAGAGAAAAACAGGGTCAGTTGATGAACCCGCATAAAGTTATCAGCTGATTTTTTTCAGAGCTAGGACACACACAGACAGAAAGTGAGGGGATGGACAAAGTATTTCATGCAAACAGAAGCAACAATAAAGCAAGGGTAGCAATACTAATATCAGACAAAATAGACTTTAAGTAAAACAATAACAAAAGACCGAGAATGTCATTATATAATGATAAAAGGATCAATACCAGAAGAGGATATTATGCTTACTAACATATATACATTCAATACAGGAACACCTAAATTCATAAATCAAAATTAACAGACATAAAGAGAATTGATAACATTACAACTAGTAGGGGAAATTAACACCCCACTTATATCAATGGACAAATCATCCAGAGAGAAATTCACTATGAGTGGTCCTAAATGATGGAAAATCCCATGGATGGAGGAGCCCTGTAGGCTGCAGTCCATGGGGTCACTAAGAGTTGGACATGACTGAGCGACTTCACTTTCACTTTTCACTTTTCACTTTCATGCACTGGAGAAGGAAATGGCAACCCACTCCAGTGTTCTTGCCTGGAGAATCCCAGGGATGGGGGAGCCTGGTGGGCTTCTGTCTATGGGGTCGCACAGAGTCCGACACGACTGAAGTGACTTAGCAGCAGCAGCAAATGATGCAAAAGGCCACTTGGACTTAATAGATTTATCTACAGGACATTCCACTCTAAAACAGCAGAATACCTCTTTTTAAGTGTGCATGTAACTCAGGATAAATCAGGTTCTAAGCTGAAAAAGCAAGTCTTGCTATGTTTAACAGGATAGAAATTATACCAATTTTTTCCAAACACAACACTATGAAACAAGAAATTGGTTAAAGATAAATAGGAAAAGCATAAACACATGGAGACAAATAACATGCTACTAAAAAAAACTCAACAGATGAACAATGAAAACAAAGGGGATATGAGAAAATACCTTGAGACAAATGAAAATGGAAAGACAATTTTCTAAAATTTACAGTATGCAACAAAAGCAATTATAAGAGGGAAACTTACAGCAATTTAGGCTGACCTAAAGAAACAAGAACAATTTCAAATACACAATCTATAGGAATTAGAAAAAGAACAAACAAAGCCCAAATTTAGCAGAAGGAAGGAAATAATAAAGATCCAAGAGCAAATAAATAAAATAGAGGCCATAAAATGGAAAAGATCAATAAAACCAAGAGTAGATAAAGATATTTTTAAAGATAAAATTAATAAACCTTTAGCTAGGCTAATCAAGATGAAAAGAGGCATGACAAAAATAAATAAAATAAGAAATTAAAAAAGAGAAATATCAACCAATATCACAGAAATATGAAAACTCATAAAAGAATATTACAGTTACATGGCAACAAATTGGACAACCTAGATTAAATAGACACATTTCTAGAAACACAGAAACTTCCCAGGCTGAATCAGGAATAAATAGATAATCTGAACAGACTGTTCACCAGTAGTGAAATTGAATTTGTAATAAAAAATGTAATTATAAAAAATACTCTCAGCAGACAAAACTCTAGTACTGTATGGCTTTATAGGGCAATTCTATCAAACATATAAAGGAGAGCTAACACCTATCCTCAAACTATTCCAAGAAGTTTAAGAAGTTGGAAACCTTAAATGTAATTTATGAGGCTATAATTACCCTGATACCAGAATCAGACAAAAATGTTACAAAAAATGAATATTACAGGCCAGTATCTCTGATGAACATAGATGCAAAAACCCTCAAAAATTTTACCAAACCAAATTCAGCAGTATATAAAAATGATCATACACCATGATCAACTGGAATTTATTCCAAGTATGCAATGATTGTTTAACATTCACAAATCAGTCAACATGATATATCACACTAGCAAAAAGAAGGATCAAAATCACATGATCATCTCAATAAATGCAGAAAAAGCAATTAACAAAATCCAACATCCATTCATGATTAAAAAACTCTCATCAAAGTAGGCATAAAGGGAATATATCTCAACATAATAAGGGCCATTTATGATAAACTCACAACTACCATCATGCTTAATGGTGAAAAACTGAAAGCCTTTCCTCTACAAACAGGAATAATACAACGATACCCACTCTCACCACTTTCATTTAACAAAGTATAATACTACGTTAAATACTAAGTGTTTAACTTCTATCAGAAGTCCCAGGCTTAGCAATCTAGCTAGAAAAAGAAATACACATCAAAATTGGAGGAGAAGAAGTAAAATGGTCACTAATTGCAGATCACACAATACTATAGGAAACTGTAAAATCACCACCAAAAAACCCGTTAGGATAAATGAATTCAGCAAAGTAGTAGGATAAAAGATGCATATACATAAATATGTTGCTTTTCTGTACAATAATAATGAACTATCAGTCAGAGCAAGCCAGAAAACAGTGCAGTTAAAATTGTTTCAAAAATAGCAAAATATCTAGAAGCAAACTTAACCAAGGAAGTGAACTATATATCCTCTAAAAACTAAAAAACAATGATGATGGAATTTGCAAATGATATAAACAAAAAGAAAGATATTTCATGTTATTTGACTGGAAGAATTAATATGATTAAAATATCCATATTACCAAAAGCAATCTGTAAATTTAATCCAAACCTAATCAAAATATCCATGACCTTTTTGTTTTAGAACTTGAACAAAGTATCCTAAAATTTGTATGGAATTATAATATACCCCAATTTGCCAAAGCAATCTTGAGGAAAAAGGACAGTGATGGAGGTATTACATTTCCTGATTTCAGAATATACATACTACAAAGCTATGGTTATCAAAACAGTATGGTGCTGGCAAAAAAAGGAGACACAGATCATAGGAACAAGATTGGGAGCCCAGAAATAAGTCCACACATCTATGACCAACTAATCTATGACAAGCAAGGCAAGTATATATGATAGAAATAAGACACTTTCTTCAAAAGTTGGTGCTGGGAAAACTTTACAGTTACCTATAACACAGTGAGATTACAACATCTCCTCATACCATATGCAAAATAAATGTAAAATAGGTTAAAGTCCTAAATTTAAAAACTGAAACCATAAAACTCCTAGATGAAAATATAGGTAGAAGATTCTTTGATAAATATACTTTTATCAAAGTATACAATATACTTTTTGATCTGTCTTCTGAGGCAAAAGAAATTAAGCAAAAACAAACAAATGGGACCTAATTAAACTTAGAAGATTTTGCACAACAAAGAACACAATCAACAAAATAAAAAGACAACCTACCAAATGAGAAAAAATATTTTCAAACAGTATGGACAAAAAAGGGTTCATATCCAAAAACATATAAACAGAACATACAACTCATTATAAAAAAAGAAATAACCTGATCAAAAATTGGGCATAAGATCATAATAGGAACTTTTCCAAAGAAGACATACAGATGGCTAACAGGCATACTAAAAGATGTTAACATCACTAGTCATCAGAAAAATGCAAATCAAAACCAAATGAAACACCACCTCCCATTTGTCAGAATGGCTATCATAAAATTCTTCAAATAACAATTGTTGACCAGGGTGTGGAGAAAAGGGAACCCTTGTACACTGTTGGTGCAGATATAGGTTAGTGCAGACACTGTGGAAAACGGTATGGAAAAGAGTATGGTAGTTATATTTTTAGTTTCCAAAAAAAATCATATTTTCTAGCAATTCCGCTCCTGGGTATTCTTCTGATGAAAACGAAAACTCTAATTTGAAAAAGATACATGCACCCTGATCTTCACAGTGGCATTATTTACAATAGCCAAGATAAAAACAAACAAACAAACAAACACCTAAGTGTCTATCAAAAGATGAATGGATACAGAAGATGTGAAATCTGCTATTTATAATGCAATATTATTTAGCCATCAGTTCAGTTGCTCAGTCATGTCTGACTCTTTGTGACCCCATGTACTGCGGCACACCAGGCTTCCCTGTCAATCACCAACACCCAGAGCTTACTCAAAATCATGTCTATCAAGTTTGTGATGCCATCCAACCATCTCATCCTCTGTCATACCCTTCTCCTCCTGCCTTCAATCTTTCCCAGCATCAGGGTCTTTTCCAATGAATCAGTTCTTCGCATCAGGTGGCCAAAGTATTGGAGCTTCAGCTTCAGCATCAGTTCTTCCAATGAATATTCAGGACTGATTTTCTTTGGGATGGACTGGTTGGATCTCCTTGCAGTCCAAGGGACTCTCAAGAGTCTTTTCCAACACCACAGTTAAAAAGCATCAGTTCTTCGGTGCTCAGCTTTCTTTATAGTCCAACTCTCACATCCATACATGACTACTGGAAAAATCATAGCTTTGATTAGACGGACCTTTGTTGGTAAAGTAATGTCTCTGCTTTTTAATATGCTGTCTAGGTTGGTCATAACTTTTCTTCCAAGGAGCAAGCATCTTTTAATTTCATGGCTGCAGTCACTATCTGCAGTGATTTTGGAGCCCAAATAGATAAAGTCTGTCACTGTTTCCATTGTTTCCCCATCCATTTGCCATGAAGTGATGGGACCGGACGCCATGATCTTAGTTTTATCTAGCCATAAAAATTAAACAAAATTCTGCCATTTGCAGTAATGAGCCTAGAGAATATTATACTTAGTGAAATAGACAAAGATAAATACTCTGTTATCACATATCTGAAACTTAAAAAATAAAAGAAACAAATGTATAACAGCAAGAGATTCACAGATACAGTGAATAAACTAGTGATTATCCATAGAGAGAGGGAAGTTGGGAGGGGTAAAATAGGTATATGGGGTATGGAATACTAATGACTATGTATAAAATAGATAAGCAACAAGGATCCATCGCATATCACAGGAAAATATAGCCATTGTTTTATAATAATGTTTATATGCAGTATAATCTATAAAAAGATTAAATCACTTCGCTGTGCACCTCAAAGTAATACAGTATTGTCAATCAACTATGCTGTGCTGTGCTTAGTTGCTCAGTCATGTCAGACCCTTTGTGACCCCATGGACTGTAGCTGGCCAGGCTCCTCTGTCCATGGGGATTCTTCAGGCAAAAATACTACAGTGGGTTGCCATCCTCCAGGGGATCTTCCCAAACCAGGGATCAAACCCAAGTCTCCTGCATTGCAGGAGGATTCTTTACCATCCGAGCCACCAGGGAAGCCCATGAATACTGGAGTGGGTAGCCTATTCCTTCTCCAGGGGATATTCTTGGACCAGGAATCAAACCAGTGTTTCCTGCATTGCATCCAGATTATTTACCAGCTGAGCTACCAGGGAATTAAAAAAAAAAAAGTCCATTTTCCCCAGACAGGCAATTTTTAAGGAATAAAACAAAATTTAAGAATCTATGCACTACTAGATATCAAGACTTACTAAAAAGATACCCAGAGTGTGATATTTACCAAAGGATAGAAAGTTGTCCAATTGTAAAAAATACAGACTGCAGAAAAGTTCTATCCCCGTACAGTCACCCGATTTGCTACAAGGATATTTGTTATTTCCTCTTGCTATTTCAAGAGGAAAAGGATGGTCTTTTCCATAAATGATCATGGAACAATTAGATATGTACATGGAAAAAATAAACTTTGATCCCTTACAAAAAATTCTGTTCAAGGCGGATCAAAGCTCTCAATATAAATGACAAAATAAAAAGCTTGCAGAAGGAAAGTGAACGTCACTCAGTTGTGTCTGACTCTTTGTGACCCCATGGACTATACAATCCATGGAATGCTCCAGGCGAGAATACTAGAGGGGGTAGTCTTTTCCTTCTCTAGGGGATCTTCCCAAGCCAGGGATTGAACCCAGGTCTCCTACATTGCAGGCAGCTTCTTTACCAGCTGAGCCACTAGGGAAGCCCAAGAATACTGGAGTGGGTAGCCTATCCCTTCTCTAGCAAATCTTCCTAAGCCAGGAATTGAACCGAGGTCTCCTGTATTGCAGGCGGATTCTTTCCCAACTGAGCTATTGTGGTTTTATTAAATAGGATACAAAAAAGCATGAACTATATAACAAAAGATTGGTAAATTGATAAATTGAACTTCATTAAAATCAAAGACTTCTGTTTTTCAAAATATATCATTGAAAGAGTGAAAAGGAAGCCACACACTGGGAGAAGATATTCATAATACATATATCCAAAATGGCAAGGACCCAGAATACACAAAGAGTATTGTCATCATTAATTAAAAGACAGATATTCTCTTTACAAAATGGACAAAGGCTTTAAATAGGCGCTTTGTAAAACTGACTTCAGAAAGACAACAAGGGCACGAAATAAAGCTCAACATCATTACTTCCCAAGGAAATGCTAACTAAAACCAAATGAGATCCAGTTTCACATACACCCGAATGGCCAAATTAAAAAGACTGTCGATTAGTACCACATATGGACTAGAAAATGAGCCAAGTAGAACTTACATGTTTTCTTTGTGAAAATATAAATTAGTACAACAACCTATTTGGAAAACTATTTTGCAGCAGCTAAACCTGTATACCTCATGGCCCAGTAGTTCTCATCATAGTATATACCCAGGGGAATTGATTGTGTATATCTACCAAAAGACACATAAAACAATGTATCTTTTAACAGCTTTATTCACAATAGCCTCAAGGTGAAAAGATCTGAATTTTTAAATAAATTGTAGAACACCCATATATGAAAGCAAGGAAAAGATGGAATTATTTCCACTCCCTACAATATAATCTAATTCATAATTGTAACACTGAGTAAAAAGTAGAAAATCATGAGTTTGCTCTACAAAACTATTTACATGAAGTTCAAGAACAATCAAAATTAATCTGAGGTGACAGATATCAGAGGAATGATCTAGGGATGGAGTGAGGGAGCAGTTTGTATTGTTGGCAAAAGGGTACATGGAATCCTTTTCAGATGTTGTTAATATTTTGCATCTTGATCTGGAAGGTATATGCCTATCTAAAATTTCATCCAGCAGTACACATAAGATTTGTGAATTTTACTATATCTCAATGTTAAAAAAAGGTAAATGGGAATTTCTCAGAAAAACGAATACAAATGGCCAATAAAGGGAAATATGCTCAAATATATAAACAAGGAAATGTATGTTAGAGTAAAAATGAACATCATTAAGACTGCCAAAAAGTTAAAAAGCAGGGAGTACATTGCTGGTAGAAATGTGAATTATCACCATAACTTAGAATGCAACCTGGCAAGACCTATTAAAACTATAAACACATATACTTTTGACCAAAGATATCATATCTGAGAATCTCTTTCATTGGAATAAAAATTCTTGTTCTTAGCTGATATTTATAAATGTTGCAGAAAGTGGCAGAAAGTGAAGAGCAACTAAAAAGCCTCTTGATGAAAGTGAAAGTAGAGAGTGAAAAAGTTGGCTTAAAGCTCAACATTCGGAAAACAAAGATCATGGCATCTGGTCCCATCACTTCATGGGAAATAGATGGGGAAACAGTGGAAACTGTGTCAGACTTTATTTTGAGGGGCTCCAAAATCACTGCAGATGGTGACTGCAGCCATGAAATCAAAAGACGCTTACTCCTTGGAAGAAAAGTTATGACCAACCTAGATAGTATATTCAAAAGCAGAGACATTACTTTGCCAACTAAGGTCTGTCTAGTCAAGGCTATGGTTTTTCCAGTGGTCATGTATGGATGTGAGAGTTGGACTGTGAAGAAAGCTGAGCACCGAAAAATTAATGCTTTTGAACTGTGGTGTTGGAGAAGGCTCTTGAGAGTCCCTTGGACTGCAAGGAAATCCAACCAGTCCATTCTGAAGATCAGTCCTGGGATTTCTTTGGAGGGAATGATGCTAAAGCTGAAACTCCAGTACTTTGGCCACCTCATGCGAAGAGTTGACTCATTGGAAAAGACTCTGATGCTGGGAGGTATTGAGGGCAGGAGGAGAAGGGGACGACAGAGGATAAGATGGCTGGATAGCATCACTGACTCGATGGACATGAGTCTGAGTGACCTCCGGGAGTTGGTGATGGACAGGGAGGCCTGGCGTGCTGCGATTCATGGGGTTGCAAAGAGTCAGACATGACTGAGCGACTCAACTGAACTGGACTGATGAAAGCTGCAACAATAGAGGGTAAAGATGGAAATAAAGTTAATGTACAAATAGAGTTACTGATTTCAAAAATTTTGATAATACACATCATGTCATAGTAAACAATAATTAAATGGGGTTAGTTAGAACTATATAAGTTGACTTGGAGTGATATAGTGAGAAATGGAAGATATAGAGATATGGATATATTTTTATTGCATATTGGTGAAAAAATGAGGACAATTCATATACATGTATATTTGTATGGAATTGTATTTTTATGCATAGTTATACATGTCTCCTGCCTCTTGAGAAACCTGTATGCAGGACAGGAAGCAACAGTTAGAACTGGACATGGAACAACAGACTGGTTCCAAATAGGAAAAGGAGTACGTCAAGGCTGTATATTGTCACCCTGCATATTTAACTTCTATGCAGAGTACATCATGAGAAACGCTGGGCTGATGAAGCAGAAGCTGGAATCAAGATTGCCGGGAGAAATATCAATCACCTCAGATATGCAGATGACACCACCCTTATGGCAGAAAGTGAAGAAGAACTAAAGAGCCTCTTGAAGAAATTGAAAGAGGAGAATGAAAAAGTTGGCTTAAAGCTCAACATTCAGAAAACTAAGATCATGGCATGCAGTCCCATCACTTCATGGCAAATAGATGGGGAAACAATGGAAGCAGTGACTGACTTTATTTTGGGGGGCTCCCAAATCACTGCAGATGGTGATTGCAGCCATGAAATTAAAAGATGCTTACTCCTTGGAAGGAAAGTTATGACCAACCTAGATAGTATATTAAAAAGCAGAGACTTTACTTTATCAACAAAGATCCATCTAGTCAAGGCTATGGTTTTTCCAGTGGTCATGTATGGATGTGAGAGTTGGGCTGTAAAGAAAGCTGAGTGGTGAAGAATTGATGCTTTTGAACTGTGGTGTTGGAGAAGACTCTTGAGCGTCCCGTGGACTGCAAGGAGATCCAACCAGTCCATTCTGAAGGAGATCAGCCCTGGGATTTCTTTGGAGGGACTGATGCTGAAGCTGAAACTCCAATATTTGGCCACCTGATGCAAAGAGCTGATTCATTTGAAAAGATCCTGATGCTGGGAAAGATTGAGGGCAGGAGGAGAAGAAGAAGACAGAGGATGAGATGGTTGGATGGTATCACAGACTCGAGGGACATGGGTTTGAGTGAACTCCGGGAGCTGATGATGAACAGGGAGGCCTGATGTATTGCGATTCATGGGGTCACAAAGAGTCCGACAGGACTGAGAGACTGAACTGAACTGCATTATAAGAATATGGAAAAAAGAAAAATATACTAGATTTTTAAACATGGATAAGATGATGAGATAGGTGATGGGGTTTGGAAATGTTGACTAGGAAAGTAAGTAAAACAATAAATAAGAGTGCACAAAAAATTCCCATTGAATGTGGATTGGACTATATTTACACATTTATGTCAAAGTATTTATACATGTACATATGTAAAAAGAAATTTAAAATTGGCATTTACTTATAAAAATTACCATTAATTAAACCCATAATCATTTCACTTGATATAAGTATATTTTATAAATCTATTGCTATCATTGTACAACTGTGCATTTTAACAAACTTTTATTTGTAAATACTTCTTTGTATCTTTATGGTCTTTGTATCTCTATGAGATCTATACAAAGATCTCACACATCTTTGTATTTCTATGGTATTTATAAATAAATAAAGATTTATTATGCAATCATTAATAAATCATAATAAATAAGCAACTTATTATGAACCAATAAATTTCTTCATATTTCCTTCTAGATAATATATCATACTTTACCAGTTTTCCAAATGCTGAATCATGCACATTTTAAAAATTAGGACTATATTAGCATTCTTGTCATAATCATTTTTGTATATACTTGTTCCCTTTGTTTTTTGTAAAAACAATTCCATTACAGTAGTTTAAATTCCTGGGTATGTGGTTATTAGGTCAAAGGTTATGAATGTTTTTATGACTCTTGAAACATGCTGCCAGATTTTATCCTCAAAGAAGGAAACAATGGATATTAATGGATATTATGGATATTAATGGATAATAACAGAAATTTGTGCCTCCAATTTTTCAAACTTTCCTCTATAATTTTTCAATATCAAGATATTAAAGGCACATTTTATTGCTTTAGAGATGAAGCTTGATTGTTTTTCAATATTGAGATAATCTTATCATTCCATTTTTGTTGATGCCTTTGAACTACATTTCCCCCTTGGCTTTGGCATTGCTCTTTTATAAACTGACATTTAAAATGTATTTTAGATAATTACTATTTTGAGAGCATATGGAAATTTTATGAGGAATAAAAGGATTTGATTTGTACGTATGGAGTCTTTCCTGGACACTCAGAGTTAGGGACATATAGAAGACACTGAAAAATTAAGGGGAGAGGGAATTCCATAAGGAAAAGTACTCGATAGTTGAGTAGCTATGTTTGAAGATGATTATGTTGCAATGTATTGTCCTTTGCCCCTTTAGTGTTCAATAATCCTGTAAGACTCAGTTTAAATGTTGCTCTGAGGAGGAGGCTGTTTAGATACTTCCATGTTTAAACTTCCATGCTCACATAGAACCTAGGAATGTCCCTGTCATCATCACTTAACATTCTGTTTTATTACATTTGGGTTATTTGTCTCCTCATTGAACTTGAACACTATGAAGACTGAAACTGTCACCTAATAGGGTAGTTAACATGTAGCAGGCTGTCAAAAAATAATGAATGAAGCAATTTATCTCAAGTAGGAAGTAAAAGTCTTATATAGGATTGTTGATAATTAAGCTCATTCTTATTAGCAGGAATGAACATGATTGTTCTTTTATTACCCACAAAAATTATAAATTTGGGAGGAATCTCAAATGAAACATCCACACAGATAACTATATATATAATTCTTCAATGAAGGGGTTTTTATACCTTTATGTAATAGTCCATTCCAATGTGTAACCAGTGAAGTAGTATAAGTAATTTGTCAAAAAGTCTGTTGCAATTGACCATGTGATTCTATGAGAAAATTATATAAAGTAAGCTATTTATCATTTCCTAAAGTGATATAATCCTTTAAATAGTTTGTCTTCATATTTTAGTGGTTTTTAGCCTTATGTCTACTATAGCTCTATAACTGATATCTTGGGCCCTAACCAAAAAATTAAGAATAGAATATCACTGAGAAAGTGAAAGTGAAGTCATTCAGTCATGTCCGACTCTTTGTGACCCCATGGACGGTAGCCTAACAGGCTCCATGGTCCATGGGATTTTCCAGGCAAGAATACTGGAGTGGGCTGCCATTTCTTTCTCCAGCGGATCTTCCCAGCTGAGGGATCGAACCTGGGTCTCCTGCATTGCAGACAGATGCTTTACCACCTGAGCCACTAGGGAAGCCCAAGAGAGAGCACCTAAACACAATAATCACCATAGAAGGGGTACTGGCTGTTTACATATCGGACCTGGAACAAAAACAATAGTAAAGCTAATGTTTACCTTGTATGTATTAATACATGTGTTATACGCCAGGTATTGTTCTAAAGGTTTTATTAATACTTTTAAATCCATTTAATTTTCACAAAACCCTAAGAGGTGTTATAATTACGTGTTGGCACTCCAAAATAGTCTGGTGTGAATGTAGTTAAGTCAGGATACTCAATCACATGGAGCTTATGTGATTACAATTACATAGTCACTGTACCAGGAGGGCCAGTGTTTGGTCTCAGACTTCCTAAATAGTCTAATTTAGGTCTATTTTCCTTCCCCTGATCATTTTCAGATATTTGGATTTTAAGTTTTAAACAAAAAAAGGAGAGCTAACATGATGTTGAAAACTTTTTTCTTAATCCAAGTAAGGTAATTAAAAACCAGTGTCTGTTTTTTGAATAATAGCAATAGCAAAAAAGGAAAAAAAGAAATTAAAGCCTACAAAAAGCAATGAATAATAACAATAATAATAATCTTACATAACATCTATTAATTTTTTTGCTATTAGCCAGACACTGTGCCATGGATTATCCTGTTTAATCCTCACACAATCCCACAAAGTTAAGCACCATTATTTTCATTTTGCCTTTATCCTTTCACAGGAGAGAGTATATTTTCTTAAAAAAATAAGTAGGAAGGCAATGACTTTAGAATAAAATTTAGACTTTTTAATGGAATAAAATTTAGCTTATTGAAAATGAACAGTGTGTGTGTGTATTTTTGGGTTGCTCGTTTTTCTGTAATCTATAAAACTAACCCATGGGATGATGATATAATAATGGATACCTGTCATTCCATGTATAACCAAAGACACAGTGTACAAGACCAAGAGTAAAGCCTACAGTAAACTATGGACTCTGGATGATTGTGGTGAGTCAGCGTATGTTCATCAGTGGTAACACGTGTAGGGGATGTTGATCATGGGGGAGGCCATGCCTGTGTGGGGGCAGAGAATATATGGGAAACATCTGTACCTTCCACTCAATTTTGCTGTTAACCTAAAGCTTCTCTAAAAAAACCATTAAGTCTTGGGAATTTCCTGGTGTTCCAGTGGTGGCTAACACTGTGCTCCCCATGCAGGTGGCCTGGGTTTGATCCCTGCTCAGGGAAATAGTTTTCACATGTCTTGACTAAGAATTCACATGACTCAACTAAGACCTGGTGCAGCTAAATAAACAAATGAAAATTAAAATAAGTAAGTTGTAAAATCTTAAAACACAAAACAAATATCCTTAACCAAGGATCAGTATTGGCTAGCCTTTGCCTTAACGCTATATTGCGTGCTCTCCTAACAAAAGGCAGAAAAACTTTAGCAGCTATGTGGAAAACTGAAGCAAGAAATGACTGCAGGTTCCAGAAGAAGAAATGTTCACTTGACATCCTGAAATACAATGTAAAGCCTTGCTGTGTAGTTAAGATATTCTGAGTATAGCAGCAGCCAAAAGACCCACTTGGCAGTGAGTAAATCCATGTAGCTCTTTTAGAGCAAAGACATCAGTAACCCATTGAGCAAAGAGACAGAGTCATGAGAAGTGATTTGTTCTAAAATGGTCTCTAGAGCTACAGAAATAGGACAGTCCCCCAGTACATCTGCCCATGTGGCAAGACTGTTAGTCTCTCTGAGATTTTTAACCTTATCCATTTATATGGCAAACAACTCCATTAGTAGAGTTATCTGTGACTGCAAACTACAACAATACATTATATATGTGCACTAACATATTTGCTGAATTTTAAAGTATGCAGCAATGTGAGAGTTGGAGTGAGGCTGTTGTTTATAACGTATATCATGAAATGAAGAACAGATGATCTAAGAATGAACATTTGTTGGAGTGATCTCTCTGGGCTTAAATATTTATTTTACTTCCTCCACCCCCCTCCCTTTTTGACAAAGTACTATGTTTTCCAAAATCTACAGTATGAAACCATGGAAAGTTTATGATAAAATCACCTCAAATTGCTACCATAAATTATTACCTCCTACATAGTCTTTTTTCCTGCAATGTGCAATTAATCAAGGAAGCAACTTATTCATTCTAATTAAAAAGTTGGTTCTCAGAGTTTTATTTTAGGTGTGAGAGGGGGGTCTTGATTTCTGGGGAAAAAATACATGGTTGCTCAGTAGTATATTCTGTATTTTCACTTTGATCTTCAGGGTTTTGTATATGAACCCAAGGAAAGGATGCACCTTGTCCTATTCCTCAGGGCAAGTGGGAACTCAGCACTATAAAAGTTTAAGGTTTGGAAGGCAGTCTTAAAGGTAACAATGTCTTAATAGGCAGTTTACACAGTAGATTTTTGGGAGACACACTCACAAGAGTTGGTTAAGATCAATTTCTAGAGCTCATTAGAGAGGATGAAGATTTATTTTCTATGTTAACTCCTGTAGCGTGTGGTGAGAATCTCATTGCTTATTTCCTAGGTTTAAAAAAAATTGTTCTGATAAATTATTTCACCCAGAGCTCATTTATCCTTGTGGTGTGATGATTTATCAGTTTACTCATCCATCTGTCTATTCATCCTTCTATCCATGAATCCATCCAACCATCTTCTAACCAACTAATACATCAAACCATCTGTATTGGGCACCTGCCAGATACATACAGTGTAAGTCTTGACAATCCAAATATGAATTAACTGATCTCTGCCTTTGAAACATGCCAAGGTCAATATAGCCATGCAATAACATTTGCTTCACTCCTTGAATTAACTTTCTAAAACTGGATCATGATAAGCCACTTCAAGGGGTCTATGTTGCTACCAGAATAAAACTAGCCAGCGTACAATTTGAGGTCTTATCTGAATTCATCCTTAATTACTGTTAAAGCCACACTGTGTACCACTTTTCCTTTTCAAGGCCCACACTTTGGCCCAGGCGCCTACTTCCCTTATATATTTTGTCCTTGTATTTTCCTGTCTCCTAAACCTTATTTGCATTGTTCCATTAGTCCTGGATGGGCTTTTTCCAATTCCAGGGCTAAGCTCAAATGCTTCCTCCTTGAGGAATTTATTCTATTTTCTTTTTTTATAATCCAGCTCTATATTGTACCTCTTTTGAGGGCCTCCAGCCACATTCTTCTACAACTAATTATCAGAGTGTTCTCTTAAAGCATCAACTTGATCCTGTCACTCCATTTTAAACCAAGTAATGATTTTCTGTGGCCCCTGTAAGATGAAGTTCCAGGTTTTCAGCAAGGCATCTGAGATCCTTTATAGTTTGACTCCAGCCCCAGCCAATCAGGATTGTGTGACATTCCTTGAGCACGGGACATTCTCCTGTGCGTGCAATCCTTTGCACAAATTATCTTCTTTTTCTGAATTGCATCTATTTCCCTTTTTTACCTGATAATCTCCAGATTTTCTTTCAGCTTCCAATTTTGATGTCACTTCCTTCAGAAAATCTTCTTGATTCTTGAAGATTGGGTCAGGTGTCTCTTATGTATTCCCTTGTGTCTTGCATTTCCCTAGCAAAGCACATCAGGTACCTTGTCACATTGACATGCAGTAGGTACCAGCAATAGGTATTCAATGAATGTTTGCTTAGTTGAGAATATTGAGTTGAGCCACCATAATTTCCCTTAGGAAATGTGCAAGCTGGAAATTGACAGTAATGTTCCACCACATGGCCAGATAGCATGCGAGAACTGGCGGGAAGCAGGTGAACACTGAGGTTAAATATTCCCACCCCAATATGCATACACTAAAGTTTCTTATACAACTTGGTTTGAAACATAGTTTCCATAAGGTAAAGATAACAATTTTCTATCTAAAATACAGCAGTTATGGATTCAAAGAGTCAAATCACTAAGAGCTGCAAAACCAATTAACATATGGGGTTCAAGCAGTTCTTTCTTGATTTCATTTGTTCTTGGGGAGTGGATATATTTCCTTGTACCTCAAGAAACCACTAAATTCTAGGTTAACCAACAGAACTCCTCCTTGTAGGCTATGTAAACAGTGAGCATGGCCCTGAGGAGAGGGTCATTTCTGCAGTATATTCAAGTTCTAGTAGTTACTGAAAAAGGTACCCAAGTGTCACCTACAGATTGGCACTTGCCATCTACAAGGATTAAATCATGTGCTGCTGCAGCTGCTGATTTTCAACACCCCCCAAAAGAGTTCAGGATGGTGAGCAGAAATGAGGCACTCTGTGCTGGGGCAGGGTAGGGCGGGTAACTGGCAGAACAGGTCTTTGGATAGTTACTTATTTTCGGGAGCTGATTTTACGAGCCCAACTCTTTCATCTCCTTATATTTAGAAGAGCACTAAAATCCTTCCTGGTGATGACTGCTCCTCATGACTAGCAGAATCCTTCTGCAAAAAATATGTGCTTCACTGTATACATCCCCTCTTCACCAAAATCACATATATACTTACCTTCCTCCTCTGTCTCTTTGGAGAAGTTTCTCAGAGCTATCATAGGTGTTGTTTTCTAGGCTGTTGTCCTCATTTTGCCCCAAATAAAACTTAACTTACCACTCTCACATTGTGTATTTTTTTTACATTAACACAAGGAAGCCTAGATCATCAAGACAGGCTCTCTGGAAGTCACCCATTGTGGAAATCTGTAGTGAATATGTGTGAGTTACAAACCAGAATAAACAAAGGGGATTCTTCATAATCTGTGTATGTGTGGGGTAGGAGAGACCTATTACAACTCTCAGAATGTGGTGATTAGTGTCCCATTGGAATTGGTAAACTGGATTTTAAAGGTAATGCAACAAATTTCATAATCACGGTTTGGGGAAGATTGGGGGCTTCTGAGTTGTATATCATTAATTAAGCCATACCAATTTACCCCTTCTTTTTCAAATAATCCATAGTTTTCACATTTAAAAAGTGAGTTAATATAAACCTATGGAGCATAGGACCTTAACAAATTATACATTGATTTCTCTGTCTCTGAGCAGATCCTTGCTATAGGAGTTGCTTGACTCTAAAAATCTTCAAAGGGAAAGGTTCCATAACTGCTTTTGGTACTTCTTTTGTCTTCCTTGAAGTAATTTAGTTTATTTCTATAATAGTCCTTCCTGCAACAATTTAAAATCCTGTTTTCTTTTTGCTGGTCTTGACTTACAATGACAGCATTGCTTAGTGTGCTATGATAAATGAAGCAAACTTTCAATTATCTGTGCTAATGGGGTGGGCAAGTGAAGAAGAGCATGGATAAATGAAATTTAGCATAGTCTCCAAACCTCATTTTGGCTATTAGCTTTGACATTTTCTCCAACTAACCTTTCAAAGGGTCTACCGAATTTCATACCTTTTCTTTTTTTACCTTCTTCTCTGGTGGAGATGATAATGATCACTGAGATCCCCAAAGGAGAGGGAGACGGTGGGAAAGGGCGGAATCAGGGATGTGGATAAATTGGAGGCTACATTCATGCATTTGTAAAAAGGTTTAGGTTTCTGGCTTACCAATCTGCTCTCCCCAATTGCTCTATAACTTCATTTAGCATTGTAAGTGGTGAAATCATTGTGTATGCATGTCATTTTGGATGGGCAAAATGTGCACTTGAACAATATTCTGCACTGAGCAATGGTAATGTATCCAGTCTGAGCTCAAAATCCATGAACTATATAACAACCAGGTGCTATGTAGGAGAATGCACTCACCATTTTATAAACATGAAACAATAAAATAATAAATGCTCCTTAGTAATTAAAAACACAGCCAATTAAAGGCATGTACATTTCCATAAATGGAAGAACCTTAAATTTTGCATTTCCTAACTGATAGGATTAAACTTCCAAAGAAAGTGTGAATTAATGCAAATGTTAACATGGCATCTCCTAAATCCTTTTCTACTTTTACCGCCATGAACAGAATATAGAAAAGTAAAAACACATAATGAGAGGCCAGTCTCTGCTAGCTTTGTCATTTACCCAAGGAATACCAAGCATGCTTAGAAACTGTGGAGGAAAAGGGGAGGGGAGGCATAAATTGGGAGACTGGGATTGACATACACACAGTACTATATAGAAAATAGATAACTAATAAGGTATAAGCACTGAAAACTCTACTCAATACTCTGTAATGATCAGTATGGACCTATATGGGAAAAGAATCTAAAAAAGCAGATACGTGTATATGTATAGCTGATTCACTCTACTGTGCTCTTGAAACTAACACAATGATGTAAATCAACTATGCTACGATACAAATTAAAAAAAGAAACTGGAGTATTTAGCAAGATTTCAGGTAGCAAACATGTATAGAGATTATATCTATGTCTATCGATGTCTAGATCTATATGGTTGTTGGTGTTATTCGGTAGCTAAGCTTTGTCTGACCCTGCATCACATGGACTGCAGCACACCAGGCTTCCCCGTCTTCCACTGTCTTGAAGTTTGCCCAAATTTATGTCCATTGAGTTGGTGATGCTATCTAACCATGTCATCCTCTATAGCCTACTTCTTTTGTCTTCAACTTTCCCAGCATCAGGGTCTTTTCCAATGAGCTGTCTCATCGCATTAGGTGGCCAAAGTATTGGAGCTTCATCAGTCCTTCCAATGGATAGTGAGGGTTAACTTCCTTTAAAATAAACAAGTTTGGGTATGCATGTACACCCGTGGTGGATTCATGTCAATGTATGGCAAAACCAATACAGTATTGTAAAGTAAAATAAAGTAAAAATAAAAATTAAAAAATAAATAAATAAAATAAACAAGTTCGATCTCCTTGCAGTCCAAGGGACTCTCAGTCTTCTCTGGAACCACAGTTTGAAAGCATTGGTTCTTCAAAACTCAGCCTTTTTTATGGTCCAACTCATCCATACGTTACTACTGGAAAAACCATGGCTTTGACTATATGGATATTTGTCTTTAAGTGGTATCTTTGCTTTTTAATACTGCTGTCTAGGTTTTCCATAGCTTTCCTTCCAAGGAGCAAGCATCTTAATTTCATCCCTGCAGTCTGTCCACAGTGATGTTGGAGACCAAGAAAGTAAAATCTGTCATTGTTTCCACTTTTTCACCTTCTATTTGCCATGAAGTAATGGGACTGGATGCCATGATCTGTGTGGATCACAATAAACTGTGGAAAATTCTGAAAGAGATGGAATACCAGACCACCTGACCTACTTCTTGAGAAACCTGTATGCAGGTCTGGAAGCAACAGTTAGAATTGGACATGGAACAACAGACTGGTTCCAAATCGGAAAAGGAGTACATCAAGGCTGTATATTATCACCCTGCTTATTTAACTCATATGCAGAGTACATAATGAGAAACGCTGAGCTGGAGGAACACAAGTTGAAATCAAGATTGCTGGGAGAGATATAAATAACCTCAGATATGCAGATGACACCACCCTTATGGCAGAAAGTGAAGAACTAAAGAGCCTCTTGAAGAAAGTGAAAGAGGAGAGTGAAAAAGTTGGCTTAAAGCTCAACATTCAGAAAACTAAGATCGTGGCATCCGGTCCCATCACTTCATGGCAAATAGATGGGGAAACAGTGAAAAGAGTGGCTGACTATTTCTGGGGGCTCCGAAATCACTGCAGATGGTGATTTCAGCCATGAAATTAAAAGACGCTTACTCCTTGGAAGGAAAGTTATGACCAACCTAGACAACATATTAAAAAGCAGAGACTTTGCTTTGTCAACAAAGGTCCGTCTAGTCAAGGCTATGGTTTTTCCACTGGTCATCTATGGATGTGAGAGTTGGGCTGTAAAGGAAGCTGAGCCCTGAAGAATTGATGCTTTTGAACTGTGGTGTTGGAGAAGACTCTTGAGAGTCCCTTGGACTGCAAGGAGATCCAACCAGTCCATCCTAAAGGAGATCAGTCCTGGGTATTCATTGGAGGAAGCTGAAACTCCAATACTTTGGCCACCTGATGTGAAGAGCTGACTCATTTGAAAAGACCCTGATCCTGGGAAAGACTGAGGGCAGGAGGAAAAGGTGACGACAGAGGATGAGATGGTTGGATGGCATCACCGACTCAATGGACATGAGTTTGGGTGAACTCTGGGAGTTGGTGATGGACAGGGAGGGCCTGGCGTGCTGTGGTTCATGGGGTCACAAACAGTCGGACACGACTGAGCAACTGAACTGAACTGAATGGGACCGGATGCCATGATGTTAGTGAGACCTAATTTCATCTGGTATATCCATGCTGTTCAGGCTCCCTGATAAGAAACTGGCTAGCTTTACCTTTTCAGAGGCTATCATCTTTAGTGGTCCCATTCCTTAAGTGAGATCTTCCTCTTTATTATCTATAGCAGCCTTTCTAGGATGGTTGCCTTCTTGTCCTCTGTCCCCAGCAAAGCATTTGTTTCCTTGTTTGTTCCTCTGCTTGTTTCCTTTCTAGTAGGATCTAGGTTCTATGATGGTGGTCTATTTTCTTTAGACATAGTCTTCTATGTCCAGTCTTCTTTCCAACTGGACCCCTTACTCATCACCCTGGGCTGGGGAAATCCAGGTCTCCACTGGGTTGCCTTTACATGCCTATGACCCTGTAAGGTCAGGCATGTTGCCAAAAATATTATCCCTATTGAACCTCAAGCCCCAGTGTTAGGTTTATGGTCACATTTCATGGCTGTGCCAATGAAAGTACTTAGGACAATTGAATATTGGGAGTCTGGATTGATCTTTATTTACCAGATTTGCTTTGGAGATGGTTGTAAAATACTACATGGTAAAAGATCTCTGTTTCCTTTGTTTTGCATGGTTGACACTGCTTAATAAACATTCATGTGTATTTCTTCTCATCATTACCTACTCACTTTTTGAATATCTCACTGACATTAAATATTTTGTAACCAGCAATTGCAAAAGCTTATGCTTGTTTTTATGAAGATTCACTTAAAATATAATTTCTAGAAGTGTTTTGCATTGTAAAAGCTGGAGTCATCTGTCAAAGATAAATGCCTACCTGCTCAACCAAAGATATAGAAAATACAGTGTTTGAAAAATGAGTTTCCATAAGAACACAAGTTACAATGACCCATAAAATACAGTTCTTTGAACGCCATCATGTACAAAGTCTTCATTCGGTTTCAAATAACTTTCAAAGAGTTTCTGTAGCCCATCCTCTCCTGACAATCAATATATTTAATAATTTTATCTCTCACAGATGAAAATCATTTGTGCAAATCGAGGTTTTATGGTTCAGCCATGTTGGGATGATTTACTGCAGAGAAGCAGCTGTGGTTCACTGCCTTGTGGCTCATGGCTTCTTTCCCTTTAAGGTGCTGAGGGGCATGTCCCACTAAAGTTTGGGAACCTCCAGCCAATCAGAAATGGATCTCCTCTTAAGGGTGTGAATTTGAGGGCAGAGATGACTCAGTCTAGCTGATTACCTAACAGTGAAGAACGAAATCTAACACCATGCTGGATTTATTTCTTTAGCATGTACTTTCCATTGCTTTTGTTGCTATAATGACTGACAGGATGCTGTCCATAGCTATCAGTTCAGTCGCTCGGTCATGTCTGACTGTGATCCCATGGACTGCAGCACACCAGGCTTTCTTGTCCTTCACTATCCCCTGGAGCTTGCTCAAGCTCATATCCGTAGAGTCAGTCATGCCATCCAATCATCTCATCCTCTGTCATACCCTTCTCCTCCTGTCTTCAATATTCCCAGCATCAGGGTGTTTTCTAAGGAGTCAATTCTTTGCATCAGGTGGCCAAAGTATTGGAGTTTCAGCTTCAGCCTCAGTCCTTCCAATGAATATTCAGGACTGATTTCCTTTAGGATGGACTGGTTGGATCTCCTTGCAGTCCAAGGGACTCTCGAGTCTTTTCCAACACCACAGTTCAAAAGCATCAATTCTTCAGCGCTCAGCTTTCTTTATAGTCCAACTCTTACATCAGTACATGGCTACTGGAAAAACCATAGCTTTTACTAAACGGACCATTGTTGGCAAAGTAGTGTTTCTGCTTTTTAATATGCTGTCTAGGTTGGTCATAGCTTTTCTCTGAAGGAGCAAGTGTTTTTTAATTTCATGGCTGCAGTCACTAACCGCAGTGATTTTGGAGCCCCCCAAAATAAAGTCCATCACTGTTGCCATTGTTTCTCCATCTATTTGCCATGAAGTGATGGGACCAGATGCCATGATCTTAGTTTTCTGAATGTTGAGTTTTTAGCCAGCTTTTTCACTCTTCTCTTTCAATTTCCTCAAGAGGCTCTTTAGTTCTTCTTTGCTTTCTGCCATTAGGGTGGTGTCATCTGCATACCTGAGGTTATTGACAATCTTGATTTCAGTTTGTTCTTCATTCAGCCCAGCATTTCTCATGATGTACTCTGTATAAAAGTTAAATAAGCAGGGTGACAATATACAGCCTTGATGTACTCCTTTAACAATCTGGAACCAGTCTGTTGCTCCATGTCCATTTCTAACTGTTGCTTCTTGACCTGCGTACAGATTTCTCAGGAGACAGGTAAGGTGGCCTGGTATTCCCATCTCTTGAAGAATTTTCCACAGTTTGTTGTGATCCACATAGTTAAAGGCTTTGGCGTTGTCAATAAAGCAGAAGTAGATGTCTTTCTGGAATGCTGTTGCTTTTTCAATGATCCAGCGGATGTTGGCAATTTGATCTCTGCTTCCTCTGCCTTTTTTAAATCCAGCTTGAACATCTGGAAGTTCATGTTTCAGGTACTGTTGAAGCCTGGCTTGGAGAATTTTGAGCATTACTTTACTAGTGTGCGAGATGAGTGCAATTGTGCGGTAGTTTGAGCATTCTTTGGCATTGCCTTTCTTTGGGACTGGAATGAAAACTGACCTTTTCCTGTCCTGTGGCCACTGCTGAGTTTTCCAAATTTGCTGGCATATAGAGTGCAGCACTTTCACAGCAGCATCTTTTAGGATTTGAAATAGCTCAGCTGGAATAGCTATAAGCATACATAATGGCCTGTCTCAGGGAACCCTGCCCCTTGCTTCAATGTTAAAGTGCCTTTGTTCAGCTCACAGGGAAACACCCTGACACTGCCCACCTGTGAATAGCTGGAGGAAAGAAGAAATTAACACCCCCACTCCCCATCCCTGCCCCAAGGCTGGCCAAACCAAAAGATATTTCATAAGACTTACAGCCTTTTAACTTTATTTCCTCACCTCCTCCCCATCTCTGTTCTATAAAAGAAACTAGCTTCAAGACCCTAATAAGATGGTTCTCTTGGACTCCAGTCTACCATCTTCTCGGGCTATTTGGCATTCTGAATCAAGTTGTTATTCCTTGCCTCAGCACCTCATTTCCAGATTATAGGCCTGTTGTGTGGCAAGCAAACCAAACTTGGACTTGTAACAGTGAGAGGTGAGGAAGAGCAGTCTGGAATCTCAGGATTCAACTCCCATCTTCTTTTTCACCAACATAGCACTGCATTTTATGGTTTGTTTTTAAAGTTCATGATTGAATTCAGAGGAAGTCTTCTGTCATTGTCCAGAAGGCACTTGGGGTTTTGATAATTACATTGTTTTAATTTTTTTTTTTTTACTCTAAATGAGCCATTTTTTTTTAAACATCTCTAGGGTTGCCTGGAAAATCCCATGGGTGGAGAAGCCTGGTGGGCTGCAGTCCATGGGGTCACTAAGAGTCAGACTCAACTGAGCAACTTCACTTTCACTTTTCACTTTCATGCATTGGAGAAGGAAATGGCAGCCCACTCCAATGTTCTTGCCTGGAGAATCCCAGGGATGGGGGAGCCTGGTGGGCTGCTGTCTGTGGGATCACACAGAGTCGGGCATGACTGAAGTGACTTAGCAGCAGTAAGAGGGTATTTTAAACTTACTACCGTAGCATAGTCCTCTCTGCTTTAAGACAAAGCCAGTGTCCCCTGATTTCCTCTCTCAGATTCTTCCCAGGAGGTTTTTGTGGGCCTCACAAATATTCTGGTAATTTCCTATGTGGAGTGTTAGGGGAATCTATTTCCACCAAATTTCTTTTGCTCAGAAGCTTCCCATCCAAATGAGCCTTGTCCCAGGTTGGGTTCTCCAAAAACAGATGCTGAGTCAGAGACTGGAGTGAAGGATGTACATTAGGGGTCAATAAGTGTGGAAGGAAGTAGATGTAGGCAGAGGGCAAAGTTGAATTGAAATGCTGGCCAGACCTCTCAGGAGAGCTCTGGCATTCCTACTATCAGAGTTGTCCCTTGGGGAGCTGAAATGGTCAGGCCTTTATATGACTGCTACAAGCAGTCTTTGGATGTGGTCCACTCTTGGAAGAGCCTGGCCTTGGCTGAGAAGGGTCTCTGCCACTGATGCAAATCTTGAAGAAGCTGGCAACTAAGGGTCCTTTGCTGACAGCATTCCCAGCAACTAGGATAACTGTCTCCTTTGAAGGGGATTTTGGCATCCCCATCTCCATGTCCACTGCATGCAAGTACCCCACACATTCTCTAGGTAGATATATGACCAGGAAAATTTATTGTCATTATAATTATAATAACTAAGAATTATATTTAGCAGCATCCTTGGCCTCCATTCACTAGATGCCAGTAACACTGCCCTCCCTTCCTCAAGTTGTGACAACCCAAAATGTCTTTAGACATTGTCTAATGTCTCTTGGGGAAAAACAGTGTTTCTGGTTGAGAACCACTGCGCTCCATGGGCAATTTCACAATTTGAATTAGCTGATCTACTTTTCTTTCTACTAGAAAGAAAAAAAAATCTTTTGTTAATATGAAGAAACGTTCATTCAAAATTATTGTGTCGAAAGAATGATTGCTAGAGTAGTCAGGGAAAAAAGAAGTCTGTGCTTCAGGGTGGAGATTACTAGGCATTAAATAACTTTGCATGTGAATAGAATGCTACATTTTATTTTTTCCCATGTGCTCTGTAAATTTGCTAGGGAACTTTTTCCTTTTCTTTCTCTTTTACTTAAAGATATGAGATTGCACATTTCATCTTTTCCCTTGCTTCTTCAATCTGGCTTTGCTATATCACATCACCCAGGGAAGTTAGTTGTATTCTGGGTGAGATTATTGGGTGGAGGTGGTTTCTAGGTAAAAATTTTGGTTAGTTGTATCTGAAGGTAAAAGAAAAATGAAAAATTAAGGCACTGAAATAAGATATTTTTATTTCTTGTTTTTTCCTCATCTCCACGTGTGAAAGACGTCAACTTGTGTCTAGGCATCATTTTAACAATTGATCTAAGACTGGTGTTGATTTCTTAGGTATTTTTCCAAGGTTGCTCCAGGAGAGCAGTTGCTATTTTCTCCTTGTCAAGTGTAGAAGAACAAAGTATGAGAAAATGTGAACTTAGAAACAGTGTAATGCTGGACATACAGTTTCTGGGAAAGTTTTCTTCATGATTGCTGAGGAGTGTATGATCAACAGAGCAGAACATTTTAGGTGTGTTTCAAATAATGGTATAGACTTGATGCTAGATAGACGCCTCAATGGGAAGGCACAAGATTTCCTCTGAATGGAAGTTCATATTTGAAATGTCTGTATGAACTATGTAAGCTACAACATTTCCATTTCAGAGCATGAGGAAGATTGAGGAAAAAGAAAAATGAGTTAAGTAAAATTAAAAAAAATAGATTGTACTTTTAAAACCATATAAACCTATGAGTGATGAATTCTGAAATCTTATGTATTTTAAATATTTAAAATTGCTTTTCAGTGTGTCCCTTTACAATTGTTAGCAGGTGCTTCTCCCTGTCAGTGGTTTGTGATTCTTCCTTAGAATTATCAAATCCCATTAAATTGATGGGTATTATGAAGTGTGTTAGGCGCCCTGGATGTAAGACTGATACAAAACACCTCTTCAAGTTCTTGAGCCTAAAGTACTGCCAGTATAGTGACTGTTCAAGAGGTGTGAAGTTTATAACAAATCTCTTTGACGACTTTTCTGAGAATCACCATAAGCTCTCTCTGCACCTTCTTTACCGCCTTCACGCATTTCTCCCCACCACTGACAACTTCCAGTCTGCTCTCTGTAGAGATCAGTCATTTTCCTTTCTTTAGATTCCATCTATAAGTGAGCTCATGTGGTGTTTGTCTTCCTCTGACTGGTTTGATTTTGTGTAATACCCTACAGGTCCACCCATAGTGTCACAAATGGCCAAATTTCATTATTTCATGGCTAAATAATATTTATGTGTGTGTATCTCAGTTTCTTTACTCCTCTGTCCACAGACATTTCTGTTGCTTGCATGTGTTGGTGATCACACACAATGCAGCAGGGAGCATGGGTGTGCCCGTATCTTTTCAGCTTAGTGTTTTCACCTTCTTCTCATGAATATGCAGAACTGGAATTGCTGTATCTTGGAGTACCTCTAGTTTTAATTTTTGAGGAACCTCTATACTGTTTTCACAGCAGCTGTACCAGTTTGGATTCCCACCACATTACACTGGGCTCTCTTTTCTCCACATCCTCACCAGCACTTGTTACTTCTTGTCTTTTTGATGTTCACTGTTCTAACACATGTGACCAACAGGCAGAGCATGGTGACTGTAGCTATTAATGCACTACTGGATATTTGAAAGTTACTAAGAAATTAAATCTTAAGAGTTCTCATCATAAGAAAAAAAATTCTGTAACTGAATGGTGACATGTTCGCTAGACTGATTGTGGTGTCCATTTTGAAATGTATAGAAATATCAAATCGTTATTTTGTATACCTGAAATGAATATAACATTGTATGTTGATTATATCTGTATTAAAAATTTTAAAAATCACTCTGAATATCAAAACGTGTTTTCATTGCTTCAATATGACACTCTGCTATAGCTGATGCACAGTAGGAGTCACACACATTCTCATTCATGGGGAAAGCAGGCAGCTCCCCAAAGAGAAAGGGATCCAGCCTACACATCTCCCCAGGCAGGGAACAACAGGGCCCAGTGCTTTGTTGGACGTGCTTTTCTAGATGGATTGGTTTGTGCCCCAGCTTGGTGGCCACACCCCTTGGGGAGTTATTATAAACACTACTCAAAAGTAGAAAGTCAAGAGATTCCTGGAGTAACAGGCAAATTTGGCTTTGGAGTACAAAATGAAGCAGAGCAAAGGCTAACAGAGTTTTGCCAAGAGAATGCACTGGTCATAGCAAACACCCTCTTCCCACAAGAGAAAACTCTACACGTGAACATCACCAAGTGTTCAGTACCAAAATCAAACTGGTTATATTCTTTGTAGCTAAAGAAGGAGAAGCTCTATACAGTTAGCAAAAACAAGGCTGGGAGCTGACTGTGGCTCAGATTATGAACTCCTTATTGCCAAATTCAGACTGAAATTGAAGAAAGTAGGGAAAACCAGTAGACCAGTCAGGTATGACCTAAATCAGATCCCTGACAATTATACAGTGGAAGTGAGAAATAGATTCAAGGGATTAGACCTGATAGAGTGCCTAAACTGTGGACAGACTCATGATGTTGTACAGTAGGCAGTGATCAAGACCCTCCCAAAGGAAAAGAAATGTAAAAAGGCAAAATGGTTGTCTGAGAAGGCCTTATAAATAGCTGTGAAAAGAAAAGACACAAAAGGCAAAGGAGAAAAGGGAAGATACACCCATTTGAATATAGAGTTCCAAAGAATAGCAATGAGAGATAAGAAAGCCTTCCTCAGTGATCAGTGCAAAGAAATAGAGGAAAACAACAGACTGGGAAAGATGAGCGATCTCTTCAAGAAAATTAGAGATACCAAGGGAAAATTTCATGCAAAATGGGCACAATAAAGGACAGAAATGGTATGGACCTAACAGAAGGAAAAGAGATTAGAAAGAGGTGGCAAGAATACACAGAAGAACTGTACAAAAAAGATCTTCATGACCCAGATAACCACAGAGGTGTGATCACTCACCTCGAGCCAGGCTTCCTGGAATGTGAAGTCAAGTGGGCCTTATGAAGAATCACTACGAACAAAGCAAGTGGAGGTGATGGAATTCCATCTGAGCTATTTCAAATCCTAAAAGATGATGCTATGAAAGTGCTGTACTCAATATGCCAGCAAATTTGGAAAACTTAGCAGTGGCCACAGGACTGAAAAAGGTCAGTTTTCATTCCAATCCCAAAGAAAGGCAATGCTAAACAATGTTCAAACTACGGCACAATTGCACTCATCTCACATACTAGCAAAGTATTGTTCAAAATTCTCCAAGCCAGGCTTCCACAGTACCTGAACCATGAACTTTCAGATGTTCAAGCTGGATTTAGAAAAGGCAGAGGAAGCAGAGATCAAATTGCCAACATCCGTTGGATCATTGAAAAAGCAACAGCATTCCAGAAAAACATCTACTTCTGCTTTATTGACTACCCCAAAGCCTTTGACTATGTGGATCACAACAAACTGGCAATTTCTTCAAGAGACAGGAATACCAGACCACCTTACCTGCCTCCTAAGAAATCTATATGCAGGTTAAGAATCAACAGTTAGAACTGGACATGGAAGAAGAGACTGGTTCAAAATTGGGAAAGGAGTACATCAAGGCTGTATATTGTCACCCTGCTTAGTTAACTTTTATGCAGAATATATCATGTGAAATGCTAGGCTGAATGAAGCACAAACTGGAACCAAGATTGCTAGGAGAAATACCAATAACCTGTTTACGCAGATGACTTCACCCTTATGGCAGAAAGTAAAGAAGAACTAAAGAGCCTCTTGATGAAAGTGAAAGAGGAGAGTGAAAAAGCTGGCTTAAAGCTCAACATTCAGAAAACTAAGATCATGGCATCTGGTCTTATCACTTCATGGCAAATAGACGGGGAAACAGTGGAAACAATGACCAACTTTATTTTTCTGGGCTCCAAAATCACTGCAGATGGTGAAATTACAAGACGTTTTCTCCTTGGAAGAGAAGCAATGAAAAACCTAGACAGCATATTAAAAAGCAGAGAGATTACTTTGCTGACAAAAGTAATCTGTGGTGTTGGAGAAGACTCTTGAGATTCCTTGGACTGCAAGGAGATCAAACCAGTCTGTCCTAAAGGAAATCAATCCTGAATATTCATTGGAAGAACTGATGCTGAAGCTGATACTCCATGACTTTTGGCCACCTGATGGGAAGAACTGACTCATTGGAAAAGACCCTGATGCTGGGAAAGATTGAAGGCAGGAAGAGAAGGTGATGACAGAGGATAATATGGTTGGATGGCATCACTGACTCGATGGGTATGTGTTTGAGTCAGCTTGGGATTTGGTGATGGACAGGGAAGCCTGGCGTGCTGCAGTCCATGGGGTCCCCAAGAGTTGAACACGACTTAGCAACTGAACTGAAGAGTTTCGTTATTATTTTTGGATTAGAAAGTGTCCACAGATTGTAAAAAAAAAAAAAGTTTGTGACTTCAGAGAGATATATGTAAAATTAGAACATTTTTCACTTAGAGCAATAAAATTAAGTTTTTCTCTCTCTATGATTGAATTGCTAAGTATGGAATCTGAGCAAGTACTGGTTGGATGATCCAATCAACTGATGAGACTGATGATCTAATCAGCTGTGTCCAACCCTTTTTCAACCCCATGGACTGTAGCCCATCAGGCTCCTCATTTCATGGAATTCTCCAGGCAAGAATACTGCAGTGGGTAGCCGTTCCCTTCTCTAGGGGATCTTCCCAACCCAGGGAATGAACCTGAGTCTCTGGTGTTGCAAGAAAACTTTTTACCATCTGAGCCACCAGGAAAGCACTCTCATCAGCTAGTGACCTGCAACCATTATGGCCTGATTTTGCTGTGCTTGTCATATTCTTGGGACAGTGCAGTGCTGGCGACATTCCTCAGCTCCTTTCTAACAGACACCTTTTATTTATTTATCATTTTATTTTTTGACCATGCTGTGAGGCATGTGGGATCTAAGTTCCCCAATCAGGGATTGCACCTCTGCCCCCTGCAGTGGAAGCACCAGTCTTTAACACTGGATGCCCAACAGATCCCTTTTAGACTGAGCCATTGAAAGCCCATTCAGAAAGGGTGAAAACCTCTTTCAAAGATGCTTCCCAAAAAGGAAAAATATATTTTGTAAAATATTTTTAATAATATTTATAAGGGATTTGTATTAATAACATTGTCAAATGTTATTCTACTTTTTGTTTGGTCTATGTTTTCTTAAAATACCAAGGTTATGTTGATTATATTTTGAGTTCTGAACCTCTCAATCTCCTGCACTGTGTCATTCTGAAGGTCATTCTATTTTAACATGTTCTATAACATATAACATATTTAAAAAACCCATATATTCTAAGTGTTTTACTCAGTTGGTTTTCACAAACTGAAAATACCCAGTGGAACTGGCACTGGATGAAGAAACAAAATTTTCAATACCTAGGAAACAGCCTCACCACACCCTGAGGCTCATGCCCCCTGCCAGTCTCTAACTATTCATCAAAGAGTAAACACTATTCTGATTTCTGTAGCATAGAATCATTATGTTGATGTTGGGACACTTCGTTTCATCAGAATTTTGATCGTAGGTGGCTGTGTTGGTTTCAACCTTGTTGTTGCCCCATACCTGCATATAGATAGGAAATTACTGGAGGAAGGGCTACCCAAGCTGAACTGCTCCAATGCTGTGATGTACTCTGGGCAGTGATTACAGGTAGACAATGGAAACTGGGAGGAAGTGGGCATCATGGTAGAAGGACTAGAAAAATAAGACAGGCAGAGGTCAAAGAAAATGTTTCCTGTCTTCACACCTCTGCTTTGGAAAATCTCTAGGGAACAGAGTTCTGGTTTCTCTTTGCAACTTTTCTCTTGAGACCTATGTATGGTTTTCATTGTTGACTTTGCCATTTGTGCTTTGTAAAGATCAAGTGTTGTTTTTAGTACCAGAAAACTTGGTGAGTACTAAAGACATAAATACTGAGATTTATAAGAGCATTCTGCTTATACAAGTATTTTATTTTCGTGCATTTTCAGGGAATGTCTTTCTCAGGACTGAATAGGACCCGTATTTTCAATTCACCAGCAGATAGTAGTTACTAACAAGAGGTACAAAGATCGGTCAAAGCATAGGCTTGCATTATTGATGAGAGGGTGGGGGGTGAGCAGAAACTGATGTCTTCAGGGGTGGGTTTCTGGTGACTAGTAAGAACTACTGAGAAAAAATAAAACACTGAGGAACTTTCAGAAATACCCATCAGTGCTCACATGCTAAGGGTTGAGGCGGTTCTTTATTTCCCTCTTTAAGGAACATCAGTCATGAGTGCCCCTTACTGAAGATGAGAAGGCAGTAGCAGTGTGAATTATCCTGAGAGCAGGACCTTTTCTAATTCCCAGCATAATTTTTGGAAGGTCTACTTCCCGGAAGAGCATGCCTCAAAGAAACACCTTAATAGCCCTGGATGTTTCCTTTTCTTTTATTTGAAACAGACCCCACCCTTCCAAATGCAACAATGATTTCAGTTGTTAGAACACGTGCCACGTGACTTACTAAGGCATCTTAAAGGCCTTAGTTGCTTTTCTGTCTGATCTACTTTAATATGCTCCCTTGGTAGCTCAGGTGGTAAAGAACCTGACTGCAACTCGGGAGACCTTGGTGCGATTCCTGGGTCAGGAAGTTCCCCTGGTGAAGGGACAGGCTACCCACTTCAATATTCTTGGGCTTCCCTTGTGCTCAGCTGGTAAAGAATCTGCCCACAATGCAGGAGACCGGGGTTGGATCCCTGGGTTGGGAAGATCCCCTGGATGAGGGCATGGCCATCCACTCTAGTATACTTGCCTGGAGAATCCTCATGAACAGAGGAGCTTGGTGGGCTGCAGTCCATGAGGTCACAAAGAGTTGGACACGACAGAGTGACTAAGCACAGCACAGTGTTATTTCCGATAGAGTTGGCACTTGAACTGGAGTCAAGAGAGACGCAGAGCTAGGCAAGCCTGGAGAGTCACTAATCTGTTCCCCCGCACACGCCAGAGCAGCCGCACCAGCCAGCTGGAGGGGTTTGTATATCCTGTGAAGTCTGGGTAGTCAGTAGGCTGGGAATAAAAGACCCCTAAGTGACAGGTCTGGGGTTCTCCTTTCAGGTTCATTCTGAGCCCAAGGAATCTCACTGAGACCCACATAAAAAGAATTCTCTGAAGTCCATCCTTATTTACAGCTCGCTTTCTGCCATGCTTTCTTCTCCAGTCTCAGTTCTCTTTGCTTGCTGATCTTGATCTCTGTGTCATTTTCCCTCTATTTGTCTCCCTCTCAAATTCCTCTCTTATGCTCAGTAGGTTTCTTTTGACTTCTGCCCTGATTCTGTTCATCTGGTATTCAATTTAGCTCCCACTTTGTGCAGCTGGGTCTACCAAGGTGAAACTGATGAATCCTGGTTTCTGTGTTCTAGTATTCTCAAGAAGGACAGCTCAAGCTGTGGTTTGGTGCAGGGCTCTCCCTCTGCCTTTTCTGCCCCTCCTCACCTCTTTATTTTTTCTATCCATGCCAACCTGTTGTGTGTGTTAGTCACTCAGTCGTGCCCGACTCTTTGCGACCCCATGGACTGCAATCCACCAGGTTCCTCTGTCAATGAGATTTTCCATGCAAGGATACTGGAGTTGGTTGCCATTTCCTTCTCCAGGGGATCTTCCCAACCCAGGGATCGAACCCAGGTCTCCTGCACTGCAGGCAAATGCCAACTTAATTCATTTATAATGAGAAATACAAATATCAAGTTTATTGCAGTGCTTGTATTGTTAGATTGCTTTAATTTTTTCCCTATAGGTAAAAGAATTCTTGCTTAGCAAACATGGCATCTGATGTAGGGTAGTCAATTATTATTTGATTGTTTAATCATCTTCAAAACAGGAAAATAATTTCCATCCCATGCTTGTGCTTAGGAATGTGTCTGCCATGTTGGGTGATACCAGTATTATATGTGGGAAATTCTCCTTCTCCAGGCTCCAACGCAGGCAGCTTATGTGGCTAAAAGTTTGGCTTTGAAAGTGCTTCTAACTTCTCAGTATCTCCTTCCTTTCTGCTATTTTTTCTACTGCTTTAATATTGCATTTGTACACTTCTCTTTTTCCTTCATTTTCCTATCCTTTGTTTCTTTTTTTAAAAAATTATTAGTCTGTTTATTCACTGGAGCATAATTGCTTTACAATGTTGCATTTCTGCTGTACGATGGACTGAGTATATGTTTACATATATCTCCTCCCTCCTGAACCTCCTTCCCACGCTATCACCCAATCCCACCCATCTGGGTCATCACCGAGCACCAGGCTGAGCTCCCTGTGCTGTGCAGCAGGCTCCCATTAGCTTTCTGCTTCACACATGGTCATGTATATATGTCAGTCCTAGAAAGAGATGGGAATACCAGACCACCTGACCTGCCTCTTGAGAAGTCTATATGCAGGTCAGGAAGCAACAGTTAGAACTGGACATGGAACAACAGACTGGCTCCACATAGGAAAAGGAGTGCATCAAGGCTGTATATTGTCACCCTGCTTATTTAACTTCTATGCAGAGTACATCATGAGAAACGCTGGACTGGAAGAAACACAAGCTGGAATCAAGATTGTCGGGAGAAATATCAATAACCTCTGATATGCAAATGACACCACCCTTATGGCAGAAAATGAAGAGGAACTAAAAAGCCTCTTGATGAAAGTGAAAGAGGAGAGTGAAAAAGTTGGCTTAAAGCTCAACATTCAGAAAATGAAGATCATGGCATCCGGTCCCATCATTTCACGGGAAATAGATGGGGAAACAGTGGAAACAGTGTCAGACTTTATTTTTTGGGGCTCCAAAATCACTGCAGATGGTGATTGCAGCCATGAAATTAAAAGACGCTTACTCCTTGGAAGAAAAGTTATGACCAACCTAAATAGTCTATTCAAAAGCAGAGACATTACTTTGCCAACTAAGGTCCGTCTAGTCAAGGCTATGGTTTTTCCAGTGGTCATGTATGGATGTGAGAGTTGGACTGTGAAGAAGGCTAAGCGCCGAAGAATTGCTGCTTTTGAACTGTGGTGTTGGAGAAGACTCTTGAGAGTCCCTTGGACTGCAAGGAGATCCAACCAGTATATTCTGAAGGAGATCAGCCCTGGGTGTTCTTTGGAAGGAATGATGCTAAAGCTGAAACTCCAGTACTTTGGCCACCTCATGCGAAGAGTTGACTCATTGGAAAAGACTCTGATGCTGGGAGGGATTGGGGACAGGAGGAAAAGGGGTTGACTGAGGATGAGATGGCTGGATGGCATCACGGACTCAATGGATGTGAGTCCTAGTGAACCCCGGGAGTTGGTGATGGGCAGGGAGGCCTGGCGTGCTGCGATTCACGGGGTCACAAACAGTTGAACACGACTGAGCGACTGAACTGAACTGAACTGGACTGAATCTCCCAATTTGTCCCACCCTCCCTTTTCCCCACTGTGTCCACATGTTTGTTCTTTACATCTGTCTCTATTCCTACCCTGCAAATAGGTTCATTTGTACCATTTTGTTTTTAGATTCCACATATATAGTAATATAACATTTGTTTTTCTCTGACTTATTTCACTCTGTATGACAGACTCTAGGTTCATCTACATCTTTACAAATGACCCAATTTCATTCCTTTTCATGGCTGAGTAATATTCAGAAGGAAATGGCAACACACTTCAGTACTCTTGCCTGGAAAATTCCATGGACAGAGGAGCCTGGTGGGCTGTAGTCGATGGGGTCACAAAGAGTCAGTCATGACTGAGTGACTAAACTACAAAAAACCACATCTTCTTTACCCGTTCATCATTGTATGGACATTTAGGTTGCTTCCATGTCCTGACTATTGTAAATAGTGCTGCAATTAGCATGAGACTACGATACAAGCGGTTTTCTGTTATGTTTTTTGCAGGGCATATGCCCAGTAGTGAGATTGCTGGGGCATATGGTAGTTCTATGTTTAGTTTTTTAAAGAAACTCCATACTGTTTTCCATAATGGCTGTATCAATTTACATTCCCAACAACAGTGTGAGAGGGCAGATGAAGCAACTGACAAGGGATTAATCTCTAAAATACATAAACAGCTCATGCAACTCAATATCAAAACAACCAATGACCCAATTAGAAAATGGGCAGAAGATCTAAATAGACATTTCTTGAAAGAAGACATATAGATGGCCAAGAGACACATGAAAAGGTGTTCAACGTCACTAATTATTAGAGAAAAGCAAATAAAAACTACAATGAGGTATCACTTCACACTGGTCAGAATGGCCATCATCAAAAAAAAAAAAAAAAAAGAAAGAAAATCTACAAGCAATCAATGCTGGAGAGGATGTGGAGAAAAGGGAACTGTACCTTTTGTTTATTTCCCCAGAGAGCACTCTGTCTTGCAGCATCCTATGCCTTCCTGCACGCTCCTGTCATTACTTCTATCTCTCTGTCCTCCTGGCCTCTGCTTCTATTCATTTACCACAGAAAACAAGATCATCGCTGGTGACTAAAGACAGATACCCACAGAATTCATCTATCTTTACACTCCTTGGAAATAGGAAAGTGCAATCACCATTCATTCTTATTTCTCTAGCTTCAGCAATGTGGTAGGGACCAAGGCACACCAAAGGTTTTTGGCCAACCCCAACTATTAATAATTGTCTGTCATGGTAGTGACCCATGAAAATACTACTTTGGAGCTTTTGAGGCTTTATATTTACAGCGAGTGTTATGTCATAATATTTACCTTAACAATTTGTTGTTTATCTATCTTACCAGGTTGAGTTGGAGTGGGAGTGGCTCATCTTAGAATCTGTTCTGAATTAGTTACTTTAGGACTTGCTCTTAGCAGTATTTTTCTCTGTGTGTGTATGCTTTTCCTGAGTAAATGAGTAAATATGTGGGGGAATTATCAAACTTGATGGGAAAATGAACCCAAGAAGAATTGACGATGGGTAAAGATATCATTTTCTTTTGCTTTTAGTGGTCAAAATTCCACATATTCATTAACTAAAATGAAAGCACTAGAAAAGAATGAAATTAGAATTTAAATGGGATAAAGTAGAGTATTTCTAAAGAAAATTTCTTTTTGTTTTCATTTTTTGACAATGTGAATGAACTCCACTTATTCGCTTACAGCTCGTTACCATGTAGAACTCTTACCAAAACTGTTTTAATGAACAGCAAAGACTCATTTGTAAGTAATCAATTTTTTCTCCAATGATATTGTGAAAATACGTTTTTTTCTTGGTTTGCTCTTCCCTGTACAATTTGGCTTATACTGATTTTCTCAGATCCTTGCTATTCAAAATACTTCTGTGCACTGAGAGCAAAGTACTAGCAGTTTGTGAAAGTTGCTTAGTCGTGTCTGACTCCTTGTGACCCCATGGACTATACAGTCCATGGAATTCTCCAGGCCAGAATACTGCAGTGCGTAGCCGTTTCCTCCAGGGGATCTTCCCAAACCAGGGATTGAACCCAGGTCTCCTGTACTGCAGGGAGATTCTTTACCAGCTGAGCCACCAGGGAAGCCCCGAAGGGCCGGCAGGGAGTCAGTAAAAATGCAGACACTCAGGCCCCCACCCCAAAGCTGCTGGAATGCATTTAACAAGATCCCCAGATGATTGCTATGAACATTAACACTGAGAAATATTGACCTAGAAGATCTTTCTCCCCAAATTACCAAAGAGGTAACTTTAGTTTATTTTTCATGAGATTATCTGAAATTCTGAATTAACAGAGTCAAAATTAATCAACTTTTATTAGATTTCACTTCTAGTGTTTATAGACTGAATTTTACCATTTGATTGTACTTAAAATTTTATTATCTAATAGCATATTTCATAGGCTTGTATTATCTACTTTAGAGAAAAACATCTGTTAAAAGCTGGGCTCATCTTCTTTCAATGCTCTTTTAACCTATTCAGCATAGATGGGCTCTAGCCTTAAGATTCTGTTTGAAGGAAGTTTTGACATCTTAGCATTTCCTTTTCTGGAGCATTGTATTCTTTTTTCTAATGGTTTGTCGGACAATTTCCTCAGTAGCAACCTATGTTTCATGTTTATTCCCTGAATTAAGAACTTTCAACAAACTTTGAGACATCTCCTGATATACGTTCAACTGACAATATTTGGAACCTAGTTGATGAGTTAGAGATTTCTTAAATTCTGTAAAACACATTCAAAGGTTAAGTTTCAGCTTTTGGTTCAAATAGGAGGGAATTTGCAGAATGTCAGGGCAAACCTCTGCTTATGGTATACACTTTGTTTTTCTTATGTTTACTCTGTCCATTACCTTTGTGCTTCAAACAACAGCTCTATGTGGCCTAAACATGTGTGAGCCAAAAACTATAAGGCCAAATAAAAAATGTACAAGTCACATTTGCCTGATATCACTTTAAAAGGAAAATTTATTGATCTATCTGGGAATCCATATTTTCTTTCAAAGACAGATAATATTGTAGCTATCTGGATGGCAACCTTTATCCTTTGCCACTTTATTAAAAATACTTTTCAGACGACTCTCAAATGATTGCAAAACTAAGATATAAACTATTTGGAGGCAGTATTTTTCTCTGGTGTATCTTCTAGCACCTAGGACAGTGCCCCACAGAGGGTTTATGATGAACTCTTGCTGACAGGATGAATACATGAATTAAAAGATTAAAAAGAGGAAAAATGTAAAGTCTCTTCAGAATTAAACAATTTAGATTCATTTCTTACTGGTAGCATTTTGCCAAAAATATCTTTGAGTAAGAGTCTCCCTGGAAACAAGATCTTATCTAAACAACTAAATAAGGGAAGCCAAAGATAACTGTGATTCTTGAAAGGATTGTGTAGGAATGGTCCCAACAATACTCCCAGTGTACCTACAGCTCATCTATTTCATAGCTTTTATCTATGATGGTATCACAGCTAAAGTGCTTTTCTTTTATTTATTTATTTTTTTTTATTTAGAGAATACTTTATTAGTTTCTGTAATCAAACCCATGTAGATAAGACCTTACATATTTAATACAGTGTGTTACCCCTGTACAAATGGAAAAAATTATGTTTAACGTTTCTAGACCAATATGGCTGTTAATTTCTGTACAATGCCAACCCAACACGGTACAACTGGGATACTTTTTCCAAAGTTGACATAAAGTGCTTTTCTTTTAAAGCACCTCCTCTTCCTATCACTTGACTTCTGGTAACAAAATTGTTCAGAGGAACTTCCTTTCTACTTCACACTTGTCACCTTCCTGGACCTGAGACAGAGCCATTTTTTTCCCTTTTAAGCTTGACTTTGATGCCCTTCTCTTTATATGGCTGGCTGGTGATATGGTTCTTTGATAAATTTACCTGCTAGGCCTATGACCCCCAGTTTATCTCCTTTTTCCTTAGGGAAGAACATACTCTATGCCAATGGTAGGGTGGGTAGACAGGTAGATAGGGAATAATGGCATGGTTATTTTCCCTCTTGGGGGCTTAGTGGGCAGAGTAACTTCTATCCTCTCCCATTTCACGTGTATGTCCTATACCCCCCGCACCCCCACAGAAGATACCTGGCCTTCTTACAGCCCTGCTGAGTTCCATAGCTTTTCAAAAGGGCTCATTGTTTTAAAAATATATTTTATAATTTTAAAAGGAAAAGCCAACTCTGTTGTTTTCTACTTAATTTTACTGCTAAAAATGTGATGAACAATTCCACATGTTTTGTGGACTGGCCCAGGAAACTTAATTCCTCCTGGGAAATACATTACATTAAAAAGCCATGATTTGCTAGTGAACTTTCATAAGCTGGGAACTGTAATATACAATAAAGTAGGTTTACAATCCAAAATCATAAAAGATTTTGAAAGGATTATATAGTGATAATAATTCCTTAAGCATTGTAAAAGCAAACAATTATCCATCTGATTGGTAAAAACAATGTGTAGTCTTTATCACAAGAGGTGCATTCACAAGCAAACTGTGTGTGTAGAGCTAACATATTAAGGATGGCCAACGGATGTGGGCTCTATAGTCAGAACCCCACTTCTGTTACTTACGAGTTCTTTGCGATCAGCAGGTTACTTTTCCTGTTGGTGTCCCAGTTTCCTCATCTATAATAAGAAACATAATAATATGACTTATTTCTAGAATTTTTGTAAAGACTAAATAAAATACTGGTGTACAGTATTAAGATACCGTGAGGAAAAGGGGACAACAGAGGATGAGATGGCTGGATGGCATCACCAACTAGATGGACGTTGAGTCTGAGTGAACTCCGGGAGTTGGTGATGGACAGGGAGGCCTGGCGTGCTGCGATTCATGGGGTCGCCAAGAGTCGGACACGACTGAGCGACTGGACTGAACTGAAGCACAGTGATAATCATGCACTAAGTGCTAAATAAATAGCGGTGCTAACAGTCTTTTTGTTGTTGTTCAGTCGCTTAATTGTGTATGACTCTGCAGCCCCATGGATTGCAGCATGCCAGGCTCCTCTGTCCTTCACTATCTCCTGGAGTTTGCTCAAGTTCATGTTCATTGAGTTCACTGAGATGATTTTATGTTTATCTTTGAAAATTCAACTGCCTTTGGATGAATCTAAAAAATCAATGGCAAGTTAAGACATTCTGAGAATTTTACATCATGTGCTCTATTAGAACCATGGAATAAGAGTGAGTTGATTAGCTGGAGAGGGAGCTTAGCTCACTTTGGCATGCACATTTTGTGTACTTCACCCTTTTCCATTTGATCCCAGATGCCAAGGAAGCCAGGTACTTATGTTAGCGACAGTATTGGAGAATTTGAAGATGCATGGACATTTTCTTTATAAGAGCTAATGGTTTATTTGCTGTATTTGTTATTCCTTAAAAGTGTAAACTGCTAATGTTATTATTTTGAAAATAAAATTCAAGTCAAACAGTCCATAGTATATGACTATAACTACATCAGTAGTGGATTGAATATTACAATTCAAACATTTGTGTTCATGTTACAGAGGCAGATTCCAATGAGGACAGCTGAGAGCTTCAAGGCACAGAACTAGCTGAGACATAACTCAGGCAATTATGCCTGTTTGAGCCAGGCCTGTAATAAGAAGGTGCAATCAAAATAAGGAATCACACTGTTTTTTTTTCCCCCACAGTGAGAATTTAACATAAAGAATTGTTAATTAATGATTGAAGAATTGACAAGGCTAAAAGACAACCTGAAGTTATCTCCAAGGTAACAACTGCAGGGAGCAGCCGTCAACCCTGAGGCTGAGAGAGGTTGAGAACGTGAAGGGAGGAGTCGGAGTTGTTACAACTTAAAGCTTGGAGGAGGGGGCTGGTTTTTGGATGGTCAGAGTGGGGACCCTGTGGACCTGGGACCTGAATTTCTAAAGAGAAGACACAAGCTGCTGCTGGTGTCTCTGAGCAGGCATATAAAATTGGGGAAAAAACAAACAAACTGCAAACTGGATTTGCTATTAATTGGGATTAACTGCCAGGGTGAAGCAGAGGCATGGGTGATCGATGCTGTTAGAAACAGAAAGCCCATGGACAGTGAGCAGGAAGCGGGAGACTCTCCCTTTCTGCAGGCCTGTAGTCTCCTCCAGCAGCCCTATTGGAAGAGTCTAACAGAGCCAGCCAGCAAAACAGAAATGCAGGCTGCAGAATCCTAGTCTCAGCATCACAAAGCAGAGAAGAGAAGGGCGGGATGAAGCTGATGGACCATAGCATAACATGGGGTCTGCAGGGCAGTGACTGGAGTAGTGGGAGGAACAAGGCAGGATCAGTGGTCCCATGAGATCAATCTGTCCTTTCTAGGGCAAACCGGATGCTATCAGATAGGATAACCTTGTGGGGGAGGCGTGAGTCAGAAGTGATGCTGAGGCAGTCTTGGGGGCATGTCCCTAGAACTTAATGTTTTGGCTGCTTGGTCTTGCGGCAGGATGCCATAGCCTGCTAAGTGTTTAGGCTGAAGCTGTTGCAATTATTGTTGTCCTTGTCAAAATGACTCAGAAGCTGCTGCAGATCTGAGGCTGTAAGTGAGGGTCATCAAGTGACTACTGTGGTGGTGAAGGAGCTAATGTAGGGAAAGAGGATTGGGAACCCAAGTTAGTGCTTAAAATATTCCATGGAGACAAAAGCCAATACTCCCCTAAGCAGACTGGAAATACTTGTTTGAGTTTGCAGCAAGTGAGTTGTGAGAAAGAGAGAGAGAGAGAGGATGGGAGAGAGTGCTTTTTAGTATTGTGTCTGTTGACTAAAGAAAGGTAAGTGGTCCTCTGGACACTGTAGAATTGATCATGGAAAACTCACATTCAGTCACCCAAGATTCTCGACCAATTGGAGAGTCCATGGTGAGGGATGATGTGGTCCCAGGGAAAGTTAGTTCTTAATTGCCTCGAGCTGGCATTCATGCTCTATAATGTGACCCTTTCTCATGCCTCTAGGGCTGCCCACTGCCATTCCCTGCCAACATTCCCTGTCAATCAGCCATGGAACACTGTCGATAATATGAGTGCTACCGTCTCTCCCAGGCCAATTAAGCAAGACTATTTGGAGATGGGACAGGGTCACTGGTATTTTTTAAAAGTTCCCCATGAAATTCTAATGTCAGCCAAACTAATGAACTATGTGTTTGAGAATCCAATGCCCCAAATAATCTGTTTTTCAGTTTAACTTCCCAGGCAATATTCTTGGTGCTGGAGACATAAATGAGACAAGATAAATATCTTATGATTCAATAGGAGAGATCAAGACATATATATATATATATATATATATATATATATATATATATATATATGATTTAATTTGGTAAGTTTTATGAATAATTAGCTATTGAAAAGGATGATAATTAATTCTACCTGGGTATGTCTGAAGAGAAAAGATGCAGAAACCCTCACAAATCATAAAGGAAAATATGCATCTAGAATGTAGAAGATTAGTCTATAACTGAGTTAATTCTTGGAGGATGAATAGGCTTTTAACAAGGAGCTTAGAGTATGAAAGAGCATGCCTTGTTCAGTCATGATGAATAGTCTATATGACTAGAAAATTGGGTGAACTGGGTGAAAAGTTGGAGATGAGACAGAAAAGCAGAGTTAAAACCACATTGTAAATGGTTTTGAATTCAATGTCAATTGAACATCCATGAGAATCCTGTACTCAGCTAGGTTCTGAAGGTACAAAAATGAATAGAAATCAGTGCCTATTTTTAAGATGCTCTCAGCTATATGGATGAGTCAAGTACAAGGTGGTGTAGGGCAGCAGGGCAGGAAGAGAGAGCTATATGGAGGAAAACACAGGCTTGACCACGCCTGTGATCTCAGTACTGATGAATGGGTGATAGAGACGGACGGAGAGGAATCTTACAAGCCAGAGTGAATGAGGTTGGAAAGCACTGTGCACTGTATTTATTATTTTTAACATTTCTTATTGGAGTATAGTTGTTGAATAGCATGGAAGTTCCTTAAGAAACTGATACGTGAGCTACCCTATGACCCAGCAGTCCCACTACTGGGCACAGGCTCAGATAAGACTGTAATTCAAAAAGATACATGCACTCTAATGTTCATCGTAGTAGCGTTTGCAACAGGCAAGACACGGAAGCAAACCTACATGTCCATCAACAGAGGCATGGCCACGAAGATGTGTACCATACTGAGGACTTTGGATTTTATGTTGTGACTTAATAAGGGAGTACAGGGGTTTTAAAGTGAAGATTGGCGTGGTTCATATCTGATTTATAACTGATCATTTAGGTTGTACCACACAATTTTTGACTTGGCAGAAAGGTGGGAAGGAGAGATTAGAGAACAAAAGACCAGCTAAGTACTATATAAAGTAGTCCAGATAAAAGATTTTCTGATTTAAGGCAGCTAGGTTTTGTCGTGAATGGGTTGAATTTTATGGGCTTTAGGAAGATAGGTGAATAGCTGAAGTTACTTAGTCATGTCCGACTCTTTGCGACCCCATAGATTGTACCCTACCAGGCTCCTCCGTCCATGGGATTTTCCAGGCAAGAGTACTGGAGTGGGGTGCCATTTCCTTCTCCAGAGGATCTTCCCAACCCAGGGATCGAACCCGGGTCTCCCACATTGTAGGCAGATGCTTTACCATCTGAGCCACCAGGGAAGCATAGGGAAGGGGAATTTTTTCCTTCACATACTTTCTGGTGAAAAGAAAGAGGATACCTTGAGTCTGAGGTTTCCGGGTCACCCAGGTGGAATGGTGGGCAGTTGAGGATACACGTCCAGAGCATAGACTAATTTGGCCTGGAAATGGCTGTGTGGCGCCAGCAGCTTGTGGGGGGTGGGAGAAGCTAAGTAAACAGCCAGGCATGAACTGACTCTTGGGGAAGTCAACATTTAGAGATGAACAAAAGAAAGATGCAGAAGGAGACTAGGAAAAATGGGAGGGCATCAGGAGGGATGAATATTTCAGAGGTCTCATTTCTCTCTAGATATTGACATTAGGGAGAAGAGCCTTTCAAGAGGAATGGATTGAGCAACAGTGTCAATTTTGGACTGAAAAGAAGTCAAATAGGATAAAAAACTGAGGGAAAAACACTTTCAGACCAAATTCCATGAACAAAGGGACCATACATGTCTTTGATACATATTAGGTAGCTAATGTTCGTGGAATGAATGGCGGGGTTTATATTTTGGATTTACCTTAAGGGAGATTACTGCTACTGTTCTCCAATTTTCTCTTGCTTGTATATAAGATAACCTATATTTCAAACTATAACTCATATTAGATATGAATATTTCTCTGGTTTTCAAAGAAAGGAGATAGAATTAACCTAAAAGGAACATATGTTTCTAGTTAAAAATTGGCATTATTTTGCACAAAAAAGAATCTTCCTCTCATTTTCAGATAAATGATATATTAGGTATTAAACAATAGTCGATGAACTAGCACATATTTAATTTCCTTTGTCATTAGAAGTATGTTCCTTTTGACCTTTACAAGTTAAATTCAAAAGTTAATTCAATTTTCTGACTAAAGGCTATTAAGGTTCTGAGGCAAGGATTTAGGTTGGATTCAGAAAGATTTTAATGAGTTGGAAGTGGGTCAAAAAACATTTACTACTCATTTTCAAAGCTGCTCCTATTTATCATGACTCTTTCTCTCTTTTCACAGTGTGTCCTCTATCAAAATTAAACCCTATTAGGTGATCAACTGCTATATTAATTTGAAAGGAGCCAAATGTCTTTCAAGGGACCTAAGGAAATAATTTGTAGAGTATTTAAAAAATATATCACTTGAAAGGAATTTGACTTAATTTTTATTCAGTGAAGAGGCTTCCAAACTGCTGCAAACCTAAATATTATGTTACATCTTATTTGTACTCTTCTAACTTTCCACTTATATTCACATTCACTAGGATGATGTTTAGTTTTAGATTCTCTTTGAGGGAGAGGTTTATGAAAGTGATTAACAAATTATGTAAAATTTTAGTTGGTTAATGTAAACCAATTTAGAAAAATTCTGTGTTTTGAGCATTGCATGTACACATAGATGACTCATTGTAGATTAGTAAGGAATGCAGATGGCATGGTTTTATTAGTGGTTTGAGCTACTACCTTAGCTTAGTTCTTCCAGAAACAGCCTCAGAAAAGAAGATTTGGGGCCAGGTGATTTATGAAGGAGGTACTTCCAGGAGAAACTAGAAAGAGAGACAGGGCAGGGAAGGAGGCAGGCCAAGCAAGGGTGGGGGTTCAGGCAGGGTCCTTCTTGGCCTCACCTTGAACCCAAAGGACAGCTCTGAGGCATTTTGAATCCTCTGAGTGCCTTATCCTAGGCAAAAAACTTGGACTGTCTAGTTTGGTATCAACTAGACATTTGCTTAGTGCTATGGGCTTCTCTAGTGGGCTCAGATAGTAAAGAATCTGCCTGCAATGCAGGAGACCTAGATTTCATCGTTGGGTTGGGAAGATCCCCTGGAGAAGGGAATGCCTACCCTCTTCTGTACCTTGCCTGAAGAATTCCATGGACAGAAGAGCCTCACAGGCTACAGCCCATAGGGTCGCAAAGAGTCAGACAGGACCGAGTGACTGACACTTTTCACACAGGGAGGGTGGAGGAAGACAGGGGAGTACACTCCCAGAACGTTCTGCTACTTTATTTGGGCAAAGCAGTGCTTTCAGTAGTCTGAGGACAGACCTTGAAGGAGAGTCTGTGGCACTGGCCACTGAAGTCAAAAGAGGTAGGTGTAGGGTGTGAGTGTTAAGTAGGGAGTAAGAAATTATAGGAGTGATATGAAGTGATCTCAGTGAAGCAAAAACAATATGCTTTATAGAGTCAAAACCTAATTTGTTTGAAGATATTACAACTTCTACATTCCTCTAATTTCACTTTAGTTCTTGATTCAAAAGTCCATACCAACAAGGTTTTATGTAACTACTTATAGTGCATTGGTTGCTGAGTTAAAAATGTCCACTCTTCTTTAGAGATAAAACCAGGTAGAAATGCACTTAGAGGCATGCTAGCTGGCTAAAGGAAATGTTCTGTATCACTCTATTTGCTGTTTGGAGAGGCTCTTTTCTGATCCTAGAACAAACTATTCCACATGACATTCTTCGATAGTAGAAATAGGTATCTTTCTACTATCTTGGTGAAATAGGTATTCACCAAGGTAGCTTCCACATCACATTTGACAAATGACCATTTTTCTCATTCAGCAATTGTTTGTTTGTTTGTTTTTTCTTACAGATCTACATGAAGTTTGTTTTGCTTTTGTTATGGAGAGTCAACTTTTCTCATCTTAGTTTGGCAAAGATTTTTTTTTGGTCCAAGGATAAAGAAACCATATAAAAGCTTATGATGATGTTTTTAGCTCAAAAGCACTTCACAAAAATCTCTATGTCATTAGTTTCTCTTTATTGAGAGTATGAGATGTTAGTTGGTACAGAAGTTCCTTCATGGTTTGCAGTAACTGCTGGTAAGATTAAGAAAAGTAGTTCGATTGTACACTTGCTTTGCTTTTGCAAAGAGTGATATTCTAAGCTCCATTGTCCTCTGAAAAGATTCAGATTTTGATGGAAGAAAATATTGCAGAGATCTTAAGACCATAACTACTATTTCTTGTAGATTCAAACATTTCATTATAGTGTTGACAAACCACAGACAATAGGCAATCCAGGTCAGAGTTTACCCCCTGCCTTCTCTTTTGTAGAGGACTGAGAGAGGCAGATGCCTCAAACTGAGGGTGAGAGGATAATTCAATCTCTGTTAGTCCATCTTGGCTGCAAGTGGAAACTGAATCTTTGTCTTTTGAAAGAGGGTTTGATTTTTAAAAACAGCCTGAAGAGGAGATCCAACCAAGACGGCAGAGTAGCACGACCGGGACAGGAAACTCACCTCCTCCCATAAATACATCAAAGATACATCTTCAAAAATTCTCACAGAACATGTACAGAATATCACCAGAAGGCCTCACATACCTGAAAGGACAGGAAAAGTCTCTATGTAACTTGGTGGGACAATAGGAAAAAAAATGAAAGTGGATGCAGGATGAGACCTGTGCCCCTGGGAGGGAGCTGAAAAAGAAGAAAAGTTTACACCCTGGAAAGCCTCCTCACTGGTGAGAAGATCAGGCAGGACAGAAAAGAAGAATCACAGGATCAGAGGAGAGCACAACAACTCTTTGTGACGGGCAGAACAGAGAAAGACCTGCGCAGAGAGGCCGTGCCAGCACCTGGTTCCTCCAGCGTGAGGTGCATCTGCTGGCATGGGTAGGGGCTTGGTGTCGGAACTCAGGGTTCAGAGGACAGATTGGGGAGAGGACTGCTGCTGGCTGTAAGGAGACAGTTGAAGGGACTGGAGTGCGGTACTGCAGCAACCAGAGGTGTTTGTCAAAGAAGCCCTGGGCCCACCGCAGAAGCGAAGCTCCATCATTAAGAGCACCTAAAGGGAGGGTGAAGCCACCATTACGGCCTTTGCTCTGTGAATTGGCCCCTGCCTCTACCGGCTTTGGGAGGACAATCGTAGCTGCCACTTTGGCCAGTTCCTCCTGGGCCAGGCTTTGTAAATTTAATGCCTTCAGGACATCTGAATGGACAATGGGTAGTCTTGCAGCTGGGACTTGTGTGGCCATAGCAGCTGGGATTTGTGAGCTTGTGCATGTCGGGGCTGGGCTGAGCCACCTCCAAAGCTCCTAGAGCAGGTCCGGGTGTGCAACTACTACAGTCTTAGGACCTGACTTCTGTGGATTTGCACTGATGACTTTGTGAAAACAATGCCTGAGGGATACCAGGGCTGATCATCAGCATTCCCAAGGTTGAGATAGGGTCAAGGGCAGAGCAAACAACAGTGTATTTTGTGAGCCCACACAACAGGTGACAGGTGACAAAACAGTACAGTCAGTGGTGAACAGCTCTGGCAGAGGAATGCTCAGTGGCTCTTCTGCCAGTGGAAGAGCTCCAATCCCACCAATTTCACACCACACATCAGAAACACAGCACAAAAATGGATCTCACAGGCTCCACTTCAACAGCTAGGGAACAGACCTTGTCCCTGACAGGACTGTGAGAACCAAACAGCAAAGAGGAGGCCCTGCTCAATATTCACTGCAGGCTCTGGCCACCAATACCAGTTACACCTCCTATCAAGGGGGACAAGGCCCAGCATATGCTGAGAAGAGAGGTGGCAGGCATCCATACTAAAAACAGCCTTTGTGCCAAAAATATTAAACCCAAACAGGCTATATGGGGATGTTCCCACATAAAAATAGCCCTCCAAGACCACAATAAATAATTGTTTCTCCTAAAGTCATAAAGCAAGAGAAATAAAAGTAAAATGAAGAAGGAGAGGAACCATTCCCAATTAAAAAGATCAAGAAAACTCCCCCGAACAAGCGAACAATGAAACAGACCTCCTCAGTCTAACAGACACCACTTTAAAAAGGATATAATGAAAATACTGAAATTAAGAAAGACTGTGAACGGAAATGCAAATTACTCTTAAAAAGAGCTAGAAACTATAAAGAGGACCCAAGAAAAATTAGAAAATTCATTTGCAGAGATGAAAGTTGAACTAAAGGCAATGAATAGCAGGATGAATAACGCAGAATGAAAAAGTGATCTGAAAGATAGAATAATGGAAATCACCCAATCAAAACAGCAGATGGAATATCAAACAAAAAAAAAGAGAAAACAACATAAGAAACCTATGGGATAATATAAAATGTGCCAATCTATACATAACAGGGATTCCAGAAGGAGAAGAAAGAGAAAAGGGGATTGAAAATATAATTGAAGAAATTATGACTGAAAAGTTCCCAATTAAGGAAGGAAAATGATATCCAGGTACAGGAAGAACAGAGCATCCCAAATAGATAAACTCAAGTATACCTACACCAAGACATATAAGAATAAAAATGGCAATAAAGGCAGCAAGAGAAAAACAAAGAATTAATTATGAGGGAACCTCCATAAGGTTATCAGCTGATTTCTCTACAGAAAGATTGCAGGCCATAAGGGAGTGACAAGATATATTCAGAGTCCTGAAAGAGAAAGATTACAATTTAGAATAGAAGGAAAGATCAAGAATTTCTCAGAAAAGCAAAGTCTAAAAGAATACAGCACTATTAAGCCTATTCTGTGGAGAAGGCAATGGCAACCCACTCCAGTACTCTTGCCTGGAAAATCCCATGGATGGAGGAGCCTAGTAGGCTGCAGTCCATGGGGTCGCTAAGAGTCAGACACGACTGAGTGACTGCACTTTCACTTTTCACTTTCATGCATTGGAGAAGGAAGTGGCAACCTGCTCCAATGTTCTTGCCTGGAGAATCCCAGGGGTGCGGGAGCCTGGTGGGCTGCCATCTATGGGGTCGCACAGAGTTGTACATGACTGAAGCAACTTAGCAGCAGCAGCAGCAACAAGCCTATTCTAAGGTAACTATTGAAAAGTCTTCTCTAGATAGAAAAAGATAAAGACTCCATAGCAAATAAAAAATCACAACTGGATAGTAAATCACTTAAATATGCCACTGCACAGATCAAAAAATATAAAAAATAAACTTCTGTGAAAGTTATGATAACCACAATGAGCAGCAAAAGGATGAACATGAAGATGTAAAACATAAAATAATAAAATGTGGGTGAAAAGAGTAAGAAAATGTAGTGTGTTTTTTTTTTTCCTAGAATGTGTTTGAGCCTATATGACTACCAGTCTAAGGCAAGAAGATATGATAGGAAGGGGTTACTACACTTGAAAAATAGGTTAACCACAAACCAAAAATATGCAATAGATTTACAAAAACCAAAAACAAGAGACCATAAGCATAATACAAAAGAAAACCTTCAAACCACAAAAGGAAAAAGAAAAGGAAAGGAACAAAGAAGAAATATAAAATCAAAGGGAAAAAAGTTTTGAAATGAAAACGCATACATATCTAACAATAATTTCCTTAAATGTCAATGGACTAAATACTCTAATCAAAAGACACTAAGTGGCAGGTTAGATAAAAGAAAAAGAGCCAACGATGTGCTGCCTATGAGATCCACTTTAGGGCAAAAAGTACGTATAGACTGAAAGTGAGTGGATAGAAAAAGATATTTCATGCAAACATAAATGATAAGAGGGCAGGGATCACAATACTCATATAAGACAAAATGGAGTTCTAAACAAAGGCTGTAAAGAATTATAGAAGGGTCAATACAAGGAAAGGATATTACACACATTAACATATATGTCCCCAATATAGGAGTGCTCAAATACATAAAATAAATACTAACAGACATAAAAGGAGAAACTGGTGGGAATACAATAATAGTAAGAGACTTAAACAATTCACTAACATCAATGGACGGATCGTTAAAACAGAAAATCCATAAGGCAACAGAGATCCTCAATGGTACAATAGTACAGCTGGACTTACTTGATATTTTCAGGCCATTACATGGCAAAAAAGTAGAATACACATTTTTTCAATTGTACATGAAATATTCTCTAGGACTGACCACATACAGGGCACAAAACAACCCTCAACAATTTAAGAGTATAATAATTATTTCAAGCATCTTTCCTGACCACAAGGTTATGAATTTAGAGATCAACCACAGAAAAAGAAATTAACAGCAACAACAACAAACAACCGGACAACAATTACATGGAGACTAAACAACATGTTACTAAAAAAGCCAATGGGTCAATGGTGAATCAAAGAAGAAATTTAAAAATACCTTGAGGCGAATGGCAATGAAAACGCACCATACCGAACCTATGGGAGGCAGCAAAAGCAGTTCTTAGAGGAAAGTCCATAGCAAAACAAGCTTCCTTAAGAAATAAGAAAAATCTCAAATAAATAATCTAACCCACCACATAAAAGAATTAGAAAAATAACAACCAAAATTTAAAATCAGCAGAAGGAAGGAGATAATAAAGATCAGAGAGGAAATAAATAAAATAGATATTTTAAAAATTAATTAAAAAAATCAATAAAACTACGAGCTGGTTATTTGATAGGGTAAACAAAATTGACAAAGCTCTGGCCAGGTTCATCAAGCAGAAAAGAGAGAAAACCCAAATAAATAAAATAAAAACAAAAGAGAAGAAATCACAACTGACACTACAGAAACGCAAAATGAACAGAAGAGAATACTGTGAACCATTATACGGCAACAAATTCGCCACCCAAGAAAACATGGACAAGTTTCTAGAAACATACGGCCCATCAAAACTGAATCAAAAGTAAACAGGTAACTTGAACAGACCAGTCACTGGAAGTGAAATACAATCTGTAATTTAAAAATACAACTCCACACAGACAAAAGCCTAGGACCAGAGGGCGTTCTAGGAAATTCTACAGATGTAGAAAGATGAATTTACACTTATCCTTCTCAAACTCTTCCCAAAGCCTAAAGAGGAGGAAACATCTCCAAAGACATTATCACCTCAATACCAAAACCAAAAACACTTCCAAAAGAGAAAATTACAGGCCAATATCTTTGATGAATATAGATACAATAATTCTCAGTATTAGCAAACTGAATCCAATAACACATTTGAAAAGGTCATACACCATGACCAAGTTGGATTCACCCAGGGTCACATGGATGTTTCAACATACGTGAATCAACCAGTGTGATACACCACATGAACAAAAGAAAAGATACAATCATCTTAATAGCATTTGATAAGATGCAACATCTGTTCATGATAAAAACTGTTTAAAAAGTGGGTATAGAGGGAATGTCGGGGAAGACAATGGCACCTCACCCCAGTACTCTTGCCTGGAAAATCCCATGGATGGAGGAGCCTGGTAGGCTGCAGTCCATGGGGTTGCCAAGAGTCGGACATGACTGAGCGACTTCCCTTTCACTTTTCACTTTCATGCATTGGAGAAGAAAATGGGAACCCACTCCAATGTTCTTGTCTGGAGAATCCCAGGGATGGGGGAGTCTGGTGGGCTGCCATCTATGGGGTCGCACAGAGTCGGACATGACTGAAGCGACTTAGCAGCAGCAGCAGCATAGAGGGAATGTATCTCAACATAATAAAAGCTACTTATGACAAATGCTCAGCCAGTATAATACTCAACATTGAAAAGCTGAAAGCCTTTCCACTGAAATCTGAAACAAGAATTACCACTCTTGAGACTTCTACTTAACATAGTACTAAAAGTTTTAGTCACAAAAATCAGACAAGAAAAAGAAATAAAATGTATTCAAATTGGTAGGGATGAGGTTTTATATAGAAATGGGTTGTGTTTCTTTACAGACAAGGAAATATCAGAAAATGAATGCAAACAAAAGACCTCTTTAATTTACATCAGGAAAGACAAAATACTCAGGAATAAACCTTACCAAAGAGGTGAGACTTATATGCTGAGAACAATAAAACATTCATAAATGAAACTGAAGATGATTCAAAGAAATGGAAAGATTCCATGCTCTTAGAAGAATTAGTGTTTTTTAAAATGGCCATACTACCCAGAGAAATCTGCAGATATCATGCATTACCTATTAAAATTTGCATGACATTTTTCACAGGACTAGAGTATATAATCCAAAAATTTATATAAAAGCATGGAAGACCCCAAATTGCCAAGGCAATTCTGAAGAAAAAGAACAAAGCAAGAGGCATAAATCTCCCAGACTTTAGGCAATACTACAAAGCTTCAGGAATCAAATGTGTGGTATGGGCACAAAAATAGGCATAAAAAGGATGAATGGATAGAGAGCCCAGAAATAAACACATATACCTATGAAAATTAAATCTTCAGCAAAGGAGGCAAGAATATACAATGAGAAAAAGAATCTCTTCAGCAAGTGATATTGGGAATGGTGCACAACCACATGTAAATCAATGAAGCTAGGACACACCCACATATCATACACAAAATTAAACTCAAATGGCTTCAACACTTAAATACAAAACACCATAAAGCTCTTAGGAAAAACATTATCTGACATAAATCATACCAATGTTTTTTTATGTCAATCTCCAAAAGCAATAAAAATAAACAAATGGGACCTAAACAAACTTATAAGCGTTTGCAAGGTGAAGGAAATCATAAATAAGACAAAAATTTTGACAACCTACAGGCTGGGAGAAAAAATTGCAAATGATGCAGACTGGCAAGGGATTAATTCCCAAAATATACAGAGAGCTCATACAATTCAGTGTCAGAAGAAAGCAATCAAAAAATGAGCAGAAGACTTAAATAAGATATTTCTCCAAAGAGGACATACAAATAGCTAGTGGACATATGAAAATATGTTTATTATCACTAATTATTAGAGAAATGCAGATCGAAACAATAATGACTGCCACCTCCCACCAGTCAGTATGAGCTGTGCTCTGCTCTGTTGCTTCAGTCGTGTCCAACTCTTCACGACCCCACTGACTGTAGCCCGCCAGGCTGCTCTGTCCATGGGATTCTTTAGGCAAGAATATTGAAGTGGGTTGCCATTTCCTTCTCCACCAGTCAGTATGGTCATCATTAAAATGTCTACAAATAATAAATGCTAGAGAAGGTGCAGAGAAAAGAGAACCCTCTTATACTGTTGGCAGGAATGTAAGGTGGTGCAGCTACTATGGAAAATGGTATGGAGGTTCCTCAAAAAACTATAAAGAGTTGCCATATGATCCAGTAATACCATTCCTGGCCTGGGCATATAGTCAGACAAAAGCATAATTCAAAAAAATGCTTGTACACCTATGTTCATAGTAGCACTGCTCACAATACTCACAATAACCAAGACATGGAAACAATCTAATGTCCTTGACAGATGAATGGATAAAGATGTGGTATATACATGCATATGTATGTCAACACATGTGTGTGTGTGTGTATATGCACCCACATATCGTACACAAAATTATTATATATTATTACACATTCACACACAATAGAATATTAACCAGTCATAAAAAAGAGTGAAATAATGCCCTTTAACATGAATGGACCTAGAGAGTGATATTATTATTAAGTGAGGTAAGTCAGAAAGAGAAAGACAAATATGGTATGATATCATTTATGTGTGGAATCCAAAATATAACACATATGAACATATCTGCAAAACAAACACAGACATAGAGAATGGAGACATGGTTGCCAAGTAAGAGGGTAAATGGAGGGGAGGATCGGGAGTCTGTGATTAGCAGATGCAAACTATTATATACATGATGGATAACAACAAGGTCCTACTGTAATACACAGGGAAATATATTCAATATCTTATTGAATGTTGAATAGGTCATAATGGAAAAGAATATGAAAAAGAATATATGTATGTAATAACTGAGTCCAGGCAAGAATGTTGGAGTGTGTTGCCATTTCCTTCTCCAGGGGATCTTCTCAGCCCAAGGATTGAACCTGCATTCTTTGCATTGGTGGGTGAATTCTTTACCACTGAACCACCAGGGAAGCCCAGTTTAAGCTCTTACTTGGAGCAGTAAGGTTTATTTCTTGTTTGTTTGCTATTTTTTTCCACATCCTCAGATATTAGGAAAATGACTCTAAAAACACTTAAACATATACTCTTCCTACTGCCAAAAATGCAATGCAGAGTAAGGTCTAAAAGGATAGGGCACAATGGAGTTGATTGCAAAGAAGCAGAGAAAGCAGGGAGAAAAAGTTCCTGGACATTTGAAATGAGTGGTTCACCTACACTAGGAAACATCACTTAACTTCAAATTCGTTATCAAAGCGAAAGAAAACATATTTTGATTTCTCTCTTCCTTTGCCATCAATCTCAGATCACTTTGACTTGAATGGGCCACAAGCTAGAAGAAACTTGGCTCAGTTTTTCCCCATCAATTCTGTTCTTTTCTTTCCAAATTCCCATCAGAAATCATGAATTTCAGAGGATGATATTCCATGTGAAACTAAACACTGGAAAAATGAGGTCCAGAAGTGACGTGACTACTGAAGAATGTATGAAGTAATGGAAATTAACTTAGACATCACTTTTTGCCTTGCCCCTGGACCACTGTATTTCCTATCATTGTGCTTTCAGTGTGGAGTGAAAATGATGTTAGAAGTAACAGAAGCTATTCTGTCCTCTGAAACCATGGTGGTAGGATTCCAGGCTGAAGTGACCATTCCTTTCCTCCCTATTTCTGTCTCACTCCTCATTCTTTGTGATCTCACTATCTTCTCATTTCTTTATAGTGGTTTGAATGGACATGCTCTGGGTCCTGCAATATCTACATCTGTGGCCAAACTGCAGTTTGACAGGAGGCAAATCACTGTTCCTGTTGAGTTATCCATTTTCATCACTTAAAAGCAAGGAATTTGATCCTTGTCTTCCTTACCTCATAAGGATTTACGGAGGTGGAATAAGGAAGTGTGCACAGAATGTTCTAGACATGCAGGGTAAAGGTACTACATACCACAGGTTATCTACCTAACTCACAGGGATGTTGTAAACTAAGTGAGATCATATGTGAAATATTTTGAGTTCCATGGAACGTAAGCAGCATATACATTTGAGCTGTTATGATTTATGTTCTATGTAGCTATGACAGTATTTTACTTAATATGTCTATTCATTTCTTTATTAATTCTATAGCAGACTCTACATGGGCAGTGATTCAATAGTGGGAAAAAAAGATTGCATTTTAAAAAATTCCCAAGTATACAGTCATCCAATAAATATTGCAGGTCCTGTCTACATACCACCACAGAGCTGTCTATTGTGATTTATATTTTCATTTCAGTGAGGAGGGAGGTGGAAGGGATGGTAATGAAGGGAGAGAGCAAAGAGAATATAATGTTAGAGAGGTTTATATTCAAGTAATTCTAGCTCTGCTAACACTCAGCATGCTGAAAGAGCCTCCAAGTATTAAGACACTGAAATGTCTCTTTGGGAATAACTGATCAGTGGAATGGACTTGAATTTCTCTGTTTGCTACAGGATAAAAAGTTTTTATTAAAAAACAACAACAACACACTTTTATGGAAATGTTTTAAGAAATATAGGTCATCCAGATCAACCCCCTCCATAGACTGTTCACATTTCAAAGCACCATGACAAACGTCTACTTACTGCTGGTGTAGAGTTTATTATAATTACCATATTATTTAGACAGGCTGACGGAAAACAACACAGATTAATTTGATCAACAAAATCTTTAGGAGGGGAAGCCAGGCGGGCCACACAGTATAAGAAAGAGCTAAACCAGCAGACTTTGAGAAAGGCAGGAACATCTGCTTCTGCCATCTGAAGAGCAGGAATCAGGGCTCTTTCCTTTGGTTGGGGCCATTACTCAAATCAGTATCTGTGTTCTGCTCAAGATTCAACTCCATGTGAGAAAATATAATTAAATTAGTTTGGATCAAGTGCCCATCTTGGTGGTGCTGGTGAAGGGTTCAGTACATTGGCAGCCCTGCCAAGAAATATGGGTGCTGCTGCTGCTGCTAAGTCACTTCAGTCGTGTCCGACTCTGTGTGACCCCATAGATGGCAGCCCACCAGGCTCCCCCGTCCCTGGGATTCTCCAGGCAAGAACACTGGAGTGGGTTGCCATTTCCTTCTCCAATGCATGAAAGTGAAAAACGAAAGTAAAGTAGCTCAGTTGTGTCTGACTTTGCGACCCCATAGACTGCAGCCTACCAGGCTCCTCCATCCATGGGATTTTCCAGGCAAGTGTACTGGAGTGGGTTGCCATTGCCTTCCTTTCCCCAAAAGGAAAGGAGGTTGGTGGACCAAAACCCAAGACAACTACTAGTTCAAAACTATACTATATACTAAGTTGGTTTTTTGAGAGGCTAGTCTGCCAGCTTCTCAGTCTGCTAGCATTCTGATTAAAATAATTATCCCTTGTTCCAAGACTCATCTCCCAATTTATTGGCTTGTTGTGAGATCTAAGTTCTCCCTCAGCTCCTGACTATCAAACATCCCATATCCAAACCCTACTCAGAAAAACAAAGAGCCTCAGTCAACAAGATTCAACCTTCCTAGAAGGCAGAAGTGCGCCGGCTGCAATGGACCATGCAGAAGTGTGGCCGAAAGGAGCAATCCCACATCCAAGGAGCGGCAGCTGCGCGGGCGCAGGAGGGTGGGGAGGAGCTACTCCATGTTCAAGGTCAGGAGGGTTGGCTGTGAGGAGATAACCCTCGTCGAGGTAAGGAGCAGCAGCTGCGCTTTGCTAGAGCAGTGGTGAAGAGATATCCCACGTCCAGGGTAAGAGAAACCCAAGTAGATTGGTAGGTGTTGCGAGAGGGCATCAGAGGGCAGGCACACTGAAAACATAATCAAAGAAAAATAGCCAATCTGATCACATGGACCACAGTTCAGTTCAGCCGCTCAGTCGTGTCCAACTCTGCGACCCCATGAGCACAGCACAGCAGGCCTCCCTGTCCATCACCAACTCCCGGAGGTCACCCAAACTCATGTCCATCGAGTTGGTGATACTGTCCAACCATCTCATCCTCTGTCATTCCCTTCTTTCCTGCCCCCAATCCCTCCCAGCATCAGAGTCTTTTCCAATGAATCAGCTCTGCGCATGAGGTGGCCAAAGTATTGGAGTTTCAGCTTCAAAATCAGTCCTTCCAAAGAACACCCAGGGCTGATCTCCTTTAGAATGGACTGGTTGGATCTCCTTGCAGTCCAAGGGACTCTCAAGAGTCTTCTCCAACACCACAGTTCAAAAGCAGCAATTCTTCGGCACTCAGCTTTCTTCACAGTCCAACTCTCACATCCATACATGACTACTGGAAAAACCATAGCCTTGACTAGACAGACTTTTGTTGGCAAAGTAATGTCTCTGCTTTTGAATATGCTATCTAGGTTGGTCATAACTTGCCTTCCAAGGAGTAAGCGTCTTTTAATTTCATGGCTGCAGTCACCATCTGCAGTGATTTTGGAGCCCCCCAAAATAAAGTCTGACACAGTTTCCACTGTTTCCCCATCTATTTCCCATGAACTGATGGGATCAGATGCCATGATCTTCGTTTTCTGAATGTTGAGCTTTAAACCAAATTTTTCACTCTCCTCTTTCACTTTCAACAAGAGGCTTGTTAGCCTCTTCACTTTCTGCCATAAGGGTGGGGTCTTTGCATATCTGAGGTTATTGATATTTCTCCCGGAAGTCTTGATTCCAGCTTGTGCTTCTTCCAGCCCAGTGTTCCTCATGATGTACTCTGCATATAAGTTAACTAAGCAGGGTGACAGTATACAGCCTTGATGTACTCCTTTTCCTATTTGGAACCAGTCTGTTGTTGCATGTCCTGTTCTAACTATTGCATCCTGACCTGTATATAGGTTTCTCAAGAGGCAGGTCAGGTGGTCTGGTATGCCCATCTCTTTCAGAATTTTCCACAGTTTAGTGTGATCCACGCAGTCAAAGGCTTTGGCATAGTCAGTAAAGCAGAAATAGATGTTTACCTGGAACTCTCTTGCTTTTTCCATGATCCAGTGGATGTTGGCAATTTGATCCATGTTTCCTCTGCCTTTTCTAAAACCAGCTTGAACATCTGGAAGTTCATGGTTCACGTATTGCTGAAGCCTGGTGAGCATTACTTTACTAGCGTATGAGATGAGTGCAATTGTGCAGTAGTTTTAGCATTCTTTCCTTTGCCTTTCTCTGGGATTGGAATGAAAACTGACCTTTTCCAGTCCTGTGGCCACTGCTGAGTTTTCCAAATTTGCTGACATGTTGAGTGCAGCACTTTCACAGCATCATCTTCCAGGATTTGATATAGCTCAACTGGAATTCCATCACCTCCACTAGCTTTGTTTGTAGTGATGCTTTCTAAGGCCCACTTGACTTCACCTTCCAGGATGTCTGGCTCTAGGTGAGTGATCACACCATCGTGATTATCTTGGTCGTAAAGATCTTTTTTGTACAGTTCTTCTATGTATTCTTGCCACCTCTTAATATCTTCTGCTTCTGTTAGATCCATACCATTTCTGTCCTTTATCAAGCCTATCTTTGCATGAAATGTTCCCTTGGTATCTCTAATCTTCTTGGAGAGATCTCTAGTGTTTCCCATTCTGTTGTTTTCCTCTGTTTCAATGCATTGATAGCTGAGGAAGAGTTTCTTATCTCTCCTGCTATGCTTTGGAACTCTGCATTCAGATGCTTATATCTTTCCTTTTCCCCATTGCTTTTCACGTCTCTTCTTTTCACAGCTATTTGTAAGGCCTCCTCAGACTGCCATTTTGCTTTTTTGCATTTCTTTTTCTTGGGGATAATCTTGATCCCTGTCTCTTGTACAGTGTCACGAACGTCCGTCCATAGTTTATCAGGCACTCTATCAGATCGAGTCTCTTAAATTTTTTCTCACTACCACTATATAATCATAAGGGATTTGATTTAGGTCATACTTGAATGGTCTAGTGGTTTTCCTACTTTCTTCAATTTAACTCTGAATTTGGCAATAAGAGTTCATGATCTGAGCCACAGTCAGCTCCCATTCTTGTTTTTGCTGACTGTATAGAGCTTCTCCATGTTTGGCTGCAAAGAATATGATCAATCTGATTTCGGTGTTGACCATCTGGTGATGTCCATGTGTAGAGTCTTCTCTTGTGTTGTTGGAAGAGGGTGTTTGCTATGACCAGTGCGTTCTTTTGGTAAAACTCTATTAGCCTTTGCCGTGTTTCATTCCGTACTCCAAGGCCAAATTTGCCTGTTACTCTAGGTGTTTCTCGACTTCCTACTTTTGCATTCCAGTTCCCTATAATGAAAAGGACATCTTTTTTTTGGGTGTTAGTTTTAAAAGGTCTTATAGGTCTTCATAGAAATGTTCAACTTCAGCTTCTTCAATGTTACTGGTTGGGGCATAGACTTGGATTACTGTGATATTCAATGTTTTGCCTTGGAAACGAATAGAGATCATTCTGTCATTTTTGAGATTGCATCCAAGTATTGCATTTTGGACTCTTTTGTTGACCATGATGGCTACTCCATTTTTCCTAAGGGATTCCTGCCCACAGTAGTCGATATAATGGTCATCTGAGTTAAGTTCACCCATTCCAGTCCATTTTAGTTCACCAATTCTTAGAATGTTGACATTCACTCTTGCCAACTCCTATTTGACCACTTCCAATTTGCCTTAATTCATGGACTTAATATTCCAGGTTCCTATGCAATATTGCTCTTTACATCATTGGACCTTCCTTCTATCACCAGTCACATCCACACCTGGGTATTGTTTTTGCTTTGGCTCCACCTATTCATTCTTTCTGGAGTTATTTCTCCACTGATCTCCAGTAGCATATTGGGTGCCTACCGACCTGGGGAGTTCCTCTTTCAGTATCGCGTCATTTTGTTTGTTCATACTGTTCATGGGGTTCTCAAGGCAAGAATACTGAAGTGGTTTGCCATTCCCTTCTCCAGTGGACCACGTTTTGTCAGAACTCTCCACCATGACCCGCCTGTCCTGGCTGGCCCCACATGGCATGGCTTGGTTTCATTGAGTTAGACAAGGCTGTGGTCCATGTGAAAAGAAGAGGTGGGAAAAGAAAAGGAGAAAAGGAAAGATATAAGCATCTGATTGCAGAGTTCCAAAGAACAGCAAGGAGAGAAAAGAAAACCTTCCTCAGCTATCAATGCAAAGAAATAGAGGAAAAGAACAGAATGGGAAAGACTAGAGATCTCTTCAAGAAAGTTAGAGATACCAGGGGAACATTTCATGCAAAGATGGGCTCAATAAAGGTCAGATATGGTACGGATCTAACAGAAGCAGAAGATATAAAGAAGAGGTGGCAATAATACATAGAAGAACTGTACAAAAAAGATCTTTACAACCAAGATAATCACAATGGTGTGATCACTCACCTAGAGCCAGACATCCTGGAAGGTGAAGTCAAGTGGGCCTTAGAAAGCATCACTACAAACAAAGCTAGTGGAGGTGATGGAATTCCAGTTGAGCTATATCAAATCCTGGAAGATGATGCTGTGAAAGTGCTGCACTCAACATGTCAGCAAATTTGGAAAATTCAGCAGTGGCCACGGGACTGGACAAGGTCAGTTTTCATTCCAATCCCAGAGAAAGGCAATGCAAAAGAATGTTCAAACTACCGCCCAATTGCACTCATCTCACATGCTAGCAAAGTAATGCTCAAAATTCTTCAAGCCAGGCTTCAGCAATACGTGAACCGTGAACTTCTAGATGTTCAAGCTGGTTTTAGAAAAGGCAGAGGAAACATGGATCAAATTGCCAACATCCACTGGATCATGGAAAAAGCAAGAGAGTTCCAGGTAAACATCTATTTCTGCTTTATTGACTATGCCAAAGCCTTTGACTGCGTGGATCACACTAAACTGTGGAAAATTCTAAAAGAGATAGGCATACCAGACCACCTGACCTGCCTCTTGAGAAACCTATATGCAGGTCAGGATGCAATAGTTAGAACTGGACATGGAGCAACCCACTGGTTCCAAATAGGAAAAGGAGTACATCAAGGCTGTATACTGTCACCCTGCTTAGTTAACTTATATGCAGAGTACATCACGAGAAACACTGGGCTGGAAGAAGCACAAGCTGGAATCAAGACTTCCGGGAGAAATATCAATAACCTCAGATATGCAAAGACCCCACTCTTATGGCAGAAAGTGAAGAGGCTAACAAGCCTCTTGTTGAAAGTGAAAGAGGAGAGTGAAAAATTTGGTTTAAAGCTCAACATTCAGAAAACGAAGATCATGGCATCTGATCCCATCAGTTCATGGGAAATAGATGGAGAAGCAGTGGAAACAGTGTCAGACTTTTTTTTTGGGGGCTCCAAAATCACTGCAGATGGTGATTGCAGCCATGAAATTAAAAGACGCTTACTCCTTGGAAGGAAAGTTATGACCAACCTAGATAGTATATTCAAAAGCAGAGACATTACTTTGCCAACAAACATCTCTCTAGTCAAGGCTATGGTTTTTCCAGTGGTCATGTATGGATGTGAGAGTTGGACTGTGAAGAAAGCTGAGTGCCGAAGAATTTAATTGATGCTTTTGAACTGTGGTGTTGGAGAAGACTCTTGAGAGCCCTTTGGGCTGCAAGGAGATCCAACCAGTCCATTCTAAAGGAGGTCAGTCCTGGGTGTTCTTTGGAAGGACTGATTTTGAAGCTGAAACTCCAATACTTTGGCCACCTCATGCGCAGAGTTGATTCATTGGAAAGGACCCAGATTCTGGGAGAGTTTGGGGACAGGAAGAGAAGGGGACAACAGAAGATGAGATGGCTGGATGGCATCAGCAACTCGATGGACATGAGTTTGGGTGACCTCCGGGAGTTGGTGATGGACAGGGAGGCCTGGTGTGCTGTGTTCACGGGGTCACAAAGAGTCAGACACGACTGAGTGACTCAAGTGAACTGAAGCTGATTTTGAAAAATATGCGACAGAGGATAAGATGGTTGGATGGCATCACCAACTCAATGTACAACATGAGTTTGAGCAAACTGTGGGAAATGGTGAAGGACAGGAAAACCTGGCGTGCTGCAGTCCATGGGATCGCAAGAAGTCAGAAATGACTGAGTTTCTGAACAACAACATTTTATAGTGTATTGGAGTCCTGACCAGGTTTTATATTATATTTCCATAAAATCTGTAAATTTATGTAAGGGAATACAAGGGGTGAAGTGGTCTATATACCTGGGTTTGCCTTGGTATGGCCACTAACTAGCAATTTTACCTGGGTAGAGAACTTAATTTCTCAGGGTCTTGGTTTCTAGAATTGAAAATGAGGGCATTTATAGATGTATCATTTTTTCCATATATTTTTGTTCTTGTCATTGATGAGTTACAGGATTATTAATTATTCACCTCGGAATATAGTACCATTCACATTCTTCTAAGCAAGGTGCGTTTCTTGTTTTACTTTATTTTCTACTTTATCCTTAATCTCCATTCTTTTCATTCCATATTTTACCAATCCAATAGTTTCAATACATACTCTGGTATATGGAAAATATACAGCATGTTTGGTGTGTGTGTGTATATGTATTCATATACAAATTCATGATATATATATATTTAAGCTGTTTGCAAACAGTATTAGCTGTTTGTACCTATCATCAGTAATTAGCTACTGATCTCATTCTGTTTTTTAAAGTGTTTTCATGCAACATCATGATTTTTAAGGCTATCCACATTGGCCCAGGTATGTCTAATGCATTGTTTCTAAGTGCTTTATAACATTTCATTATATGTCCCACTAGTGAAACCACTAGTGATACCATGAGTGTACCACTAGTGATCAATACACAAAGCATTGCCAAATCCCACTAGCAAACTGCTTGCTTTTACATGTCAAGAATTTCTTTGGGATATTCTTATTGTGGTCAGATTAAGATATGAAATTTATAATTTCACTAAATATAGTAAAACCACTTTTCCATCAGTTTAGGCATAAAATCTCTTTGCCTATATTCTCTTAAAAACTTGGCATTATCCACCTTTACAAATATATACAGAAAGATTGACATATGCTTATATGCTGCTGCTGCTGCCACTAAGTCGCTTCATCATGTCTGACTCTGTGCAACCCCATAGATGGCAGTCCACCAGGCTCTGCCGTCCCTGAGATTCTCCAGGCAAGAGCACTGGAGTGGGTTGCCATTTCCTTCTCCAATGCATGAAAGTGAAAAGTGCAAGTGAAATCACTGAGTCGTGTCCAACTCTCAGCGACCCCATGGACTGCAGCCTACCAGGCTCCTCCGTCCATGGGATTTTCCAGGCAAGAGTACTGGAGTGGGGTAAGCATATATATATATATATATATATATATATATATATATATATATTTGCCCCCAGTCAGCAAGACATTCACCTATACTTTCTCCTATTTGCTTTATTATTTTAAGTTTCATACTCAAGTCTTCAGTCCATTGAAATACATCTTTGCTCTCCTTTATTTGGTTATTTTTGGCTGTGCTGGGTCTCTGTTGCAGTGTGGACTTTTCTTTAGTTGCCACAAGCAGGGGCTGACCTCTAGTTGCAGTGCTCAGGCTGCTCATTGCAGTGGCTTCGCTTGTTGCAGAGGATGGTCTCTAGGGGTACACCAGGCTTCAGTAGTTTCAGCACATGGGCTCAGTAGTTGCAGCTCCTGGGCTCTCGAGCCCAGGCTCAACCGTTGTGGCACATGGGCCAAGCTGATCTGTGGCATGTGGGATCTTTCAAATCAGTGATCAACCCCTTGTCTCCTACACTGGCAGGCGGATTCTTCACCACTGAGCCACTTGGAAGCCCAGAAATCTTTGTTTTTCACTTTGACTTTCTCCATTAAACTATTTTTTCCAGATCATCTATTAAATAAGCCTTATTTCATCTTTTCTCACATATTTTGGTGTCAACTTTATATTAGTATAGCAAATAATATATAAATATTATCTTACTTCAAGCACTCTGCTTTGTTCCATTGATCAGTTTGTTTATTTTTATACCTATACCACATTGCCTCAAATTACTGCAGCTTGTGGCATACCTTAATATCTGAGAGGTTAAGTCCCTGTTGTTTGTTTTCCTTTTTTCCAAAATTGACCAAAACTGACTAGCTATTCATATGGAAAAAGAAAAATATGACCTATTGTCAAAAGTTAACTCCAGACAAATAAGGGCTTAGAAATAATTTTTAAAACTTGGCTAGGTATCTATGAGCACAAATGCAGAACAGATGGATTACTGAGATCTTCCTAGTGACACTGGAAATCCAGAGGCTATAAAATAGGAGATAGAAATATTTGACTATGTAGAAAATTAAAACTTTTTAAACGGCAAAACATCCCATAAAAAATCAATAGGCAATGATGGAACAAGAAAAACACATTTGTAACTCAGATAAAAAAGAAGTATTAATTTCTATATTATTCAAAGGTAAACCACTCAATTAAAAATGGATGATATGAATAGATAATTCAGAAAATGAAAATTTAAATGGCCAAATATGAACAGAAGTACACAAGATGACAGAGAACTTCATATTAAAGAAATATTAAATGAAATATTCTTCTCATTGGACATGGATATAGAGGAAAGGGCAGTATGATAAATATTGGTGGTGAGACTGTTAAGATGTATAGAATTTTGGAAAAGAAATTGGTTAAAATCTACTAAAACTAAAAATACACTGTCTCTTGGTCAGCTAATATTTGACAAAAGAGCAAAGAATATTCATCAGAGACAAGACAGTCTTCAATAAATGGTGCTGGGGAAATTGGACATTCACATGCAAAAGAATGAAAACTTGATCTCTATATTACCTCACTCATACAAATTAAATCAGAATCAAAGATTTAAAGGTAAGATCTGAAACCATGAAACTATTAGAAGAAAATAAAGGAAAAAATCTTCCTCATGAGGTCTTGGTAGTGAATTTTTGGAAAACACACCTGATAGCCTCTTCAATAAGTGGTGCTGGGAAAGCTGGACAGCCAAGTGGAAAAGAATGAAACTAGAACACTTCCCAACACCACACACAATAAAATAAACTCAAAATGATTAAAGGCTTAAATGTAAGGCCAGAAACTATAAAGCGCTTAGCAGAAAACAAAGGCAGTATACTCTTTGACCTAAATCACAGTAAGATCTTCTTTGACCCACTTCCTAGAATAATGGAAATAAAAACAAAAGTAAACAAATGGGACCTAATTAAACTTAGAAGTTTTGTACAGCAAAGAAACAGCAAACAAGATTAAGAGACAACCCTCAGAATGGGAGAAAATAATTGCAAACAAAACAACTAACAGAGGATTAATCTCCAAAATATATATGCAGCTCATAAAGCTCAATATCAGAAAACCAAACAGCCCAGTCGAAAAATGAGCAGATCTAAACAGACATTTCTGCAAAGAAGACACACAGATGGCCAATAAACAGATGAAAAGATGTTCAACATTATTAATTATTAGAGAAATGCAAAGAAAAAGTAAGGACCTCACAGCAATCACAATGGCCATCATCAAAAAAATCTACAAACAGTAAACACTGGAGAGGAGGTAAAGAAAGGGGAACCCTACTGCGTGGTTGGTGGGAATGTAAATTGATACAGATACAGCCACTATGGAGAAGACTATGGGGATTCCTTAAAAAGCTAGGAATACATCTATTGTATAACCCAGTAATATGGTATATTGGTATATGGGCATATACCCTGAGAAAATCATAATTGAAAAAGACACATGTATCCCAATACTCATAGCAGCACTATTTTCAATATCTAGGACATGGAAGCCACCTAGATGCCCATCAATGGATGAATGGGTAAAGATGTGATACATATGTACGATGGAATATAACTCGGCCATAAAAAGAATAAATTTGAGTCAGTTCTAGTGAGCTAGATGAACCTAGAGCCTGTTAAAAGAGTGAAGTAAGTCAGAAAGAGGAAAACAAAAGTCATATATTAACACACATATGTTGGAGGCTCAAGGGGGAGGTATTATATGTATAATTATGACTGACTTGCATTGTTGTATGGCAGAAACCAACACAACATTGTAAAGCAATTTTCCTCCAATTACAAAAAAAAAAAAACCACACACCTGAAACACAAGCAATAAAATAAAAAATGAACAAATGGGACTACATCAAACCAAAAAGCTTGCACAGAAAAAGAAACCAATAGAGTGAAAATACAATCTACAGAATGGAAAAAAAGTATTTGCAAACCATATATCTGGTAAGGGACAATATCCAAAATATATAAAGAGCTCATACAATAGCAAAATTTTCCCCACATAATCCTTTTAGAAATGGGCAAAGGATCTGAACAGACATTTTTCCAAAGAAGATATATGAGTGGCCAATAGGTACATGAGAAGTTATTCAACATCACCAGTCCTTAGGGAAATGCAAATTCAAACAACAATGAGTTATCACTTCATGTCTGTGAGAACAGCTATTATCAAAATGACAAGACATAGCAAATGTTGGGTGGATGCAGAGAAAAGGGAACCCTGGGCATTGCGGTAAGATTGCAAATTGGCATAGCCACCTTGGAAAACAATATAGAGGATCCTAAACAAAATAGCATCATATGATACAGCAATTTCAATTCTGAGAAAGTATAAAACAATAAAGATACCAACTCAAAAAATATTTGTACCCCTATGTTCATAGAAGCTTTATTTATAATAGCCAAGATAAGGCAACAACCTGTCTGTTGATGGATGAATGGATAAAGTTGTGATTTATACATACAATGGAATATTATTCAGCCATAAAATGAGAAAATTCTACAATTTGTGACAACATGGATGAACCTCAAAGACATTATGCTAAATGAGATAAGTCAGACAAAGACAAAAACTGCCTGATTTCACTTACATGTGGAATCTATAAAACAACCCTAAAACTCAGAACACCAGTCTCTTGAGAAAGAGATCAGATTTGTTGTTACCAGAAGTAAGGGTGTTGCAGGGAGAGTTGAAAGTGATAAAAACCTATCAAGTTCTAGTTACAAGATAAATAAGTACTAGGAATATAGTAATATTCAGCATAATGACTATAGCTAACACTGCTGTAGGATCTATAGTGAAGCTGTTAATGGAGTAGAACTGAGTTCTCATCACAAGGAGAAATCTTTTTCTTTCCTTTTATTGTACATATATGAGATGGATGTTAAACCTATCGTGATAGCCATTTTAAAACATATATCAATCAAACCATCATGCTGTACACTTTAAACTTAAAATGTGATGCATGTCAGTTATTTCTCAGTAAAACTGGAAAAAAATATATATTCTCTTCTACTCAATGATTCTATCCCCCAAACCTCTATTATAGAAATAAAAACAAAAATCTTATCCACAAAAATAAAAGTACACATTTGTATGAATCTACAACTTACAAGGACATTTATTGCAGCATTCTTTATACTGACCAAAAACAAGGCAAAGAATATGACTAAAGAGATGAACATAATTATGCTTCAAACTCTATATAATATTTAAAGCCATGAAAGTCAGAACATATATGTATGTGTAGGACATATTGTGGGAAAAAATAGAATGTTAGCATGAAATTGAGGATCACAGTGGAGCAAAGATATCCATGATATGACACCTATATAAAATTATATCTGTATACCTATGCATAAGTAACACAACAATGAATGATTTCAGAATATTATAGGTGATTATCACAGGGTGGTGGAATTTCAAATATCTTTACATTTTTAGATATTATTTCAATTGTTTTTACAGTGACTATGTTTGTATAATCAGAAGAAGATAAAAATATTTTCATTATGAGAAGAAGTTTACAAAAATGCAAAAGAAATACAAAATAAAATTGAAAATTATTTATGAAGATTTATTTTTATGTGTAATATTAGGAAAAGTTTCTCAAGTTTACAAGGAATTCCTACTGACATCTTCACTTCCATTAAGTTGAATTCAGCAAAAATTCTTTGCAGATTTGATATCTTTATAATATTACATTGTATTTTATATTTATTTAGTTCTGCTAACCTTTTAATCCTTAAGAGTTTAAGCTTTTTCTCTATAAAGGTCTTTTTTAAAAATCTTTTACTAGGATAATTCCTAAATGCATTATTATTATTTTTATTGTTATTTAAAATGTTTTCTTCTTTTCTATTTTATTTTGAGGTATAGAAGAATCTTTTTCACATTGATAAGTTGATCTTATGCTGAATTATTTATTAATTCACATTTATTTTAAAATTAAAGCTATTATATTAGGGTGAAATACAGCATAAAAAGTACTATCATATGCAACTGACAAGGTGTTAATATCCAAAATATACAAACAACTCATGCAACTAAATATAAGAAAAAAAACAAATAACCTGATCAAAAAATGGGTAGAAATCTAAACAGACATTTCTCCAAAGAGGACATACAGATGCCAACAAACAGGTGAAAAAAAGCTCAACATCACTAATTTTGACTTTTGGTTTCACTGAGTATTCCTCTTCAGAAAGAGTGTTTTTCTCTGCTGTGATCTACTATTATAATCCTGGAAACCTACTGGTATCATTGTAGTGGACAGGGGTGGGTGAGTGTTCTGGAATACTTCAAGTAAGTTTCAGTCTTTTGGTGAGCCATAGTGTCTGGTTTGTGACCTTCACCAGCATTTCTTCTGGTGTTACTCCCCAACTCCTCTTAGGTGAGAGAGGGAGCCTGGAGAGGACTGGAGTGAAAGGAACATCCTTCCCACTACAAATATTGCACAGGCTCTGGTAAAGTATTTCTTCCTGGAAAGTAGGCCTTTATTTTAAATAGAAAAGTCTCTGGGCATATTTACCAAGGATTACCAAGACTAGGTCCACGAATCAAGGTAAATTGGAAGTGGTCAAACAGGAGATGGCCAAGAATGAACATCGACATTTTAGGAGTCAGTGAACTAAAAATGGACGGGAATGGGTAAATTTAATTTAGATGACCATTGTATCTGTTACTGTGGGCAAGAACCCCTTAGAAGAAATGGAGTAGCCCCTTCTAGTGAAAAAAAAAAAAGAGTCCAAAATGCAGTACTTGAGTTCAGTCTCAAAAACGACAGAATGATCTGTTTCCAAGGCAAATTATTCAATGTCACAGTAACCAAAGTCTATGCCCCAACCAGTAATGCTGAGGAAGCTGAAGCTGAATGGTTCTATGAAAACCTATAAGACCTTCTAGAACTAACACCTAAAAAAGATGTCATTTTCATCATAGGGGACTGGAATGCAAAAGTAGAAAGTTAAGAGATACCTGGAGTAACAGGGAAACTTGGCCTTGGAGTACAGAATGAAGCAGGACAAGGGCTAATAGGGTTTTGCCAAGAGAACGCACTGGTCATAGCAAACACCCTCTTCCAACAACACAAGAGAAGACTCAACACATAGTCATCGCCAAATGGTCAATACCGAAATGAGACTGATTATATTCTTCGCAGCTAAAGATGGAGAAGCTCTATACAGTCAGCAAAAACAAGACCAGGAGCTGACTGTGACTCAGATCATGAACTCCTTATTGCCAAATTCAGACTTAAATTGAAGAGAGTAGGAAAAACCACTAGACCATTCAGGTATGACCTAAATTAAATCCCTTTCAGTTATATAGTGGAAGAGAGAAATAGACTCAAGGGATTAGATCTGAAAAACAGAGTGCCTGAAGAACTGTGGACAGGGGTTTGTGACATTGTACAGGAGACAGGGATCAAGACAATCCTCATGGAAAGGAAAGGAAAAAAAGCAAAATGGTTGTCTGAGGAGGCCTTACAAATAGCTGAGAAACGAAGAGAAGCTAAAGGCAAAGGAGAAAAGGAAAGATATATGCATTTGAATGCAGTGTTCCAAAGAATAGCAAGGAGATATAAAAAAGCCTTCCTCAGTAATCAATGCAAAGAAAGAGAGGAAAACAATAGAACAGGAAAGACTACAGATCTCTTCAAGAAAATTAGATATATCATTGGAACATTTCATGTAGAGATGGGCACAATAAAGGACAGAAATGGTATAGACCTAACAGAAGCAGAAGAGGTTAGAAAGAGGTAGCAAGAATATACAGAAGAACTATACAAAACGATCTTCATGACCCAGATAACTACAGTGGTGTGATCATCCACCTAGAGCCAGACATCCTGAAATGGGAAGTCAAGTGGGCCTTAGGAAGCATCTCTACAAACAAAGCTAGTGGAGGTGATGGAATTCCAGAAGAGCTATTTCAAATCCAAAAGGATGATGCTGTGAAATTGCTGCACTCCCTATGGCAGCAAATTTGGAAAACTCAGCAGTGGCAACAGGACTGAAAAGGTCCGTTTTCATTCCAATCCCAAAGAGGGGAAATGCCAAAGAATGTTCAAAAGTCAGTCAAGTCGCTCAGTTGTGTCCAACTCTGTGCGACCCCCTGGACGGTAGCGTACCAGGTTCCTCCATCCGTGGGATTTTCCAGGCAAGAATACTGGAGTGGATTGCCATTTTCTTCTCCAGGAGATCCTCCCTACCCAGGGATTAAACCTAGGTCTCCCACATTGTAGGCAGACACTTTTACCGTCTGAAACCACCACACAATTGCATTCATCGCACACACTAGCAAAGCAATGCTCAAAATTCTCCAAGCCAGACTTCAACAGTATGTGAACCATGAACTTCCAGATGTTCAAGTGGATTTAGAAAAGACAGAGGAAGCAGAGATCAAATTGCAAACATCTGTGGAATCACTGAAAAAGCAAGAGCATTCCAGAAAAACATCTATTTCTGCTTTATTGACTATGCCAAAGTCTTTGACTGTGTGGATCACAATAGACTGTGGAAAATTCTGAAAGAGACGGGAATACCAGACCACCTAACCTGCCTCTTGAGAAATCTGTATGCAGGTCAGGAAGCAACAGTTAGAACTGGACATGGAACAATGGACTGGTTCCAAATTGGGAAAGGAGTACGTCAAGGCTGTATATTGTCACCCTGCTTCTTTAACTTCTATGCAGAGTACATCATGAGAAATACCAGACTGGATGAAGCACAAGCTGGAATCAAGATTGCTGGGAAAAATATCAATAACCTCATGTACACAGATGACACCACCTTTATGGCAGAAAGCAAAGAATTAAAGGGCCTCTTGATGAAAGTGAAAGGGGAGAGTGAAAGAGTTGGCTTAAAGCTCAACATTCAGAAAACGAAGATCATGGCATCTGGTCCCATCAGTTCATGGAAAATAGATCGGGAAACAGTGGAAAGAGTGTCAGACCTTATTTTTTTGGGCTCCAAAATCACTGCAGATGGTGACTGCAGCCATGAAGTTAAAAGACACTTGCTCCTTGGAAGAAAAGCTATGACAAATCTAGACAGCATATTAAATAGCAGAGACATTGCTTTGCCAACAAGGTCCATCTAGTCAAAGCTATGGCTTTTCCCACTAGTCATGTATGGATGTGAAAGCTGGACTATATAGAAAGCTGAGCACCAAAAAATGGATGTTTTTGAACTGTGGTGTTGGAGAAGACTCTTGAGAGTCCCTTGGACTGCAAAGAGATCCGACCGGTCCATCCTAAAGGAGATCAGTCCTGAATATTCATCAGAAGGACTTACACTCAAACCAAAACTCCAATATTTTGGGCCACTTGATGCGGAGAACTGACTCATTTGACCAGATCCTGATGCTGGGACAGATTGAAGGCAGTAAAAGAAAAGGATGACAGAGTTCAAGATGGTTGGATGGCATCACCGACTCTATGGACATGAGTTTGAGCAAGCTCTGGGAGTTGGTGATGGACAAGGAAGCCTGGAGTGCTGCAGTCCATGGGGTCGCAAAGAGTCAGACACGACTGAGGGACTGAACTGACTCCTAGAGCCACAGTGGGAACTTTCTTGGCTCTTTACCCTGAGAACCTCATGGGGTTCCTGAAGATAAGGACAAAATGACCCTTGGATTTTCACTTTTAATACATGTTCATTTCCCAGAAGTTAATCAGAATTGTCACTGAAGCATTCCTACCATTGTGTGGCTTCCATGGCTTCTGAGCAGATCTTGGCTGTAACTCTCTGGGTTTGTCTATATTTTCAGAGTTTGAGATGGTAGTTAGTCCTGCAGACTCAGTTCTGATTTAAGAAAAGTTATTGAGTTTCTTTTTGTTCAGCCTGCTTTTGTAAGAAAAGGACTTGCATATTGAAGCTGAAACAAAATTCAGCTCCCTGCTTACATCTTTGTTTAATGCATCCACCCATTTTCATTGTTTTCAGCTTTTCTATATTCTCCTCTTAGAATGTCTCTTGTGTTGGATATATTGCTGGATAGTGTCCTTTTTAGTGCAATCTGAAAGTCTTGAGCTGTGTAGTTAAAAATTGCATGTATTGTAGTTACTGCTAAAGTACACATCTTTCAACTTAAATATCTTGTATTTTCTGTTTGCTTCTTGTATGTTTCTTTTCCTATATTCTATCTATTGCATTCTCCTGACTTTAAAGTTATGCTTTTGTTTTTAGTTTTTGGGAGACTCCTCTTAAGCTACAAAAGCTCTCACCTAAATTTCTGTTCCTTATTCATTTTGAAGTTTCTTTATCCTGTCTTCCTCCTGAACCAAATGAATACTTCTGTGCCCCTACAGCTACTATCACTTTTCATTAGCAACGTTCTGTACTCTTCCTTAATATTGTATGTTGGTATTTCTCCAGGCTTAAGTTCAGGTGAAAGAGCCATCAGCCATGCTACTTGCCACTGTATTAAGCGCTGAAAAATCGTTGCTCTAACATTTCATGGGTCAAAGTCCCAACTGCTACTCCTTTTCACTTGGTAGGGGCCGTAAGGATGTACTTTGTCTATTTGAAATGAGAATCATACACTTTGTGTCCATAAATTGACCTTACAGATCATTTAGTATAACTGTCTTTTTGAGCACATAAAAATTCATTTTCTTGTGGCTTTCTAAGCAGGTTGCTCCCATTGTCTTCATGTTGTGAAAAGGAATACAGTTAATTACAAAACTTAGCTACTCTGCACAGTATATTTAGTATCACTCTCACCTCTAAATGAGCTTCTAGAAAATTTCAGATAAAAGGCAAGTGTCACTTCAGTGTAATAAGGGATATCTGACTTAGTTTAGTTGCATGCTTTTCAGAGAAATCAGTGTAAAACTAGGTAGATTAGGTGACTGTGACATTAGCTCCTGTAACATTTTAGAAGAGCCAAGGCTGGGTCCTGGGCTCTGACACCTGTTCCAGTGCCTGGTCCCTGGAACCTTAATGGCTCCTATTTAGATTCTATTTTGTGTTGATGCTTATAAGGAAACAGCTACATGTGAGCACATGAAAATTCCATATCACAATATAATGCTGTGTTAGAAGGAGAAAGTAATTTTCATTATAAGTCACTCCTTGCTGTTGTTCAAAGCCTTCTGAAATAATCTCTTTTAGATATAAATTATCCTATCCTTGAAAAATGTCTGGTCAAAGCCCAGAGGTAATTTTACTTTGAAGAATTTGGGCAGACTCTTTTGAGATACATCAGATTACTGGACAGTTAGAGATGAAAGGAATTAGTGAAGACTCACTCTTCTTAGCTTTTATTCAATGCCCAACTTGCTGAGTTCTTAACTGTCTTCAAATTCTTCATTTATTTGGAAGAAAAGCATAAAATAGTTGAATAGTTAAAATTTTAGGCTAATTAATTTTTAATTAATGGAAAATACCAATAAGCACCATGACCCTTATTTTTCTTGCTTTTAAAAGAAAAAATGGCATTAGCTGAAACAAATACACACACTAACAGCACCACCCACAGAAACTTGTATTTAGGTAGGTTGTTTGAACACTGTAATGTCAGTTTTCAAAATTAAGTTTCTTTATGAAATAAAACACAAACTCAATATTTATTGCTATTTCCTGTTTCTTGCTGAATATTTAGTTGGGCATTTTTGCACTGATTGAAAGGGATAGAGAACTGTCCTAACAACCCAAGCAATGGGGGCTTTTGGGGAGGATGCATGTGGTCTGAAGCTAGAAGAGAAAACCCACTGAAAACTGAACTGCTCTTTCTTGCTTTCACCCATTGAGTTTTAGTTTCTTTCTAGGTGTCTTTTTTGGCTCTTTTCTTCTGGCAGATTCTTTTGTTTATTTAAATCTTTCACTCCCTCCTGACTTCAATGTGTCATTGCAGACTCTCTGGCCTTCCTATGTATACGTCATGAGTATTCATCTCCACATGATCCTCAGGGAACAGAAAACATCCACCCACAGGTCACAGTGATGTTCACCTTGATGCACTTGGTTTCAGGTAGATGCAGTGAGGTCATGTAATACAAGCTATGGCTGAAGAGTTCCTCATATCTCCAGCGCAAATAGGTACTTAGGTACATATTTAACCAGGAATGACAAATGAATATATATACATTACCATGTCCAGCTTGTCATCATAAATTAGTTATTGGGGACCTCAGCAAATTACTCCAAGATGTCAAAAGTGATACTATATATAGGGTACAACTGTCTAAGATAGTTTCCCAAGATACTTATTATTAATCCCTTAGCTGGATATTATTCATCTCTTAGCTGGATATTATTCCAGTATTTTTATGTAATTCACACACATTTCATGAATTGTGACATATACAGTTGCTACACATCATCATATCTCAGGAGTTTCTATTTCTAGTTTTATTGAGTTGAGGGAAAAGGGGGATAGAGAATACATGAATTTTTTTAAAAAAGGAAAAGTAAATTCAAATTGTCAAATTTTTTTGCTTTGATCAATGCATATATACAAAAGCAGAAATATCTAGTGGGTACCTGTGAGCCCAGGGGTTTCTCCCCAGACTGTTTTTAACAGACTTTTCTTTGCAATATCCTTCTTTCACTAAGTATTTTCAGTTGACTGTATTTGAATCCCTAGGAAGAGGCAGCCTGAACACTGAGCTTATCCTTGGTACAATTATGACCTTTCACAGCAATTCATGGATCATGCTGTTCCAAGCAAGTTGTAGGAAATGGAGAAAATTTATTCTAAAAGCTAGTTCTTTGAAAAGATAAAAAATACTGACAAACATTTGGCCCCACTCATGAAGAGATAAAGGAGAGGAACCAAATCAACAAAATCAGAAAAAAAGAAGTTACAATTGATACCACAGAAATACAAAAAACCTTGAGACTACTTACTACAAGCAACTATGTGTTAATAAAATGGACAATCTAGAATAAATGGATAAGTTCTTAGAAAGGTACAATTTTCTAAGTCTGAACCAGGAAGAAATAGCAAATATGAACAGACCAATTGCAACGGCTAAAATTGAATATACAATTTAAAATCTCCCACCAAACCGAAGTCCAAGAGCAGATGGCTTCACAAGTCAATTCTATCAAACATTTAAAGAAGAGTTAACACCAATTCTTCTGAAACTATTCCAAGAAATTGCAGATAAAGGAACACTTTCATTCATTGTATGAGGCCACCATCACCCTGACACCAAAACCAGACAAAGATACCACAGAAAAGAAAATTATAGGCTAATGTCACTGATAGTGAAGCTTCTGTCTGCAATGCGGGAGACCTGGGTTTGAACCCTGGGTTGGGAAGATCTCCTGGAGAAGGAAATGGCAACCCACTCCAGTATTCTTGCCTGGAGAATCCCACAGATGGAGGAGCCTGGTGGGCTACACTCCATGGGGTGGCAAAGAGTCGGACACGACTGAACGACTTCACTTCCACTGTCAACACTGATGAACATAGACTCAAAAATCCAACAAAATACTAGTAAACTGAATGCAATACATTATATACAATACAGTATATTAAAAGGATCATAAATCATGATCAAATTGGATTTATTGAATGGATGCATAGATATTTCAATAGCTGCACATCAATCAGTGTGATATACCACATTAACACAATGAAAAATAAAAGATATATGATCATCTCAGCAGATGATAAAAAGTTTTTAATTCAACATCTATTTATGATAAAAACTCTTCAGATGTAGACATAGAGGGAACCTATCTCAATATAATGAAGGTCATATATGACAGACTTGTAGCTAACTTCATACTCAATGGTGAAAAGCTGAAAGTTCCCTTCTTCTCCTCCTGCCCCCAATCCCTCCCAGCATCAGGGTCTTTTCCAGTGAGTCAACTCTTTGCATGAGGTGGCCAAAGTATTGGAGTTTCAGCTTTAGCATCAGTCCTTCCAATGAACACCCAGGACTGATCTCCTTTAGAATGGACTGGTTGGATCTCCTTGCAGTCCAAGGGACTCTCAAGAGTCTTCTCCAACACCACAGTTCAGAAGCATCAATTCTTCGGCGCTCAGCCTTCTTCACAGTCCAACTCTCACATCCATACATGACCACAGGAAAAACCATAGCCTTGACTAGACAGACCTTTGTTGGCACAGAAATGTCTTTGCTTTCGAATATGCTATCTAGGTTGGTCATAACTTTCTTTCCAAGGAGTAAGTGTTTTTAAATTTCATGGCTTCAGTCACCATCTGCAGTGATTTTGGAGCCCCCCAAAACAAAGTCTGACACTGTTTCCCCATCTATTTCCCATGAACTGATGGGACCAGATGCTATGATCTTCGCTTTCTGAATGTTGAGCTTTAAGCCAACTTTTTCACTCTCCTCTCTCATTTTCATCAAGAGGCTTTTTAGTTCCTCTTCACTTTCTGCCCTAAGAAGTGGTGTCATCTGCATATCTGAGATTATTGATATTTCTCCCGGCAGTCTTGATTTGAGCTTGTGCTTCTTCCAGTCCAGTGTTTCTCATGATGCACTTTGCATACAAGTTAAATAAGCAAGGAGACAATATACATATAATAAGTTATTACATGGACATAAAAAAGAATGAAATTATTAAATCTGGAGCAAACAGACATACCTAGAGTTTATCATACTAAGTGAAGTAAGATAGACAGAAAAAGACAAATATCTTATGTCACTTACATGTGGTATCTAAAAAAATGATACAAATAAATTTATTTACAAAACAGTAAGTTGACTCACAGACCCAGAAAACAAATTTATGGTACCAAACGGGAAAGGGGGACTGGAGGAAGGGATAACTTAGGAGGTTGTGATTAACAAATACATAATACTATATGTAAAATAAACAACACAGACCTACAGTATAGCACAGAGAACTATACTCAATATTTATATATAATAATTTATAAAGGAAAAATTATAAAAAGCAATATATATATGTGTGAGTGTGTGTGTGTGTATATATATATATATATATATATATATATATATATATATATATATAGAGAGAGAGAGAGAGAGAGAGCGAGCGAGCGAGAGAGAGGCTTCCCAGGTGGTGCTAGTGGTAAAGAACCCATCTGCCAGTAGAGGAGAATGCAAGAGACATGGGTATAATCGTTAGGTTGGGAAGATTTCCTGGAGGAGGGCATGGCAACTGACTCCAGTATTCTTGCCTGGAAATCTCCTGGACAGAGGAGCCTGTAGGTCATGGGGTTGTAAAGAGTAAGACATGACTTAGCAAAAAACAAAAACAAAAACAAAAACAAAAACATAGGAAAGCCTACTTAGAAGTTATCAGAATGCAGGTAACCAAGGAGAGAAAAAGTAACGTGATCAATGAAAATAATTTGAAAATGAATAAATACATAGGTATGTATAATTGAATTACTTTGCTGTAAGAATTGGATATGACTTAAATTACTTAGCACACATACATATTGTTGTTGTTCAGTCACTCAGTTGTGGCCGACCCTTTGCGACACCATGGACTGCAGCACACCAGGCTTCCCTGTCCTTCACCATCTCTTGGAATTTGCTCAAACTCATGTCCATTAAGTCAGTGATGCCATCCAACCATCTCATCTTCTGTCATCCCCTTCTCCTCCTGTCTTTAGTCTTTCTCAGCATCAGGGTCTTTTCAATGAGTCGGCTCTTCACATCAGGTGGCCAAAGTATTGGAGCTTCAACTTCAGCATCAGTCCTTCTACTGAATATTCAGGATTGATTTCCTTTGGAATTGACTGGTTTGATTTCCTTGCAGTCCAAGGGACTCTCAAGAGCCTTCACCAACACCACAGTTCGAAGGCATCAGTTCTTCAGCTCTCAGTTTTTTATTGTCCAGCTTTCACATCTGTACATGACTACTGGAAAAAACCATAGCTTTGACTATGTGGAACTTTGTCAGCAATATCTCTGCTTTTTAATATGCTGTCGAGGTTTGCCATTGCTTTTCTTTCAAGGAACAGGTGTCTTTTAATTTCATGGCTGCAATCACTGTCTGCAGTAATTTTGGAGCCCAAGAAAATAGTCTGTCATGCTTTCCATTGTTTCTACATCTATTTGCCATGGGATGATAGGACCAGATGCCATAATCTTCATTTTCTGAATGTTGATTTTTTTAAAATTTTACTTTATTTTACTTTACAATACTGTATTGGTTTTGCCATACATTGACATGAATCCGCCACGGGTGTACATGAGTTCCCAATCCTGAACCCCCCTCCCACCTCCCTCCCCATATCCTTTCTCTAGGTCATTCCAGTGCACCAGCCCCAAGCATCCTGTATCCTGTATTGAACATAGACTGGCGATTCAATTCTTACATGATAGTATACATGTTTCAATGCCATTCTCCCAAATCATCCCACCCTCTCCCTCTCCCACAGAGTCCAAAAGTCTGTTCTATACATCTGCGTCTCTTTTGCTGTCTCTCATACAGGGTCATCATTACCATCTTTCTAAATTCCATATATATGTGTTAGTATACTGTATTGGTGTTTTTCTTTCTGGCTTACTTCACTCTGTATAATCAGCTCCAGTTTCATCCACCTCATTAGAACGGATTCAAATGTATTCTTTTTAATGGCTCAGTAATACTCCACTGTGTATATGTACCACACTTTTCTTATCCATTCATCTGCTGATGGACATCTAGGTTGTTTCCATGTCCTGGCTATTATAAACAGTGCTGCGATGAACATTGGGATACACGCGTCTCTTTCAATTCTGGCTTCCTTGGTGTGTATGCCCAACAGTGGGATTGCTGGGTCATAAGGCAGTTCTATTTCCAATTTTTTAAGGAATCTCCACACTGTTCTCCATAGTGGCTGTACTAGTTTGCATTCCCACCAACAGTGTAAGAGGGTTCCCTTTTCTCCACACCCTCTCCAGCATTTATTGCTTGTTGACTTTTAGATCGCAGCCATTCTGACTGGTGTGAAGTGGTACCTCATTGTGGTCTTGATTTGCATTTCTCTGATAATGAGTGATGTTGAGCATCTTTTCATGTGTTTGTTAGCCATCCATATGTCTTCTTTGGAAAAATGTCTATTTAGTTCTTTGGCCCATTTTTTGATTGGGTCGTTTATTTTTCTGGAATTGAGCTGCAGGAGTTGTTTGTATATTTTTGAGATTAGTTGTTTGTCAGTTGCTTCATTTGCTATTATTTTCTCCCATTCAGAAGGCTGTCTTTTCACCTTGCTTATAGTTTCCTTTGTTGTGCAGAAGCTTTTAATTTTAATTAGATCCCATTTGTTTATTTTTGCTTTTATTTCCAGTATTCTGGGAGGTGGATCATAGAGGATCCTGCTGTGATTTATGTCGGAGAGTGTTTTGCCTATGTTCTCCTCTAGGAGTTTTATAGTTTTGAGTTTATTTTTGTGTATGGTGTTAGAAAGTGTTCTAGTTTCATTCTTTTACAAGCGGTTGACCAGTTTTCCCAGCACCACTTGTTAAAGAGATTGTCTTTAATTCATTGTATATTCTTGCTTCCTTGTCAAAGATAAGATGTCCATATGTGTGTGGATTTATCTCTGGGCTTTCTATTTTGTTCCATTGATCTATATTTCTGTCTTTGTGTCAGTACCATACTGTCTTGATGACTGTGGCTTTGTAGTAGAGCCTGAAGTCAGGCAGGTTGCTTCCTCCAGTTCCATTCTTCTTTCTCGATTGCTTTGGCTATTTGAGGTTTTTTTTCTATTTCCATACAAATTGTATGATTATCTCAATAGATGCAGAGAAAGCCTTTGACAAAATTCAACATCCATTTATGATAAAAACTCTCCAGAAAGCAGGAATAGAAGGAACATACCTCAACATGATAAAAGCTATATATGACAAACACACAGCAAACATTATCCTCAATGGTGAAAAATTGAAAGCATTTCCCCTAAAGTCACGAACAAGACAAGGGTGCCCACTTTCACCACTACTATTGAAAATAGTTCTGGAAGTTTTGGCCACAGCAATCAGAGCAGAAAAAGAAATAAAAGGAATTCAAATTGGAAAAGAAGAAGTAAAACCCTCTTTGCAGATGACATGATCCTCTACATAGAAAACCCTAGACTCCACCAGAAAATTACTAGAGCTAATCAATGAATATAGTAAAGTTGCAGGATATAAAATCAATACACAGAAATCCCTTGCATTCCTATACACTAATAATGAGAAAGTAGAAAAAGAAATTAAGGAAACAATTCCATTCACCATTGCAACGAAAAGAATAAAATACTTAGGAATATATCTACCTAAAGAAACTAAAGACCTATATATAGAAAACTATAAAACACTGATGAAAGAAATCAAAGAGGACACTAATAGATGGAGAAATATACCATGTTCATGGATCAGAAGCATCAATATAGTGAAAATGAGTATACTATCCAAAGCAATCTACAGATTCAATGCAATCCCTATCAAGCTACCAGCGGTATTTTTCACAGAGCTAGAACAAATAATTTCACAATTTGTATGAATGTTGAGTTTTAAGCCAGCTTTTTCACTCTCCTCTTTCACTTTCATCAACAGGTTCTTTAGTTCTTCTTCACTTTCTATCAGATATCTGAGGTTATTGATATATCTCCCCACAACCTTGATTCCAGTTTGTGCTTCATCTATCCTGGCATTTTGCATGATGTACTCTGCATGTAAGTTAAATAAGCAGGGTGACAAGATATACTCCTTTCCCAATTTGAACCAGTCCATTGACCTGTATACAGGTTTGGCAGGAGGTAGGTAAGGTGGTCTGGTATTCCCATCTCTTTAAGAATTTTCCACAGTTTGTTGTGGTATACACAGTCAAAGGCTTTAGCATAGTCAATGAAGCAGAAGTACATGCTTTTCTGGAATTCTCTAGATTTTTCTATGATCCAATGGATGTTGATAATTTGATCTCTGGTTCCTCTGACTTTTCTAATCCAGCTTGTACTTCTGGAAGTTCTTGGTGTCACATACTGTTGAAGCCTAGCTTGAACAATTTTGAGCATTACTTAGCATGTGAAATGAGTGCAATGTATGGTAGTTTCAGCATTCTTTGACATTTCCCTTCTTTGGGATTGGAATGAAAACGGACCTTTTCCAGTCCTGTGGTCACTGCTGAGTTTTCCAAATTTGCTGACATATTTATTGAGTGAAGCACTTTCACAGCACCATCTTTTAGGATTTGAAATAGCTCAGCTGGACTTCTATCACCTCCACTAGCTTTGTTCAGTGCTTCCTAAGGCCCAGTTGACTTCACATTCCAAGATGTTTGGCTTTAGGTGAGTGATCACGCCATCATGGTTATTTGTTTTGTTTTGTATAATTCTTCTATGTATTCTTGCCACCTCTTAATATCTTCTTATAATCATATGTGTGTGTGTGTGTGTGTATAATTGAACTACTCTGCTGTACACCCAAAAATAACATGATATTGTAAATTAACTATACTTCTATAATTTTTTAAGGTTTAAGTCTGTCTTCATCACTCTGGTCTTTAAAGTTCCAAAACTGCATAAGAAGTAGGAAAAGTAGAAAGATACAGCAAGAGGCCAAGCTCCTTCTGGAATAGGGGCATCTATGGATGGATAGGTAGGGATCAGGGATCCAGATGATCAAGTCCCACTCTACCTGCTTTCAAGTTCCTGCAGGCTGTCTGGTTAACCAAGTGGTTCATGGGAAAACAATTAATAGTCTGGTTTGCAAAAGCTCTACTGAAGTGCTGATCTTGTATTTATGTGCATGCATCTGGTATTTGTAAATCTTCTGCAACAACAGAGGCTCTGACCAGAGCACATTTCCTTAGCAGGGAGATTCACTGTGGTGTAATGGAAAAAAGCCCTGGAATAAGAATCAAGGCATTAGAACCTGGATTTGTCCTCATGAGCTGCTTGACCTTTGGCCTTTATGGGACTGGGTTCTTCATCTGAAAAATGCAGGTGCTTTTTAAAAATTATTAAACAGTGAAACACCCACCCTACTTTTCCTTAAAATGAAATTGTAAATAGAAACCTAGTATGTTCAAGATTTTATGCTGAGTGGCGATACTCATCAAGCTTTCTTTTCAGTCTTAGAGAAGTCCCTGAACATCTTTTGCAGAGTCTTAGGACTCAGAAAACAGTCAGATATGATCAGATTATCATAGTGCTTCCTGGGCTGGGCTCCCAAAGATTTTAATTCAGAAGTGTTGGGGGAACTGCCTAGGAATCTGAATTTTTCATGTCCCTCCCTCACTAAGTGATTCTGGCATGGGTCAGTATCTCTGAGGGCCTCTTGGTCTGTTACTTTAGTTTTGTGAAATTTCACTTGGATAATCTGTACTTATAAAGATTAAAACAGTATCTTACTTCAAAGGGTTGTTTTTTTTTTTTTGGTGAAAATCACATGAGGCAATGTATGCAAAATTATGAATTTTAAAAAGACATCTGTTGAAAGATGATTTAAATACCTGACAGACTATAGAATACTATACTCTACTAAAAATAGCTTCATGTAAAACTGCAATCCAGATAGTGTAAGAAGGAAGCTTTAATTCCAAAACGTCTATATGAAGATCTTCTAGAAAGAACAACTCTATTTGGGGGGTGTCTTTTTCTAACAAAAAAAAGTTATATTTACTATCTGAGTAATTAAAGTGAAACAGTTCTTCAAAGAATAGTACTTTTTACAAGTTTTCTTTTAGGAATGTCTGTGTAACAGGGGGATGTAAAGAGACTCTTAGCTATTAAATTGATGCTCATTCCAAACAGACCTTTAATTTGACAAGAGGTAGAGGGTCTCTGGCTACTTTTCACTGCATATAAAGAGCATTCCTTTTTTTGGATGAAAACACACTTATGCACATTTGAAGACATTCAGCTGTGGGATATATAATGTTCAGTTTGACACTAAAACACTTGTTCATTTCAAAAGTCTTCAGAGCTGTATTCCCACATCTATAATGTAAGAACCCAGGGACTTCCCTGGTGGTCCCACGGTTAAGACCATGCTTCCACTGCACGTGGTATGGCCTCGATTCCTGGTCTGGGAACTAACATCCCACATGCCCCATGTCCAGAAAATTAAAAACAAGCAACCAGATCACCTCTAGGTCCTTCAACCTAAGTGTAAGCCTTTGCAGTATATAAACAGCACTCTGGAGGGGCTAAATTACTTCAAAACATCCATATAAGAGGGGGAGGCTATTGTTTGTCTCGTTGTCTTCAATTTTTGCAGGAGCTGATATTTCTTATGATTCTGTAGAATTTCCTGATTTAACAGTCACTATCCATCAGCCTGGGCTTCCCTGGTGGCTCAGTGATGAAGAATCCACCTGCCAATGCAGGAGACTCAGGTTCAATTCCTGGGTCAAGAAGATCTCCTGGAGAAGAAAACAGCAACTCACTCCTTTATTCTTGCCTGGAAAATCCCATGGCAAGAGGAGCCTAGGGGGCTACAGTCCATGGGATCTCACAGAGTCAGACATGACTTAGCAACTAAACAACAATTCATTAGCCTACAACTGGAAGGTACGCGTAGCCTTTGCTTCTGACCCAGGCTCCTCTCAGATCTAGTGAACAGTAGAATTGGGATGATATTTTCAAAGTGGGTCTTTCTGAAGCAAGATGCAGCGTATCTTGCTGCAATATATACAGTAGACCATTTGCAGCAAGAACAATCCGAACTTTCATCACATCATCATGCCAAGTTTCTCTTTCCAAAGATAATTTCCTTTTGATTGAATCTTTATAAAATATAGGCTTTCTTATAGCTTTATAGTTATGGAGAATAATAAAAGCATGCAAATAAGTTGTGCCATATTATATTTCCAAATAGAATCAAATGAAAATGCTTTCAGGAATTTAGTCAATATGCCTTCCAGAGCCCTCACTGCTTTATACACACACAAACACGTATTTCTCTAGTTTCCCACTGACACCATGTGATGCATGCTGAGGGCTCAGTTATTCCTCAACTCCAGAATTTCTGTGTAGTTGAAGGGGAAAGCTATTTCAAAGGAAGTAGAATAGAAAAGTGTAGAGTATTAAAAAGTTGCTCTTGAAAGAATTTATGATAAATCAATAACCCTTTCTATCTCTGGCATATCCTGATGTAGGGCTTTCAGTAGATTTTTTTTATAATTGCCTTTGAATATCTTCTGTGTTTCCTCCTATAGCCTGGACATCTTCCTTGCACCTGTGTTTTCTCTTAACAACTGGCATAGAAAATGTTTTCCTTTGGTTGTGTGACAGCTGGTAACCTTAACTTTTTACCTCATTGTATTCTTCTGAGCTCATTGTTTTGATTACCCTACTCTTCTAAATGTGGTACAGATATGTATCATACCATGGGTCCTCTGCAGAGTTCTTTGGGCCTAATCAGTAATATGACCAAGTGAATGAACACACACACACAATGAATACTTAATAATGATAAAATGTCCCATTCATGTATCTCATACATGTTATCACAGGAATTATGGCAGAAAGTTTCAATCTGAAATCTTGAATTATGACTTTTTATAGCTGACTATCTTAGGGATTCTGTTAGCTAAAAAAGCTCACTCAAGCCAGCATGAATAAAGGGGTTGTCTCACGTCTTTTCACTGTGAACTAGGAAGTTAGATTTTTCCTGTTTTCCCCTCTTCTTGTCACTATGGATGTAATGTCTTCAGCTAGTGTCTCTGGTTGTCAATTCCCAGAAGAGAGAACCAGATGGGCTCAAGTGTTATGTAATCTCACTGCTGGAAATTGGTGGGAAGCAGAAAATATAAGAAGAGGCATGGAAACTGGGCAGAAATGATATTTCTGGTAAATACCATGCTACTTTCTGAATTTTGGTTGTAATATTTACAATTTTTTTCCCTAATGTACTTCCATAGTTAAATCATTTAAAAAACCTGATGAATTCACTTCATTAGGATCTTTGTTCTGTTACTATCACTATTATTATTTTCTGATGCTATGCTGATCTTGGGCCAGACTGCCCCCATCTTTGTCCCCTTCTCTTGCTCTGATTCCTGTGGTCCCATTGCCTGCTTCCTACAGTAGTTAGGGTGAGCTAATAAATGGTACCCACAAGACCAGGGTAGGTGGAAGGGAGATGCATGGGTCTCTTTCCTCTTTTCCTACTTCGGTATCATTTTTTTTTTTTTTTGGTGTTAGCAACCTTCTCGGTGTCCCCAGCTCCTATGGGCCATAGTGGTTCCAGCTTCCTCTCTGCCCCAGCCCCTGGCTCTCATAAGGGCTCTCTCCCTTTGTCTTTTCAGCTTAAGGGTAGATGTTGTTTCCTGCTGTTGCAAGTCAAGTTGCCCTCACTGTCTGTGCCCTCTCTGATTCTCATCTTCCACGTCACCTATGTAACTAGTCCTTGTTATTAAATTCCCTCTGGTTTAAATAATTAACAGTGGTTTATGTTTTATTATCTATCCCCTCCCACTCTCAGGTACCGATTCTCTGGTGTTAGTAGTTTGTATTAATACGCTACATATGATGACTGCATGCATGGGTGCCCAGTTGTTATGTTGTGCCCAACTCTTTTCAACCCCATGGACTGTAGCCCGCCAGGCTCCTCTGTTCATGGGATTCTCCAGGAGAGAATACTGGAATGGGTCACATGCCCTCCTCCAGGGGATCTTCCCAACTCAGGGTTCTTCTTCCCGTCTCCTGGTTCTTCTGCACTGTCAGGTGGATTCTTTACCTCGCAGTCACCTGAGAAATCACATTTGGTAAGACTGATGAACAGACAGTGGTACATTATTATTAACTAAGCCCATAGCTTCCTTTAGGGCTCACTCTTCATATTATGCATTCTACATGCTGTGATAAATATATAATGATATGTATCCACCGATATAGTATCATAGAGGAATCTTCTGTGTTCCACCTATTTATCCTTCACTTCTTTCTTCCTTCTCCATCCTACTGGTAACTCCAGGCTTTTTACTATCTCTATAGTTCACCTTTTCAGAATGCCATATAGTTGGAATATACAGCCTTTTCAGACTGGCTTCTTTTTACTTAGTAAATATACATTTAAGTTTCTTCCCTATATTTTTGTGGCTTGATAGCTAATTTTTTTTTATTGATGAATAAATCTCCATTCAGACCACCTTAGCTGCCTCCAAAGAAACCTCTATGAAGGTCAAGAAGCAATAGTTAGTACTGGACATGGAACAATGGATTACTGGTTCAAAATTGGGAAAGGAGTACATCAAAGCTGTATATGGTCACCCTGATTATTTAACTTCTATGCAGAGTACAACATGCAAAATGCCAGGCTGGATGAAGCAGAAGCTGGAATCAAGATTGTCAGCAGAAACGTCAATAATCTCAGATACACAGAGGACACCACCCTTATGGCAGAAAGTGAAGAGGAACTAAAGAGCTTCTTGATGAAGGTGAAAGAGGAGAGTGAAAAAGCGGGCTTAAAATTCAACATTCAAAAAATGAAGATGGTGGCATCCGGTCTCATCACTTCATGGCAAATAGATGGGGAATCAAAGGAAACAATGACAGACTTTATTTTGGGGGGCTCTAAAATCACTGCAGATGGTGACTGCAGCCATGAAATTTAAAAAAAAAATTGCTTCTTGGAAGAAAAGCTATGACCAACCTAGACAGCATATTAAAAAGCAGAGACATTACCTTGCCAACAAAGGTCTGTCTAGTCAAAACTATGGTTTTTCCAGTAGTCATGTATGGATGTGAGAGTTGGACTATCAAGAAAGCTGAGCACCAAAGAATTGATGCTTTTGAACTGTGGTGTTGAAGAAGACTCTTGAGAACCCCCTGCACTGCAAGGAGATCAAACCAGGCAATCTTGAAATCAGTCCTGAATATTCATTGGAAGGACTGATGCTGAAGCTCCAATACTCTGGCTACCTGATGTGAAGAACTGAATCACTGGAAAAGACCCTGATGCTGGGAAAGATTGAAGGCAGGAGGAGAAGGGGACGACAGAGAACGAGATGGTTGGATGGCATCACTGACATGATGGACATGAGTTTGAGCAAACTCCAGGAGATGTGAAGGACAGGGCAGCCTGGCGTGCTGCAGCCCATGAGGCCACTAAGAGTCAGACACAACTGAGTGACTGAACAACAGCAGAGCTCCTCCTGGACTTCCCCGGTAGCCCAGTGAGTGGCACAGAATATACGCGCCAGTGCAGGAGACATGGGCTTGATCTCTGGGTTGGGAAGACCCCCTGGAGGAAGAAATGGCAGCCCACTCCAGTAATCTTGCCTGGGAAATCCCATGGACAGGGGAGCCTGGTGGGCTGCAGTCCATGGGGTCACAAAGAGTTGAACATATCTTTGCAACTACAGCAACAATGTTCCATTATATAGATATACTACAGCTTGCGTATCTACTTACGTATTAAAGGATATCTTGGTTGCTTTTGTGTCTGGCACTTGTGAACAAAAGTGCTATAAACATTTGTGTACAGACTTTTGTGGACATGTAAATTTTTGACTCACCTGAGTATCTAATTGCTGGGTGATATGGTAAGAGTGTGTTTAGTTTGGTAAGAAATTCTCAGGCTAACTTCCAAAGTTGGTGTGCCATTTTGCATTCCCACCAGCAATGAATGAGAGTTCCTTTTGCTCCACATCCTTGCTACCTTTTCAGGGTTTCAAATTTTAGCCATTTTAACCACATTTTTTGTTTGTTTGGCTATCAATGTTAACTTAATCTTTTTTTTTTTCTTTTCTGGCACAAAAAAATTTAGCTCAATGGCTATGTTATATCTGTTGGTAAGATGCTTTGTTAATTGTTACTATTTCTTAAGGACTTATATTTGGAAACATCTGTTATGTATTTGCTTCTTTTGGGGTCTCATTGCTTCTTTGGTCACAGTTAGTCTTGTGTTTCATTTCTTAATTGGTAGTAAAATCCAGAAATCAAGGATGGTTGTGTGTGTGTGTGCGTGTGTGTGTGTGTATGTGTGTGTCTGTGTACATTTGCTTGTGTGTTGCAGTGTACACCAACACATCCACATCCAAGGCAGGAGAACAAGACATATTTCCTGTATTTTCTGTGACAACTATCCTGATCCATGCTTTCTTTGTTAAATATGTAGACCAGTAAGCCTAAATCATTAGTTACTAAGGCAGTCTATAACACAAAAGAGGAACAAGATTATACTTTTCCATTATAGTTTTGGAAAATGTTCTAGGGCTTAACCTGTTTTTGCTGCATCTCTCATGTTCATTTCCAATATTCCAACCTCAGTTCTAGCCTTGCTGTCACTTGGTTCACACCAGTAATCCTCCAAGTGAAATTTCTGCCTGCACATTCTCATTCATTTACTCCATGACTACAATACAAGATCTTGACAAATCTACCACAGGTCAACATTATGCTAATCAGTGGGGATAGAGAGACCAGTGAGATACGGCCTCTGCCATCTAAAATATTATATTGTAGTATTATATTGCCATACAGTAGGAGAGAAAATTAGGCAATGACATAATCAGAACAGAATTTAGTAGGTCAGACAATACAGATATCACACAATAACAACATACTTACTCATGAATACCCTCAGGTAATTAGTTTTCGATGGAAGACTGGTTGCTATGCCAATAGCTCCAACAAGAAAAAAATGAGGAGGACCTTGACCGACTCATGGGCAGAGCCTTTAAGATCATCGGGAATTTAGCCACATAAAGTACAGTGTAGATCTTGGTTGATCAAAAATCCTTCAGTGGATTCGAACTTACTTTTAAACTAAAAACAAACGCCTTAGCTTGAATATTGAGGCCATTCATGTCTAGACGTTTGCCTCCCTCTCCAACCTTGTCACATTTTACTTCTGCAAACCTATTGTATGTATAGTCAAACTAGGCTGTTCATTGTCTTCTGCAGAACCCCATGCCATACTCTGCTCATATCATTCAACCTATAAAATTCCCTCCTCACCTCTACCTGTCAAAAACTTCACCTACTGTTCCAGTTCAAATAACAGGATACTTGTAAATATATTGGGATCTCTCCAAACACATTCGATCTCCTGATTTCATCAATCATTTATAACACATATTTTTCTCTTTGTGTCTTATCAAAATGTGAATCTTTGCATTGTTTCCATAGTTATATAGTGCACTTTAATAGATGAGAGGTCTCTTGAGGGGTTTTTTGCCCCATAAAGTATCTAGCACAGGGCTGTGACCATAACATGATCTCAAGCAATATTTGTTGAAGGAGTGAGAGCTTGAGTTCTCTCTCTCTGTGAATGTTAGCTGAGTCTTCAGATGTGCAGTTTGAGAAGCTTAACTCTTAGGGAAGCATAAATCTCATTGTCTTTTCAACCGGGAGGTTCAGATTTAACTGAGCAATAAAAAACATACTCTCTGTTCTACAGAAAAAAAAGCAAGTGTCTGTTTAGAACATTGCTTGTTCTTTTTACAAGTTTCCATTAAGGTAGTATATAACACTATAAATATCTTGCATCTGGACCTGCAATAGAGCTATAGTTGTTTCCCCTCTGGCTCTGACCGTTCTAGCCTGTGTCTAGAAATTTTGGGTTGTATGCAGAGGCAAGTCAGAAGTCTTCCCTGTAAAGGGGATAGAAGAGAGAGGTCCATCTCTAGGGGTATCCATGGAAAGGGAACATCAAGCATGTGGAGTCACCACACGGAAATGGCAAAACCATACCCACATGCATGTGCACGATCTACCAACTCACAAAACGGTTCCTCATCTGTCTAAAAATATAAGTTGTTAGTGAACAGCCTAGGTGTGTGGTAAAACACTAGGCTCTTTTGCATCTATGATTACTTTGAAATAAACAGGCTACCAAATTTGTCAGCAAAGAGATGGCTTGATGAGAGTAGCGTTGGGGAGAGGTGGTCAGTGTACTGATGAGTGCGGAGAAGGGGTCCTTGTCAAGAAGCTTATGTTTGAAGTGCAAGGTAATAGGGAGACCTTGAAGAAGGAAGGAAAACTAATAAAGAGCAGTACTTTAGGAAGTTTGCACGACAGTGTTTCCCCCAACCCAGAGAAGTTGACAGGACAGGTGGACCTTTGCAAAGAAGGCTTGTGTTTGCAATGAGCTCAGAGGTTGCCCTCTGGTCTTCAGCTCTTTGTTCTCTGGCGAATGTTGTAGCCCTGCCCTGTCTGGCTTTTTTTGGTGTGTGCTCTGCCCTTCTAGTTTGGAGGTCCACTCAGCTCTGAAGGTGGGGATGAAGGTGTCAGAAGCACAGATGTAGCAGTTGATCCCTAAGAGGGAATCTGGTCAAATGGAAGATGCAGGACTCAAGTACTAAACCTTGGGGGAGAGAAAGGAAAAGGAGTCAGTGAAGAATCAGAGGCCTTTGTAACAGATCTTGAGATAAACACTGGATCAGGCTATACAACCAGCAAAACCAAGTGAGTTTCAAGAAGAAAGGACTCTTCTTTGGGATCAAAGGCAGTGACTCTGTGAAGCATCTAGGAAACCTGCACCATGACCCTGGTTAAAATGAATGACTCTCTCATCTCTGCACACCCTGAACAGCTCTTATTTTTGGAGGCTCATATATATAATCGAGTCCATGACCTTTTATATGCATGCTACTTAAGTAATTATAGATTTATGAAATAAATAGCATTATCATCATCATTATTCACTGGTTGACTGCAGATGAGGAACTAAACTCAGAAAGGTGAAATAACCTATTTGGGTTTATGCCGCTGGTCAGTCAACCTGGGATTAAAACTCAGGTCTGTTTGTGTCCAAAGTCTGAGTTTTTAGTACTAGTAGTCATTGGTGGCACTTGAGTTTTGGTTTGTGTGTCTCCCTCCCCCAAAAGTTAAGACCCTTTTTCAACTGCTTCTTTGATCTTCACCACCTCATACACACAGTAAACATACAATGTAGATTAAACGGGTAAGAGAGAAATGGAATGAAAAAGAACAGGCTCTCCACATGGATGACAGAGACATAGTAATTGGTACGTCATGGAGTCAGACTGCAAAGGAGTTACCTCTGACCTAAGCTAGATTTTGTTCCCTCTCCTGGGTAGTCTGGATGCATCTCCAGATTCCCATTTCCATTTCTCTGCCTGGGCTAAGAGTTATCAAGCAGCCATCCCATAACCGTAATTGTTAAGGGTCAGGTTCTAAAGCTAGAATAACGTTTGACTCACTGGCCCTTACCATGTCCTGAACATGCTGTCTAACAACACTTTTATTTGCATAGAATTTTCTATAGTTTTTTTTTTTTTTTAATGCTTTGTAGGCTAATCTTGGTAAGAGAAAACTCAAGGACCACTGAATGAAATTGAAGCACTTTTGCTCACTTTGAATATAACATTGGATTTGCCCTTCCTTGTCATCTGAAAGAGGCTACCTACATGACTCATCAATGGAACAGCAACAAAACTGAGTGAAGAAGGACTGCAGATCCTTGGATAAACACAATCTACAAAAGATCTGAGTGAACCTATTTAGAAATAGCCCTTTGCAAATTAGAGTTGGATTTTCCCCTAGACGAGTGAATGTTGGGTGACATTTATTTTTTTTAATATAAATTTATTTTAATTGGAGGTTAATTACAATATTGTATTGGTTTTGCCATACATCAACATGAATCCGCCACAGGTATACACATGTTGGTATACTGCCTTTTTGGAGAAGGCAATGGCACCCCACTCCAGTGTTCTTGCTTGGAGAATCCCAGGGATGGGGTCGCACAGAGTCGGACACGACTGTAGCGACTTAGCAGCAGCAGCAGCAACTGCCTTTTTATTTAAAAAAGTGTGTATGCTGGAAGTTTGCATTTGAATGAAACACAGGGATCACTAGATTCACAGTGGCTCACACAGATGAGAAAACTGAGATTAGCCAACTGATTTAAAGAATCCTCAAACTAAGAAGGTGGGGAGTACACCGGGGCACTTGCCCTATCCTGTTTTCTGGTTACCATGGCAAACTGCCACCCAGCAACCCTGTGGCCCCGTTCTCTCAACTCCCTGGAGACAAAATTCTGAGCTTTTCAAAAGTTTCTTATCTGGGGCCATACAATTTATTTTAGGATGTTAATCCCAGCACCCACTTTTTGATGGATATATCATACAGTAATTAGGGGGACTTTTTAAAAGAGCCATGTTAATTCAGCGACTTAAGAGATGTCTACTGAACTTCTGTTATGCGCCAGGCACTGTGCTAAAACCAAGGGACACAGTGGTGAGCAAGGCGTGGGCCCTGGACTCCAGATGCTCAATGAGAGTAAAACTGGCTTTATGTTCTGCTATTTGGGAGCTTAACCTTGGGTTAATTACCTAACCTCTTGGATTTTCAATTTTCCTTATCGTACAAGGGAATGATATCTCATAGAGCTTTGTATAAAAGTACACATGAGAATCCTAACATACAGGAGCCCAGCAAATGGAGCTATTATTAGAGGCTAATTTTATAAGCAAGGAAGCTATGGTCCAGGAAGGCCGAGCTATTTGTGGAAGGTCACACAGTTGTGGGCAATCTGATTCATCATCCGGCCCTGATTAAATGGCTGGGACTTTCTGAGCATGCCCAGCAAATAACCCTTCATTTACATTTTTATGAATAATATCTCATGCAACAATTGCTTTCTATGGGATTTTGTTACACTGAAATCTTCTTGAATGTTGAAGTGGATGACAAAATAACCAATGATGATTTAGCAGGTGCTAGGGGGGTTAAAAGTGGATATTCTTGACTTGAATTCTTCATCTCTCATAATGAAAGAAAGCTCAGAGGTCATTCAGATAAATACTTTGTATGTATAGGTACTGGCTTTCTTAAAAGCTGTCTGGTGTTAATTTTCAAGGATACTTATTAATTATCAGAAAATCATCTTATTAAAGCTTGCTCAGTGTGATAGAGCTCTCCAGTTTAGGAAACCATACATTTTCAAATACTGTGTCTTTTTCAGACCATCATGGTAGGTTTGTTTCTGTGTAAAGTAAGTTGAAGAGGTTACCTGGTAGCCATGCAGTAATATTCAAGTAGTTTTAGAAAGATTTAAATTTCAGGGCAAACCAAATTTTCATAAGTAGTCGTATGTTCTGCTATCCTATACCACATTTCATTTTAAGAAAAAAAAGTTGTTACCTTTTTCGGGACTGAGTTTGACTGAGCTCACTCTGGGACCAAGGTTAGGAAGGGTCATCTTCAGGATTAGACTTCCACCTCTCTTCTGCTCCTCAGCCACCATCTCTTCCCCAGGGTATCTCGGAATCTCTGGGAGCTTGTTACAAATGTAGATTCATCTAGACCAACTGAAGCTGATCTTCTGGGGGAGGTGCAGGGTGGGTTTGAGAAAACCCACAACTTCACCAAGCTCTCCAGGTGGCTTACCTTCTAATAAAGTTTGAGAACAACTTCAGGTGTGTCTGTTTATTGTCTTACTCTGGCCCCTGTGTGAAAACAATGGTTCTCAAACCAGGTTGCCTGGAAGAACCACCTGGAAAACCTTGAAAAAATGCTGTTGCCAGAGCCACACCCCTAGTGATTTGGCATAGCTGGCTTGGGAGGGAGCCCAGCCATCATTGTTTTCTCCAGGGGATTCTCCTGTGACATTGAGAACTACGGCAGTCCTTCTGGGCTGCCCCCCACCCCAGGCCTTTTTCACACCCTCCCTCTCTCCCAGTATTGTGCTTTCTTCCACCACTTTCCAATTTGCCGTTTACTTGCTTTGTACATCCCCCATTCCTGACAGATGGGATTCACAGACCGCTTGGCCTATGAAAAATGATACCGTAAAACCTGGAAAGCAGGAAGTCACTTGGTATTTAACGTCTGTATTGCTTACTTGTAACCTCCAGGAAGGTTGTGTTCTACGCACCATCCTATAATCCAAATGATACCCTTTGCACCCAGCTCTGTGTTTCTGATTATGAGGTGACACACCTTAAAAATAAAACAGCAAAAAAAAAAAAAAAAAGGCAGAAAAAAGGGAGGATTGATCCTATTGCTGCTGATGTTTCCATTTGCTATTATGACATGGGGGAGTGCTGGGACACCTATCCTTGGGCCATATGCTATATTGCCTGTAACCTTTGGAGACCCAGTTTGAAGACTAAAGTTGTTCCACTTCTTTCATTCCATGACATGTGGAGATTTACTTCCTCTTCTGGATCTTAGCGATCACTGTTTTGTGCATTATCTTCATTTATAAATATTTATTGGATGCAGGCCCTACTGGGATGAGAATGATCTACAACCACATGCAACAATATGGATGATTCTTCCTAACATAATGCTGAACAAAAGAATTCAACCCAAAAGCAAATGTACTGTATGATTTATGTAAAGTAAAAGCAACTACAAAACTAATCTATGTTGTGATAAATCAGGGTTATGATTACCCACTGGGATGTATTGACAAGTAGAGGCACAGTGGAGGGCTTCACTGGATCATGTTCTATTTGTTAATCTGGGTAATGTGCTGCATTTGAGTTATAGTAATTTATTGAGCTTTTAACTTATGATGTGGACATGATTTTGTAGCTATTTTATATTCCAATAAAAGTTTAGAAACAATGTGAAAAAGTATTTATTTCATGGGCACTGCAGGACACTAGGGATTTGATGGCAAGTCAGTCAGACCTGTACTCTGCCCTCCGAGTATTTTTTTACAGTCATGTGGAGAATGCAGGAATTTAAGAGCAAATAAGGTTTTGGGGAGAAAATGACAGCTGAGGGATTTGAAGTGTGAACAGGAGTCAGCTAGTATAAATGGTAAGGGAAGGGCAGATGTTTATAGTAGCAGGAGCCATATGACCATGGTTCAGAGGATGAGCAAGTGTGGAGGGATGGAGGAGCATAACGACTCGGTGGGATGGGAATACAGTGAATAAAGGAAAGCAATGGAGGATGAGACTAGATAGAAACACTGGGGCCAGAGCAGAAAGTCCTTTATAAATAATTTAAGGGGCTGTATGTCAAAGCCTTTGACTGTGTGGATCACAACAAACTGGAAAATTCGTAAAGAGATGGGAATACGAGGCCACCTGACCTGCCTCCTGAGAAATCTGTATGCAGGTCCAGAAGCAACAGTTTGAACTGGACATGGAACAACAGGCTGGTTCCAAATCGGGAAAGGAATACGTCAAGGCTCTATATTGTCACCCTACCGGACTGGATGAAGCACAAGCTGGAATCAAGTTTGCTGGGAGAAATATCACTAACCTCAGATATGCAGATGACACCATCCTTAAAGCAGAAAGTGAAGAGGAACTAAAGAGCCTCTTGATGAGTGTGAAAGAGGAGAGTGAAAAAATTGGCTTAAAATCCAACATTCAAAAAACAAAGATCATGGCATCCGGTCCCATCACTTCATGGCTAATAGATGGGGAAACAATAACAGACTTTATTTTTGGGGGCTCCAAAATCACTGCAGATGGTGACTGCACCCAAGAAATTAAAAGACACTTGCTCCTTGAAAGAAAAGCTATCAGCAACCTATATTGGAATATAGTTGATTACTCCAACTCTATGCTGGAATGTTAGGAAAGACAAGGCAAATAGAGAAGAGGGTAGCAGAGGATGGGATGGTTAGATAGCATCATTGACTTAATGGACATGAACTTGAGCAAACTGGGAGATAGTGGAGGCCTGGGAAGCCTGGCATGCTGCAGTCTGTGGGATCACAAAGAGTCAGACAAGACTCAGGGACTGAACAACCACAATAGTTGATTGACAATGTCGTGTTAGTTTCAGGTGCACATCAAAGTGATTAAGCTACACATATACACCTATCTATTCTTCCTCAAATTCTTCCTCATTTGGGTTATTACAGAATATCGAGCGGTGTTCCCTGTGCTGTACAGTATGTCCTTGTCGGTTATTTTTAACATAGTAGTGCAATACAGCAGTGCGTGCATGTGTTAATTCTAGCTGAGGACTCTCTTACAAAGGTGAGCTTTCTGCTCAGCTTCCAGTCCTCGCTAAGGGTGAAGGCTATTTCAAAACAATGGCATTAATGATGAAATGAAAAGAAGCTGTTAGAGCCATCCATGGGGCAGCTGAAGGCAAGGCTCTTAACCTGAAATTTCTCAGCTTCTTTCCCTGTAAAATGATGATGACTAACAAGCCCCACCAACCCCAGGGAAGATGAGAAGGTAAAGTGAAATCCTAACTGTCGTCCCCCTGTATCTAGATGCAAGGAGTTACTGTTACTATTTCACCCTATTAGGTCTTAGAGAGCCTTTCCCAGTGTTTCCTTCAGGACTCTTGTTCAGTTCAGTTCAGTCGCTCAGTCGTGTCCGACTCTCTGTGACCACATGAATCGCAGCACGCCAGGCCTCCCTGTCCATCACCAACTCCTGGAGTTCACTCAGATTCACATCCATCGAGTCGGTGATGCCATCCAGCATCTCATCCTCTGTCGTCCCCTTCTCCTCCTGCTCCCAATCCCTCCCAGCATCAGAGTCTTTTCCCATGAGTCAACTCTTCACATGAGGTGGCCAAAGTACTGGAGTTTCAGCTTTAGCATCATTCCTTCCAATGAACACCCAGGACTGATCTCCTTTAGGATGGACTGGTTGGATCTCCTTGCAGTCCAAGGGACTCTCAAGAGCCTTCTCCAACACCAAAGTTCGAAAGCATCAATTCTTCGGCACTCAGCCTTCTTCGCAGTCCAACTCTCACATCCATACATGACCACAGGAAAAACCATAGCCTTGACTAGACGGACCTTTGTCGGCAAAGTAATGTCTCTGCTTTTGAATATCTATCTATCTAGGTTGGTCATAACTTTTCTTCCAAGGAGTAAGCGTCTTTTAATTTCATGGCTGCAGTCACCATCTGCAGTGATTTTGGAGCCCAAAAAAATAAAGTCTGACACTATTTCCACTGTTTCCCCATCTATTTCCCATGAAGCGATGGGACCAGATGCCAGGAACTTCGTTTTCTGAATGTTGAGCTTTAAGCCAACTTGTTCACTCTCCTCTTTCACTTTCATCAAGAGGCTTTTTAGTTAGTCTTCACTTAGATGATATCAAATGCCTATGTTTTAGCTTCATGTTCCTAGGAAAGGTGTCTCTGATATGTGTGTGTGAGTTGCTCAGTCATGACTAACTTTTTGTGACTTCATATACTGTAGCCCACCAGGCTCCTCTGTCTATGGGATTCTCCAGTCAAGAATTCTGGAGTGGGTTGCCATTTCCTCCTCCAGGGGATCTTGCTGGCCCAGGGATTGGACCTACATCTCCTGCATTGGCAGATGGATTCTTTACAAACTGTACCACCTGTGTTTCTGATATCCCTGGGAAAAGGACTGGAATCACCCCGTCCTCATTTTTACCCTTGAGGTGGATCTTTCTGTCTCTGTCTTGGCCATGTTGGCATTTTGGCTCATTCTGTGTTCTGACAAGCTGCTCCTGGTGTGTGTGTTCCTCCTGGATCTGCCGGAAGCATGTTTCAGTTCTACAAGTGGCCCTACCATCCCACAGGTGGGATGTGCAGCCTTGGGCAGGAACCAGAAAATTGAGAAACCTCCACCTCACGGACTGAATGAGAAAATCACTGTTCTCCAATTGCCTGCTTCCTGCTCACCAGTGAAGAAATCATAGGTGTCACATTATAACTACTATCACAAGGACAGAATGAACTAGGTTCATTTCCAGGGCAAACCATTCAACAGCACAGTAATCCAAGTCTATGCCCCAACCACGAATCCTGAAGAAGCTGAAGTTGAATGCTTCTGTGAAGACCTACAAGACCTTCTAGAATTAAAACCAAAAAAGATGTCTTTTCATCATAGTGGACTGGAATGCTAAAGTAGAAAGTCAAGAGATACCCCGAAAAACAGGAAAGTTTGGGCTTAGAGAACAAAATGAAGCAGGGCACAGGCCAACAGAGTTTTGTCAAGGGAACACACTAGTCACAAAAGTCACACACTTTTTCAATAAAAGAGAAGACTTCACATGGACATCACCAGAAGGCCAACACTGAAATCAGATTGGCTATATTCTTTGCAGCTGAAGATGGAGCAGCTCTATACAGTCAGCAAAAATAAGTCTGGGAGCTGATGTGGCTCAGATTATTAGCTCTTTATTGCAAAATTCAGACTTAAGTTGAAGAAAGTAGGGAAAACCTTTAAGCAATTCACGTATGACCTAAATAAAATCCTTTATGATTATATAGTGGAGGTGATGAACAGATTCAAGGGCTTAGATATGGTAGTACAGGAGGTGGTGACCAAAACCATCCCAAAGAAAAACAAATGCAAGAAGGCAACATGATTGTCTGAGAAGGCCTTACAAATAGCTGAGAAAAGAAGAGAAGCAAAAGGCAAAGGAGAAAAGGCAAGGTATATACAACTGAATGCAGAGCTCCAGACAAGAGCAAGGAGAGATGGGAAAGCCTTCTTAAGTGAACAGTACAAGGAAACAGAGGGGAAAAAATAGGATAGGAAAGACTAGCAATCTCTTCAAGAAAACTGGAGATACAAAGGGAACATACCATGCAATGATGGGCACAATAAAGGACAGAAATAGTATGGACCTAACAGAAGCAGAAAGGATTAGAAAGAGGTGGCAAGAATACACAGAAGAATTATTCAAAAAATATCTTCATGACCCAGATAACCACCATGGTGTGATCACTCACCCAGAGCCATACATCCTGAAGTGTGAAGTCAAGTGGGCCTTAGGAAGCATCACTAAGAACAAAGTTAGTGCAGGTGATGGAATTCAGCTGAACTATTACAAGTCTTAAAAGATGATGCTGTTAAAGTACAGCACTCAATATGCCAGCAAATTTGGAAAACTCAGCAGTGGCCACAGGACTGGAAAAGGCCAATTTTCATTCCAGTCCCAAAGAAAGGACATGCCAAATAAAGTTTAAACTACCATGCAATAGTGCTCAATTTGCATGCTAGCAAGGTAATGCTCAAAATCCTTCAAGGTAGGCTTCAACAGTACTGAGAAATTCCAGATAAACAAACTGGATTTAGAAAAATCAGAGGAGCCAGAGATCAAACTGCCAACATCCACTGAATCATAGAAAAGGCAAGGGAATTCCAAAAATACATCTGCTTTATTAACTACACTAAAGCCTTTGAATGGATCACAACAAACTGTGGAAAATTCTTAAAGATATGGAAATATAAGACCACATTACTTGTCTCCTAAGAAACCTGTATGCAGGTCAAGAAGTAACAGTAGAACTGAACATGAAACAATGGACTGGTTCAAATTTGGGAAAGGAGTACGTCAAGGCTGTATATTGTCACCTGCTATTTAACTTATATGCAGAGTACATCATATAAAATGCTAGGGTGGATGACTCACAAGCTGGAATCAAGATTTTTGGGAGAAACATCAATAACTTTAGATATGCAGATGATGTAACTAATTCCAGAAAGCAAAGAACTAAAGAACCTCTTGATGAACATGAAAGAGGAGAGTGAAAAAGCTGACTTAAAACTCAACATTCAAAAAACGAAGATGATGGCAACATGTCCCATCACTTCATGGCAAATAAAAGGGGAAAAAGTGGAAGCAGTGACAGAGTTTATTTTCTTGGGCTCTAAAAATCACTGCAGATGGTGACTGCAGCCATGAAATTAAAATACATGTGCTCCTTGGGGGAAAAAGCTATGACAAACCTAGACAGTGTATTAAAAGGCAGAGACATTACTTTGCTGACAAAGGTCCATATAGTCAAAGCTATCATTTTTCCAGGAGTTATTTATGGATGTGAGAGTTGAACTAGAAAGAAGGCTGAGTGCTGAAGAATTGATGCTTTCAAATTGTAGTGCTGGAGAAGACTCTTGAGAGTCCCTTGGACAGCAAGGAGATCAAACCAGTCAATCCTAAAGGAAATCAACTCTAAATATTCATTGGGAGAACTGATGCTGAAGCTGAAGCTCCAATAATTTGGCCACCGGATGTGAAGAGCTGACTCACTGGAAAAGACTCTGATGCTGGGAAAGATTGAGAGCAGGAGGAGAAGGGGACAACAGAGGATGAGATGGTAGGATGGCATCACTGGCTCAGTGGACATGCGTTTGAGAGACTCTGGAAGACAGTGAAGGACAGGGAAGCTTGGTGTGCTGCAGTTCATGCAGTCACAAAGAGACAGACATGACTTAGTAACAACAACAACCACAATGTCTAAAAAGATACGCAAAAATCCTTTTAATATGTAGGTTTGAAAACTGCTCCAGTATGAAAGTGTGGACTTATGTAATCATGTTTTATTCACAATTTAAACCATAAATCACAAAGTTATATATTACTTGTACGGCTAACTACTGTTTCTAAGTATCATTTGGTGTGTGGTATTTTTGAATGGGGTTTCTGTCTTAACTATGTATCCTCCCTAGTTTCAGAAGAAAATCTGGAGACATTATTTACTACTATGAAAGTTCATCATTTAAAAAAAATTTTGTCATTTTAAAATATTTTTAGTCTGTGCTGTGTGACATGTGAGATCTTAGTTCCCCAACCATGGATCAAACCTATGATCCCTGCATTGGGTGTGTGGAATCTTGACCACTCAACTGCCAGGGAAGTCCCCACTATTTTTAATATTAGACAAAACATGAACAACTATATCATAAATATTAGTCACAAGAATCAATTTGTATAGTTCTAAGATACAATAAATAACTTGAGAAATGTTGAATACATAGTATTACATGGTATTAGAAAACAACTGAGCACTGGAGAATTGATGTTTTTGAATTCTGGTGTTGGAGAAGACCCTTGAGAGTCCCTGGGACTACAAGGAGATCAAAGCAGTCAATCTTAAAGGAAATCAACCCTGAATATTCATTGGAAGGACTGATGCTGAAGCTGAAGCTCCAATACTTTGGCCACCAGATGCAAAGAGCCGACTCATTAGAAAAGACCCTGATGCTGGGAAAGATTGAAGGCAGAAGGAGAAGGGGATGACAGAAGATGAGATGGTTGGATGGCATCACTGACTCAATGGACATGAGTTTGAACAAGCTCTGGGAGATAGTGAAGGACAGAGAAGCCTGGTGTGCTGCAGTCCATGGGGTCGCAAACAGTCAGACACGACTGAGCGACTGAACAGCAGAAAACAGTTAATCTGACTGAAGTATTTATTACACATTTAATTTATTTTTAGTATATGTGCATCCAGCTACATTCCTAAGTACTGAACTTGCATAATGATCTTTAATCCCAGGGCTTCTAGCTATAGTTGAAATATACTATTTTAGATTCCAGATATATTATTTCCTTTCTCATGTCTGTCTTCCAATGCACCCTTTCATTCCCCATGCTGTGCTGTGCTTAGTTGCTCAGTCATGTCCGACTCTACGTGACCCCATGGACTGTTGCCTATCAGGCTTCTCTGTCCATGGGGATTCTCCAGGCAAGAATATTGGAGTGGGTTGCCATGCCCTCCTCCAGGGGATCTTCCCACTGTAGGAATCAACCCAGGTCTCTGGCATTGCCGCTGGATTCTTTACCATCTGAGCCAGCAGGGAAGTGCAAGAATACTGGAGTGGGTAGCCTGTCCCTTCTCCATGGGATCTTCCTGACCCAGGAATTGAACTGGGGTCTCCTGCCTTGCAGGTGGATTCTTTACCAACTGAGCTACCAGGGAAGCCCAATTCTTTCCTTACTTGGGCCTAGACTATTTTTTAATCCATCCATTAAGACTTTTATTTCACTGATTATTTATGTTTGATTGCTTTTCAAACCTGCTTGTCTTGTCTTTGTTTCTCTGAACATTGAAAACCATCTCAGGTTGCTTTTTACCTGTAACTTTTAGGTTGTGAACTATGCTGTTTGTTTAGGTTCTTTTCTGGGGTGGTTGTTTCCCTCTGTTTGTAATGTTTGACTCTTCCATGCAAACTCCACTACATGCCCTGCCTAGGTGACTCGACATTCAGTGGGTCCCAGTTTCCCCCAACACTGACTTTCTCGTACGTTCCTCTTGTCAGTTTCACCTTCTCCTCTACCTCCAGAAATACCTGCTGTCACTGATTTCTGAACAACTGTACCAGTGAGCTTTATTCTTCTATTTGTGTTTCATCCACAGAGTTGTGGATAAGAAAAAGCCATAGTTGAAAGCTGTAGTCAAGAATATTTTAAAACACTATCATGAAGAACATGAATTATGGGTATTAATTAAGAACATAAGCGTTTATTACATATTAGGTGCCAGGCTCCTTCTGGTTATTGGAGACACAGAGCTGAGCAGAGCTTATCTAGGTAGGAGATGGACAAGCAAACAATTATTACATGATTTGATAAATACTTAGAGAATCATGACAAAGTGTTCTGGGAGAACAAGTGATAATGATTACAGCAGCCGTTGGTGGATACTTTGTGCCAGGTACTGTGCTAATCATTTAACTTTGTAGTGACTGAACAACACACACACACACACACACACACACACACACACATAACCCTGAGACGCAGCTGACAGTGACACACATATGTTTATACGCTTGTTTTACAAAGGAGAAAACCGGGGTCATCCTATGAACAGGAGTTATACCCCTAATAACTGGCAGAACTGTTTTTTGTTTTTTGTTTTTTTTTCCCAAGCATATCTTTGACTCTGAGACATTCCTTGTCAGGAGAAATTGGAGAGACTGCAAAGAGGAGTCAGCGACTGATCTGAGCCCTGGATGGGGTAGATGGTAGCCAGTCAGGAACGTTCCTGGAAGAGAGAAGTCGTAACAGCTTGTGGAGGATCCAGGAGTGGCGGCTGCTTGCTGAAATGCAGACATAGAGACTGTGGAAGCACTGTGGGAACGGGGTAGAAGATGAGTCTGGAAAGGTAGACTGGAGACCAGATGCTGAGGATATCACAGCCGCTACTGTCTCTACCACTGACCAGCTCCAGCACATCCTTTGGATTGGAAAGAAATAAGGGATTAGGGGAGGAGTTGGGATGATGGGTAAAGTATACAACTGGTGTGTATTTCAATAAGGAAAACCTAAAATTAAGATCCTGGCATTGCATATAAATTCCCAGCTCCTGTTTGCCGTGTGTATAAAACTACCACGGAGCTACTGTCAAAGGAGCGGGTGCAACCACCATGCTGATGCTGTGTTTACCCTGTCAACACTTACCACCTCACTGCACCGTCCTTCCCTCACTGCAGAGCATCTGTTTCGGTTTATTACTGGACTCCACCTCAGCAGTTTCAACTACAAACCTTTTTTTTTTTTAAATGGTGTGCTGTGGTTGAAACTTTGCAAGGAAGAAAAAAAATTCCTCCTCCTTCAACTGTGTTCTGGAGAGTATATGCTCTATTTAATGACTTCAGACAATCAAGTTAAGAACACAGTAATAGTAACTGGTGATATTTACAGGAGGGACAGTGACCTAGGGCTTTGTGCCCTCTGGTTGGCATGTGGTCATCACATAGGTAGAAATGTCTCTTTGGTAATGAACATCACTCAGGGAATGTGCTATGTTTGGGGCTTTTTTTCAAGGCCACAGAGACAGTTTTACCAATCTGCAGGACAAATAATTTTTTGAGGCATTTTTTCTGCATTCACAACAACATTCCTTTGCTTTACTAGTGGATATTGTGGAGAACGTGTAGACATGAAGTGTTGTTACTTACTGTAGCCCTTTATCTATATAAAAATTTCCCTCTCAGGTACATGCACAGTGATTAGATAGAAATGCTCTGAGTGATTTGAGCACATTATTTCATTTGAAATCCCAATTAAAGTGTCTTATAATTATCACAGGTTTAGCTGAACTGTGTTCTTGGCTTGTGCTGCCAGCCGTTCTTTTTATTTCACTGCTGGATCATCTCTAAATTCTTGTATTTATTTCCATTTTGCCAATTAGCTTAAGTTGTTAGTGCAAATTTATATGTCCTGGTTCTTCTAAGTCCTTGCCAATTACTTTGGAACATTGAACACTTAACTGCGCTTGCTCTGGGGTACTAGCAATGAAACAGTAATTAACTGAGATATTTGCCTCTTTTCCTTAAAAGCTGGAGAATAGGATTATACTCCAATAAACAAGCTTAAAGCAACATGATGGTAACTCTTTTGATAACAAGTTTTTAATCATCGTTTACATGCAATTTTTTTTTTTGCATTACTTAAACACTACAGAAATGAAAACAAACCAAATTAGGGTTTGTCAGATATAATAAAATGCTCACAGATCAAATCTGGCTTGGCTCAGCAATGCTCTACAATTTACATGACGTTTTAAATGAATCATAAAATGTTAATCATGCAGAAATCTTGACCTAATCCAAGTAATCAGATTCAGTTCTGCTATAGATGGGAAGCCAGTGGGATTTTCCTTTCTAATTATATTTTATGTAATTTTTACTTTTTTTTAATCTTTTAAAATTACATTTTTTATCTTTTAAAAATCCATTTATGGTTATTGAGATTTTGAAATAATTTTTAAAATACTACTTTAAAATTAAACTCTTTCATCACCTTCAACAGTTTGGTCATTTTCCAGTGGAGAAAAGCAAAATGGGGATTAAGTGATTTCAAATGTTGTTTTAATAGTTAAGTTGAATTTCAGACACACTGAGGGATAATCAATAGATTGGCAACTTTTGCTGAGTCTCTACTAATGCATCTAGATAAGGATGCTGCTAAGGATCTGAAAAGATACTAAAGAACACGTGTGTGTATTGAAATGTGTATATGTATAAAAACCTATATATCTATATGTAGACATATATATGTATATACACATACACACACAACCCACTGTAATTTTATAAACTGCTTACTTACTATGGATCTAGGATTTAAGAAGCATAAAATCCAGAGATGACATATGAAAGGATTATTTTGTGTTGCATGACCTTCAGATACTTGGCTTGGGGTAAAGACTGTGATGCAGATGAGAAATCTGAGTTGGGAAGTTCTGCAAGTGACACAGAAGAAGAGATGCTCTATCTAAACAAAGGTGTAGTGTTAAATGGGAGGACCAACTGCTTATTCCAACACTTCTTAAAAGTGTTTGGTCTTCTGGGAGATCTTTTTTTAAAAGTCAGTATATAGTCAGTTAGATAAATTTTTAAAAAAGTATTTAGTGAAAATACTATATAACCATTTCCTAGGTAGTATGCAGGTTTCCTAAAGTCAGAGATTCTTAGGAAGCATTTTACAACTTTCTCCTAAATTCGATGCCATTGGTTCTGTAGTGGGAGATGCCACTGTCCACAGATGACATTCTTTAGTTGCAGCTTCTTGCTTTCAGATCTAGGTTTCAGGGCAATAGAAATTTGCACAACCAGAGAAGGAAAACTAGCTTGTTTTAGGCTTCCAAATCCCCACGGAAGTTTATTTCTTCTTGCTGTGAAACCTCTCCATGTAGCTTACATTTTACGTTTTTCTCTTTTAAGACCCAAGTGTCTATTTCCTATGAAGTTTATTACATCTCTGAAAGGACGACTTAATACTACTATTCATACAGGGACATGTCATGACAAGACACAAAGATTTCAACTTCATTTATATCAAAACCTAAGCTCTTCCTTAGAAGGTAATGGTTCATTAGGACATCTGTATCTTTGTTTTTCTTTAGAGGTTTCAAATTTCCCCTTCAAACTCTGAGCGAGTATTAAGAACCGTTTTCCCGCTCCATCTTAATATAATGCAGAATCAAGTGGATCATCAGATGTTCATTTCTGATAGACCTCTCTTTCTTGGCATATCCCAAACTGAACTTCTGATCTCCAACCTTCAGCCCACATGCCCCATGACCCTCCCCTTGCGCAACTTGCTCTTGCCTCCATCTTCCTAATATCATTTGATGACCACACCATCCTTCTTAGTCACTTAGTAAAAAAAACTGTGGTGCAGTTCCCCATCCTGCCTTAATCACCCCATCCTGGTCTACTTTATCCCTCTTACCATGCTCCACTTTTTCTTTTACTCACGGCACGTACCATATTCTAATACACTGTAATGATGTACTCATGTATAATGCGATAATGTGTATCATCTTGTATCTGCCTCTCCAGATTAGAATATAAGATTCACAAAGGCATGAGGACAAGAATCTTTGACCCAAGGGCCTAAAATAGTGCCTCTCTAGATGAAACTCAAGAAATATTTGTGAATAAGTGACAAAACAAGGTGTGAACAAATTCCGAAAGAGATTCTTGAGCTAGCTAATTTTATTGCCTAGATGTAGCTAAATGTACCCAATATCAAGAAATCTCCTGCTGACTGTCTAATTTAGAACAGTCCCAGAATTGCTAGGATTTGACTTTCAAAGTAAGATTGAGCTGGGTTAGGTTGGTTTCTAGAGACACCCTGAAAGTGAAATTAATGTGAAAGATGGGAAGAATGATCTCTAATCTTACTGATATCTGATCTTGGATAATTTGTACTTTTAGAACTGAAGGGTGTAGGCAAAGACATTCACTATGGTCTTGAGAAAAATCCAGTTTATATTTTGCTGTTCTTGCAATTCAGCATGATCATTTTATTTAAAGAGCCTAGCTTTAATTCTGACAACACTCTCAGTAAATTTGGATGATTAAATTCTTTCTATTTAAACTGACTCAACCTAGCTAGGTGCTTAGATAGTTTTATACTTATTTCTGTCCTCAATCAAGAAAATACATTTAATTAGTTTTCTTTCAAAAATTTCCGAGAATAGGGAAAAAGCAATAATAAGAATAAAAAGTTCAGAATATATTTCATTTTCTTCTCAGATAATTAAGATAAAAGGCTTTTGTTGATCAGATAAATTGTGTAGGTAATTTGTGAGATATAAAAGTTGAATTTTTATAGTTATTACTATTTTGTTTTTTTTTTCCAGAAGGACTGGCTTTTATTTAATGTACTTGATTAAAATATCTGAATCCTACTTAGTTTTGAGTAATATCAATTTGATGGAATTTTGACTAGCGGAGATCAGGTGATTTACCGAGAGGTTCCTCACCACATGGCTAGTCAATGTCAGAGCCATTCATGGAACCCAGGAGTGAGGACTGCCAGGTCAGAACTTTTTCCCAATGTGTATGTAGATTACTTTATATATTTCTTTCCTTTTAGATTTAAGCTTCATTGTATTACTGCTGTTACCACTGGCATATAACTTCTGTTGTGTTTAAGACCAAAGGTAACCAAAAAGCCAGGCTAGTGTGGAATGGCATACACTCTGCCTTGGGGCGTAAACTTGCCCTTTTGGCACCTGGTCAATCCTTTTATATATGTAATCAGTTATATGTGGTTTTCTGATTCTTCCAAATATTTCATAAAGAGCACATGCCATTTTACAATGGAAACTTGAAGTAAAAATGTTTTTCATATGTAATAACAAAGTAAATATATTAATACAGTAAATATAATAATCTAGACTAAAGTAGATTCCAATTTATTTTTATCTTTAGGGAATAAATTATGTCATGTTTAGAAAGTTGTTTATTACTTTTGATGTTTAGAAAAAAAGCATACTAAAGTAAGCTTTATGAGTACTCATCCTTTCTTTTTCTGATTCCTTTTGTATAAACAGTACTTATCTAAATATATCTGCTAGTTCTTCAAATATTTAAAACAAACCTTTCAAGAATTGGATATATGGGAAATAGATGGGGAAACAGTGGAAACAGTGTCAGACTTTATTTTTTGGGTTCCCAAATCACTGCAGATGGTGACTGCAGCCATGAAATTAAAAGACGCTTACTCCTTTGAAGGAAAGTTATGACCAACCTCAGTTCAGTTCAGTCACTCAGTCATGTCCAAGTCTTTGCAACCCCATGAATTGTGGCACACCAGGCCTCCCTGTCCATCACCAACTCCTGGAGTTCACTCAAACTCATGTCCATCGAGTCAGTGATGCCATCCAGCCATCTCATCCTCTGTCGTCCCCTTCTCCTCCTGCCCCCAATCCCTCCCAGCATCAGAGTCTTTTAAAATGAGTCAGCTCTTTGCATGAGGTGGCCAAAGTACTGGAGTTTCATCTTTAGCATCATTCCTTCCAAAGAACACCCAGGGCTGATCTCCTTTAGAATGGACTGGTTGGATCTCCTTGCAGTCCAAGGGACTCTCAAGAGTCTTCTCCAACACCACAGTTCAAAGGCATCAATTTAGACAGCATTATAAAGCAGAGACATTACTTTGCCAACAAATGTCCGTCTAGTCAAGGATTCCAGTAGTCATGTATGGATGTGAGAGTTGGAATGCAAAAAAAGCTGAGTGCCGAAGAATTGATGCTTTTGAACTGTGGTGTTGCAGAAGACTCCTGAGAGTCCTTTGGACTGCAAGGAGAGCCAACCAGTCCATCCTAAAGGAGATCAGTCTTGGGTGTTCATTGGAAAGACTGATGCCCAAGCTGAAACTCCAAAACTTTGGCCACCTTGTGTGAAGAGTTGACTCGTTGGAAAAGACCCTGATGCTGGGAGGGATTGGGGACAGGAGGAGGAGGGGACGACAGAGGATGAGATGGCTGGATGGCATCACTGACTCGATGGACCCGAGTTTGAGTGAATTCCGGGAGTTGGTGATGGACAGGGAGGCCTGGAGTGCTACAATTCACGGGGTCGCAAAGAGTCGGACACGACTGAGTGACTGAACTGAACTGAGTGGTTTATTGTATTCACTTTTCCATCTGTGGTTAAATGTAATCTATGGTAGTTACACTTGACTTACCCAGTCAGGCACTGCTTTTCTTGATACTGTCTCTATGTACAATCAAAGGACAGCAGAGGTTTAAACTATATTTAGGTTCTTTAGTGGTTTTCATTTTCATTTTCCAGAAGCTGAATTGAGGTTAAATTAGCTGGCTACCTTGGAACCTGACCTTCTAGTTCAGTTTGGTGGAAGAGAGCCTTCTTATTATATAGAGAGAATTCCTATAAGGCAGCAATTTGTATCTAAGAACTGTCATGTTTCAAATACCATTAGGAGAAGCCTTTAGCAGTACTGATTCATTTGGATAAATCTGGAAGAGAAGACAGAAATCTGTAAATCATTATGAGAAATGGAGTCTACAGATTGGTTGAAGGAGAAAAAAAAAAAGACCAAATGAGGAAGGAACTGATATTCTGGATAAGACATTGTGGGAGAGAGAAAAATACACTAATCTGCTAAGGTATCCTGCTACCTCTTGAAAGGAATACGGTATGGGCTAAAATGACCTTGGATGGAGAATAAGTGGAATTAAAGCTCATGAGTTCAGGGGTCCTGGATTGATGAGTCCAACAGTCATGGAGAGGAGAGATGATAGTTTACCTGGAATCAAGTTGACCTTGGTCCCTGAACTTGGTGGGTGCCAACTACAAGGACATAGCTTAAAGATGGAATTTCTAGCACCCAGAATTTGTCTTGAGGGGAAGTCAGGATATGATACGTACAGAGTATGAGGAAACACGGGGATCTGTTCAGCCTAAACAGAGGCGCAAACATAAATTTAGATCTCATCAGTTAGTCCCTGGGGGGACATAACACCAGAGGGTGTAGGGGATGTAAACTGACTTTGATATACTAAGTAATCCCTGGGTTTTTTCCTGTCTAGACATTGTCTATGTAGTGAGTATTAACACGTGTTCATGATGGCATGTTATTTGTACTTTGTCTATGGTCAGGTCTCTCCTGCTCTGTTCCTCTCTTCTTCATGAGATTCTACTTGATTCTTTTGAGGAGGGACCATGCACTGTCCATTGTTTTATACCTCAACTATTGTTTTATACCACTAACAATTGCAGCCCCATTGCCATCCACGATCCATTATCCCCAATCTCTCTAGCCTGCCCCATTTTGATCTCTCTGGATTTATCATGATCTAACATGCTATATAGTGTACCTATATATTATGTCTAAGTTATTATCTGTCTCCTCTTCTGGAATGTAAGCTCCATGAGGACAGATTGTTGTCTCTTCTCTTAGCTGTTTTCCAAAAAATTGCCCGGGGGTTAGGAAGTGCTGAGTAACTAAGTGTTGTTTAAACTGTTGGGTTCCTTGTTAAATATCTTGGTTGGTGGCATATATCTTATGGTTATGCTGTTCTCCTCTTGTAAGTAGAGCTGCAAAGCTTAAATCAGCATAGTCTCTCCTATTTTTCTGTAAGGTGGGAGCAATTATAATAGATGTTGACATGAAAGGAGAGAAAGGACGTCAATTAAGGTGGGACTGACCCTGGGACCTGGAGAGACAGATGCACCAATGAAGAGAGCTTCTGCTGCAGTCTATTCTGATTCTAAGAGGCTCAGGATTCCTTTCAGTGCCCAGAGTTCCTACTTAGGAGAGCTTGGTTCTTGGTTTGTTCTGTGACTAACTTACCAGGTGACATTGAACAAGTCACTGTCTTGGTCTCACTATCTATAATATGGGAATAATAATAGTCTGCTATTTTTGTTTCACAGTTTTTTGAGTTAACCCTGTATACGACATGTTTAAATAGTTTTAAAAGTTTGCTGTTTAGTCTCTCAGTCACATCTGACTCTTCTGCGACCCCATGGACTATAGCCTGTCCATGGGATTCTCCATGGAGTGGACTGCCATTCCCTTCTCCAGTTTAAGATGCTATATATTTGAAAAACATTTGTTAGTATTACTATTATTGTTATTATTATTGAAGTGTTTATTTTTTAAAATACTTTCCCTTAGATAGCATATCTCTATGTACAGAATAAGATTTGAAGGTACAATATACAATTTGTTTAGGTGATATTATTTGTTTAATATCCATATGAAATATTTCCTGGTTTCAAATATTAATCATTTTTGTAAGGCACGAATTTTTATTTTTGGTATTTTCTTCATTTTGATAAGAATATAAGTTACTCTGTTGACAATCAGACAATGAAGTTTGGCTCTTTGTGATTTTGGCTGAGAAGGTGGTGGATTTGAAGTGGAGGTTGTATGGAGGGCTGGTGAGGAAGGCTGCAGTGGATCGTGAGCGCAGATGAGGATTACCTGTGTCAGGAGCCAGCTCATCAGGTGCATGGGTCATAAAACAAGGGCGGGAGGGACACAGTGTTCCCAGTGACAGTAGTAAATCCGTTTCAAATAAAGTGAACTGTTTGCTTAAACTTTCCTATGTTCTGTCAGACCTCTGGCTCTGAGAACCAACTCAATATAGAAATTAGCTCACCCAGAGGCTGTAGGGCAGAGAGACTCAAAGGACAGACTGTTGCATCAAAATTGTGTTTAGAAACACAAAGTTCTCATGAAATAAGTGGTGTGTTGCTTTTTAGAACTTTCTAGTTTGAACAGATTTACCATTTCTTATATTACTATTCTTTAAGTATAACATTTACAACAAAGTACTTACCTGATGAAATATATATATATATATTCAGGTCTTTGACAAAGCTATGCTCTTTAAATTTTTTATTAAAATTATACAAGGAAAATTACTTAGCATCCCAAGGGGAATTGACTGTACTGATTCTCATGGATATTTCATTAAAAAAAATTATGTGGACTCTTTTCAACTCCGGTTTCTCCAGTGAAGATTGTTTCAAATAAAGCTGTCTGATATAGAAAGACATGGTTGCTAGGGAGCCAGTCACGACGGCTGATGTTACTAGGGAGGATACAGAGGTGAGTCCCTGATTATAGAAGAGAACCATTTTTCATTCTCCTTGAAAGTGAGTCTTCTTTATACACAGATGACAAGCTCACTAACTCGGTAGGAGTAATACTTCAGAAAGAAATATGAAACTTTAATATGTTTCCTCAGAGTAACATAAATCTAAAGCTATTTCCTCAGGATGAATACAGTTTATGCCCACCTCTACCTTAATGGATGGTGGAAATGCTTTTGGCAATTCCACGTGGTGCAAATCTTTTGGCAAGCTCTCTAAGGCCTTGCCACTTGAGTGGAATGAGGAATCTCTGCCTAATATTTCTTCCATCTTCATATTTGGTTGAGTATAGGCCAATAAACATTTATTGAAATCTACTATGTGCTAGGCATTTTATGAGGGATTTTTAACCCATTTTCTCATTTAATCCTATAATCCTGATGCAAGTTATTATTATTTCAATAAACATTAGGAAATATTAATATTCTTTGTCAGTTAAATGGTAGGATCTGAACCCCATTTGGTGTCACTAAGTTCTCTCTTTTCAAATGTCTCATGTTAAGGAAGAATAGGAAGGATGAGATGGTTGGATGGCATCACTGACTCTATAGACATGAGTTTGAGCAAGCTGTAGGAGTTGGTGATGGGCAGAGAAGCCTGGCGTACTGCAGCCCACTCCACATAGAGGCAGACGTGACTGAGTGACTAAACTGAACTGAAAGAAGAATAAATACATAAATATATTGATGTACTTTTTCTGTTAGTTTCACCAGAGGTTTTAAAAATTTATATGTGGGAATGTTTAGTGAAAGACTTTCAGGAGATTATCCTGACTATTGAAAACAAAATGTGGTAAGCACTGCTTAGTTTTACCATTAGATAGTGCCTTGTTGTTTGGGCTCCCTGTAGGACGTTAATAAACACAATAGAACTCAACTTAAAAAAAAACAACAACAACTTACTGAGTAGATTCTTTGTATAGAATATTGTGTGAGGAAGGGTAAGACTGTCATTGTGAAGCTTTTACTATAATGCTGTGAGGATATTACCAGATGGTAAAAGGAAAGCACCCTGAGTAGAAATCTCAAATGCTCCTGCAATAATTGAGTTTTGCAAAGAGGCAGCCCTATCAATGATATGTTATTCTTCAGCTTTAGATGCCTTCAGTCTTCAACGCACTAGAACTTTTTCATGGAGTCACAAGGCCAAAGCCAAAGAGTGTCTGCAGCTTCTTCCGAGATGATGTAATTTTCACTTACGGAAGCTGAAGGAGGGCAGATGGGATCGACTGCTACCCTTTAAGAAAAGGTTGTGAGTGTTTGGGTTCACAGGTGACCAAGGCAGGAGCGAAGCTGAAGACTGGAAAGGGCACCCTGCTAGCCTGAGAAGCCACATCTTGTAGCCCAGAATATCTTTTAGAGAGCAAAAGTGGATTAAAAAAAGAGAAAGCAATGTTCTTGGAGAGCAAGCTGTGTGGCCTGAGTGAGATTTATGGAGGTCATTATTGTGTCTGGGTCTTCAAAAGTGCTGGAAAATTTTATGCCCACCACCAGGTCCTTGTAGCCTGGCCAGTGGAGAGGGAAGAGAAAGATTATTCAGTGTTTCTGAATATGGGTTTATTGCCCATGGGAATTAAAATTGAGAGTCTTTCCCATGTAGTGCTTTTTCTTATGCTATATTATTTTTTAAAGACGTTTTTTACAAAAAGAGAAAGGTCTCTTCCTCTGAAATACCTCTTTGTTGATTACTATTAGGGGCAGGATATTTGATTAGACAAGAGCACGTACAGCAAATGCCACCCTACTTGAGTAGAGGTTGCTAAGAAACATAGTGTTTGGGGACTACTACCTTAATGGTTCTCTACGAATTTAACACCACCAATTTCTTATCTCACAGAGGGCGTGGGCAAACTAAATGACTCCAATTTTAGAGACTGTGGCGCTGTGCATTAGACATCAGCTTTTGCAGCAGACCTGAGCCTCAGACACGGACCAAGATAAGAGATATACGTGAAAGACAAGACTTGTTTGTCAAACCACTGGCTACTCATAAAACATGACAATCAGATAGAGCTGTACGAGTCTTAAATATAGGAAAGAGGAGGCTGTATTCTTCCACACACTCTGATTTTTTTGTCTATAAGCTGGCTTTCCAGGAAAAACCTTAGGAACAGTTGTAATAAGATGACATATCAATGCAAGTTGTTAAGGGAAACAGCAACATTAAAATCATCTGTAGGACTGCATTGTTCATAAGTGAGCCAGTTGGTTTAGAAGGATTTGATTGATCCAGTGAGTCAAAATAGCCAATATATTTGTATAAATTACCTGTACTGATACCACTAAGCATTATATGTACATGTAATTCAAAAAGCATTCAGATATTAGTAGAAAGTCTTGGATGTGGTCTAATGTTGCCCTCTCTATAATTCAGAAAAAGATACATTCAATTTACTACTAATGTATCTGCCAAGTCCTTATTTTATGTCAGGCATTGCAGATGTGACTATGGACTAGATATGGGAAAAATCGTACTTTTATAAAGAAGGATATTTGCTAAATCCAACATTGCTATTGAGACAGATTGTGCCACGCAAAATAGGACTATTTGACCTTGGTTGTCTTGTCAGTCAAAACTGACTGTTCTAGAGGATACTGGTCCATCATAGCAAAGACCCAAAAGACCTGCATATTTTAGGTTATAATCATAAGAAATTTAAAAAATCTGTTTCATAAACACTTAAAATCTTCTTTGTTCTTTAGACATACACAAATGATTGTTGCTACATTTCTTCTCTTTCCCCTATTTTAACAGGCAGTGGCTACAGGTGATTCAATACTACTTTACCAGACTAAGCAAAGGTCTATTTGCCTTGCATGATACTAATAACAAATTAAATCTGAGAGATAAACAACTTAAATTTTCATGTTTCACATTTAAAAGTGCATCTGTGCTAATATTTAAATAACACAATACCCTATCTTTCAGACTCAGATTCCATGCCTTGGTCTTCTTTGGTTTTAGGCTTTTGTGGGAAGCTCTAAATTTATTTAATTATTCTCTTTTCCAGAAAGGTGAGAGTATTGCTCTAAATTTTGTTCAACTGAAAAAATTGTGCAAATCTTACTTCAGATTCATCCACTGAGTTATTTATTTTACCAGGTTAGATCAAGACTTAGTCACAAAGGCAAATAATATAAAGCAATATTACCTATAATATGTTTTTAGTATATTTGAGGAGAAGGGAATGGCACCCCACTCCAGTACTCTTGCCTGGAAAATCCCATGGACGGAGGAGCCTGGTAGGCTGCAGTCCACGGGGTCGCGAAGAGTAGGACATGACTGAGCGACTTCACTTTCACTTTTCACTCTCATGCATTGGAGAAGGAAATGACAACCCACTCCAGTGTTCTTGCCTGGAGAATCCCAGGGATGGGGGAGCCTGGTGGGCTGACATCTATGGGGTCACACAGAGTCGAACATGACTGAAGTGACTTAGTAGCAGCAGTATATTTGACAGAAGTATACAGCGACCACATCATCAAATGTATGCCTATGAAGAAATTTGTCTCATTTCATTACTTACTGATTTGAATTACTTCTTTCCCCAAATCACTGAAGATGAAGCAATCCTTCTAGGATTTCTGTATAAATATAGGTAGATCTTTTTCACTTTTCATATATCAGATGAACCAGTAGAGTCTAAATACATTTTCCCTTCCAATTTTCCCCTCCTTTATATTGGAATATATTGTTGCCAAACTGCCTCCCTCCGTTTTTGTGAAGGTCCATATGTATATGCTCGCTCTCTGTCCACACTCAGACACAGACACACAGGTACACTCACTTTTCCTCGCGAGAAGAGACAGTGTGAGAAAAAAAATTCAAGGACCTAACACTATTCTTTCCATTAAATGGGTAAGTTTCTAAACCTCCAAGAACTGTGGTTTCTTTATTTAGAAAATGGAGTCAATCAAACCTACCTTTTTGGGGTTTTATGAAGATTGAATGGAATACGCAAAACAAATAGATTCTGACAAATTATGGGCAAAATAAAATGTATCTCTTTTCTTCTTATTGCTAATTGTTGAATGCATTAGCAAGGTAAAATAAGCTACTCTTTACTTTTTTTCCACTAAGATCCAGGAGACAAGGTAAGACTATATTTTACTTTTCAAAATGTATAAAGTTGCCAATCAGAAGTAAGATTTAGTGCTAGGTGAAATAATTTAGTACTAGGAGATAAACAATAATGATATTGTTTCATGTATTTCCTTAGAAGACATATATTCATTTGAAATTTTATTAACCATAGAAACTATTCTATAGTATGACAAATTATTTCAGTGAATGAGGTTGTTTTTAAATTTTGTGTGCTTTTTTTTGGAAAAGCTTGTATACACTCCAACTCTGTTTTTCACATGTCAATTTACAGTTATGCCAGAAGGACATCCTGATGAGTTTAACAACACAATGCTCAGATGTAGCACTTCCCACCTAATCTTTTCAAGATTCTTTAAGTTTTAGGCATTTGTGGTAGATAGTATCCAGCGATGGCCACTACCAATTTCTTCCTTCTCTGAATATGTATGCTGCCCCTCATGTTCAGTTCAGTTCAGTTCAGTTCAGTTGCTCAGTCATGTCCGACTGTTTGCGACCCCATGAATTGCAGCACGCCAGGCCTCCCAGTCCTTCACCAGCTCCCGGAGTTCACTCAAACTCATGTCCATTGAGTCAGTGATGCTATCCAGCCATCTCATCCTCTGTCGTCCCCTTCTCCTCCTGCCCTCAATCTTTCCCAGCATCAGAGTCTTTTCCAAAGAGTCAACTCTTCGCATGAGGTGGCCAAAGTACTGGCGCTTCAGCTTTAGCATCATTCCCTCCAAAGAAATCCCAGGGCTGATCTCCTTGCAGTCCAAGGGACTCTCAAGAGTCTTCTCCAACAACATAGTTCAAAAGCATCAATTCTTCGGTGCTCAGCTTTCTTCACAGTCCAACTCTCACATCCATACATGACTACTGGAAAAACCGTAGCCTTGACTAGCCAGACTTTTGTTGGCAAAGTAATGTCTCTGCTTTGTTGGCAAAGTAATGTCTCTGCTTTTGAATATGCTATCTAGGTTGCTCATAACTTTTCTTGCATTAGACATCAGCTTTTGCAGCATCAATTTTTCAGCGCCCAGCCTTCTTCACAGTCCAACTCTCACATCCATACATGACCACTGGGAAAACCATAGCCTTGACTAGACGGACCTTAGTCGGCAAAGTAATGTCTCTGCTTTTGAATATGCTATCTAGGTTGGTCATAACTTTTCTTCCAAAGAGTAAGCATCTTTTAATTTCATGGCTGCAGTCACCATCTACAGTGATTTTGCAGCCCCCCAAAATAAAGTCTGACACTGTTTCCACTGTTTCCCCATCTATTTCCCATGAAGTGATGGGACGAGAGGGAGTCTAATTTCCATAACCTTGTGTCTGGGCTGGCCTTAGTGACCAGTGTAACCAACAAAAGGGGTCAGGAGTGATGCTCTATAGCCTCTGAGCCCATGCTATCAGAAGTTTCATATCTTCTTTATTGATCTTTTGGGATATTTCCTCTCAGAATCAATCAGCCTTGCTGTAAGAAGTCCAAGACACATAGAGAAGACTTGCAGGAGCTCCCGCTGACAGCTGAGCTTAGCCCCAGTTGCTAGCCATTGTTAGTGACCAGCAGTGAGAATAAGCCATCTTGGATGTCTAGCCCAGCAAGGATTCACATGACTCTAGTCCCAGTAGCCACTGGACTACAGCCACACAAGAAAACGCAAGTTAGAACCTGTCAACCTACAGAACCATAGGAGAAAATAGTAAATTGTTGTTTTAAGCCACCACGTGCTAGGTAGTTTGCTATGTAACAAAAATATAGACAACCAGAGCAGCATTATAAGCAGAAAATGTGATTCTCAAACAAACATGTTCATATAAAGATGGGGCAGCTGTTATGTTAAACCTCAAAATATTAAGCAGGCTTCAAATCCTGTTTCTGATTTCAGTGTCATCAGACTTTAAGAAATATTGTGAGTGTATGGTGTTAGATTTGAGGGGGAGAATTGAAATATAGCATTTTGGAGCTCTGAGCTTTATATGTATCCATCCATTCATTTAAATATTGATTATGCAAAGCAATATGCCAGGTTCTGTGGGGGATAAAGGCATGAGTCAGAAAGCTGTACCCATATTAGCATTTTGGAAGACCCTCCCTTTTCCCTCTGAAGACAATTAACGCAGTGTTCAAGTTGTCTGCTGGGTTTTCATTTGGTGTTCTCTTGTGTTTTCTGTCTTCCATTTTTTGGGACCATTTCCTACCCAGATTGTTTTTTGAGTGTTTGGAAATTATAAAAAGAAAACAAAGACTCTTAATTTGAAGGAAAACCAGTTACTATCTGGGACATATCTAAGGACTTGGTAATATTAAAAAAACAAACAAACTAGTAATACTAATAAGCAGGCTAGAATTTTACATTTTTATTTTTTGCTCCTATTTCTATTGATCCCATAATGTTACTGTTCTCTCAGTGAGATTTAAGTTCATAATCTGGTATAAATGACAGGATGGATAATAGAATTCCTACGTAGCCCAGACACTTTAAATGTGATAAACCAACTATTAATTGCTTTCAAGTGCTGTGACTTTGCTAAGAACAGGAGATTTGAAGGGAGAAAAACTGAACTCTGACAGTTATTATTTCTTTACATTAGGTAATTTTGAAAATACTCTAAGCCTGTTGCATTTTCTATAAAGTGAGTGTAAAAGTGGTCTTGATATCCAAAGCTATTGTGAGATTAGCTGCAGTTATGTATATTAAGTACTTGAAAGACTCTAGTGTATAGTAAGAGAATCAACATTTTTCTGAGATCATGGTCATGGGACTTACATTTTCTATGGTGTAAAAAATGGTGATGCTGAGAGTTCAATGAGATTTTATTTAGGTTCCTCAGTCAGCGGGGCAATTAAAAATTATCTGGATCTACTTACCTGTGGGGCTTCCCTAGTGGCTCAGCAGTAAAGAACATGGCTGCCAGTGCAGGAGACATAAGAGTTGTTGGTTAAATCCCTGGGTCAGGGAAGATCCCCTGGAGAAGAAAACAGCAACCCACTCCAGTCTTGCCTGGAGAAGTCTGGTTTTGTCTTGTTTACGGTAAATCCCATGGACAGGGGAGCCTGGCAGGGGGCTACAGTTCATAGGGTTGCAGGAGAGTCAGGCAAGACTTAGTGATGAAACATTTACTTTTTCCAAGTAGTTTAAAATTTTTAAAGGATCACTTAGAAAGCAGTACAAACTTTCTTTAAATGAAATCCCACATAGATGGACCATTTGTTTGGTTGAAATTGGGATGGGGACTAGTCTCCCTTTCTGAGGTGGTTCTCAGGACAAAAACCTAATGGTTTAGTAAAGTTCACTTTAAAAACTACTGCACTAGCTATTTTTCCTATGCTTGCAGCTTTATTTCTTCCTAGTCCTGCTTTGCCATATGTTGTAAGCACTTGAAACTATATCTTATCCTAAATGTCTTATGTCATTTCTTGCTTTCCTATAGCGGTTACAGTTTCTTACTCTTGTCTGCCTAGTTCTAATCTGTACTATTGCTATTCAAGTTCAGCCTCCTTGCACCAGATCGGAGGTGAAAGTATATAAAGGGAATATTATAAAAACAAAAGGGAAGGTTATAAAAACAAAAACTTTAAGATGCATTAATTTGCTATTGCAAATGTTTTACCCCAATTTCAAAATGAAATCAAGTATGTTTCACCGTAATTGCTCAAGCCAGCTGAACATCATTTTCATTCCATAGTTTGAAGTTTTATAATTTGGGATTTCTCCAAATATACTCTAGGGAAGTTGGTAAAGGCAGCTGGTGAACACAGATGTTATTTCATTAACATATTTAGCCACATCTTGATAAATCATAATATACATTTCCTTAAACCAGGAAATTCCTTTCCTTGAGTACCTTTTCTGACTTCCAGAGATTTTCAGGGTTGGTGACCTGTATTCATGAGATTTACCTGGTTTTAGTTTTTTTTTTACAGTGACCACTTAAGTCCAGTCCAAATTTCATAGACCTTTGATTTGCTCCTGGGTTCTCATGCCCCTCAAGGCTTTGCCTCCGCTGTCACTGTGAGGCTGGGTGTCCCTTATATTTAGCATAGTGGGGAGGTCTGAGAGCCTGCTGTTGAACCTGTAAAGTGTGAATAAGAACATCTCTTATGTATGCCAATATAGGGAGGAGCTTAATGTTTGCATGAACAAATAAGTACTCAAGTAGCAGGTGACAGCTTTTTTAATTAAGCAAAAATCAAATTATAAAAATAAAATGTTTATTTTAAAATTTGAAATACAGAGATACATGTAGATAAAAGGGGGGGATCTCCCATTTTTTGTTCATTTTGTTCAAGCATTCTGTAAGTTTCTACTTTTGTGTTTGTTTCTATATTTATTTTTAAATCAGCATTCTTAGACAGAAAGGAGAGAAAATGAGGCAGAGGCAATATAGCAACTTTGTTTTGATTAATGTTTCATGATAAATCTTTATCTAGGCTTTCATTTTCAAAATTCCTCTTTCTTCTGTTATAATTAATAAAGTTGGAATTTTTAAAAGGTAGTCTAAAATTTTTTTTGTGCTTTAACTACAACATGTAATGTATTGAGGTAAAATTGTTTCAAATATTTCAAATTGTCCTGTGTTTTCATAACTGATTTTTTTTTATTATTCCCTTCTCCTACTTTGGAAGTTGTATACTCTATTATGTTTCCTTTCTTTTAGTGGTTTCCCCAGAAATTATAATGTGACTTATTAACACATCAAAGTCTAATGGAAAAACTTTACCTCTCTCTTAGACAACATAAATCTCAAAAAACCTCTAATTCCATTTACTCACCTTCTGATTTGTACAGTTTTGCTAAGAATTATATATTTTTTTATACTTCATGATATATTACTACCATTATTGATTTTACATTGTCAAAACTCAGGTTTACTCAAAAACTTACTCATTTCTTTGCTATTTATTCTTTCTTAAATCTCAGACTTTTCATTGGGATCACTTTCCTTACACCTGAAGAATATCCTCCAGAATTTTACTATATAAGGTCTGCTAGTGACTATCTGAATTTTTGTTTATAAGGAAATACCATTGTTTTCCCCTTTTTAAAAGTGATATTTTCTCTGCATATAGAATTCTAGATAGTCACTTGTTTTCAGCACACTGAATGTATTGTTCCATTGGCTTTGGTTTCACTGAAGCTGTTGAGAAACAAAATGTCAGCCTGTTGCTTTATTGAAGGAATCCTCTCCCCTCCTTCTCCACCAAGCCCTGGTTTCATTTAACACCATCTGCCTTTGGTGTTGTGCTGGTTTACTATTAATATAAAGTGAGATTTCTTTGATGGGGACCAATTAGGTTCCCTGAATCTGTGGATTGATGTCTCACCATTTCTGGAATATTTTCAGGCATTGTCTTCCTAAATATTGTGTCTGCATCATTCTATCCTTCCTTCCATCTGAAGCTTTGACAGGAAATTTCATAACATGCTAACTCTATGTGCAATCACTCTTGACTTTCATTTTTCCACTACTTTCTTCATATTACATTGTAGATAGTTTTCTTCTATTTTACAGTTCTTAATTTTTTCTTCAGCTGTGTTTAATTTGCTCACAAACATCAGTTGAGTTCTTAAATTTAAGTACATGTATTTGTTATTTCTAAAGTGTCTCTGTTTTTAGGTTTGTGGGTCATTTTTAATAGTGTTTACCTAACCTGCCTCTTGAGAAATCTGTATGCAGGTCAGGAAGCAACAGTTAGAACTGGACATGGAACAATAGACTGGTTCCAAATAGGAAAAGGAGTACGTCAAGGCTGTATACTGTCACCCTACTTATTTAACTTCTATGCAGAGGACATCATGAGAAACACTGGGCTGGAAGAAGCACAAGCTGGAATCAAGATTGCTGGGAGAAATATCAATAACCTCAGAAATGCAGATGACACCACCCTTATGGCAGAAAGTGAAGAGGAGCTAAAAAGCCTCTTGATGAAAGTAAAAGTGGAGAGTGAAAAAGTTGGCTTAAAGCTCAACATTCAGAAAACAAAGATCATGGCATCCAGTCCCATCACTTCATGGCAAATAGATGGAGAAATAGCAGAAACAGTGTCAGACTTTATTTTTTGGGGCTCCAAAATCACTGCAGATGGTGATTGCAGCCATGAAATTAAAAGACGCTTACTCCTTGGAAGAAAAGTTATGACCAACCTAGATAGCATATTCAAAAGCAGAGACATTACTTTGCCGACTAAGGTCCATCTAGTCAAGGCTATGGTTTTTCCAGTGGTCATGTATGGATGTGAGAGTTGGACTGTGAAGAAGGCTGAGCGCCGAAGAATTGATGCTTTTGAACTGTGGTGTTGGAGAAGACTCTTGAGAGTCCCTTGGACTGCAAGCAGATGCAACCAGTCCATTCTAAAGGAGATCAGCCCTGGGATTTCTTTGGAGGGAATGATGCTAAAGCTGAAACTCCAGTACTTTGGCCACCTCATGCGAAGAGTTGACTCATTGGAAAAGACTTTGATGCTGGGAGAGATTGGGGGCAGGAGGAAAAGGGGACAACCGAGGATGAGATGGCTGGATGGCATCACTGACTCGATGGACGCGAGTCTGAGTGAACTCTGGGAGTTGGTGATGGACAGGGAGGCCTGGCGTGCTGCGATTCATGGGGTCACAAAGAGTCGGACACAACTGAGCGACTGAACTGAACTGAACTGACAGGTTAATTCTTCTCTTTAATAGGCATTTCATAATTTAGTGCTAAGGCAATGGCACCCCACTCCAGTACTCTTGCCTGGAAAATCCCATGGACAGAGGAGCCTGCTGGCCTGCAGTCCATGGGGTCACTAAGAGTTGGACACAACTGAGCGACTTCACTTTCACTTTTCACTTTCATGCATTGGAGAAGGAAATGGCCACCTGGCAACCTATTCCAGTGTTCTTGCCTGGAGAATCCCAGGAACGGGGGAGCCTGATGGGCTGCCGTCTCTGGGGTCGCACAGAGTCGGACGCGACTGAAGCGACTTGGCAGCAGCATACAAATATTTGAAAACTCATTTTGTTTTAGCTTTTTAGTTGTTTTCATAATGCCTTGATTTGATGTGTACACATAAGTTTTAATGCTGAGTTGCTTGTTTTCTCTGGGAAATTATTTACAGGAATTTTTGAGTCCCTGGATAATGACGAGTTCCTCTAAATTTCTGGGGAGTAGTTTTGCTTGTTTCTGTCCTATACCTGAGAGAATTATGTCTAGGACAACTTTAAAATGAATTTATAGTCTGAAGTCTCTGAACACACAAACAATATGGATTTGAGCTATAAATCTATATAAAAGCTCATTTAAAATTATGACATCTCAGGGAAAATGTATCCTTTTTCTTTCCTCAATATCAAAGCAAATTTTCCTGTAGCTCCCTGAAGGTGGGGAGGGAGCAATGAGCTTATTTTTTATTCATTCTCACTGAGCATTTGGCCAACTGGAGTCCCAGATTATTGGTTGGCAAGACTGTCCTATAGACTCTAACTTGGGCTAACCTTTGTTTTCAATCCCTACAATGCTATAAGGCTGTAAAGTTGCAATTCAAGTTTCTAGGTTTAGAAAATGCCCAATGGTAAAAGTGACTTAGTTGTCTGCTAATCTTAGGATTTTCTTTTCCTCTTAGCTTTTTATTAGCAATAATTTACTATTTTTGTTATATCATAAATATTTTATTATGACATTTTCATATTTAAATCAGTATTTTTAGTTGTTTGCAGGAAGATATTAATAATCAATCCTTCCAAATTCCTAGGCACCATAGTATACGAAGCAGAAGTCTCCATTTTTGTCTATATCAAGTATGGCTATCATTCAGTCATATGGAGACTTTGAGACTCCATATGTGGAATCATATGGAGACTTTTACTTTGTTACTAATAATGATTGGGTTGTATTACATTTCATTTGTAGCTGTCATCATTTCAACTGCATTATAAATGCCTTAAGACAACTTTGTTGTGATCTGCATGGTTCCCAAATAATGGGGTTACATTACTGGTCCCCAGAATATATTGGCTGATTGAAAGACTAGGGTACACTTTCTTCATTCAAGGAATATTCTGTTTTTTATCCATCAGTATGGAACCACTTATCCACTGGCAGTAAGTCATGCTCTTTAAGTTCTTTTCTCCATCAATACTGATTAATTTGTACTGATCTATCTCTACACTCTGAGCAGGAACATTTGTCCCCAGGGCCTTGAATTCATGAAGAGAGAGGAGGCTAGGAAATACACAGGCAGACTTCTTCCAAGTGTGTGTGATATAGCAATGACAGAGATGGTTAATTTTCTTACAATATCTACTTCTACATTTCTCCCATTATAATAAGATTGTTTCAGCTAGATACATGACTTTCTAGGGCTTCCCTGGTGGCTCAGATGGTAAAGAATCTGCCAGTAATACGGGAGACTGGGCTTTGATCCTTGGTGGGGAAGATTTCCTGGACAAGGGAATGGCTATCCACTCCAGTATTCCTGCCTGGATAATTCCATGGACAGAGTAGCCCAGTGGGGTCACAGAGAGTCAGACATGACTGAGTGACTAACACCTTCACTTACATTTTCCTAGAATAATAGAATATACTGCCCAGCTTCCATCGTGGGAAACATGACATATAACTATGTTCTGCTCGAAGGGGCATAAGAGGAAATACCTGTGATGGCTTCCGGGACCCTTCTATATGAGACAATTGGCGTGGGCCCAATGAGCCTTCTTATCTCTTTTCCCTAACTTGCTGCCTGTACTTTATATGATGGCTGTAATTCCGTCTCAGTCCATGAGTGAAGACCATGCCCAAAGGATGACAGAGTAGAAAGTTAGAAGGAATCCGGGTCCCTCTGGACTTTGTGGAATAAGGCTGCCTCACCATATCTCTGAATTGTTTGCCTCTTTTTCCCTGAGAGATAAATTAACTTCTAGTTTATTTAAACCATTATTAGTTTAGGTTTCTGTTATTCATATCTGAACACTATCCGAACTAATCTAGTGAGTAACCATTTAATAACAGAAATGATGTAGTCAGGGGTTTGTTTATAAATATCTGGGATCCATGACATAACATCTTGTCACACTAATTAATGGCTTTTGTCAGTCCTTAGAGGTGGGATTGGATAGTAAATAGCATAACCTAAATATATGATATCTGTTTTATGTGGCGTGCTGCAATTCATGGGGGCGCAGAGTCGGACATGACTGAGCAACTGAACTGAACTGAACTTTATAACTTTCAGTATGTTTTGAGTTCTGTTATTCTATAATGTCTATACCAGGGCTTAGAATTGGTAGGGTTTTCAACTTATTAGAAGGTAGACAGGATGGCAAAATTCCTCTTGATTCCAGAAAAAGATAACCTCCAAATGATTCACTTATGGAAACAGAAGCAAAAGAAGTAAGTAAAATAAAAGCAACCTGAAGCAGTCACCATACATCATAATCAAGGTGGTTTATTTCCAGGTTTGCCACTATTTTTCAACATTAGGAAAGTGACCAGTGTGAATCATCTTATCAGTAAATTAAAAGTGTGTGTATGAAGGAAATCAATTAGAAGATACTGAAAAATTGTCCCTACTGGTAAAATCTCTTAGCAATATAGAAACAAAATCTTTTAAATAAACAGTGTATTTCTAGAAGACATAAAGCATAGGCTTTACTTAATGGTAAAATACATCAGAGCCAAGCATGAGCTAAAATGTTCACTAAAACTGGTAGCACTCCACATTAGATGAGAAATCCTATTGAATTCAATTAATTAAAAATTTTATATTATGTAGAAATCATATAATGTATCTTTTATCATATTATTTATAGTATACAATGGATATATTATTTCATAGTACTTATATAATACATGATTATATAAATAATACACAAATATTTATCTCTATATAATATCATATATGTATAAAATAAATATGAATATAATACTCTTGATGCAAAAGAAATTAATAGACCAAGAGGACTCTAACAGAATCTCCAAATAATACATATAAACATAAGAATTTAATATATATAATAAAGGTGAGTTTAGGGAATGCCTTCCTAAATAAGGAAGAAAATCTAGAATCTAAAGAGGAAAAATAACAGAGATTTGATTTTTATAAGCTTAAACCGACAAAAAAAAAAACAAAACCTGAGTATGTTAAAAGGTAAACAAATTTAAAAGGCAAGAAGTAGATTAGAATAAAAAATGTATGTAAGTGCATATAATAAAAAAATATTGCTTTAGCAAAAAACCTGTATATATGTATATATTAAAAAATGTAAAAAGCCAATAAAAATTTAAATTCCCCAATAAAGAGATGGGCAAAGCATATGAAATACAAATAAGTGAATGAACTTTTGAAATAACACTAAGTTTGCTATAAAATTCAAGGAAATGAAATTAGAACTATTATGATATACATATATTGCCCGAAAATGAGAGAAGAGTAAAAAAGGCTTGGTGAGTTAGTCAGGAAATGGTGACTTTGAAAACGCTTTTTGTGGGGAAATAAATTGGTTAAGCCTCTTTGAAGGTCCTTTGAACATTTTTATCAAAATTAAAGAATAAATTTAACACAAGCCAAATTTTAACCTTTATACATATAGGGACAGACTTATCTACTTAGATAATCACCTAAGCAAAGTTTGTAATTAAGAATAATTGAGATTTTCCTAAATGCAAATTAATAGTAGAATGGTTAATATCCCAGAAAGTCAAAGTTTTCACCTGAGAAACAACGCAAACTTAAATTGAGAATTACTAAAATTCAGTGTGACACTGTTGAGACCTTTCTAATTCATGGTGAAAGAGAAGTGAAGAACTTTAAAAAAGGAAAAATGTTTTTGGTTATTTGATCTTAGAGGAAGGCAAAACATTTCTTCTTTTATGCAGAAATAAATTTATTGATGTCCTTTGGGAAGGACATACAATCTATGAGAGGCAGTGAGAAAACGGCCTCAGGGTAAGTGAAAGGGGATATTTACTTTGTAACCTACATATTTTTGTATTATATGAATTTGTTTAAAAAAAATACACCCTTATGGAAGAAACTGAAGAGGAACTAAAAAGCCTCTTGATCAAAGTGAAAGAGGAGAGTGAAAAAGTTGACCTAAAGCTCAATATTCAGAAAACTAAGATCATGGCATCTGGTTTCATCATTTCATGGGAAATAGATGGGGAAACAGTGGAAACAGTGTCAGACTTTATTTTGGGGGGTTCCAAAATCACTGCAGGTGTTGATTGCAGTCAGGAAATTAACAGACGCTTACTCCTTAGAAGGAAATTTATGACCAACCTAGATAGCATATTGAAAAACAGAGATATTACTTTGCCTACAAAGGTCCATCTAATCAAGGCTATGGGTTTTCCAGTGGTCATGTATGGATGTGAGAGTTGGACTGTGAAGAAAGCTGAGTGCCAAAGAATTGATGCTTTTGAACTGTGGTGTTGGAGAAGACTCTTGAGAGTCCCTTGGACTGTAAGGAGATCCAACCAGTCCATTCTAAAGGAGATCAGTCCTGGGTGTTCATTGGAAGGACTGATGCTAAAGCTGAAACTCCAGTACTTTGGCCACCTCATGCAAAGAGTTGACTCATTGGAAAAGACTCTGTTGCTGGGAGGGATTGGGGGCAGGAGGAGAAGGGGACGACAGAGGATGAGATGGCTAGATGGCATCACCGACTCAATGGACATGAGTTTGAGTGAACTCCGGGAGTTGGTGACGGACAGGGAGGCCTGGCATGCTGCGATTTATGGGGTCGCAAAGTCGGACATAAGTGAGCGACTGAACTGAACTAAACTGAAGGGATTTTAAAACAATTACAAAGGCCCAAGATTCTTCTTTCTAGTTTGGAGTTACTCCTGTATGAAATGCTCCATTTGCAAGTCCTATAACATTCCAGGTAGCCATTTTAAGGAAACCCCGATTGATCATTAGGAATTAAGTATACATACAAAATAGTTCTGCAGGAATAAAAATGGTATAAAATTTTAGTTATGGTTACAATTCATGTGTGTTGGTATAATAAATGTATATGTGGACAGTGGTTTCACATACAGTAGGTATATATGTTCTAACAATGCCATTTGTTTGGGAGTAAATACAATTTTTAGATAGTGAAGACTTGGGCATAGAGAGTGCATTTCTATTTCTTTTGAGATCATCTTAAAGAGCTTGAAAATTAGAGAAGAAAAAATTAAGTGAAAATTGGTCCCGGAGTTGTTTCTAGAGTGCTTCATGTTCTGCTAGCTCTAAAAATCCTGCTTCACCTATTACCTGTTCCATGTGTTTTCATGGGTTAGGAAGAGGTGACTTCCTCAAGTCCTTCTCAAGGAATCCTGTATCTTCTTTGTAGCCACTGGAATGCCTATCATGCTTTTACTACTGAGTAGAAGCATTTCACTTTCACTTTTATGCATTGGAGAAGGAAATGGCAACCCACTCCAGTGTTCTTGCCTGGAGAATCCCAGGGATAGGGGAGCCTGGTGGGCTGCCATCTATGGGGCTGCACAGAGTCAGACATGACTGAAGTGACTTAGCAGCAGCAGCAGCACATATTTGTCAGATGAATAGGAATGATGGCAATTTTTTTTGACATCATCAGTATCCTAGAAAGTCAAGTTTTTCACTTGAGAAATAATGCAAAATTAAATTGGGAATTGATAATACCCAGTGTGATACTGTTGAGACCTCTCTAATTTACGGTGAATGAGAGGTGAAGAACTCTAAAATAAGGGGAAATGTTCTAGGGTATTTGATGTTAAGTAAACGTGAATGGCAACCCACTCCAGTGTTTTTGCCTGGAGAATCCCAGGGACAGTGGAGCCTGGTGGGCTGCCATCTATGGGGTCGCACATAGTCAGACATGACTAAAGTGACTTAGCAGCAGCAAACGTGAAAGCGTTAGTCACTCAGTTGTGTTCGACTCTGTGCAACCCCATGGACTGTAGCCCACCAGGCTCCTCTGTTCATGGGGTTCTCCAGACAGGAATACTGGAGTGAGTAGCCATTCCCTTCTCCAGGGTATCAGCTCAACCCAGGGATTGAACCCTGGTCTCCCTCAATGCAGCCAGATTCTTTATCATCTGAGTCACCAGTGAAGTCCTTCCTATTTGATATCAGAGGAAGGCAAAGCGTTTCTCCTTTTATGGTTGGAGAAAAAGAATGAAACAAGTGTACCAATTATATTTTCATTAGTTATTGCTGACAGATTCAACTTCATATTGATTCTATTTACAAAACCTGATTTTCTCTTTTGTGACTCAAAAAGCTCTGCCAGTGGACAGTGGGTCAAGCAACACAGTGAGAGACAAGTTAGTGTGCGGAGTGCTTGTCAACTGCAGAGGACCTAAATTTTCAAACTACTGTTGTAATGCCAAGATCTATGGAAACTGCAGCCAGAGAGGCGGCACTAAAGTTTACTGTAAAGTCCAAAGGTAGGAAGAGGTTCATTGAGAAAAGGCCTCAATAAAGTGGAGGAAACTGAAAGCTTAGCAAGCAAACACGCACATCTGGGTAATATCACTAATGTGGGATTTTGGAGGACGAGTGTGTGAAAGAATGAAATGGAGCCTTAGAGAAGAAACCAAGAGCAAGGGACGTCATGAAGCAAAAGTTCAGCTCTTACTTTGTGTCTGTTTCATTTCTTGGTACATCAAGAGCAACCTTCTGCTCTGGTTCTATCTACAGCTCTTTCTACCACAACCAGTTCTTATTTTTTTCTTGGGAAGAGGAAGCCTTTTCTCGAAAACAGCACTAAAGCAAGTCAACAATATAATCTCTAAGTGTAGAAACATGAGGGGTAGTAAGGAGCTTGGTAATTAAGCATGTTGATCAGCCAAGAGTGGTAAGTTGATTAGCCAAAGTATATTTGGAGGTAGAATGTGGTTAAGACAATTTCTTTTCTGGAATTGGGTGAAATACAACTTTAAAAGCCACATCAACCAATATCAGACTAAAATTGGAATTGTATACTAATTGAAATGCAAATATTTCTGGTGCTGATTCTACATATGCAGAAATGATTTTTCTTATTGAGAATAATGACTACTTAAATAATCATCCATGCTTCTGTTTGGATAGTTTGATTATTAGGAAGCCATTAAAGATATCCCTGGCTTTGTTCAATGTAAAGCTTGGGTTCATATTATATTTGCCATTCTCTTTTGACAATCTTTGTCAAAAGCATTTCTTCCACCTTAATTTCCATGGTGGGTGTTTGAACCTAATTACTTCATTAACAGGTTCATCATACATTTACTGAGAGGACATTCTGTACCAGACACAATTCTGTGGCTAGAGTGGTGAATAAGGTAATAATGGTTTCTGTCATTATACAGTTTTCAACTGACTGGATTTTAGTAGAACAGGACAATGTCCCCTTATTGGAATTTTTAGATAAATTTTTATACTCTGTATAAAATTAATGCACAGACCTAATGCAAAGTATAGGAAAAGATAAGAATGCACAGGATAAATGAAAAAATGGTTTCTCTTATTCCCATATCTTAAAGATAACAACTGCTAAAGTTTTGATATACTGCTTTCAAATTATTTTTCAAAGATATGGAGATCTGTGTACCAATGCCTTTATACTTTTACCTATTTGTCATCTATTAATCTTTCTATTCCTCAACATGAATATACAGGTGCCTGAGCACACACAGACACATATACAACCATTTTGTTAACTGAATAAAATTAAAAGACTACAAAGAGTATATTTTGCTTAGTAAACATTTTATATAAATTTAAGTTATAAGGGCTTCCCTTGTGGCTTAGCTAGAAAAGAATCTTGCCTGCAATGCGAGAGACCTGGGTTCAATCCCTGGGTTGGGAAGATCCCAGAAGGGAAAGGCTACCCATTCCAGTATTCTGGCCTAGAGAATTCCATGGACTGTATAGTCTATGGGGTTGCAAAGAGTTGGACACAATTGAGCGACTTTCATTTTCAATCTAAAATGATGTATTCCTTTTTGAAAAAAGATTCACATTCAGCTTCTCAAAATGAGTAATCTAAATAAAAACTTCAATTGTCCACTGAAATCAAATGTTTCTCTCTACATTCAACCTATTTTTTTCTCTTTATCTTTCTTTGTTGAACTTTAATTGACATACATTAATTTCAGATGTACAATATAATGATTTGACATTTGTATAAGGATATTCATACCTAGTAGTTCTCAACCTGTTTAAGCTTTAGACTCTACACAGAGCTTTCTAAGAATAGCATATGCATGGGGTTCACCTCAGACATTCTGATTAACCTGGTCTAGAGAGAGGCCCTGGCAACAGTGTTTCTAGAAGTTCCCTTCATGATTCCAAGGTACAGCCAGAGCTTTAAAAAGTCCCACTACCCAGGATGTACCCTAGATATTCCACACCAGGTAAATCAGAATCTTTGGATGAAGCCCAGACACACTTCTTTTTTTTTTTTTTTAAAGGTGCTCAGGTGATTCCTATGTTCCCAGCTGATTCCTATGTTACTCAAAATTGAAAACCAATGGTTGAGAACCACCAAGTTGCTTGACTTAAGGCTTAAGCATGTCAACTGGTCTTTTTCAAAAAAATATTCTTCCTGAACCAAAATCAGTTCGAGATAATCACTGTAATTCACCAGAAAAGAATTCTAAGCTTTATCCACTCTGACAGTACCTTATTCAAGGAATTTCTCCTCAGTTTTTCTACAAATGCAAAAGAAGCAGAAGAAAGATATGGAAATCACAAGAGAAATATTTCAAAATGCTTTTAGCACAGTAATCCATACCATATCAAACTCCAATTCATAGTGAAGAACAAAACTGAAAGCAGAATTGACTTTGGTTGAGGCTATAATGTTAAGGGGAGCACAACTTAGAAGGTAATCATAGCATCTTCCAGTGAATTCTAGGGCAACAAATATAATAATAATTAAAATAATTTTCCCGTGACTCTAACAGTTCAAGATGCCAATGTAAACCATATTCTTATATCAGTTTCAAAGAATGCTATAAAATACATTAAAAATAGTGAATTCAAGAGAATTTCTGCTCAGAGACCAACTATAATATATAATTAAATTGCATATATTTTATGTATAAGATATATATCTTTTACATTTATTTTTTTTCAAATATTCTAATGATCACATGAAAAAGACATCCCCCCTCCCACCTTTTTTTTTTTTTCATTACTTACCCTAAGGAAAGAAGGGCTCACAGATCACCAGGAATCAAACTCCACACTTTTCACAATTACAAACGGCAACTAATGGGAGAAATCTGGGCTACTACACTTCTTTAGGCTTCCACACACATCTGTTTGAAATACTTAAGACAGATACAAAATTACAAACAGCACTGTGGCATTTCTCCGCCACAACTGAGAACCAGTTAAAAATTTTATCACTTTCAGTACCCATATTTAACAAGCACAGCAAAATTCATATTAACCACGTAGAAAAATATCTATCTTTCAGTTCAATATATATATTGAACTGTATCTATGTATATATAAATATTCAGTTCAATATATATCTAACTTTCAGTTAAATATATATTTGCATTACAGCTCCATTACGGGCTTCACGGGTAGCTCAGGGATAAAAGAATCCACCTGCAATGCAGGCAGGCGACACAGAGGAGACCAGGACTAGATCGTTGGGTGGGGACTATCTCCTGGAGAAGGAAACAGCAACCCAATCCCAGTATTCTTGCCTGGAGAATTCCATGGACAGAGGAACCTGACGGGCTATATATAGTCTACGGGTAGTAAAAGAGACAGCAGTTGGGGACTAAAGAACAACAATAACAAATAGGTTTATTGCTCAAGAAGTTCCATTCAGCAGAAGAAAAATATGGAAGCATTAAATCTATGAGTCTTGCCTTTCACCATATGGCTCTTACTCTTCACCGGAACAACGTCAGCTATTCCAAGAGAGTCACTTCACACCTGCACTCAGCCTCCCGGAAGGTGAAAGCGAAGTGGAGGCAGCCAATCAGCAGCCGAGGAGGGCGAGCTCCAGCTCCGCCCCCACCACTCGAGCAGGCGCAGAACTTGCGGGGAGCAGGCTGCAAGTCCTGCCTGGCTGGAGAGCCATCATGTCTGTACAGCCTCCCAGCCCAGAGGCATCGTCCAGCCTGTAAGGGCGCAGGGCCTTGAAGCTCAGCCTTGTGTCAGCCTCCCGAGCCTCTTCTCCTGCCCTGCTGCTCTCCGACCACCCGTCCATTCAACCTATTTCTGACCCACGTGACCCAAGGGCCCACAGTGAGGAAGGTGAGTTTGATTTTTCTTAACCAAACTTCACTCCTTTGCCTGCTCTTGGATTCCCCATTATTTGAACAAGGGAGGGGATATTAGAGGAAAAGAGACAAAGTCTTCAGTTCAGTTCAGTTGCTCAGTTGTGTCCGACTCTTTGTGACCCCATGGCCTGCCGCAGGCCAGGCTTCCCTCTCCATCACCAACTCCTGGAGTTTGCACAAACTCATGTCCATCGAGTCGGTGATGCCATTCAACCGTCTCATCCTCTGTTGTCCCCTGTTCCTCTCACCTTCAATCTTTCCCAGCATCAGGGTCTTTTCAAATGAATCCATTCTTCGCACCAGGTGGCCAAAGTATTGGAGTTTCAGCTTCAACATCAGTCCTTCCAAGGAATATTCAGGACTGATTTTCTTTGGGATGGACCTGTTTGATTTCCTTGCAGTCCAAGGGACTCTCAAGAGTCTTCTCCAACACCACATTTCAATAGCATCAATTCTTTGGTGCTCAGCTTTCTTTATAGTCCAACTCTCACATCCCTACATGACTATGGGAAAAACCATCTCCTTGACTAGATCGACCTTTGTTGGAAAAGTAATATCTCTGCTTTTTTGTCTGGTGGTTCTATGGTGGGGTTAATGGCTATCTTCTCCAAGAGGGCTTATGCCATGCCCAGGTCTGCTGCACCCAGAGCCCCTGCCCCTGTGGCAGGCCTCTGCTGACCCGTCCCTTCCCAGGAGACACTCAAACACAGTTTGGCTCAGTCTCTGTGGGGCGTCTGGGTCCTGGTGTGCACAGGGTTTGTTTGAGCTCTCTGGCAGGTAAGGGTTTGATTCTAAACACGATTTCTCCCCTCCTACCATCTTGCTGGGGCTTATCCTTTGCCCTTGGGATCTTGGTGGGATCCAACATACTCCAGTTGACAGTCATTCAGCTGTGAATTGTAGTTTTGGAGTTCTTGCAGGAGAAGGGAGCGCATGTCCTTCTATTCCACCGTATTTCTGGGATGGCTTAAGACTAAGACGATGTCTTAGTACTGTTTTTTTTTTTTTTTTTTTTTTTTTTGAGTCAGTTTGCGTTGTATGCGGAGAAGGCAATGGCACCCCACTCCAGTACTCTTGCCTGGAAAATCCCATGGACAGAGGAGCCTGATAGGCTGCAGTCCATGGGGTCGCGAAGAGTTGGACACGACTTCACTTTCACTTTTTACTTTTCTGCACTGGAGAAGGAAATGGCAACCCACTCCAGTGTTCTTGCCTGGAGAATCCCAGGGACGGGGGTGCCTGGTGGGCTGCTGTCTATGGGGTCGCACAGAGTCGGACATGATTGAAGTGACTTAGCAGCAGCAGCATTGTATGCACACGCACACACACACACACACACACACACACACACACACACACAGAGTTGTGCTCCATCTAGACTGTTTCCTCAAACAGAAGTTTCTCTAACTTCTTGACATGTCCTTCCTCACTACACCAAAACCTCTCACTGTCTCTCGGATGGGTCACATCCTTCATTCCACTTAGCCCTCTGGAATCTTGAACATGCTGGCCTAGCTCTGAAGTTGAAGTACCAGCTGCTCCTTACAACTGTCTTTGATCCTTCCCTTACTCACTCAGATGGCTCCAGCCCATTGCCTGCTGTCAGACTGAGCTGCAGTTTGCAGTCTCCCCAGATTCCAAGAGTCCCTGTCAGGACTCTCACTTAATTTCAGTTTATTTTGGGATTGGGACACATGAGTGATGCCAGTGTCTCTATTTTGTGACTGTTCTATCCCTCTATAAATGTTTCTTTTCGGAGCCTTTGAGAGAGGGTTTGAAGGGAAGGGAAAATGCCACTACACTCTCTGTGAATTTGCCTAATCCTCTCTCTTAAAGGGGCTCTTTAATCCACTTTTGCACTTTAGACCTAAGTAGGTTAGAGGTGGTGGTGGGGGCTGATAGTGAGTTGCTGGACCTGTTCTTGTCTTTTCACCCAGCCTCCATAGATGGGTCTAGTATCTTTCTTTAGAATGTGCAGTTATTTATAACCCATTGTTCTCAGTTTTAGCGCTTCAGCCAAAATTCTAAGACAACAGGAAGAGTCCTATTGAAATTCTTATTTTATATATGTGTATACAACACTCACACACACACACACAACACGGTTGATTTCACATGGCTTGTCCAGTGCTTCTTACTTTTCTAAACTTATAACGTGCATTTCATCTTGTCATTGCATTTCTTTGGAAGTGTTTTGTATTATTTCATCTAATAAAAGTGTCATAATTTATTTCCCTTTTTAATTGTTTAAAATATTGTTTATTTCTATTTGATTATAGCAGTAATACTCATTAAAGATATTTATAAAATACAGAAAAGTACCGAGAAGACAACAATGTCATTTGTAATTGCTTGAAAAAGAACTGCCTATATTTTCATTTTTCAAACCTGGAAGTTCCCTTCTAGGTTTTCTCCTGCATATATATAGTTAGTTATATGGATACATAGAAGTAGCTGTATCTCTGTGTGTGTATGTATGTATATATATATATATATCTGCATGTCTATCTATATACATTTTTAATCTCAACACATATTATCATACATCTACATTTAAAAATGAATGAGATTTCTCCTGTATACAGTTTTATATCCTGTTTTCTCTTTCAATTATATTTTACTCTTTCTTCATATTTGAAGTATTTTAAAAACCTAACTTTTTATTACCATAAAATCACATGCATCAGTTATAGAGAATTTAGAAAATACAGATTAGCCAAAAAGAAAGTAGTCATAATAATATTAACTTTTGTTATTTAACCATTCTGAATCTGTCAAACAGCTTTTAGATAGAAAAAGGAGCTCATAGTAATATGCCTAGTCAGATCTCACTAGCTCTTCTGTGGAGTTTTCTCTCTGATCCCCACCCTCTCCAGTTATTTGTGGGCATTCCTCACCTTTCAGAGCTGGTCATTCTGCTGCTGCTGCTGCGTGCATCTGTGGGTAGGTAGCTACTGTATGTGGATGAGAACATCTGGGAGGCTGTGGCCAGAGCACCTGGTGGGTGTGTGTGCTGTCAGCTAGCATGCTTTAGGCTCTGGAGCCATGACTTTCTGCCCACCTGCTCAATCCAGGTTGTTTTTAATGAGCTCCCTCTCTTCCTCGGATTCTCTCCAGGGCCCTCATAGCTCTGCCCTAAAATCTATCCTTGTACTATCGTTCTTCCATCTCCCATGGTCTGAGAGTTTTGTCTGCATATATATGGAATTTAACTGTAGATATAATTCAAAAACATACTCCTCCCCAGGGACTGCTGCAGCCCTGCTATAATTCATTAGAGTTGTTAGCAGGGAAGTTGACACTGGCAGTATATGGTTACACATACATGCATACACTTTAATAATTATGAGATAATATTGATAAAATGCATGAAATTTTATACCATGTGCTTTTCTGGGTGTCTTTATCATAAAATCCTTTATGTATTTAAATATTTTTTATCTGTATATATCTGTATATATGGTGGTTTCAAAGAAGGGTCTATGGATACTCCAACACTCCTACTCAAGAGGTGCAGCTTAATTACCCTAAACCTTCAATGCTGGTGATCTCAGTGACTTGTTCCTAGTGGTAGGACATCACTTATAATGTTAGATTATAACAGACTGTGCATCTATCTCAAGCTGACCCCTCCACCAGTCTCTTGAATCTGACTCGGAGAAACCAGAGAGAAAAAAAATGATTATTGTTTTAAGCTGCTTACTGCTGCTGCTAAGTCGCTTCAGTTGTGCCCAACTCTGTGCGACGCCATAGACGGCAGCCTACCAGGCTCCCCCGTCCCTGGGATTCTCCAGGCAAGAACACTGGAATGGGTTGCCATTTCCCTCTCCAATGCAGGAAAGTGAAAAGTGAACGTGAAGTTGCTCAGTCGTGTCCGACCCTTAGCGACCCCATGGACTGCAGCCTTCCAGGCTCCTCCGTCCATGGGATTCTCCAGGCAAGAGTACTGGAGTGGGGTGCCATTGCCTTCTCCATAATTAATTTCTAGTTATTCATAATTAATAATTCTGTGACAGACTGTATAACTATAGAGTCAGGATTTTTAATTGGAAGCAACAGAAACTTATTTTTGCTGATTTAAACAGGAAAAAGGAATTATTAACAAGGTATTAGATCTAAAATTAATTCAAAATAAAAAGTAAAAAATCATGAAAAACAAAACAAAAGATATTAGAAAATGGAAAAACAACATACTATGTGGAGTCTGAACAGTTGCAGAATGCATCCAAAGAAAACTGTAGAAACTCTCCAGTGATGACAATGAAATGACATCAAGATCTTCCATGCTGATCCCATACCAGCAACACTCATCCTCTCCTGCTGACATCACTGCCATACGTGCCTTGGGTATTCTCTGTGCTTCAGCTGCCACAATCACCTGGGAGGATTCTGGTGATCTTTGCTTCTTTCTGATACTGACTCCTGAGTCTGGGGTTGATGAACGTGACTGTTGAGAAGGGAAAAATGAGTATTTGGCAGTTTTAGTTTCTATACTGAGAGTTAGGTTGGGTCTCCCACTGAGAAGGGGGTTTAGTTACTGAGAAGTGAAGAAGAGTGCCAAACATGCCTTGAAATCTGTGTTGGCACCTACACCATTGACTTGAGCTCTTCCTCCAATGGTTAAAAAAAAATTTCCCTCCAACTAACTAACCTTCAGGTATCCAAAATGCATTCTCCTCCTCTTCCTAAGGGGACAATACAAAGGCTCATTCCTTACTGTGTCCTGACAGATCCATTTTCCTTCTAGTTGATATATACTCCATTTTAATCTTGTGGGCCATATTGTAAAGTTGTTTAGCACCAGTATGCCCTCTCCAAAGGGGATTCCCAGGTGGCTTAGTGGTAAAGAATCTGCCTGCCAATGCAGGAGATGAGGGTTTGATCCTTGGGTCAGGAAGATATCCTGGAGAAGGAAATGGCAAGTGCACTGTTCTTGCCTGGGAAATCCCATGGACAGAGGAGCCTGGCTTGCTACAGTCCATGGGGTTGTAAGAGTCAAACATGACTTAGTGACTAAACAACAACAACAAGAAAAACAAACCCTCTACAAGATAGAGGGAGGAAAGGGTAGGAAAGAAGAGAGAACTTCAACATAGGAACACAGGAGAGGAAAAACACGACACATTGTTGCAGTCCTCTTTGTAACTGGTCATGAGACTGAAAGTGAGCAATTAAGACTTTTCTCTTTCACTGTTCATTTCAGATATCTTTTTAAAAAAATTTAGCCAGTATCTTAGATGTTCAAAGTTCTTTACCTGGTGTGGTGTCCCAAATCTTCTTTCTTGAGAAATCTGACTTTGTTTGCTTTTCTACATAGATGCCATGGTCTTCCAATTAATTTCTTCAATGAACAAATCAGACCAGGAAACACTCCAGGATATTCTTTGAGTTCCATCAATATTTCTTACTTTTCCCATTTGTGCAGCAGCAATTCTAATCCCGCTTGACAGTCAAGATCAATCTCAAAAGTCAACACCATAATTCCCTTTATTGCCTGTTTACTTAGTGCATGAAGAGCTTGAATTGGTGGGGTGGTATTGTCAGTTTACCAATCAATGACCCCATTGTTGTATCTTCTGAAGCATTCCAACCTTGGTTACTAGGACAACCAAACCAATAGCACCCAGAGTTTCATGGATGGAAAGCTAAATTTTGAAAATGCCTCTGTTTTGTGCACGGCTTTTTGAAATCTAGGAATTTTTCCTCCTTTTTGATTAATTGTTCATAGACACCTCTCCATGATAGCTGAGGCAAAAATAAAAGTGTGTGCATGCTCAGTTGTACCTGACTCTTTTGTTGCACCTATAGACTGTAGACCTCCAGGCTCCTCTGTCAATGGGATTTTTTTTTCAGGCAAGAATACTGGAGTGGGTTGCCATTTCCCCCTCCAGGGGATCTTCCCCACCCAGGGATTGAACCCACATCTCCTGCATTGGCAGGCAGATTCTTTACCACTGAGCCACCTGGTAAGAGATAAAAATGCAAGTAGAAATTAGTAATGTGGCTCCAAAGCTCATTTGAGCTTTCAGAACCTAATCAAATCTAGTTCTATACATCCATTTCCATTTGTTGGTGGAGCACTTTGGAGGCACATCTGACTTCATAGTGAAATGAAGTTGTTCAGTCGTGTCCAACTCTTTGTGACCCTATGGACTGTAGCCCTGTAGACCGCCAGGCTCCTCTGTTCATGGGATTTTCCAGGCAAGAATACTGGAATGGGTTGCCATTTTCTTCTCCAGGGGATCTTCCCAACTCAGGGATTGAACTCGGATCTTCCACATTGTAGGCACACTCTTTACCCTCTGAGCCACGAGGGAATAGGTAAATTAATACATAAATTCATAATGTGACATTTCTTGATCCTCACTCACATGTTTAGTTGTAGACTAGTACCAGAGACAAGCCAGGATCTATCATTCAAAATAAGCACAGACACTTGAAAAAAGGGTAATTGCTTTACCCACAAATATTAATGATTTCTGCTGTGATTCTCCTATTGGGCTGGCCACCAACCTAACCAGTAGATTTCCTGGGTAAAAAGCAAACTAGTGAAGCTGCTTCTGGAAGTGTCTGGTCATTTGAAGAGCCTTCTTTTCCTCTGGGATCTTACTTGAAACTGGCACCCTTTAATATGTCTTGTAAATGCTCAGATAGCACACTAAAAAGCAGTTATGTTTTCTCTTCTAAAACAAAAATGGCCCAAGTGTCATGACCTTTTGTAGTGGATAAGAAATATTGTATCTTATCTATTTTGGTGAAAGAGCCCATGTTGCCTGGAAACATCTTTTAAAGAAGTTAATATTAGGTTTCTGTAGTTTTGTTTTTAAGCTTCTCTATTTTACCTTTTGTCTTTATTTTTTTGCTTTTATTTTATTTTGTTTTTATCTCCTATTTTCTGACAAATGTATATTTTACTCAGGTATATTTTGCCTAGAGGTCTTACTATTTCCCATAAACTAGAATGTTTGTAAGATAACGAGACAGTCCACTTCTCTAAAGGGAGTCCAGCTTATCTCTTACCAAGACTCATAAGATATGGGATTCCGCATATATTAGAATCTCAGGAAAATGACAAATGTCCACTGCAATAATGAATGATCCCCATAAGGTCCAAATCTGCAATCAAGGAAGATTAACAACTCAATTGAATGAGACTGAGCAATACATGAAATTAAAAGACGCTTACTCCTAGGAAGAAAAGTCATGACCAACCTAGACAGCATATTAAAAAGCAGAGACATTATTTTGCCAACAATGGTCCGTCTAGTCAAAGCTATGGTTTTTCCTGTGGTCATGTGTGGATGTGAGAGTTGGACTGTGAAGAAGGCTGAGCACTGAAGAATTGATGCTTTTGAACTTTGGTGTTGGAGAAGACTCTTGAGAGTCCCTTGGACTACAAGGAGATCCAACCAGTCCATCCTAAAGGAGATTAGTCCTGGGTGTTCATTAGAAGCTGAAACTCCAATACTTTGGCCACCTCATGTGAAGATCTGACTCGTTGGAAAAGACCCTGATGCTGGGAAAGATTGAGGGCAGGAGGAGAAGGGGATGACAAAGGATGAGATGGTTGGATGACATCACCAACTCAATGGACATGGGTTTGGGTGGACTCTGGGAGTTGGTGATGGACAGGGAGGCCTGGCGTGCTGCGGTTCATGGGGCTGCAAAGAGTCGGACATGACTGAGCGACTGAACTGAACTGAACTGAACTGAGCAATACAAGTATTATACTTGACAACCAAGCTCTTAAAAAGGAAGACCATTAATTAAGTGCATCTTTCGAACATAAAACTCCATGGACTCCTTCTAGTCAGTTTTACCACACCTTGATCCTATGGGCAAAACATCCTTCAAAATTTTTAGTTTGTGTTGTCTTGATGTGGAAAATGGGAATTTTTTTCATGGCTATATTCAGATTTTCTGAACAACACTAGGCTCCTGTGGTTATTTGTCCTGGGGACAAAATGGATAAATAGGTTTGAACCAGACTGGGCAAGAGGCACCCACCATACTGAAGCTATCATGCTTTTCACCCCTTTTTAATAACAGAAAAGGGGATAGTTCCAATGTGCAGAGGTGGGGAAATGCTACCAGAATTGTTAGTTTGTCCAGCCTTTGTTAAAACTCACCTGCTTTTTCTTGTTCATTCACCAAAACCTCCATCTTTTTCTCACTTTCCCAACCTAGTCATTTGGAATTTATCTCTCTTTATACATATTTCCCTGAAGACATTCCAAGGATAATTACATAAGCATAGCTTTTAATTACTAAGAGATAACACTTAGGGAATGCCATATTTAAAACATTTTTAATTCCAATTAAGTGACAACTTTACTACAGGTCACAGGCATTTCAATTTATTAATATCATATGGGTGAATATTAGTTCATATTATGCTTATAAGATACATTCTGCACATGTCTATGATTATTTTTGTAAATGAAATTTCTGGGTCAGAGGGAGTACATGTTCATAAGTCTGTCTTGAAAAGACTTGCCCCCAAGAAAAAGATGAATTAACTTGTAACTCTATCAATAAGTGTACAAAGAACTTATTTCTTTATACCTTTGCTAACCTTAGATATTACAAGCAAACACAGTTTTTGACACTTTGTTAGATAAAAAAATATTGTATCCATTTAAAAATGCACAAATCACATATTTTTATAGGTTTCTTGTAATAATTTTTGCCATTTCTTAAATTGAAGTTTTTGTTTTATTGATTTCTAAGAACTTTTTATTTATTAAGAATTTTAAGCATATAATTGCCATTTATACCTAAAATATTTTCTCCAGTTTTTAATGTAGCTTAAGGTAGAAGAAATACAAGTTTTAAGTGTTGTTGTTCTTCAGCCTCTAATTTGTGTCTGACTCTTTTGCAACCTCATGGACTATAGCCCTCCAAGCTCTTCTGTCCATGGAATGTCCCAGACAAGAATACTGGAGTGGGTTGCCATCTCCTTCTCCAGGGATTCTTCACATCCCAGGGATAAAAACTTCATCTCCTGCATTGGCAGGTGAATTCTTTACCATTGAGCCACCAGGGAAGCTCAGTTTTAATTGTATATGTGATACATTTTATCCAACTCAAGACTTGTACCTGGACTTTCTCTCTACTTTATATTTCAGTCATGCTCAATCTTCAGTTTGATGTATGTTATTCACTTCTCTAATTTAACAGAGGGCATGCTTTCAGGAAATTTCCAATAACATGATGCTTTCTTATAAGTCTTCCACACCTTGAGTGTATCTTTTGCTTTTTCCCCCAAGGAAGGATCTCTTCAAATTTTCCATTATTTAGAATTTATAACTACCCATTCTTGAATAAAAGAGATTAATTCAAGCTCAATGTTTGTCATTAAGCCTCTTAGCTACTTGTGTTTAGGTGTCTTTTGTTAGGTCTTCAGCTAGTATTTGGATGATGTGCACAATTATAAATTACAGAGTATTGAGCGGAGCTCACGTGCTATACAGTAGGTCCTTATTAGTTCTCTCTTTTACATATAGGAGTGTGTGTATGTCAGTCCCCCAGATTTAAATCTGACAGATGTTACAGATTACTGAAATTGTTGTTCATTAATAGGAGAAAAGAAGGAGATGAGTGTCAGAGAGGGATGAGCATAAGTGGGGCATTCTTTTGAGTGCTGGCAAGGAAATTTGATGTGAACATTTATCAGTATTCAGAATATTAATGTTGCAACTTTACCTCTCTGTCTGTGGTGTGTGGGCAGGTACAGTGTTGGCAGAAGAAAGAACAGGCATGACGGCCAGTAGATAGGAGAGCCCCAAATTGTAAGCATGTTGTATGAATGGACTGCCTATAGAAAAGGATCAGAGGAAATGAGGCTGAGGATAAGGCTGAGGGATTCATTATGTATATACCTGCCTGTGGAGTTTAACTTCATCTCAAAGGATATTGAAATGTTTAAAGCACGTGTGGGAACATGCTTGGACAGAAAGGTCACTTTGGCAATAATTTTATTGGAGCAGGAGGAGTTTCCTGATTGAGAGAATGCATAGGAAGTCAGTGCAATGGTCCCAGCAGGAGAAAGGTAGCATCCTTTACTGGTTGTTTCATTTACTATCATTTTCTCCATTCTGGGGGTTGTCTTTTTACCTTGTTTATTGTTTCCAGTGCTATGCAAAAGCTTTTAGGTTTAATTAGATCGCACTTGTTTATTTTTGCTTTTACTTCCATTACTCTAAGGGGTGGGTCATAGAGAATCTTGTGATTTATGTCATAGAATATTCTGCCTGTGTTTTCCTCTAAGAGTTTTATACATCCTTTGAGATAAAGTTAAAATCCATAGATAGCAAGACCCTGGAGAGAAAATGAAAAGACTTTGTGACTGGAATATAAGACAAGGAAAAAAGGGAGGAATTCAGATGATTCTTACACATTTGGTTCAGGTTATAGAGTCAGGGAGTGTGGCATTCACTAAAATAAACTGGCCTGTTTGTACTGCAGTATGGTGTGATAATGAACTCATTTTTGGAATTTCCTTAATGATTTCAGATAGAAACCACTATCAGAAATTTTCTACATAGGCAATGATTATTTCGACTTTAGTGGAACAAACTTAAAATGTTGCCAAGAATAAAATGAACTAAATTTTTTAGCGTGTATGTATGTAGCCTATATCTGGTGGCTCAGCAGTAAAGAATCTGCCTTCAATGCAGGAGACGCAGATTCGATCGGGAAGATCCCCTGGAGTAGGAAATAGCAACCCACTCCCGTATTCTTGTGTGGGAAATCTCATGGACAGAAGAGCCTGGCGGACTACAGTCCATGGGGCTGAAAAAGAGTCAGACACGACTTAGTGACTAAAAACAAGCAAACGAACAACACTGCCTATTTCAACTATTTGGATTGTGATATGTTGCTGTTAAGGCTAATAAAATGGGAGAAAATAACCAGCAAGATCAGTATTCAAATCAGGTTTGAGTTGGCAGCATGAGGGAGTGAGAAGGAGCTTATACTTTGGAAGACAGGAAATTAATATCCTTGAATGGAGTTTACTCATTAACAGTGGAATTTGGGGCAAGGCACTTAATCATTTGCTTCCTCAGTTCCCTATTTGTAAAAGATAGATAATATCATCTTTCAAATTTTTTCAGAGTCTTAAGCTTTGAACTAGTAGCTGGTATGAAATTGCTTCCATATGCTGGTTTCACACCTGGAATGTCGAGAAACAAAGTTATTAGGTATTTACTGAAAATTGGCATTAGGACAGACATTTTCTAGTGAATTGCTCTATGAGGTAAATAAGACAAGGCACGTGTGTGTTTTAATGCTACCTTTGACAAAAAAATATATATATTTAATTTATTTTTAAAAACGTAATAGAGACTAGGACATTGCAAATGTCAATTATGACACATTAAAAATGAAATCAAGCTAAAATGGCAGTACTTAGCGCCAGGGAGGATATTTTGGTGATCAATTTTTTGATTACCATTTTCCTTTATTAAAAATACAAGAAAGAGAAAAGAAAATGGTTTTGCATTCAATATTAATATAAGTTTCAACTCCTGGCTGTGGTTACACCATATATATCACAGCCAAACTTCTTACAGAAGTAAATACAGAGCATTTCATATTCTTTCAAATAAGTTCACATAATTAAGAAAGTGTTTTTCAAATGAAATAGAATTATCTCATTTACTCTGCTGTATTTACATATGTCTTTCATGAAGAGCTATTTGGCAGTAAATCTAGTTGTTCTTTAAATAAACATACCAAAATACTTCTTCAGAGTCTAAAGTTCTGCTAAGAGGAAAAAAATCCACACCAGTGTTGCCTCTGTGAAGATATTATCACTGCTCTTTTTTTTTTTGATCTAGAGACAAAATATTGGAGAAAATGGAATTTTACCAAAAGCAAGTTATGAATTCCCCTTCTACAGAATCTTATCCTTCAGTATTTTATAAACCAAAAAAAGTTAATAGATTATTTTTTTAAAATACTTATTTGCTCGAAATATGTCAGAATAAAGAAACTGATAATTATTTACCTAGTTTCAGTCCTAGGTAAGCTCTCCTTGGGCAGAAGTCCAAATGAAAGGCTTATCCATTGCAGCTTGTGTTTGTCAGATGAAGCCCTACACATTTAAAACTCAAAACTTACAGGCCCCACATCTGATTGACAGACGTTTTCAGCTAGTGTCCATTCAGCACTGTGGCTTTCGTTACCAAGCTGACATTTTGGGGTGTGTTATCTTTCAGAGATTCTATTTTAACTCTGTTGTAAAAAACGAGGGGGGAGATATTCTAACAGTTGAATAAGGTTGAGAATCACTTTCCAACTTGTGTCTGAGTGTGGAGCACATTCGTGCTGATGCCAGGGCCTCAGCCCAGTGCATGGCTCAGAGCTGATCTTTGCAGTCAGGCTACTTGCGTTCAAATCCTGACTTGGCCTCATAGTAACTGTGACTTGAAACACTTTGCCTACCTTTGTTGTGCCTTTCAGTTCAGTTCAGTCGCTCAGTCGTGTCCGACTCTTTGTGACCCCATGAATCACAGCACGCCAGGCCTCCCTGTCCATCACCAACTCCCAGAGTTCACTCAGATTCAGGTCCATCGAGTCGGTGATGCCATCCAGCCATCCCATCCTCTGTCATCCCCTTCTCCTCCTGTCCTCAATCCCTCCCAGCATCAGGGTCTTTTCCAATGAGTCAACCCCTCCCATCAGGTGGCCAGAGTATTGGAGTTTCAGCTTCAGCATCAGTCCTTCCAATGAACACCCAGGACTGATCTCCTTTAGGATGGACTGGTTGGATCTCCTTGCAGTCCAAGGGACTCTCAAGAGTCTTCTCCAACACCACAGTTCAAAAGCGTCAACTCTTCAGCCCTCAGCTTTCTTCACAGTCCAACTCTCACATCCATACATGGCCACTAGAAAAGCCATAGCCTTGATTAGATGGACCTTTGTTGGCAAAGTAATATCTCTGCTTTCAATATGCTATCTAGGTTGGTCATAACTTTCCTTCCAAGGAGTAAGCGTCTTTTAATTTCATGGCTGCAGTCACCATCTGCAGTGATTTTGGAGCTCAGAAAAATAAAGTCTGACACTGTTTCCCCATCTATTTCCCATGAAGGGATGGGACCAGTGCCTTAGTTTCCCTAACTAAAAAAATGGGGAAAATAATAGGACCTATTACATAGCTGTTGAGAGCATTACATTGGTAAACACATAAAGTATTCTTGACACCTAGTTCATGCTCAGTAATAGAAACACTACTGTAGTTATTATGAACTCAGAATTGTTATTATAATATGAAGATAATAAACAATGAAAAGGAAAAGATTAGGCTCTTTAACTGGTACTCTTGACATTGTGGGCTTCCCTGCTGGCTCAGGCAGGCAGCGGGTAAAAAATCTGCCTGTAATGCTGGAGATCTGGATTCGATTCTTGGGTTGGGAAGATCCCCTGGAGAAGAGAACAGCAACCCATTCCTGTATTCTTGCCTGGAGAATCCCATGGACAGAGGAGCTTGGTGGGCTACAGTCCCCGGGGTCACAGAGTTGGACATGACTCAGTGATTTTCACTGTCACTTTTCACTTGACATTGCAGGGATTTGGGGAAGGAGGAATATTTCAGAGGGGGGCTCTGCACCCAGAGATGCCCCCTCTTACTAGTGCCTGGGATCAATCTTGGAAAATCAAGAGAAGGGGGAGTGTGTCATTACATCCCTAAAATGCTGTGACCTAATCGGAACCTTCAGTTCTCTTCTTATTGGTAAAATTCATTCCCAAATAAATCCCTTCTCTTCTCCCTGCCCCCGCAAACTTGCAAAACCCACATGCCTCATTTGAGAAATACATGTGCCAAGTTTGAAATTTTAAAATTCAGACTCCTCTAATTTTTTTGCATACACATAAATTCTGGCAAATTTCAGTGCTGGTTAAAAAAACACGTTTTTGCTTGTTGGAATGCTATTATCGCTCCAAACGATTGAACAGATTTCTTCAGCCTTTCTGAATGTAGTTCATTTCTGAGAAGACAATAAGGATGAAGCATTTCTTCCTCAAGGGTCATGCTGGGGGAGGCTTAGAAAGTACTAAGTTGCTGCAAATGATACACAGAAAAAGTTTCCTCTCATCTTTAGCAGGTTATTTCATGTATTTCTCTCTTTTTTTTTTTCAAACTTCCTAGTGAGACAACATAGCCTTGACAAAATGAAAGATGAGTTTCGGTTGCAATCTATAATCCTCACATAACCCATTATGATGGATAGTCTGTTGGCAAGTCTGGTGGGCTGTAGTATCTACTTTTTTAATCCCATGCTCATCTAGGTCTTGCTATGAAGTTATTTTGTAGAAGTGCTTAATATCTGTGATCAGTTGACTTTAAGTAAAAAAGATGATCCTTGATAACGTGGGTAAGGCTTATCAAGTTGATTGAAAGGCCTAAGAGCAAAACTGAGTTGTCCTAAAGAAGAAATTCCATATGAGATCTGCTTTGTCAGCTCCTGCACCAGTTTCCAGCCTATTGGCCTGCTCTACTAATTTTGAACTTTGCCCCCATCTCGTAACACAATAACTTGATATTAATAAATCTCTTTATCTACCTACTTACCTACCTACATTTCTTTATATTTATCCATCTATCACTGGTTCTGTCCCTTTCTCTGGTGGAACCCTGACTGATAAAATCTTCGTCTCAATTGTGATATAAAATGCAAAGTACCCATTTCACTGGCCCAAGACTTTTTATTTCAGTTGCTTAAACAATTTATTTTCAAAAGCATTTAAGCAACTGATATAGCTGTTTTTTTTAACGTTTTATTGAAATATTTCACACACACACACATACACACATGGAGAACACAAATCCAATTGAACACATTTGTGTAACCAACTTTCAGATCAAGAAACAACATAATCTGCACACAAGAAGATGCCTTGGTGTTCCTTATCATCATGCCCCGCAATCCTCCTTCCACATTAGTTGAAAGGTGGATCCTTAGGAAATGAAGCCAGGAAAAGACTCTGAAGTTCCTGTGTATACTCTCTTAAGTCCTGCCTCCTTCCAGCTCCCTGTTATAGCCACCCTTCCCTTAGTCAGTCTGAGTGCTCAGTCCCATTCCTCACTTGGAAAGCATTACTCATATCTAAATATACACATTCTCCAAATCCCTTAGGTTATAAAAATTTTCATGGCAATTGGTTTAGTGATGTGAAAAAAAGAAATGGATAAGAGAAATGGAAAACCCTTTTCAAATAGCTTGACTAGTGTGGTGATGAGAACAAAATTAGATTAACCTAGCTGTTAAGGATTTGCACATTGATAAAATATATGTATTTGTGTCACAGTTACGGGCTTCCCAGGTGGCACTAGTGGTAAAGAACCCTCCTGGTAATGCAGGAAACATAAAAGATGTGGGTTCAATCCTTGGATTGGAAAGACCCCTGGAGGAGGGCATGGCAACCCACTCCAGTATGCTTGCCGGGAGGACCCCATGGACAAAGAAGCCTGGTGGGCTACAGACCATAGGGTCGCAGAGTCTGACACGACTGAATCGACTTAGCATGCACGCATATCACAGTTTATACAGGTTAATAGCTTATCTCTTCTAATATGTTACAGACTCCTTAAGATATCTTCCCAGTAGAGCTTAGCGATGACCCCACACCGCCTAGGGCAGATGCTCAGTCAGCACCTGTTACATGGATTAAAAACAATAATCGTTATTCAGTTTTTAGTACAGACCCATTAAAATTAGAGCAGATTATGCATTTTGAGGATGGCCATTGTTGATCCTCCAAGAGATTTAGATTTCCTGATGGTTTCTTAATCTACTAAAGCAAGACTACATGGAACAAATCTAAATAAAGCCTTGATCAACACCTGGGATGCTGCAGAATATTCTGATTTTGTCCTCTTGAGAAGCAAGATCAACCGAAGTAATCAAGGGGGCTGATTGTTTTCCTCATAGTAAATAATCAAGGAAACCATGAAAAACCTATAACAAGGATGTGAACAAATACTATGGAATTCTTAATGTCATTTCGTCTTTTAGTTATCAACCTTCCTTTCCCTGGTGGCTCAAACTGCAAAGGAGGGGCCTGCAGGAGACCTGGGTTTGATCTCTGGATCAGGAAGATCCCCTGGAGGAGGAAATGGAAACCCACTCCAGTATTTCTTGCCTGGAGAATCCTCATGGACAGAGGAGCCTGGTGGGCTACTGTCCAGGGGGTCACAAAGAGTCGGACATGACTGAGCAACTAACACTTTCACTTTTCACTGTCGTTTCCAACAGAACTCCTTGAAAAGCGTATCCATTCTGTTTGAATCTAATGTCTCTTTCTCCTTGCTCCCTCAAGCCCTCCCCAACCTACTTTTTGCCTGTACCAAACCTACCAAGACTCACCTCGAGGGGCTGCAGAGTTCAGGCCTCTTAGGACTGGACCATTTGACGAAACTGGCCGCTCCCTCTTTTGTGAAGTTCTTGACTTGGTGTCCAGGACACACTCTCGAGAATGCTCTTCTGCCTAGTCCTTTGGGAGGTTTGTGTTGATCCCCCCTCAGCTCCCGGACACTTTGTGCCCAGAACCAGGTCTTGCCTCTTCTCTCTGTCTGCACCCTGTCTTCAGTCTCATTTCCCGCATCAGCTTCTGTATGTTGATGACTCTCAGGTTTAGAGTCTTGGGTGCCCCTCTGGCAAGACTCCCAGTTCTAGCTACCCAGTCAGCATCTTTAATAGATCTCTACAGTGCACTGTCAATGGTAGCATGTCCAGACTGGCCTGTCTTCTCCCAACTTCCCCTGATCTTTCACCACAAACTTGTTTCTCCTGCGGTTTTTTCTAATCTCAGGCCAGAATCTCATCTTTGATTTTGCTCTTTCACACTCTGCTTCCAATCCCTCAACAAATCCTATGGTTCTCTCTTAAAATTGTCTTCAGAACTTAACATGACTTTCCACCACTAACATCACCTCTTACATGCGTGCTTGTGCTCAGTGGCCAAGTTGTTTCAACTCTTTGCAAACCCCATGGACTATAGCCAGGCTCCTCTGTCCATGGAATCCTTCAGGCAAGAATACTGGAGTGGGTTGCCATTCCCTTCTCCAGGGGATCTTCCCAACCCAGGGATTGAACCAAGGTCTCCTGCATTGGGAGATAGGTTCTTTACAACTGAGCCAATCCACCAGGGAAGCCCCATATCTCACAGAGATAGTTGCAATTGTCTCCTGACATAGCCTATCTGCTATCGTTTTTCCTGCCTCTGGTCTTTTCTCAGTAGAGCAGCCAGAGTGATCCTGTTGAAAAGTATGTCAGATCATGTTACTCACCTGCTAAAAACCTTTTGTTGGCTTCACAACACACTCAGAGCAAAATCTAAAGTCCTTCTTATCCAGGCCTGCAAGAGCTAACGTGATCTGGCAACGTCATTTCTTACCACTCTTTTTTCCTTCTCACTCGTCATATACTGGCCTTCTTGCCGTATGCTCAAAGTTCCTGCATTTGCTCTTTCCTCTGCCTAAATCACCCTTCCCCAGATAGCAGGCCCTCATTTTCATCCAATGAGCTTCTCCTGGGGACTTTCTATCTCTATCATATTTGAAATTGCAGCCACCTCCACACTCTTTGTCTCACTTTCCTGCATAATTTTTGTCCAAAGTACTTATGAACACGTGGTGTATTATATGTTTTGCTTATTTAAGATGCAGAATGAACGTTCTAGGAAGGCAAAGGGCTTGTGTGTGTGTGTGTGTTTGTATGTGTGTGTGTTTTCCCCAATAAATCCTATCACCTTGAAATTTAAGTACTCAAATTATTTGTTGAACGATTTTGCTTCTTCCCTTCTCTCCTCTCCTCTTCCCCTTTCCCTTTGCCTCTCTTTCCCTTTTCTCTTGCCATTTCTGCTAGATGTATTTTTTTGATGATCTCCCCAGTTGCACGGCTTTAGTTACCACAAGGAGTATAATCCCAAACTTAAAAAAACTTATTGCGATGTAAAATATATTTAGAGCCATCTGCTCCTATTGAGAAGAAGAGCTAAGCAACATAGAACTAAAATGTTGTTTCAAATAGTTGGTAATTACCATATGGGACTTATTTCTACTACCAACAAGTTTACTCAGTATCTTATCATTTCTGCTTGGATTATTAGAGTAGCCTCTTAGTAACTCATGTGTGAACTCATGTGTGAATGCTTCTAACTCATGTGTGAACTGTTTGTAACTTCTGTGTGAAAGCCTCAACTCTTCTTTTCAGTCATCAGTGTAATCATATCACATACATTTTAACATATTTCATTGGTTTCCTGGAAATTAGGAGGAGGATAAAAGTAATGATGATGATAAAGGTGTAGAATCGAATATTTTGAAAAACCGGATGAATTTGTTCTTTTACTCAGTCAAATATATGTTTCTGTATGAGTTAACTAACCCTAAGGAGACATTTCAAAGAATGCCTGGATTATATGTGTATATAATATTTCCATTTCTTGAATGACTCTGCTTAGTTGAGTCAGAAGGCCTATATTGCAACTAGAACTTTTAAACATTTGGTTATTTTAAAGATAGTAGAGTTAAAGCTAGGAGCTTTAACTGGTGGCTCAGACAGTAAGGAATCTGCCTGCAATGTAGGACACCCCAGTGCTATCCCTGGATTGAGAAGATCCCCTGGAGAAGGGAATGGCTGTCCTGAGGAATGTCATGTGTTCCTGTAATGCTGTGGATTATTGCTCATCATTGGGCCCCAATTTGGGTTGAGTTGGCATCTTCCTTGCTAAGAAAGTTATCCACAAAATCCATTTTAGATAGATCATTTCTTGGTTAAGTTACATGGCATTTTAGTGGTGCAGAGTGTAGATCGGTTTTCTTGTAGGAAACACAGAAGTAGAAGTGTTTTCCAAATCTTTCTTTACTTGAGTGACATTCTTCACTGGCCCAAACTTCTTTGGCTAATTGATTTTGCAAACAAGACCTCAGCCAACCTTCAGAGCAGCTGTTTCTGGAATAACGGAGACTGGCAAGGGAGGGAATAACTGTGGCTTTAACCGGCATGCATTCGCTTTCCACCACATTCTAAATTGCCGTCTCTGAAAGGATTGCTTTTGATGACCAAATGCATCTTGTTTTCTCTTTGTTAAAAAAAAGAAAGAACCTACAGCCCTGTTTTTTAGATGATGATAGCACAAAGGAGTCACTGGAAAAATTGGCAAGAGTGAATTGGGTTCCTAATAGGCTGGCCACTGTGACCTGGGGTATTTTTATGAGAAACCCAGTAATGCCCATTTCACTGTGGAATAGATTCCTTTTCCCCAGTGGCACCCCAGGAGCCTCACTGTCTGTTTCAATTATAAATCCCCTGTCTTTTCATCACAGGCTCAGGGCTATAACTGACTTCTGGCAATTTATGATCAAGCCTAAAGGCATTTAGGGAGTGAATTGTACCATTTGTTGAACATGTAAAAGTCTCTGATACTTGGGGATGAAATTAAAATGTCATTTAGTAAGTTAATATGTTAATGGCCAGGGAATCACTTAAGAGGGATAAGCAGTGTCTTACTTCCAACCCTGGAATTTTAGAGCTGGGAGGAAACTTCGGGATCGTTTAGTTTAACTCTTGCTTTTACCTATGAGGCCAAGGGAGATTAAGTAGCTGGTTTAAGGTCATATCTGACTTAAATAGGTCAGTTACCTAATTCCCTTTAATTGCCTATTTTGTGACCCACAGTTTTGTTCTCACTGTAATAAGGCTTTGGTGAAAGAGCAAAATTGGAAGCCAGACCAAAGATCTTGTGTGCTTATTTTCATTTGTTGACAGTTTTCTTTTTACGAGCAGCATAGGGCAAGTATCCTAGCAGCATACTAGGCTTGGGCTAGGGGACAGCTGTGAAAGTAGAGAAGCATCTTTGTTTGTCATTCAGTTGCTAAGTTGTGTCTGACGCTTTGAGACCCCATGGACTGCATTGTGCTAGGCTTTCCCATCCTTCACCATCTCCTGGAGCTTGCTCAAACTCATGCCCACTGAGTTGGTGATGCCATCAAACCATCTCATCCTCTGTTGTCCCCTTCTCCTCCTGACTTCAACTTTCCCAGCATCGGGGTCTTTTCCAGTGATTTGGCTCTTCACATAAGGTGGCCAAAGTTTTGGAGCTTCAGGTTCAACATCAGTCCTTCCAACGAACACCCAGGACTGATCTCCTTTAGGATGGACTGGTTGGATCTCCTTGCAGTCCAAGGGATTCTCAAGAGTCTTCTCCAACACCACAGTTCAAAAGCATCAATTCTTTGGTGCTCAGCCTTCTTTATGGTCCAGCTCTCACATCCACACATGATGACTGGAAAAACCATAGCTTTCACTGTATGGACCTTTGTTGACAAGGTAATGTCTCTGCTTTTTAAAATGCTGTTTAGGTTTGTCATAGCTTTTGTTCCAGGGAGCAAGCATCTTTTAATTTCGTGGCTGCAGTCACCACCTGCAGTGATTTTGGAGCCCAAGGAAATAAAGTCTCTCACTCTTGGCATTGTTTCCCCATCTATTTGCCATGAAGTGATGGAACCGGATGCTATGATCTTCATTTTTTGAATGTTGAGTTTTAAGGCAGCTTTTTTACTCTCCTCTTTCTCTTTCTTCAAGACGCTCTTTAGTTCCTATTTGCTTTCTGCCATAAGGAAGTTGTCTTATGCATATCTGAGGTTATTGATATTTCTCCCAGCAATCTTAATTCCAGCTTGTGTTTCATCCGGCCTAGCTTTTCACGTGAGGTACTCTGGATAGAAGTTAAATAAGCAGGGTGACAATATACAGCCTTGGCATTTTCCTTTCCCAATTTGGAGCCAGTTTATTTTGTTCCATATCCAGTTCTAACTGTTGCTTCTTGACCTGCATACAGATTTCTCAGGAGGCAAGTAAAGTGGTCTGGTATTCTCATCTCTTTATAAGAATTTTCCACAGTTTGTTGTGACCTACACAATCAAAGGATTTAGCTAAGTCAATGAAGCAGATGTTTTTCTGGAATTCTCTTGCTTTTTCTGTGATTGAACGTATGTTGGCAATTTGAGAGGCGTCTGAGTCAATATTATTTCGGGGTGTTATTGTTGATGGCTGAGTGAAACAGGATGGTTATCAAATTATCTTCCATGGAAATAGCTACAAGTAGGTAAGAACAGTTTTGGGGTCTAATAGTCGAAGACACAAGGGTGTTTTGGATTGTTGTTTTTAGTTAGTGTGAACACACTGGGTCACTGTCAAGCATTCCTCAGCGTCTCATATTCTGGATTTTCAGTTATTTTTGGTTATTGGGCAGCCACTATCGGAAAGCACTAACTTGAAAAACAAACTTAGAAGACCCTTTGGAAGGCCCAGATGGACTGAATTTCACATTTATGGCTGAAACACTGAAGTTTTGTAGAAAGACTGCTAGGAAGTGAGAGTTTTTGTAGTCTTAGGCCTGCAGAATTGTCTGATGCAGAATCAGTCTATTAAAATGGTCCCTGTGGAGAATGGATGAACCCAGAGATACTGCAATATGCTATGGAAGATCTTAGGGACCCTAGAAATGTTTTAGGATTTGAATTTCCCTTTAGTTGGCAATGAGGCAGGTTCTGTACTAGCTTCTAGAAAAAACATTTTTTTCCATAACCAGTCCTGAACATTCACATTTGATTATGTTATACTCATATCTTAATTATCAGGGTATCAACAGTGTCTGCCGCATGGTAGATACTCAAATATCTTTCAGGTGAATGTAAAAGGATTATGAATTGGATTTAATTCAGAGAAGGACAGGAAACCAGTGAAAGGTAGCAACTTGGGTGTGGTTGTGTTTAAGGCTGGACAAAATATGCCAGCTGTCTAGATCCTATCACCCAGAGGTTCATCGGAGTCACTTGTTCCTTTATTTTTTTCCATCCAGTTTAAGGAGAAAAAGAACAAATTACCTAGCCAGCTGTAAAATAATGATCAACAGCCTTCTGTGGTGGCCTATGACTGTTCTGATATATGTAAGGACTATAAAGAAAGTGAAATTGTTAACAATCAACAGATACCAATTTCTAATAATTGGATATTAGTATCTAATAATTGGATATTAGTATTAACATCTAATAGTTAATAGATTTAATTTTTCTCAGCCAGGATTTGTCTGTACCTTGCTATTTGTGAAATGTTTGGCTTCCATAGATATAAAAGACCCCAGATATTCCATGTAAAGAAGTTCAAATTATCATCGCTATTAAACTTTATTTTAAACTGAAGATTTATTTGAAAAGAGACAAGGAAAGCTGACTTCTTAGTACTTCCACCAACTGTATATAAAGTAATAAACTGGCTCATGGTTACTGTTGTACTTTGAGCAATTCTTCCTAACTGACTGATTATATTAATATGATTGTTTGGAAATACCTTGGCTCCAGTGTGTTAGTTTCAGTGATTATGAAGGATTTCGTGTACCATATAAATGCAGGAGACAGTGTATATAATTTATGTCATATAATGGAGCTTTCCTGGTGGCTTAGATGGTGAAGAATCTGCCTGAAGTAAAGGAGACCCAGGTTTGATCCCTGGGTTGGGAAGAGGTCCTGGAGAAGGAAATGGTTACCCACTCCATATTCTTTCCTAGAGAATTCCATCGACAGGAGAGCCCAGTGGGCTATGGTCCCAGGGGTCACAAAAGATCGGACATGACTGAGTGACTAACACACACAATGTAAGTGAATTCAGCATTTAAAGAGCTGATTTTTTGAAACATCTGATCTCACTAGAAGGAAGTGCTGATAATGTTAAAAGGGTTTTCAAAGTGGAGAGGTATTAAGTTCAGTAACACCTCATTAGCTGTGAGTGCTTTGTCTGCAAGGAAGAGAAATTAATGATATCCCCACATCTTGCAACATTTGTCTTCATAGTTCAGCAGCACAAAGATCCTATTCCCATAATGAAATTTTCAGTAAATATGTCTTTTCCTGGGCCACAATCTTTAATCTTCTGTTAAAAATCTAATGTTCTGAAAGTGAAAATGTTAGTCTCTCAGTCATGTCTAACTCTTTGCGACCCCATGGACTGTAGTCCACCAGGCTCCTCTATCCATGGTATTCTCCAGGCAAGAATACTGGAGTGGTTATCCATTCCCTTCTCCAGGAGATCTTCCTGACCTAGAGATCAAACTTGGGTCTCTCGCATTGCAGGCAGATTCTTTATTATATGAGCCACTAGGGAAGCCCAATCTTTTGTTAGTGGGGCTCATTTCAAAGTTGAAAATTAGTGAGGAGTCATGTTGAAATATTGCCAGGTCTATGTGGTTGGTTATTGAGGAGTGTAGATGGAGGGTGTTGAGTGAGCAGGTCAACTGGGCTGGGTAAGGAGGTGGGTAGATGAGAGTGGTCACTTGGAATCTAAGGATACAAAGGTTCTTTTTGAAAACAAACAAATCAAAGTATTCTGTCTAGTAAAGCTAATGATTTATGCATGGCAAAAACTAAACAGATGTGGTGCTGAACTTTTCAAAGCCTTGGAAAACTTCTGAGATAGCTATGAGTGTCAAATATTTTTGAGGAATGTCCTTAAAAAAAAACAAATCTAGAAAAAAAATTAAATTAAACCATTATATGGATAGACCCGAGGGTGAACCAGCACAGTTTCTTGAATTCTTCTCCCAAATGAATCCCCAAATTCCAGAAAAGATACAAGGAGATTTATGGAACTGGTAGGTAGCATCAGACACTAAACTAAATTCTTCAAGAAACCTGTGGGGAGGCAGAAGATAGTCGGGTCTTGGCATGAAGGTGAAAAATGTGAGCCTGGTGAGAAACAGTCAGGGCTCTTAAGGGGGAGAAAAAATTTTCTGGCTGTGCCCTTTGCTGTTCTTCATGTTGCCTTGGGCAAGGCACTGTCCTGCCTTGTTCTAACTGTGGGGCAGGAGAGCCACCACGCAAGTCAGGCAGAGGTGGCATCAAGGCCATGGCAGAGCTTGGGCCTGGCAGGGTGCGGTGTGGGCTTCATGGGTTGGCGGCAGAGGCACGTTTCCTGTTTGCTGCACCAGCCAACTACCTGTGACTGTGTAACCGTAAGAAAAGCTGCAGCTGCCATGCAGACAGTTTTAAAAATTTGAAGAGAAGAATCATAAAAGTTGACTGGTGTACCACAAATGTACTATTAATTAAAAATATACACAGGTACATTTATTAACGCATCTAACAATACAAGGTGAGGGCTTTTCCTTTTAGTATAGGCTTTTAAATTGAAGTTCTATCGTCTTTCTAACATAAACCACGTGATTATGAATATCTGTCATTTCAAATTTTGATTCTTTAAATTGAAATTAAAATTGTAAGACATTTGAGAAGCATTCTGAAAGAGACTCCTGGATTTTTGTGATAATCCCCATTATTAAAAATAGTTATATTCCCTATATTTGCTTTGTGTGAAGTATTTTTGAGTAAAACTCCAAATTATTGATCTGTTTTCCCCAATCTTATTTTCATAGGAATAAGGTTTTTTTTTTTCTGTTGTCATTTGTATTTCATTAACTTACATATTTAACTCAGTTGTGATCAGTAATGACACCAACTGACATAAGTAGGTTGGGAACAAATCAAACTAATCGGAGTCATTGTACCCAGTAGCTGAGAGTAACAGTTCATGGGCATGAGAGTAGCCTACTAGTTTGGAGGATTCATCATGTTGTTGTATTTTCAGAGGAAATAGATGGAGTTAGCTTTTTCAGGTGTTTGTTTAAGTATTGCCTTTTATATTAGCCAATTTATGTGCTGGTCTCAAGAAAATAATATATGAATGCATAGGAAAAAGTAATAAGGCTAATGTGGAGAGCAAGTGTTAAAATAAGGGAACACACAGAAAACCTATAACAAGGAGTAAAAATGATGGAATATATAAAATAAAAATATAGAATATAAACTTCATAAATATTGTGAGAGGGGTAAGGAAGAATAGTAAATACAGGAAAAAGAATTGTGTAAAATAAACAAATGGATATCAGTTCAGTTCAGTTCAGTTCAGTCGCTCAGTCGTGTCCGACTCTTTGTGACCCCATGAATCACAGCACGCCAGGCCTCCCTGTCCATCACCAACTCCCGGAGTTCACTCAGACTCACGTCCATCGAGTCCATGATGCCATCCAGCCATCTCATCCTCTGTCGTCCCCTTCTCCTTCTGCCCCCAATCCCTCCCAGCATCAGAGTCTTTTCCAATGAGTCAAGTCTTCGCATGAGGTGGCCAAAGTACTGAAGCTTCAGCTTTAGCATCATTCCCTCCAAAGAAATCCCAGGGCTGATCTCCTTCAGAATGGACTGGTTGGATCTCCTTGTAGTCCAAGGGACTCTCAAGAGTCTTCTACAACACCACAGTTCAGAAGCATCAATTTTTCGGTGCCCAGCCTTCTTCACAGTCCAAGTCTCACATCCATACATGACCACTGGAAAAACCATAGCCTTGACTAGACAGACCTTAGTCGGCAAAGTAATGTCTCTGCTTTTGAACATGCTATATAGGTTGGTCATAACTTTTCTTCCAAGGAGTAAGCATCTTTTAATTTCATGGCTGCAGTCACCATCTGCAGTGATTTTGGAGCCCAAAAAAATAAAAGTCTGACACTGTTTCTACTGTTTCCCCATCTATTTCCCATGAAGTGATGGGACCAGATGCCATGATCTTCGTTTTCTGAATGTTGAGCTTTAAGCCAACTTTTTCACTCTCCTCATTCACTTTCATCAAGAGCCTTTTTAGCTCCTCTTCACTTTCTGCCATAAGGGTGGTGTCATCTGCATATCTGAGGTGATTGATATTTCTTCTGGCAATCTTGATTCCAGCTTGTGTTTCTTCCAGTCCAGCATTTCTCATGATGTACTCTGCATAGAAGTTAAATAAGCAGGGTGACAATATACAGCCTTGATGTACTCCTTTTCCTATTTGGAACCAGTCTGTTGTTCCATGTCCAGTTCTAACTGTTGCTTCCTGACCTGCATACAGATTTCTCAAGAGGCAGGTTAGGTGGTCTGGTATTCCCATCTCTTTCAGAATTTTCCACAGTTTGTTGTGACCCACACAGTCAAAAGCTTTGGCATAGTAAATAAAGCAGAAATAGATATTTTTCTGGAACTCTCTTGCTTTTTCCATGATCCAGCAGATGTTGGCAATTTAATCTCTGATTCCTCTGCCTTTTCTAAAACCAGCTTGAACATCAGGGAGTTCACGGTTCATGTATTGCTGAAGTCTGAGATACTAGATATAAAATATTTGTTAATGTAAAACAAAAGATGATTAATAGACTGTGTACAGATAAACTAATTAATAGAGTGTAGATACTTACAGTATTGATAAAGAATGAAGAGATAATAGAATAAGAGAAAAAAAAAACAAATGGGGAAGATAAAATTTTCCACATATATCAAATGAAAGAAGAATAGAAGAAATAATGACCATTATTTCCTTAGAAATAAAGCAAGTTGTAAAACATCAGATAGAAAAGGCACTTAGAGTGCTAAGCAGAAAAGATGTGGGGAAAAATCCCTACATATTACAGTAAACTTTTATACTGTGATACAAACAATATTTCCAGAGAAACACAGCAGATCACCTGCTGCTGCTGCTAAGTTGCTTCAGTTGTGTCTGACTCTGTGCGACCCCATAGACAGCAGCCCACCAGGCTCCTCTGTCCCTGGGATTCTCCAGGCAAGAACACTGGAGTGGGTTGCCATTTCCTTCTCCAACGAATGCATGTGTGCTAAGTTGCTTCAGTCATGTCCGACTCTATGCGACCCCATGGACAACAGCCCACCAGGTTCCTCTGGCCATAGAATTCTCCACACAAGAATACTGGAGTGGGTTGCCATTTCCTTCTCCAGCAGATCATCTACAAAGTCACAAGAGTCACATTGACATCAAGCTTCTGAACAGCATTATTGGAAACAGGAGCAGCATCTTGAAGGAGAGGCATTTGGAATATCAAACTTTTACAACCAAATCAACTATTATTTAACTATTATGATGAAATTAACATATCCTCAGACATGTATGGTTTTAGGAGGTGATTCACTTCCTAGAGATACTTAAAGGCTTAGTTCAGTTCAGTCACTTAGTCATGTCCAACTCTTTGTGACCCCATGGACTGCAGCACACCAGGCCTCTCTGTCCATCACCAACTCCCGGAGTTCAGTCAGACTCATGTCCATCAAGTCAGTGATGCCATCCACCCATCTCATCCTCTGTCATCCCCTTCTCCTCCTGCCCCCAATCCCTCCCAGCATCAGGGTCTTATGAATGAGTTAATTCTTCGCATGAGGTGTCCAAAGTATTGGAGTTTCAGCTTCAGCATCATTCCTTCCAAAGAAATCCCAGGGCTGATCTCCTTTAGAATGGACTGGTTGGATCTCCTTGCAGTCCAAGGGACTCTCAAGAGTCTTCTCCAACAACACAGTTCAAAAGCATCAATTCTTCGGCGCTCAGCCTTCTTCATAGTCCAACTCTCACATCCATACATGACCACAGGAAAAACCATAGCCTTGACTAGACGGACCTTTGTTGGCCAAGTAATGTCTCTGCTTTTGAATATGCTATCTAGGTTGGTCATAACTTTCCTTCCAAGGAGTAAGGGTCTTTTGATTTCATGGCTGCAATCGCTATCTGCAGTGATTTTGGAGCCCAAAAAATAAAGTCTGACACTGTTTCCACTGTTTCCCCATCTATTTGCCATGAAGTGATGGGACCAGATGCCATGATCTTCGTTTTCTGAATGTTGAGCTGTAAGCCAGCTTTTTCACTCTCCTTTCACTTTCATCAAGAGACTCTTTAGTTCTTCTTCACTTTCTGCCATAAGGGTGGTGTCATCTGCATATCTGAAGTTATTGATATTTCTCCCGGCAATCTTGATTCCAGCTTGTGCTTCTCCAGCCCAGCGTTTCGCATGATGTACTCTGCACAGAAGTTAAATAAACAGGGTGACATTATACAGCCTTGATGTACTCCTTTTCCTATTTGGAACCAATCTGTTGTTCCATGTCCAGTTCTAACTGTTGCTTCCTGACCTGCATACATATTTCTCAAGAGGCAGGTCAGGTGGTCTGGCATTCCCATCTTCAGAATTTTCCACAGTTTATTGTGATCCACACAGTCAAAGGCTTTGGCATAGTAAATAAAGCAGAAATAGATGTTTTTCTGGAACTCTCTTGCTTTTTCCATGATCCAGTGGATGTTGGCAATTTGATCCATGGTTCCTCTGCCTTTTCTAAAACCAGCTTGAACATCTGGAAGTTCACGGTTCATGTATTGCTGAAACCTGGCTTGGAGAATTTTGAGCGTTACTTTACTAGTGTGTGAGATAAGTGCAATTGTGTGGTAGTTTGAGCATTCTTTGGCATTGCCTTTCTTTGGGATTGGAATGAAAACTGACCTTTTCCAGTCCTGTGGCCACTGCTGAGTTTTCCAAATGTACTGCCATATTGAGTGCAGCACTTTCACAGCATCATCTTTTACGATTTGAATCAACTCAACTGGAAGTCCATCACCTCCACTAGCTTTGTTTATAGTGATGCTTCCTAAGGCCCACTTGACTTCACATTCCAAGATGTCTGGCTCTAGGTGAGTGATCACACCATCGTGATTATCTGGGTTGTGAAGATCTTTTTTGTACAGTTCTTCTGTGTATTTTTGCCACCTCTTGTTAATATCTTCTGCTTCTGTTAGGTCCATACCATTTCTGATCTTTATTGAGCCCATCTTTGCATGAAATGTTCCCTTGGTATCTCTAATTTTCTTGAAGAGCTCTCTAGTCTTTCCCATTTTATTGTTTTCCTCTATTTCTTTGCACTGATTGCTGAGGAAGGCTTCCTTATCTCTCCTTGGTATTCTTTGGAACTCTGCGTTCAAATGGATATATCTTTCCTTTTCTCCTGTGGTTTTCCACTTCTCTTCTTTTCATAGCTATTTGTAAGGCCTCCTCAGACAGTCATTTTGCTTTTTTGCATTTCTTTTTTTGGGGGATGGTCTTGATTCCTGTCTCCTGTAAAGGTTTAGAAGGTATTCTTTAATAAGATTAGAGGTGAATCTGGAAATGATAATATATAGAAATAAGGATAAGCTTAATTTTAGTTAAAAAAATTAGCAACACACAAAATAATGTAACCAAAACAATCTAAAAATAAAATTCTAGATAGTAGTAGGGAAATGAGTATGTTATTGGGAATAGGTCAGAAGGAGGTCTGAGGTTGTAGAAGTTTTTCTCTTGTTTGTGTCTAAGACATTTATTTATAAACATCAGCAGAACTGAGGAGAAAAAACTTCATGAGTTTTATATAAGGAGTGCCCTTCAGAAGAATAAAAATAGGATAGAATATATAACTATTAACATCGCAGAAGAAAATTTGATTTAGCAATTGGAAAGTAATAAATAGAAAAATAAATGAAGTAAAATTATTGTGAAATAAAAATAATGGTATAAATACAACCTAATGTATTAGTAATTACAGTAAATACACATGAGTCAAAATCACAATTCACCATTCAAAAACAAAGATTCAGATTAATTTATTAAAATATACCAAGATCTAGCAATACATTGCCTAAAAAGAAAAAAAAATTAAAACAATAGGGTGCATAAAAAGGTGAATATGAATAAAAAGAAAGTTGGGTAGCAATTTTAGAAATGGCAAATATAATTTAATGATTAAAATGTAAAAGGAAATAAAAGGAATGTTATATGCAGAAGATATAATAATAAAGATGTATACATCTGTTAATATAGCCTCAAAATACAAAAAGCAAGAAAGTGAAAAATAAAGATATGGTTACAATAATAACTATATTTGGATAGCAAACTGATCCAGAATTGGAAAAAATAGCATAGAAGATTGGAATAATAGTGTCATATTCTATGTGAATTTACATATATACATATAATTTTCACCTCCCCCAAAGAGAAGACTTTGTTTCTGAGCACACATGACTCATTCACAAAAATCGACTGAGTGCTGATCCAAAAATTAAGCTTAATGCATTCCTGAAAGTTAATCCTAAGGAACAAAGTTTAAAATTTATAACAAAAAGATAGCTAAAATGTTTAGTGTATTTGAAATGATAAACATACTTTGTATGTTACATAGCTCTTGATGCAAGAAGAAAATCATTTGGAGAATTATTAATTTAGCTGCAAAAAGAGCACATATCAAGATTTGTGGGATGAAGTTAGATCATTCTCAAAAGTTATATCTGACATTAGATATATTTATCAAAAAGCAAACTACAATGACAGCAAAGAAACAAAAGCCAAGGAACTAAATATTCAACTCAAGCAGCTTGATAATGCGCACCAAAGTGAATTCAAAGAAACAAAGAAGCAATAGACAGGGGAAGAAATCAATAAATGGGAAATAGCAAAAACAGTACCACCATAAAGAAACAAGGTTTTTTAAAAAAGCTTGATAAAATATGTTGTGAAAACCAGTCAGGAGAAAGATAAATTGCAAATTTATAATGTGGAAAATAAGTAGTAGGAACAGAAATTTTAAAAATTGGGACTCAGTGTATAGAATACTGAACTATGAATTATGAAAACTGACTATGTCAGTAATTCAGAGATCCTAAAGTATATAAAATATATGAATTTATGATTTTCATATGTAATTTAAGAATTTTATGCCTTTTTAAAAAACTTAGAGGGATGTTTGCATTGGTTGGACATGCCAAAGAACTTTTTTCACTTTGATCAAAGACCATGGTAATTTGCCAAGTCTGCTTTTGGGAGTAATGTAGTTCAGCCTTAGGGTCATATCCCTAATCTCTCAGGTTTACAAGAGAAGACAGATGGCCTTACCATGTTAAAGCAGCTTCTAGTTAAATACTGTCTCCAGAGGATACTAACCAATGATGATAAATAAATGAGGAAGTGAATTATATTATTATGGAACAAATCACAAACATAAGCTCCAATGTCCTTGATGGTCAAAAACTCATCATCAAGGAAGCAATGTTAATTTGGAATAACCTGATCATATATGGTTATCTCATGCTTAGTGGGCTGTGGTGTTTTGTTAATTATTAAGTAGACTCAGGAAGATGTGTGTGGGGACTCAACTTGAAAGCAGTGTTCTGATTTTCTGTGGGACCCTGTGAACCACGCTTTCCTGAATCCATCTCATCCTTTAGTCACACGAATTACTCTGTTGTTTCAAGCCCTCTAGCTCTGATGCTCAGAGTTCTGAGTGACTTTCTCCAGATAGCAGTAGCTTGGCATGACTACCAAGGATTTCTCTGTAGAAATGGTAAAATGTATAATTTTCTCAGTACTTTTTTATGCTGTAGAGAATTGAAGGGGATATTTTATACCAGGGTAAAATGGTAACATTTCTGAAAAAGATTGGCGTTCAGTACTTCTTTCTGTCCTTATTATTCAGAAGCAAAGGAAAGCTTTATTCTTGGATCAGAGAATGGAGGGGTTCGAGCTTGTGCCCTGGAGGACGCTATTTCCCCCTAAAAGCCGTCACTGGGGCTGCTTTACAGGGATCTTTGCAGCAGGGAGGGGCGGGGGCGGGGCGGGGTTCTTGCTGGGCAGGTGGGGCAGCGCTGCTCCTGCGGCAGCTCCCAGCGCAGGCACAGAGTCTCAACGCTGGCCCGCTACTGCTGTCTTGGATTTCAGAACTTCTGCACATAGCCCCAGAGCCAAGGTGTCAGCACCCTCAGGTGGGACTCAGGTAGAGGCAGAGCACAGCGGCCAGGAGGAGAAAGACCTCTTAAAAGGAACAATTCCTCTCCCTCCCCGCAAAAGCTCATTGTGATAGTTTCATAAGCACTTCTCACCTTGAGAGTACAGCTGAAGTACCATTTCCACCCTCCTAAGACTGGGACAAGAAAAGATCTAAAATGATGTAGCTATTTGTACTCTGCCCTTTCCTGTTCAATTAGACCAGTGCAATTGCAAGGGCAAGAAAAAGTACATACTATAGCTAAATGCAATCTGCTTCCACAGAAATGCCTCAAATCTTACATGAACCACAGACTTTCCATTAATGCCCTGGCTAAGGTTGCAGACTTGTAATATAAAGAGTGGGTCAGTTGTGAGTATTGTCAACATTGTGCTGGTGACAGAATTTGTTAGGCATAAAAGAAAAATCAGCTTTAGAACGTTTCATGTGTTTTGGCTGAACAGACGTAAACAAAACGATTGGCATCCTTATAGCTGTATCTTATGTTTTCAGAAGTCCCTTCCTATCCATGGGGAAAAAAGAGTTCATAATGTATTTATGAAAATCAAAATTACCTATTCATAAAAATCAAAGGCAATATGTTTTGCTTATATCATCTGGTAAAATTAATACAGTTCTTCCTATAATAGTTCATTTAGTCTGACATGATTGTGAATATCGGAACAAAATGTCAAGAAGAGTTATAAATTGAAATAAGATAAAATTCTTCAAGTGAATTATTTTCTCTGTAGAGTCATGGGAATCAATTATTTATTATTCAGAAGAAATGTTACACTTCTAACTTATACAGGGGCTTTCCATCTTTACTTATTGATTCACCTATAGGGCATGCCCCTATTGTAAACATCAAGGTACATTATTATTGCTGGCACTACCTATTAATAACTGGATATTGGAGGTGTGCTTCCAGTGACATGCTTAATCTGCTTTTGATTAAACTAAGCCTTCAAATCTTCTTAGATAATATTGCCTTGAATCATACTTTTGAATATTAGGAGCAACAAACTTTCTCTTCTTCCTCTCATGTTCTTTTAAATGTGTTCCTGTTTTGTAAAAATGACTGGCGATGTATTGAAACTCCCTTGTGGTCAATCTTGCAGACATCAGTGTTCTCTTCTCCGAACAGGTAGTGATGGAACAGCCAGCTTCCTACATATAAGACAGCACTTGGTAGGATTATTCAACTTTCAAACTTGCTGCTGCCACCAAGGCTGTTAATTGGTGCCAGCTATGACAGCTTGTAGCATGATTGGACTCTTGTTCAAGACAAATAATCATTAGCTGCTAATGATTTTAAATCACTGTGAACAAGGCAGAAATTGACCCTATGACCTAAATGTTCCAGGGGATACTCAGGAGTTATGTGGTCTCCTGAAATGCATAAAGTCAGGTGTCTGGATTGAGAGCTGAATTTTTTTGTTGTTGTTGGAAATTCAGGCAAGGCTTTATTGGGACCCCCTGCTGCAGCAGGGAGAAGCTAGAACAAACAACAGGTTCTCTTGCTTGCTCACTCCCCAAGGGGTGCGGTAAGCTGTTTCCTTAAATAGGGTGAGGGTAGGGGTGTGTCCAGGGCTCAGGCTGAAGGGGTGCTTAGGTGTTTTGCCCACCCCTGTGGCGGTGTTGTGTGAAAGGAGCATGTTCAGTACTTTGCTTTTGCTCCTGACACTATGTTTTTGCTCCAAGCTCTTCAGAAGTGGCTGTTGGGTGTTTTGGACTCTTGGTATCTTTTGTTTCTAATTTTCCCCAACTGCACGTGCACGCAGTTATTTTTAGTTCCATACAGTTTCTTTGTATTTAGTTGCTAGAAGAGAGGTGTGTTCAGGTGCGAGCATTATGGCTCTGCAGTCAAGGGTCCCATATCCCTGCCTGTTTCATTCCACCCTGTTTTTATTTTTTCGTTAGGCACGAAAGTAGTTTCCTTAAATAAGTAATGTATGATACTGAGGTCTCAATTTACTTAATAAAAAAAAATGAATGTTTAATCTGATGTTATATATTGTGTGTAAAAAATTAGTTGCATACAAAAAAGCCACATAGGAAATGAAGTAATTCTTGCAGATTTTGTTTGCATCTTTGTAAGCTTTAGGAATGTCACTTTTATTTTTCTTTCCATCATGATTACCATCGTTAGTTCTCCCATAATCTCTAGATAATGGGTCACTTAAGATTTGCTTGGCTGAAGATGGAATGAATAAATGGAAAAAGAAAGATGACTCCATCAAGGCATTTTGAAAGATTAACAAAAGGATGAATGGGTGGTGTGGTTTTTCAAATATATTTTAGATATATTTAATATCTTGTAAACAGTTACTGGGGTTAACATGCTAACAGAAGCAGAAGACATTAAGAAGAGGTGGCAAGAATACACAGAAGAATTGTACAAAAAAGATCTTCATGACCAAGATAATCATGATGGTGTGATCACTCACCTAGAGCCAGATATCCTGGAATGGGATTGCTTCCAAGTGGGCCTTAGGAAGCATCACTACAAACAAAGCTAGTGGAGGTGATGGAATTCCAGTTGAGCTATTTCAAATCGTAAAAGATGGTGCTGTGAAAGTGCTGCACTCAGTATGCCAGCAAATTTGGAAAACTCAGCAGTGGCCACAGGACTGGAAAAGGTCAGTTTTCATTCCAGTCCCTAAGAAAGGTAATACCAAAGAATGCTCAAACTACCGCACAGTTGCACTCATCTCACATGCTAGCAAAGTGATGCTCAACGTGAACCGTGAACTTCCAGATGTCCAAGCTGGATTTAGAAAAGGCAGAGGAACCAGAGATCAAATTGCCAACAACTGTTGGATCATCAAAAAAGCAAGAGGGTTCCAGAAAAACATCTACTTCTGCTTTATTGACTGCCAAAGCCTTTTACTGTGTGGATCACAACAAACTGGAAAATCGTTCAAGAGATGGGAATACCAGACCACCTGACCTGCCTCCTGAGAAATCTATATGCAGGTCAGGAAGCAACAGAACTGGATATGAAACAACAGACTGGTTCCAAATCAGGAAAGGTGTACGTCAAGCCTCTATATTGTCACCCTGCTTATTTAACTTCTATGCAGAGTACATCATGAGAAATGCTGGACTGGAAGAAACACAAGCTGGAGTCAAGATTGCTGGGAGAAATATAAATAACCTCAGATATGCAGATGACACCACCCTTATGGCAGAAAGCAAAGAAGAACTAAAGAGCCTCTTGATGAAAGTGAAAGAGGAGGGTGAAAAATTTGGCTTACAGTTCAACATTCAGAAAACTAAGATCATGGTATCTGGTCCCATCACTTCATGGGAAATAGAGGGGGAAACAGTGGAAACAGTGAGAGACTTTATTTTTGGGGGGCTCCAAAATCACTGCAGATGGTGACTGCAGCCATGAAATTAAAAGACGCTTGCTCCTTGGAAAAAAGCTATGACCAACCTAGACAGCATATTAAAAAACAGAGACATTACTGACAAAGGTTCGTCTAGTCAAAGCTATGGTTTCACCAGTAGTCATGTATGGATGGAAGAGTTGGACTATAAAGAAATCTGAGTGGTGAAGATTTGATGCTTTTGAACTGTGATGTTGGATAAGACTTTTGAGAGTCCCTTGGTCTGCAAGGAGATCCAACCAGTCCATCCTAAAGGAAATCAGTTCTGAATATTCATTGGAAGGACTGATGCTGCAGCAGAAACTTTAATACTTTGGCTACCTGATGTGAAGAATTGACTCATTTGAAGAGACCCTGATGCTGGGAATGATTGAGGGCAGGAGGAGAAGGGGATGACAAAGGATGAGATGGTTGGATGGCATCACCGACTCAATGAACATGAGTTTGAGTAAGCTCCAGGAGTTGGTGGTGGACAGGGAAGCCTGGAGTGCTGCAGTCCATGGGGTTGCAAAGAGTCAGACGGGACTGAGAGACTGAACTGAACTGAACTGAAACATTTACTGAATTTATATGTGTTACTATATCTAGAGACCGACCTAAGAATGATCTTAAACCATGCTAGAATTAAATAAAGATTTAACAAAAATTTTAATGTAGCGTAGGGAATATGAGAAATAAGAATGTAAGAAATATAAAAGTGTAATAATGAATAAAGTATTTGAGACCTCCCAGTGGTATTGCTACATAACTTATTATAGCATTACTCTATGCTTTAACTTCTAAACAGAGCATGTGAATTAGTATGGGTTGGGAGTAGAGTTTTGGGTTGTATTTTTATTTTATTTGCTACTTGCTTATTGCATGAAAAGTGAAAGTGTTAGTGGCTCAGTTGTGTAGGACTCTTTGTGACCCCATGGACTGTAGCCTACCAGGCTCCTCTCTCTATGGAATCCTCCAGGCAAGAATATCGGACTAAGTAGCCATTCGCTTTTCCAGGGGGTCTTCTCGACCCATGGATTGAACCCTGGTCTCCTGCATTGCAGGCAGATTCTTTACCATCTGAGCCACCAGGGAAGCCCCACGTGTTGCATAACAGCATCGAAAACAGTCAGTGCACAGAACCCCTCGAAGATGGGCGATTATTGCCACTCTCCCAGTGGTGACACTGAGGACACAGCATTGTCACCACACTTGTCAATAGCCAGTGAATGGTATTCAGACACCAAACATGACATATTTTCCAAACCAGAGTTTTACTTTTAGACAAGCACAATTGCTACTTTCTTTTGTTAAGATTCCCTATAAATTTGTATGCATTTCTTAAGAGATTATTGTATATGGGATTGATTAAACAATTATTAGTCTCATCTGGCAGATAATGTGGAACAAATAAAAATGGAATGACTTGGAAATCTGCCTGGTTTCTTTTGGAATGACAGTGTAGGGAGAGTTACAGATGGGAAGTAGGAATTCTTAAGTTTTTCAGAATTGAATTCAATGATGATATTCTTAGATGAAGGTGAGGTTTATAATTTTTATGGTAACATTGTGTGTTCTCAGTGTGTGTTTTATTCTAACTGGCTCAACCAACTTGTAACTTTTCCATACCAACTGGGTAAATTCTACTTATGACAAGAAGATGCTTAGTATAGCAGTAAAAACTTTTATTTATTGGTTGTCTGCCATGTCCCAAGAATTCGGCTAGGTACTTTCACATATATTATCTCATTTGCACAAAACACATTCCAAATTGATGGAGAAATTAAAAGCCAAATGTAAATGTATCTCAACTCTCATGAAGCATGGGGCTGGTTCTTGGCAAAGTTGCCTCTATTTATCTCTGGCCCTTCCAGTCTCCGTTTTTTTGCATCCTTTCCTAAATCCTTGCCCCATGAATACCTGCTCTAAAGAAAGAATATGATATTGGCCATTTGCATCTTATGAATATTTAAGCAACATCGATGACAAAAACCCAAGAAGTTTTAATGTTAATATATAAATAAGAACAATAGCTTATTTTAGGATAAAGCCCTGGGTGCTCCTGAAGGCATTAGAATCTGGAATTCTCTGAGATCCTGAAACTGACAGTCACAGATCTTAAGACTGCTGTTGGGTCTGGGGAAAGAAATCAGAGTTTCCTTGGTTGAGGGTAAAATCATAGAACCATGATCCCAGAAAGGTTCTGCAGAAGAACTTTATTATTATTTATCACAAGCCCCAGGACCCAAAGTATCTATGTCTAAATTAGGGGGACAATCAAAGAGCAAAATCACTTTCAGATTTTTTTTCTTTTATCATGAAGAAACTCTAAATATGTGTATTCTTGAGTGTGTGTGCGCGCGCGTGCTTGTGTGTGTGGGCGTTCTAATGTCCATATGCCCACACCTTTGAGCTTACGTTTGTGCAGTGGTGTGCACACGCATGATTTCTCAGAAACATCACGCACAATGCAGAAGGCCGTGCTGGCTTGTCACTGAGTGATCATACCCCAGCAAAACAGAAAGAAATTTCATTAAACTTTTTCCCTTTTGCAGATAAATCTACATCAAGTTAGATTCATAGGAGAAAAATGAAGCAACAGATGAAGTTACGGTTGTGAAAGACAGAGGATGAAAAACAAAGGAAAGAATCATTCTAAAATTGTCAGTTTCAAGCCAGGGAAATTTAATCAGAGCCATAAAAAAGTCTAAGATGTGACAAAGCCAGGAGTCTAACTGGATAACCGGGCGCTTGAAAAATCTAGCTGGACCGTCTTTCTATCTGTAAATTGAGGATAATCTTTGGAGAGAAACGTGGGCCTCTGGCTGCTTAGATTCTTCTTCTAGGATCAGCACTATAATCCAGGTCAATTAAAGGAAATTGGCAGAGGTTCTGTGGTGAAAACAAAAGCAGGTTTTTTAATGCAACATGTGCTGTAGGTTAAATAATAAGCCCCTGGCTTCTTGGGACAGGATGTACCACTGGATGTGTACTGGGTTCATTACAGAGAGAGCTTGAAGCATCCACCAGGGTTACAATCAGCAGTTATTAAATCCATTTCCGACTGAGACTACAGCTCGCTCAGGTTCTTCACAGGCCTCCTTCCTGAACTGACCTGATTCTCCTGCCATGAAGGTATGGTGTGACTTGCAAAGCTTCACTCAGGATAATAAGAGTACCCTCTTTTCATGACAGTCTTTTCCTCTAGGGCTGGGTGTTTTTCCTATCTGGCTCTTATTTGACTCTTGAGAAATCCTGTCCTGGCTCTGTGTATATCACCCTAATGTTTTCGTGTTTTATTCTTCTTCTTTAATATTTATGGATGTGACATCACAATCATTGTGTGCCCTCTGCCTACTTCTGTAACCTCATTTTGACAGTCTGTGCCCACAGGGCTGTAGATGCTCTGTGACAAAAGAGGGTGCAGCTTTCAGAGCACACTTCAGTGAGGTATCTTAGTGATAGCTTGTGAATTATAATTAGCATGTTTTCTTTGCATTTTGTTGGATGGTTTCAATCTTTATTTCAGCTTTTCTGTGTATTATTTATTTATTTATATATTTGCTTCTTATTTATAAGATTTGATGGACCACACCATCAAATTTTACTTTGTGTAACTACCTCTGAAAAGAAAATATCCGTCATTTTCCCCAGTAATTATATGGGGCTATCTCATTGCTAATTTACTATCTGGTAAAATCTCAGAGTTTTCCTGAGCATAATTCTCAAGTCTAGCCCATAAGACGTGTTATCACAGATATTTAAAGTTTTTTGATGAACCTAATGAGATCTCATGACAGTTTTGGTGATACCATATTAAAAATCCCTGCAGTATAATTACGCCCCACCATCCTGCTTTTAATTGAGAGGAGGAAATTCTGAACTGTAAAGTCAACAGCTGCAACCACTTTACGAAAATGTTAAGACAGTTAGCAAAGCCAAAACAGATACAGATTACTATTATGTAAATTTTAAATTTATGCACACATTCACATATGCACACATGCACAATAATATACACATCTGCAGGAGATGAGACTTTGCCTTGAAATGAAGATATAAGTTACTGAAATTTACAGCTACCTTAACATCAAGTTATGTATAAATCAGCACCTTCTACTTGGCCCTCTCCCCTTTCCTCTGCTACACAGGTCCATGGGAACTCACCCTTCATCAGTATTCTCACTTCTGATTGGTTTGTTCCTTTGACATTGGAAGTCTTGCCCTGCCCCGTCACAATTCCTGGAAATTCTTTCCCCTGTGTTTGCAGTCACAAGGCTATAAAACCTGCCCGAGAGAGTGGTAGGGCAGCAGTAGCCCACCTACCCTTAAGTCCAAACCACTAGACATGGAACCAGCTTCTGAAACCTGGTTCTGTCTCTACTCTTGCACCAGAAACATGCTCCATAATAGCCAGGGATGTATTCTGCTTTAGAACCTCTAAGTCTCCGGAGGTTTTCATCTGTTGGTGAAATAAAATAATAATAAAGTAAAATAATAAGTAATAAAGTCTCTGGATATAATTTTTAATTGAAATTTTTGAAATGAATGTAGTTAAAAGTTAGGGCTTCCCAGGTGATTCAGTGGTAAAGAATCTGCCTGCCAATGCAGGAGATGCAGGTTTGATCCCTGGCTCAGGAAAATACCCCAGAGGAGGAAATGGCAACCCACTGTAGTATTCCTGCCTGGAGAATTCCATAGACAAAGGAGCCTGGTGGACTACAGTCCATGGGGTTGCAAAGAGTTGGATATGACTCTAAATGTAGATTCACACGCAGTTATAAGTTATAAATAATAAAGAGAGATCCCTTGTTCACTTTGCCCAGTTTCCCCCATAGTAACATTTGTAAAACTATAGTATAAGATTACAATCAGGGTATTGATATAAGCCACCAATCTTAGAGTTCCTTAGTTGTTTTTTTTTTACTCATATGTGTTCATTAAGTTCTATACATTGATCACCTGTATAGGTGTGTGTATCCATCCATGGTTAAGATTTTGACGCTTCTTGTCCTTTTACCCACCACCTTCCTTCTTCCGCATACCTTATTTCCCAACTCCTGGCAACCACTAAACTATCCTCCATTTCTAAAATTTTGTTCTTTCAAAACTGTTATATACATTGAATAATACAATATGAAACCTTTGAGGACTGGAAATATTTATTCTATTCAGAATGTTCCCTGGAGATTCATCTTTATGGCACTGTATCAAGAATGTGTTCCTTTTAGTTTCTGAGTAGTATTCCATTGTATGTATTTACAGTTGTTTGTTTAACTCTTCATTTAATGAAAAGCATCTGGGCTGTCTTTAGTTTTGACTGTTACAAATAAAGCTGCTATGAACATTTATGTAAAAGTTTTTGTTAACATACGTTTATATTTCTCTGGAATAGAAGTTCAGTAATGCAGTTACTGTGTTATATGGTAAATGCATCTTGATTTTTAAAGAAACTGTCAAGTTGTTCTAAGGGGCCAGACCATCTTACCAACCACACATGAGTGATCCCATTTCTCCAATATCATCATATCTTTGCCAGCAATTGGTTTTGTCAACTATTTTGTTTTAGCCTTTCTCATAGGTGTATAGAGATATTTCACTGTGGCATTAATTTACATTTCCCTAGAGGCTATGGATATTAAATATCTTTTCTTGTGTTTATTTGCCACCTGTGTACCTTCAGTGACGTGTCTGTTCATGTATTTTGCCCACTTTTTAATTGATTTTTTGTTTTTTTACTGTTGAGTTTTGGGACTTCTTTAGATACTAGCTCTTTGTCAGATTACGTTGTTTTCAAATAATTCCTCCCAGTCTATAGCTTGTCTTTTCAACCTCTTCATGTTTACTTTCACAGAGAAAAAATATTAAATTTCTGGACATCATTGTAACAGTGCTGTGAACAAGGCCAGAGGGAAAACATTGGTGTCTATTATTTAAAGACCATCATTAAGATGTAAATGAAACCACAAAGTCTATAAAACCATAGTCACATATCAGGTTCAGTATAAAGATAATAACAGCCAGTGGCAAAATACAGTATTTGAGGGCCTGTTGTGATAAATAACTCTCTATGAATTCCTGTATTCATTCACTGAATAAATATTAAGTGAGGTTTATGTGTTAGGCCCTATGCTGGTGATGTGGTAGTAACAAACTGCAAGAATGGAAAGCCAGAGTGAGGTGAGACGTCCACAGTAATGGGATATTGTATGATGAGAGTGTTTAACAGAGGAACTGAAATGCATTTTCAGAAGTAATGCCTGTGTTGAGAGTTGAAGGATGAATGAGTTAACTGGGTAAGGAGCAGAGGAGAAAGATCCTCCTTGGGGCCGAGATGGGGAGCGGGATTGTACTCAGAGGGGCACCTCAAGTGCAGAGACCCTCCAGTGGGAGGGGGCACTGAGAGCTGAGGAGTGAACAGGGCAGCTGTCGGGGATGGAGAGTGAGGGGGCAGGAAGACAAGGTGGGGCTGGCCTTGGTCTCTATTCCAAGGATGGTTCAAAGGCTTGATGACATCTACAAGGCAGAGGTGAGCAATGAGATCAAACCTGCATTCTGAAAATAATACCCTCCACATTGTATATAATGGAGGGCATAGACATTGACTCTCGTCACAAAGTTAAGAGGCTTCTGTGGTTGTCCCCATGATTTCCAGTGGTGGTTTGAGATGCTTCCAATGTGCTCTTGTTAAAATTTTCTAAGATTTCATAACCAGCCTCGGACAGAGGAATTTCAGACAAGATTTGGACTGCATTTGTTCTGAGAATTTGGTGGACTGTTTTCGAACACACAGTGAATGGACCGCTGCAGGGGCAGTTGCTTCTTTAAGAAAAGGCAAAGACTATTTACTCACCCTTGAGGGCTGATTCTAGAGCTCCGAGTTCTTTGTCTGGTGGCTGAGGGCTAGGTGACACTATTCTAACCAATTTTGCGATATTTTGCTTCAACCATCCCTGAACCATTCTGTAGATTTAGGACCCCAAATACAAATGTACCGAATAGCTCTCCTAAGACCTAGCTGTAAGAAGAGCAGTATGCTAAAAAAAAAGGGGGGGGGGGCGGGGTGGGGCAGAGAAAGGATAAGAAAATATAAGATGATAAGAGAAAAAAAAAAGGAAGCGAGTCAGGGAAATATAGAGTCTGTGACAAATAAGAATGAGGAAAGAAAGGCGTACATGTAGGGAGTGCTGTTCCGTGATTAGTTGGCATATTCTCACCAACAGAGGTTCCTACGTGTGTTGTTCCCTTTTTCCAGGCATGATTGGTGGTGGGGTTGCTATTTTGTGGAAGAAGAGTGTAGCAACCCTAACAGCTAAATTGGAGCCATCTACAGGGTAGTCTTAGTTGCTGGAAAGGGTCCATGATAAAAAGCAGCAATTTTGTTATAGAAGCTGTTAGAGAGGTGGGGCAGGAGTGGGTGTAGGTACATCTGTAACATAAACCAAGGACAAAATTTTACTCTAAATTCAGAGTCAGGTTTCCAAGTCTACTTGAAACATTTGGTGTCTGTGCTTGTTTATACTTGGCAAATCATAGTTTCCTCTGCGTGTATGTTTTAATAAAGAGCTTGAAGAGAAAAGAAATACTTCTAAAGCTTTTGGATGACAAATAGAGCTTCCAAACCTCTTTTTTTTTTTTTTTAATAATCTAAGTGTAAGTGATTCAAAAGCATGTAGATGGAATCTCTCAAAATATGAAGCAAAAGAAAAATATGTAACTAGCACAATGTATTGTTGTTACCAAAATTTCAGAATTTCTCATTAATATGCAGAAGGTCACACACCCCAGTCATGTTTACCTGTCTCAAGGTTAAAAGGGAAAAGAAGGACATCTCTATGAACTAAGAGGCAAATGAAATCTAATTTACTTTGGATATAGGTTAATAAACATGTATCCTGGATGTCGAATTAGTTCTAGTAACTTAATCACTGCTAAGTATAGTTGCTCACAGAGAAACTATCTAGTTACTCAGTGAGTTCAGATAAACTCATTTTGGTATCATTGGCCTTTAGAAAAACTACTCCGCCCCCCGTTATTCTTTCAGCAACCATATTCACATTCTAATTCTAGCATATGGGAAAGGTGGGCCATGCTGGCGGTTTGGGCCTTGGGGCGGTAGGGGCAGCTGGCATCATGAGAAGAGAAGGGCAGAAATGCTCAGGACAGCCCTGAAGAAGCAAAGGCAGTTGTTGATGGCTGTCTCAGGCAGTGTCATTGCAGGTTTGCCTCCATGAAAATGACCCCTCCTTTTTCGTGCTTGGAAAACTCAGGAAGAATTGCTTATGTTCCACCTCAGATAACCACATTTTGCACACTTCCTTTTGATATTCTACTGAAGCAGATTCAGTTGCAAACTGTGCCCTGAAAGACATCCACAGACTAGTACTGGCCAAGTGGTCACACACATTAGCTATTCCATCTGTAGGCTGTTGTCAGATCATAGTCCCTCTTTTGTCCCTTTGAATGAAAGAAAGAGAAAAATATCAGAAAGATCAGAAAATATCAGGGAAAAAAAGGGTGAACCAGTTATATTTTCTACGTCATCTCCCCTATCTCTTAGAGACAGTGTTAGATTAGAGATGATTTTATTGTTTGAACTCAGATTGCTGCTTTTTTTTTTTTTACAATACTGTTTTGCCTTGGGAGTTCCTGTCTATTTTGTGAAGAGCCATCTCCACTGGGGCAATTTTCTGAAAGCACAGAATCCTCTCTTCCTCAGTTGCTACCAAATTTTCAAAAGAGATGATTGTGTTGTGCTGCCCAAAGAGTCAGGTGAATACGTTTACCTCACAGATAATTTATCCATATGGGGGAACTTCATGGATAAAGGATCCTGAGAGTCGATGCTCCATACAGTTGGAAATCACTTAGATGAGCTTGAGGAAAATGAGAGCCAACTGGGTGGGACAGACAATGAGAAAGGGGTGGAGAGACTCAGGGAAGTAACTGTACTAGATAAGGCTGAAGAACCTGCCTGACGTCCGTGTTGGGAAGAAAGTCCCAAAGGACTCTCCATTTATCAAAGCAGTAAGGAATATGCTGTTGCTAGGCACCAGCATCATGGCGAAGCTCCATGGTGGCTCTCCTCCATAGGCCAGAGTTGGATAGTAGGGGTGGCCTTAACACAACTGGACTCTCTGACAACAAGGGAGGAAGACAGGATCCTAAAATAATGGACTACAATGTCCTACACCTGCTTTCCATTGCTGGGGAGTTCAGATCTGCCCTGGGCCATCACCATGGAGTAGAAAGGAATCTCTCTTTATTCTGTTGGATTATTACATGCAAAATGGTGAGAACCTTTGTTGATACCCTCCAAACCTGAAATGAATGCTGCTTTCCTCCCTTCTGTACAGCGATCAAGTTACTGTTTTTGTAATAGTAAATCAAGGACAATTTTACCTCTCATTTGAATTTTTGAAATTAGCTTCTGTTTTGAATTTTAAGATCTAGATTTGGTTTTATCCATTATTTTTAGAAGGCTTCCTAGAGGCTGTAACCTGAAGTGTGTACCTATATTCTAAAGGTTGCTAAACCCCAGATAAATGGGGAAAGGCATTAGTATTTACCAAATATCTATAGTATGTCTGCCATTATGGTTGACTTGCCCATATGCATTTACTCTTCACACCCATCATGTATTTTAATTATTATTTTTATGTAATTATTCCCATTATATGAAAAATGTGAAAGATAAAGTGACCTGACTAAAGTCAGCTCATGAACTGCCAGTAATCAAGGATAGAAGCCAGTCATGGATAGAATCCAGTCAAGCATAGAATGCTGCTGCTGCTGCTAAGTCGCTTCAGTCCTGTCCGACTCTGTGCGACCCCATAGACGGCAGCCCTCCAGGCTCCCCCATCCCTGGGATTCTCCAGGCGAGAACACTGGAGTGGGTTGCCATTTCCTTCTCCAATGCATGGAAGTGAAAAGTGAAAGTGAAGTTGCTCAGTCGTGTAGACTCTTAGCCACCCCATGGACTGCAGCCTACCAGGCTCCTCCGTCCATGGGATTTTCCAGGCAAGAGTACTGGAGTGGGGTGCCATTGCCTTCTCTGAAGGATAGAATATGTGTTCTAAATCTAAGTTTAAAGCTCTTTCCACAGCTAATTTGACTGCACTTTATGACTAGAGCCCAATTTCTCTTCTTGACATGTTTTTAAGGTCTTCAGATTATATCATGCTTACCTGTAATATTGTGCTTTTACAGAGAATTAGACATTGTTAAAATATTATTTCATTTTCCAAAAATCACAGAGAAATTTGTGAGATAATTTCAGAAAAGTTATCTCACTTTTTTGCCTCTGAAAGCCACAGACTGTATCATCATTCTTTTTAATTCTCTGGTCTCAATTTGGATAATATTTCACTTGTAAGAATGAGAATTTTATAAAATACAGTTGTGGTTCATATATGTACACATGTGTGAGTTTGTGCTTGTGTGTGTATTTAATTTGTGTAACATAGATCATTGCTTCCTGGAAGTGAATTAATGACTGTTAGAGTGGTTTGGAAATATTTCATGTGTTTTGGGGATGATTCTGTCTACCTCCCCAGCGGTTTTAAAGGGTGCCAGGGTGATGGGATAAGGTGGTAGTTTCCCTAAACAGATACGAAACCAATAACACTGAATGTCCCAGATAGTGACTATAAAGGATGATATATTCTCTGGACATTAGATATAGTTGTTTAGTGCATGTGAGCGTGCTCAGTCATGTCCGACCCTTTGTGACTCCATGGACTGCAGACCACCACGCTCCTCTCTTCATGGGAGTTTCCAGGCAAGAATACTGGCATGGGTTGCCGTTTCCTCCTCCAGGGGATCTTCCTGACCCAGGGATCAAATCTATGTCCCTTGTGTCTCCTGCATTAGCAGACAGGTTCTTTACCCCTGAGGCACCTGGGAAGCCCTAGCTATAGTTGACCCTGCTAATAATTGTATAATTATCAAAGGAACGACTTTAGGAAGTAAGTCCTTCTGCTCTATCATTTTAGTTAGAAGAAACCCATTGAAAGAACTAGCAGAGTATAATAGCCTAGCATAGCATGGAGAGATAAATAAATGATGCCAGAAAGCACTGAAAAATGCTTGAATGCATCTCCTTAAGTCAACAGCAGAATTTGTAACACACATCTCAATTTTCTCTCTACTCTGGAGAAGAAAACCAGGGAGTGCAATATATCATTCATGACAGTACAACAAGAGCAATTCTTATTGGTTCAGGCTCTGGAGCAGTGACTCAAGGGTTTATGGGATTGCTGTCCATCTCTGAGCATATTCTGCTTATTGTTTCTAATGCTTCATTTTGGGATCTTGGGGTCAGTGTGTTTTCATGTGGAAAACCCAAGACTGCCCAATAGAGTGTGTTTTGACACTGACTCAAGAGAGTTCCCTGGTGGCTCAGACGGTAAAGCATCTGCCTACAAAGCTGGAGACTGGGGTTCAATCCCTGGGTTGGGAAGATCTCCTGGAGAAGAAAATGGAAACCCACTCCAATATTCTTGCCTGGAAAATCCCATGAACAGAGGAGCCTGGGAGGCTACAGTCCATGGGGTCGCAAAGAGTCCGACATGACTGAGCGACTTCACTTCACTTCAAGAGAGTTACAAAAGAATACAATTCAGTGCTTGAAAAATGGTTAATCTTACTTAACCCTGCAGTAGTTCTATAAGCACAAACCCTTTGGTTTAGTTACAAAATTATATCCAATGACTGTTACATCCAATGAAAGTTCTGATGACCCGCAGTTAAACTACTGGAGTGATAAGAATTTGTCCTTATGTGTTTATTTTATAATTTCTAAGGTGTTCCGTTTCATTTGAGGTCTTGAATGTTTAATATGACTAATTGCTTCTTGCTCTGGAAATGAGCTTGTTCTTTGATAAATTGTGTGAGTGTTCAGGCATATAAATTGAAAAGATTTAGATTTCTTGACACTGCATAGAGCATGTAAGTTGATGAAGGGAACCTCATGATTACATGCCAAACAGGTTCTTCAACACTATATGTTTCCAGAAAGACTGCTGAACAATAACACAGAGTTAGGAAAGTTAACCTCCTTTCATTGCAAGGTTTTTGTTTTAAGCTAGAAACTGTTAACACCCCACTCCAGTACTCTTGCCTGGAAAGTCCCATGGGCGGAGGAGCCCGGTAGGCTGCAGTCCATGGGGTCGCGAAGTTGGACACGACTGAGCGACTTCACTTTCACTTTTCACTTTCATGCATTGGAGAAGGAAATGGCAACCCACTCCAATGTTCTTGCCTGGAGAATCTCAGGGACGGGGGAGCCTGGTGGGCTGCTGTCTGTGGGGTCGCACAGAATTGGACACGACTGAAGCGACTTAGCAAAAACTGTTGAACCATCATTGAACAGGTGAAAAAGTCATAAAGGTTTACCTAACATATAATGCAGACACATACACATACAACCAGCCATTAAATATTATGTATTTTCTGAAGCATGTGAGAAGACTAAGAGTAGACCTTGGAATAACTATAGATGGTGGTAGGTGGGGGGATAAAACAACAGTGCCACCAATTACCTTCATCAGCCATGTCATCTTATGTAATTCAGAGAGATAATGTGGATGTAATTTGATAGACTGGCTTTGGTTTATCTCTCGAGACAGATGTTATCATCGGAACTGAACCCAGTACATCATACATTCATAAAAGCCAGATGGGTGACATGCCTGCAGTGAGTTTAGTGCCTGTCTATAAAGACCAGATGGATGCCGCTTCACAGAAAGGTTTATGTTGATCAGCTGTGGCTGCCTTCCAGAGAGTGAGGAAATGCTCTCCATTCTCCAGAGAGTTTCTCTATTCTTCATCCTCTATTCTAATTGTCTGCAGAACCTTTCAGGACCAAGACTTATCATGGATAGAATCATATGCATCCTGTGTCGAAAGACAGTTGTGCTTTTGGTACATAAAAAAGATAAGGCCCTCGGTAACCACTCTAGCCAGAGAAAATAAACCGGTCTTTGCAAGATGATTTTATGCTGGCCTTTTCTCTCACTTATAAATGGCTTTGAGTCCTATAGATGTAGCTGAAAATGTGCAAATGTATAAGAGATTTCTTGGATGGAAAACACCCAAAATCTAGTCTCTTCACTTGTATTAACACACAGGATTCCAAAACCTTGTGGTGAGTGAAAATCAAGCCAGTGCTGAATAGAGACTGAATTGATATTCCATCTCTGTGTGGTTTCCTCATAAAACATTTATTTTTTGTGACTTGTTCTCTTTGTGACTGGTGCTGACTTAGTGACTAAATTGTTCATGCTTGGTTTCTTCAATTTGCAGTCTTATAAATAGTTTGCTCATGGTATAATATTATGATATTTTAAATCCTGGATATACAACCAACTCTTGAAATTCAAGAGAAAGCCATCGCAAGGCTTCATAAATATTCAGATGTATAAATATCACAAGAACAAATTATTTTCCCCATGAAACTTTTTGTATTCTAAGACCCATGACTTTCTTAGATCATTTTGCATTCTCTTTCATTTCTGCTTCTAGCAGTATTAATTCTTTCTCATGTGAGGATGTTTTTCTTCACAGGATGGATTTGTATCATCTTCTGATTTTTACTGTGTAATGGCAACAAGTAAAGATAACAGATCTTCCAGCTTGCAGCACGTTCAACCCAAATTCTTCAGGGTTACTCACTGTTGGGAAAATGATGGATATTGTATCTGTGAATGCTATGCTAACCCAGGGTACCTGTGCATGACAAAATTCTTAATGATTTGGCGATCCATGAGATACCTGACTATTTATTGTGCCTAGCAGAGTAAAGAAGCATTTTATACAGGAGAGGGAAAGCGTGGATTTCTTGCCAGCATTGGGGTCTTTGTTGTCTTCAGATTCCTCCAAGTATTTCTGTGTAGCTTCTCTTCACACAAAGCTTGAAAAACACTTAACTAGACAATGAATTGAAGGTTCCCTCAACTTTCAGGTGTCTGGAGCCAAGGATTCAGAGGATTTAAATTGTTTGGTGAGAAAGCGAAGAGAAAAGAGAGCCATAATGCACAATCAGCTCACACTGCTCACGGGCCAACAAGCCAAAGAGACGGTCTGTCCAATGTCCCCCACACTTGGCTCTTCCAGCTTTCGAAGCAGTAGGGTTTCTTCACAGGTATCATGGGGTTGTTGAAAAGTGAACATGGCTCTGTTGCTGTTCCACATCAGAAAGTAGAACTGACAGCCTGAATAGTAACTCCTCAGGCGTCTTGGACTCCTGAGTCTGCTCTGGTCTAAAGAGTGACAGGCTGGAGCCCAGTGCCACCATGTTGGCAGGACCCTGTTTATCTGTAGTGCGCAGGGTGAAGCAGGAGAGCTGAATGAGATCTCTGGGAATATGGGAATCTGACCTCCTTAAAGACCCTTTACAGTTAGAAATAAAGTACTGTGAAAATTAGAAATTGCCATGTCCACTGTTACAGACTTTTTTTCAATTAAAAGAAATCAGCATTATAAATAAAATAATATATCTTTTAAGATCATTTATAAAGTGTTGTTACTAATTGCACTAATACCTGTTGCTATTATAATCCAGTTGCTTTGGGAAATTTTATAATTAATAAGTTCTTAATTGGGGTGATAACATCTTCTCTGTTACATTTAATGTTACTTTTAATGAGACTACTGCTTCTAAAATTTATAACGAATTTGGCTACACTGGAAAGGTATTGCACAAATACCTGTTGCTATTATAATCCAGTTACTTTGGGAAATTTTATAATTAATAGTAAGTTCTTAATTGGAGTGATAACATTTTCTCTGTTACATTTAATGTTACTTTTAATGAGACTATTGCTTCTAAAATTTATAACAGATTTGGCTACACTGGAAAGGGCTCAGAGTTATATAATAAGAGGGTTTAAAATGAAGTTCAGGAGGAATTGAAACTAGGGTTTTATGTTTGTTTTTTGTTTTGTTTTAGTTTGAGGAAGATAAACTGTGATTAAATTAATATTTATTATTCAAATATCTGGATTAAAGTGATACTATTTGGAAAGCATCATATTTTGTCTGCAATAATCTGAATATTTACATCCCAAAGTAGACTCTGAAAGATGGTTCTAAAGTACCAGAATTATAGAGATAATTCATGTAATAGCAAAATTGAAATAGGCACTTGCTTTTTCTTGCTTGATTTGCATCAGTTTTTATTCTTCTAGACTGTGTATAAACATAAGGAAAGCAAATACTCACTTTTGGGGGCCAATTCTTATTCAATCTTACTGGATTTTAACCACACAGAACAAAATTAACCAAACTTTAAGGGCTTGTTTACAGTTGATTTACACATTTCTAGACTTTTCCAAATGGTCTAAATAGTTTTAGGTAGTTTACTTTTGTAACTGATACAGATGTACAACATTGACGGAAACAATAAAAAAATGTTTCAGTTTATTAATTAGAATGTTTATGACTTCTTCAAGGCTGGTATCTAAATGCGAGGTAAGGCATTGGTCTGTGAATTTGTCTCTGTTTTCAAGATAGAGCTGCTGTGGACATTTAAGCAAGATTTAACTGAAAGAGAAAGTTCTCTGGCTAAATCAAAGCATTATAACATTTTAGTGAGGTTTACATTTAGTTTCACTTTCCAAACTTGCAAATGAGTTTCCCCAAGCATGAAAGGCAGATGATAAGAAGGTTGGAAAGAATGCAGTCCCTGTATTACGAAGCTCAGTCCCTGATTTCTGTATAACCACCCCATTCCATTTTAATTTATTTCCAAAGTTTGATTGGGATTTCTTTTGTGGTCATCTCCAACTAAAAATGTTGAACTGATAACAAACAACTGTTAAGTTTTCCTTCCAATAGTTAGGCGACAAATAACCCATTCTGACTTAATCGAATGCAGGGAACTTGAGGATGGAACCAAGGCAATTCATTTTCCATAGTTTTGTTCCAAGATCAGTCAAGATTGAACTTGAAATAGATTACTGGCACTTTCCAAAGTGGTCTCAGAAAATGGTCCCTAATAGGGTCAGTCACTCACTGTCTGATCAGATCTGGTCTAGATCACTTCCATCAGAGATGCAGAGAGAGAATGAAACATGATCTAGGCTAGATCTCCAGTGTAGTTGTAGCAGTTTTCTCTTTCGTCTTTGGTAGAGTGACAGCCGTGATTAAAGTCAAGTTGGTGTTACCGTTTGTACTACTCCTTCCTCAAGGAAAGCTCCCTGGTAAGCTGCTGCTGCTGCTAAGTCGCTTCAGTCATGTCCGACTCTTAGCGACCTCATAGATGGCAGCCCACCAGGCTCCCCCATCCCTGGGATTCTCCAGGCAAGAACACTGGAGTGGGTTGCCATTTCCTTCTCCAATGCATGAACGTGGAAAGTGAAAGTGAAGTCGCTCAGTTGTGTCCGACTCTTAGCGACCCCATGGACTGCAGCCCACCAGGCTCCTCTGTCCATGGGACTCTCCAGGCAAAAGTACTGGAGTGGGGTGCCATTGCCCTGGTAAGCAGGGTATGCTGAAAGACAGTACAAGACACAATAGGCACTTTTGAAGGTCCCTGGCCACCCAACACTTTTCTATAATATGTGCTCCATTTCTTGTCAATCTTAGTATTTAACACTTTGCTCAGCCTGAAAATGAATGCTTTGTCAGTTTAATAAAACTTGTAAATTAAATCTTTAAAACTGATAGGAAATATATAGCAGATAAGAACTTAGTTATTGGAGAATAAAAATATAAAGAGAGTGAGAGATGACCTTGAGCCATAACAGATGCAAGTTTCCATCTATAATACTCATTGAATATGACCTTGGAAAACATTAGTGATTTCTAATTTTGTGGTCCCAGGTGAAATGATACTAGATTTGAGAGGAATTCTGCAGCAAAACCACCCTCAAAGATACACAGTGTGAGGAAAATTGGTCTGAGTTTTCAGTACATCCTCATTAGAGATCTTACAGTGATGGCTTTATAAAAGTATTTAAAATTAACATGGAAGAATTAGAAATGTTTATATTCTTTTTGATGGATTAATGCAACTTCTGAGAAAACCAACACATCTAAAAAAATTCATGAGTATGGGTCTTAGATCTATAACTCTGTTTATTTCAGGTTCTAGAAGATCAAGTCTGTGATAAAACTGGGGTGCTCAGGTATTATTGATAGGCCTAACCCCAGAGCAGGTCCAAGGCAAAAAGGCAAATGAGATGAGAAGAAGGAATGTAAACATGAAAAGACACATAACCAGGCTGGCCACAGCTTTGTAAGAAACCTAACTGAGAGGTCCTGCCTCAGAGCAAACCTTTGTGGCAGGGGTCCACATACTTTCTCTATAAAGAGTCAGATAGCAAATAGTATTTCAGATTTTGCAGGGCACATATCTCTGTGACAACTGTTCTACTCTGTTTTGTTGTGAAGATTGTCATAGACAATAAGTAAATGAATGGGCATGGCTATGAATGGGCATATTCCAATAAGGCTTTATGTACAAAAAGAGGAGGCAGGCCAGATTGGCTGTTTGACTATAGTTTGACAGCCTCTGTCTTGGAAAAGGGAGAGGAATTTACTTGACCTTTCTTTCTGTTTTAAAAATGTGCCTGTTTGGTTGTTGGCACTCTGGTTTTGGTAGTTGCAGCATATGGGCTTTGTTGCTCCGAGGCACATGGGACCTTAGTTCCCTGACAAGGGATCGAACCTGTTGCAAGGCAGATTCTTAAGCACTGGACCAGCAGTGTCTGACCTTTCTTTCTTGTTTCTTCTCTCTCATTGGTCAAAGTTTACTTCAGTTCAGTCGCTCAGTCGTGTCTGACTCTTTGCGACCCAAGGCACCGCAGCACGCCAGGCCTCCCTGTCTATCATCAACTCCCAGAGTCCACCCAAACCCATGTCCATTGAGTCGGTGATGCCATCCAACCATCTCATCCTCTGTCGTCCCCTTCTCCTCCTGCTCTCAATCTTTCCCAGCATCAGGGTCTTTTCCAATGAGTCAGCTGTTCGCATCAGGTGGCCAAAGTATTACTTCATGGGATGGTAATACTTCTGGACTGTGTTACCTGCCCCACCAGGTGGTCACTGAAGAAACAGATATCAGACATCACAGTGTGGTGCATCATTTGACCTTGGAAATGTCAGAGGAGGAGTTATAGCCTTTGCAAGTCCATTCAGACTCTACCAGCTTCCACCAGTCACTGTGCCTGCCTCCCCAGTAGCAAAGGTTAAGGTGCTGATGCTGAGGGGATAAGGGCCCATGGTGGAAGCTCAGACTGCCCACTTGAACACTCAGCCATGGCCTGGGGGCTGGGACCCGGGTGGGGCTAATCCAAGCTGAGGAACCACTGAAACCAAGCCTGGCAATGTATCCTAGTCGAATAAGAACGAAAGGTCTCCATAAAGGAAATAGAAGTGAGAAGAGATGATTGAAGTGTATCTGACCTATGCTTTAGTTTGTTAAATTACCACCACTGTAAAACTGGTGCTTCCCTCATTTTTAAATATTTGATCATCTGTTTAAAAAATTCATTTTTGATTGAAAGATAGTTGCTTTATACTATTATGTTGGTTTCTGCCATACAACAACATGAATCAGCTATAACTATACATACACCCCCTCCCTCTTGACTGAGCCTTAGATGGTTACTGAGAAAATTGGGATATAGCCAACATTTGAAGATAATATCCAGGAAGACTTTAGTTGCCCTTGCATATGCCCTAGGAGGCCCCAGTAATCAGCAGAATAGGTAGCTGAGGAGATGGCTACAGGAGGTCTGGCCCCATGTGTCACAGCAGTAGGTGTGACCCAGGCATCGGTGTCAGATAGTCTGGGTTCAAATCCTGGTTTTGTCTCATGGAGGAAGGTGACTCAGGGAAAGTTACCTAATCCCTCTCTGACCCCATTTCCTTGTTTATAAAATAGGAAAATAATACCCAATGCCTTGAGGATTAATAACGTAGTAAGTTAACTGACAACCATAATGCTTGGCACACAAAGGCATTCAGTGAATGGAAAGGATCAGCTACTTTGTGTGTAGACTTCATAAAGCTACTGTTATATTCAATGTAAGCCTCTTGAGAGGAAGCTTCCTGTGAATGACGTACTTGGTTTACTGTTCCCTTATTTATCATGTATTTTTCTTGTAAACATTCATCATGAGTGACTGCAACTCTAAGCTTCAGTTTTTCTGTTCATCAAAGGAGTTTTTTTTATACCTAACTTTACACTTTCATTGGGAGCATAAGTGATTTAATATGTATGTGTATGAAGTACCTAGTACAGTGTTTGACATATAGTAGGAGTCAGCTCAATGATAGTTACTGTTGTTACAATTATTATAATTCAGAATTCCTCTCATACAATAAATCATTCACTGTTTAGGGTCTGTCATTTCTCCATAGCCTTTTCCTATAAAGAAGTATAGTGGGTCGTGAACAAATTAGCTGTATCTGTGAATTTATTATGCTTCTATTTTAATCATTATTAGAGTTGTCTGATAACATCAGTACTGCCAGGAGTATTGTGCTCTCTGGTGGGCTAAACACCAGCTGGAAATGATGCCACTGTGACCTATAGATGCTGGGGTTGTGGGAAAGGAGAGTGGAAGCTCCCATATTTTGAACACCAGCTACTTCCCAGTTACTCCGCTGGTTTGCTTTACATATAGTTACTCACCAGCACAGTCCTATGGGTGTGTGTGTGTGCTAAGTTGCTTCAGTTACGTCTGACTCTTTGCAACTCTGTAGTCTGTAGCTGGCCAGGTTCCTCTGTCCATGGGGTTCTCCAGAAAAGAACACTGGAGTGAGTTGCCATGCCCTTCCCCAGGGGCTGTTCCCATCTCAGGGACTGAACTTGTATCTCTTATATCTCCTGCATTGGCAGGCAAGTTCTTTACCACTAGTGCCACCGGAAATCACCAACACAGCCCTATGGGTGGGTGCTCTTATTATCATTCCCAATGTCCTGATGCCTGGAGAGTCCACAGAACTTCCCCAAAGCTACAGGGCTATCCCATGACCCAGCCAAGACCTCAGGTTGTCTGGTGCCAAAGCCCTTGTCTTTCAGCTATTCTCCTGCTAAATTTCTGTGTGAGAATAGACACACAGAAACATCTCTAGTTCTTCCTGGGCTATAAACTCAGCTTGTGACTTTGAACAAATCGTATCCATTTCTAGGCCTCAGTTTCCTAATCTTTAAAATGAGGTGGTTGTATAAAATGAGGTGGTTGTCTTTAAATTCCCTTCAGATCTACAATTCTGTGCGTATTGATTAGAAGAAATGTACATAATAATGATAAGTGTGTCTGTGGCGGATGGTGGTCAGATATTGCTGGAGATGGGACAGGCAAGCTATGTGCCCCTCCCTTTCATCCTTGCCCCTGCAGCTGAAGGTGCAAATGCCCTCAGCCAAGCTGTTGCCTTGCAAACGTGAGCTGGATCCGTCACTCCGGTATCTGTCTGTCTCTCCAAGTAAGAGACCCTTGTAGTAGCCTATGAGGCTCCCCCTGCTCTTCCTGTCATCCCTTTGTCTCTCTGACCCCATCACTTACTCTGGCCCTCGCTCACTCCTCCCCACCGGGTTGGCCTCCCTTGCTGTTCCTGAAACACACCATGCATGCTCCTGGTGCAGACCATCTCACCTGCTGCTGCTTCTGCCTGGATAGCCTGAAGACTTGGCCCCAGGACTTGCCTGGTGGTCCAGTGGTTAAGAATCCACCTTCCAGTGCAGGGGATGTGGGTTAGATCTCTGGTCCGAAACCTAAGATCCCACATGCTGCAGGACAACTAAGCCTACACAGCACAACTACTGAGCCTGCATGCTGCAACCAAAGGTCCCATGTGCTACAGTTAAGACCCAACACAACCAAACAAACAAAGAAAACTAAAGCTGGGACAGTGTTGCTTAAAAAAAATGTACTGGACTCCCACCTCCTTGGGGTCATTGATGTGATGGCGCTTGTCCCGTGCAGGCTTCCTAGACCACTTGTTTAAAATCACAGACCCCTTCTCTTCCAGCACTCCAGGTACCACCCCCTTGTTTCATTGTCTGCATAGCACTTATGTCATTCATTTAATGAAGGACGCTTTGATTTCGTTATTTGTATCGGTTGCCTGTCTCTCCTCCTGTAGAATAGGCAAAGATGTCACTGTTGGTTGCTGTTGGATCCCCTATGCCTTGAACAATCCTAGCACATTTTTTCATGAGGGAAAATCAGAAATAAGGCCATATAGCATTATATATATATTATTTCAAGTATATATATATATATATATAATTATACATATGACTCAGAGTAGGCAATGGCAACCCACTCCAGTACTCTTGCCTGGCAAATCCCATGGACAGAGGAGTCTGGTAGCTGCAGTCCATGGGGTTGCTAGGAGTCAGGTACGACTGCGTGACTTCATTTTCACTTTTCACTTTCATGCATTGGAGAAGGAAATGGCAACCCACTCCAGTGTTCTTGCCTGGAGAATCCCAGGGACGGGGGAGCCTGGTGGGCTGCGGTCTATGGGGTTGCACAGAGTCGGACACAACTGAAGTGACTTAGCAGCAGCAGCATACATATGACTTAGTGACTGAATAACTGAACAACAGCAATACATGTGACTTGTAGACATCATTTAAAAATTCATTGTTGTTGTTATTCAGTTGCTAAATTGGGTCTGACACTTTGCAACCCCATGGACTGCAGCAGGCCGGGAATCCCTGTCCTTCACTACCTCCTGGAGTTTGCTCAAACTCATATCCATCGAATCAGTGTTAAAAATTCATGTTCATTAAGAAGGAATTAGTTACCTTTTAATTTTATATAATATCTACCTTCATTTACTACCAATCTGTAATGTGTATCCAAATTTTGAGGAAAGGATGAAAGGCTTTAAAAATTAAGAATTCCCTGTAGATTTCAGTTTTTCTAGCAATAATGCTCAAGACTAATTATAATTTATGTGCAAATAAGTGCTTAAAATTTTGAGTTTACATATTCAGTGGAAGTTGTATATCATGACTATCAAAATCATTAAAATATCTTCAAACAAATTAACATATATTATAAATTAACTTCATATTACAAAAATAAAAAAATCATCAGCAATTTTGGAGGTTAAATTGCATTGAAATGAAGATGATTTGTTGGCAGGACCAGGACTCAGAAGCTACCTTGCTAGGATTTCTAGTAGAATTATTGACTGTTTTAAAAATTACTGTGTCTCAAACTTTAATATGTAGATTAATCACCCCAGATCTTTTTAAAATGCAGATTCTAACTCAAAAGGTCTGGGGCAGGACCTGATATTTTTTCATACCTAGAGGGCAGAAAGGTGATACTGATGCTGGTCCTTAGACCATCTGAAGTGGAGCCAAATTCCTAGGGAATCTGCCTCCTCCTTATAATGTCATTATGAGGTCAGATGAACTTGAAGTAGAAGAGACATTTTCTCCAGAAGAAGCTTCATTGAACCATTGACCAACTGGTATCACTTAGTGCTGGAACTTAACTCTTTCCTGGTGGCTCAGACAGTAAAAGATCCACCTGTGATGAGGGAGACCTGGGTTCGATCCCAGGGTTTGATCCCTGGCTGGGAAGATTGCCCTGGAGGAGGGCATGCCAACCCACTTCAGTATTCTTACCTGCAGAATCCCCATGGACAGAGGTGTCTGGCAAGCTACAGTCCATGGGATCGCAAAAAGTTGGACATGACTGAGCAACTAAGCACAGTGCTGGAATGAAATAGACACTTGCTGTTACAGACATCACATCAGCTGGGAGAGGACCGGATCCCAGGCTTAAGGGGTATCTGACACCTAAAGGGATGCAGTGAGGCATCCTGACCCTTCTCTATGAGTAGAACTGATTTCATTCCCATATCCTAGCCTCAAACTGGGTTTTCAAAACTCTAATATTTAAAAACAGATTCTCTTATTTTCTAATAACGCAGCAGGGATGGGAAGAGAACTGAACACTTTAATCCCTAAAATATGCAGTGAAATTGAATAAGGGGTTGTGGAGGGGAAGAACAACCACAAATTTAATATTTAACCGCAGCAAACTTAGAAATTGCACAGAAAATAACAGGCTTGCCTCTTTTTGCCCCTGCTCTCATTCGGCACGGCTCAGGGAACCTTGGGGAAGACGGTGTATTCAAGTGACTTGATGCACGTGAGGTTTAGTTTTGCAGGTGGAGTGCAGCACAAGGGTGGAGTGACCTATCTTACTACAGTAATTCTGCTGGATAAACACCAGTCCCTGGGCCCCTCCCTGGAAGCAGTTCTGTTTGTTTGAAGTGGTCATACCAGAGCTTCTTTGGTAGTGATTATTGACAGTACCCAGAAACCTTTTCTCAGCTTGGCTCTGGATTGGCTGGAAAATATATGTTCAGGAAACTCCATTGCTGACATTCTGAAGGGGGTCGCTATTTCAAATGCATCTCCATGCTACTCTGAAGCTTGTTGAAAAAGAAGAAAGTTGAAAAATCCTTGAAGAGTTTCTTGTTTGTTTGAATTCAGCTAGAAATTCTTTTTGAAAATGTTTTAATTTATTTAAAAAATGGAAGTGTAACTGCTTCACTGTATTATGTTAGTTTCTGCTGTACAACATGAATCAGCCATATGTGTACATACATCCCCTCTCTCTTGAGCCTCCCTCCTACCCCCTCATCCCACCGGCTCTAGGTCATTGCAGAGCACTGAGCTGAGCTCCTTGTGTTACACAGCAGCTTCCCACTAGCTCTCTGTTTTACATATGGTAGTGAGTATATGTCAGTCCTACTCTCCCAATTATTCCACCCTCTCCTTCCTCTGTGCCCACAACTCCATTCTCTATGTCTGTGTCTCTATTCCTGCCCTGCCAAAAGGTTCATTTGTACCATTTTTTCTAGATTCTCTATATATGCATTGCTGCTGCTGCTGCTAAGTTGCATCAGTCGTGTCCGACTCTGTGCGACTCCATAGACAGCAGCCCACCAGGTTCCCCTGTCCCTGGGATTCTCCAGGCAAGAACACTGGAGTGGGTTGCCATTTCCTTCTCCAGTGCACGAAAGTGAAAAGTGAAAAGGAAGTCGCTCAATCGTGTCCGACTCTTTGTGACTCATGGACTGCAGCCTACCAGGCTCCTCCGACCATGAGATTTCCCAGGCAAGAGTACTGGAGTGGGTTGCCATTGCCTTCCCTGATATATGCGTTAATATACGATATTTGTTTTTTGTTTTTCTCTTTTTGACTTACTTCGGCTGGGAACTTTAATCAAGTTACTCTCTATCTTGACTTCCTCCTGATTTCTAGGACATGCTTTTGAGCCAGTCAAAAGCAATTATCAAACCAAGCTGTTATGGTCACGAGAGGTAAGATGTGATGTCCCTCTTTGCTTCTGGGTTGGGTGGCACAAATGTCATCCCGAGTTACTCTCTTCACTGTCTTAAACCCCTCCCTTCTCTCTGCCCAGTGAATAGAGGGAAATGGTCTCCACTTGCTAGTATAGCCAGAATGACATTCAGCAGCTTAGGGGCTTTCTGTGAGAATACAGGAATCGCAGACTTCCCCACCTCTGCAGTCATGAAGCCTCACTCAGAAGATCCCTGAGATCTAACTTTCATTCGCTCCCTTAAACCACCTCAGAGCTGAGACAAGTTAGTTCCTCCGTATTTTCACATGCAACACTCACCAAGTGATGAATGTGACATTATAGTTTTTCCGCAGTAGAGCCAATCCTGGGTCAGTGTTAAACATTGCACAGTTTGGTATATTTCTTCCAGTAGTTATATTTTTGTAGGGTCATAACAAGTAAGCCAACAGGGTCTTGTTCTCATCCATTTTCTCCTGAGTACATAGGTTTTTTACTTGTTTTCTGTGAAGAACCAGGATTGCAGGAGGATTTATGATTTTGATACCCTACACAATGTTACTATCTTCCTATAGAATCTTTCTTCTGAGTTTGGTCAAATAGTAATAATAATAATAATATTTATTGGGTTTTCCTGGTGGTTCAGACAGTAAATAATCCTCCTGAAATGTGGGAGATCTGGGTTTGATCCCTGGGTCAGGAAGATCCCCTGGAGGAGGGCATGGCAACCCACTCCAGCATTCTTGCCTAGAGAATTTTATGGATGGAGGAGCCCCCTGTGGTCACAAAGAGTCAGACATGACTGAGTGACTAAGCACAGGACACTAATAAAACATTGAATGGATTTTAAGTTTATTAACTCATTTAAACATTAAAGCCTTTCTATAATGCAGATTCTATTTTAAATCCACTTTCTAGATGAGAAAGCTGAGTCACAGAGAGATTGAATAACTAGTCCAAGGTCACACAGCTAGTACTAGTCTTAGAGCTAGGATCTGAACTAGGCAACCTAGCACCTTAGTACCTGCTCTTAACCTCTCAGTTATAACATTTTATTACCAACTAAAACAGACTCATGTATTATAACTATTGCTACTTTCTATTAATTACTTTATTCTTTTCTGAGTCCTATTTGGTTATATAAGCTCTGTGATTAAGTGGTTTAATTGAGTGATTTTTCAGATATACCAACTGCCTTATTTTTTTAATTTATATTTTATTGAAGAATAATTGCTTTACAGAATTTTGCTGTTTTCTGTCAAACCTCAACATAATCAGCCATAGATATACATATATCCCCTCCCTTTTGAAACTCTCTCCCATCTCCCTCCCCATCCCATCCCTCTAGGTTGATACAGAGCCCCTGTTTGAGTTTTCTGAGCCATACAGCAAATTCCTGTTGGCTAACTATTTTATGTATGGTACTATAAGTTTCCATGTTACTCTTTCCATACATCTCATCCTCTTCTCCTCTCTCCCCATGTCCATAAGTCTGTTCGCTATGTCTGTTTCTCCATTGCTGCCCTGTAAATAAATCCTTCAGTACCATTTTTCTAGATTCCATATATATGCATTAGAACATGGTATGTATCGTCGTCTTTCTGACTCACTTCACTCTGTATAATAGGTTCTATGTTCATCCACCTCATTAGAACTGACTCAAATGCATTCCTTTTTACAGTTGTGTAATATTCCATTGTGTATATGTAGCACAACTTCTTTATCCATTCATCTGTCAATGGGCATCTAGGTTGCTTCCATGCTCTAGCTATTGTAAATAGTGCTGCAGTGAACAATGGGATACATGTGTCTGTTTCAATTTTGGTTTCCTCAGGGTATATGCCTAGGAGTGGGATTGCTTATGGTTTCCTTTGCTGTGCAAAGGCTTTTAAGTTTAATCAGGCCCCACTTGTTTACTTTTGTATTTATTTCCAATACTCTAGGAGGTGGGTCATAGGGGATGTTGATTTGATTTATGTCATTGAGTGTTCTGCCTATGTTTTCCTCTAAGGGTTTTATAGTTTCTGGTCTGACACTTAGGTCTTTAATCCATTTTGAGTTTATCTTTGTGTATGGTGTTAGGAAGTGTTCTAATTTCATTCTTTTACATGTAGCTGTCCAGTTTTCCCAGCACCATTTATTGAAGAGGCTATCTTTGCCCCACTGTATTTTCTTGCCTCTTTCATCAAAAATAAGGTACCCATAGGTGCATGGGTTTATTTCTGAGCTTTCTATCTTGTTCCATTGGCCTATATTTCTGTTTTTGTGCCAGTATCATACTGTCTTGATGACTGTGGCTTTGTAGTATAATCTGAAGTCAGGAAGGTTGATTCCTCCAGCTCCAGTCTTCTTTCTCAAGACTGCTTTGGCTATTCTGGGTCTTTTGTGTTTCCGTATGAATGGTGAAATTTTTTGTTCTAGTTCTGTGAAAAATGCCATTGGTAATTTGATAGGGATCACATTAAATCTGTAGATTGCATTTGGTAGTATAGTCATTTTCACAATGTTGATTCTTCCTACTCAGGAACATGGAATATCTCCCCATCTGTTTATGTCATCTTTGATTATTTTTATTAGTGTCTTATAATTTTCTGTGTACTGATTTTTTGTCTCCTTAGGTAAGTTTTCTCCTAGATATTTAATTCTTTTTGTTTCCGTGGAGAATGGGATTGATTCCTTAATTTCTCTTTCTGATTTTTCATTGTTAGTATATAGAAATGCAAGTGATTTCTTTGTATTGATTTTGTATCCTGCAACATTGATAAATTCACTGATTAGCTCTAGTAATTTTCTGATACTATCTTTAGGATTTTCTATGTTCAGTATCATGTCATCTGCAAACAGTGAGAGCTTTACTTATTCCTTTTTTGATCTGGATTCCTTTTGTTTATTTTTCTTATCTGATTGCTGTAGCAAGGACTTCCAGAACTATGTTGACTAGTAGTGGCTAAAGTGGACACCCTTGTCTTGTTCCTGATCTTAAGGGGAATGCTTTCAGTTTTTCACCGCTGAGAATAATGTTTGCTGTAGGCTTATCATATATGGCCTTTACTATGTTGAGTTGGTTCCTTGTATGCCCATTTTTTGAAAAGTTTTAATCATAAATGGGTGCTGAATTTTGTCAAAGGCTTTTTCTGCATCTATTGAGATTATCATATGGTTTTTGTCTTTTAATTAGTTAATGTGGTGTATCACATTGATTGATTTGCATATATTGAAGAATCCTTGCATCCCTGGAATAAACCCAACTTGATCATGGTGTATGAGATTTTTGATGTGTTGCTGAATTCTGTTTGCTAAAATTTTGTTGAGAATTTTTGCATCTATATCATCAGTGATATTGGCCTATAGTTTTCTTTTTTGTGTTGTCTCTGTCTGGTTTTGGTATCAGGGTGATGGTGGTCTTGTAGAATGAATTTGGAAGTGTTCCTTCCTCTGCAATTTTTTGGAAAGAGTTTTAGAAAGATAGACATTAGCTCTTCTCTAAATGTTTGATAGAATTTTCCTGTGAAATGATCTTGTCCTGGGCTTTTGTTTTTTGGGAGATTTTTGATCACTGCTTCAATTTCAGTGCTTGTAATTGGGTTGCTTATAATTTCTATTTCTTCCTGGTTCAGTCTTGGAAGATTGAACTTTTCTAAGAATTCTGTCCATTTTTTCCAGGTTATCTATTTTATTGTCATATAGTTGTTCATAATAGTCTCATATAATCCTTTGTATATCTGCTTTTTTTTCTTGATGAGTCTGGCTAAAGGTTTGCCACTTTTGTTTATCTTCTCAGAGAACCAGCTTTTAGTTTTATTAATCTTTACTAATGTTTCTTTCATTTCTTTTTCATTTACTTCTGCTCAGATCTTCATGATTTCTTTCCTTCTACTGATTTGGGGGTTTTTTGGTTCTCCTTTTTCCAGTTGTTTTAGGTGTAAAGTTAGGTTGTCCATTCAGTGTCTTTCTTGTCTCTTTTGGTAGGATTGTGTGGCTATAAACTTCCCTCTTAGAACTGCTTTTGCTGCATCCCGTAGGTTTTAAGCTGTCCTGTTTTCACTGTCATTTGTTGCTAAAATTTTTTTGATTGCTCTTTTGATTTCTTCAGTAATGTGTTGGTTATTTAGAAATGTGTTGTTTAATCTCCATATGTTTGTGTTTCTTACCATTTTTTTTTCTCGTAATTGACATCTACTGTCATAGCATTGTGATCAGAGAAGATGCTTGATATGATTTCAATTTTCTTAAATTTACTGAGGTTTGATTTGTCACCCAAGATGTGGTCTATCCTGGAGAATGTTCCAGGTGCACTTGAGAAGATGGTGTATTTTTCTGCATTTGGATGGAATGTCCTGAAGATATCAGTGAGATCCATTTCATCTAATGCATCATTTAAGACTTCTGTTTCCTTATTGTCTGTTTTGATGATCTGTCCATTGGTGTGAGTGGGGTGTTAAAGACTCCTACTATTATTGTGTTACTGTCAATTTCTCCTTTTATGTCTGTTAGTGTTTGTCTTATATTGAGGTGCTCCTATGTTGGGTGCATAGATATTTACAATTCTTAAGTCTTCCTCTTGGATTGATCCCTTGATCATTATGTAGTGTCCTTCCTTATCTCTTGTAATCTTCTTTAAGGTCTGTTTTGCCTGATATGAGGATTGCTCCTCCAGCTTTCTTTTGCTTCTCATTTGCATAGAATATATTTTCCCATCCTCTCACTTTCCGTCTATGTGTCCTTAGGTCTGAAGTGAGTTTGTTGTAGATAGCACATATATTGGTCTTGTTTTTGTATCCATTCAGCTAGTTTGTGTCTTTTGGTTGAAGCATTTAATCTGTTTACATTTAAACTAATTATTGATATATATGTGCCTATTGCCATTTTCTTAATTGTTTGGGGTTGATTTTGTACATCTTTCTTCTTATGTTGTATTTTTTGACTATGTAAGTCCCTTTAACATTTGTTGTAAAGCTGGTTTGGTGGTATTGAATTTTGTTAATTTTGCTTGTCTGAAAAGCTGTTTATTTCTCCATCAATTTTGAATGAGATCCTTGCTGGGTATAGTAATCTTGGTTGTAGAGTTTTCCCTTTCAGTACTCAGAATGTATCCTGCCATTCCCTTCTGGCCTGCAGAGTTTCTGCTGACAAATCAGCTGTTAAGCATATGGGGTTTCCCTTGTATGTTACTTGCTGCTTCTCCCTTGCTGCTTTTAATTTTCTTTCTTTGTATTTAGTCTTTGTTAGTTTGATTAGTATGTGTCTTGGCATGTTTCTCCTTGGGTTTATCCTGTATGGGACTCTTTGTGCCTCTTGGACTTAATTGAGTATTTCCTTTTCCATGTTGGGGAAATTTTCAACTATAATCTCTTCAAAAATTTTCTCATACCTTTTCTTTTTCTCTTCTTCTTTTGGGACCCCTATAATTCGAATGTTGGTACATTTGATATAGTCCCAGAGGTCTCTGAGACTGTCCTCAGCTCTTTCATTCTTTTTACTTTATTCTGCTCTTCAGAAGTTATTTCCATCATTTGATCTTCCAGCTCGTTGATTCGTTCTTCTGTTTCAGATATTCTGCTATTGATTCCTTCTAGAGTATTTTTAATTTTCAGTAATTGTGTTGTTTGTCTCTGTATGCTTATTCTTTAATTCTTCTAGGCCTTTGATAATTGATTCTTGTATTTTCTCCATTTTGTTTTCAAGGTATTTGGTCATCTTTACTATCATTATTCTGAATTCTTTTTCAGGTAGTTTACCTATTTCCTCTTCATTTATTTTGACTTCTGTGTTTCTAGTTTTTTCCTTCATTTGTGCAGTATTTCTCTGCCTTTTCATTATTTTTTAAAAAGTTACTGTGTTTGAGGTCTCCTTTTCCCAGGCTTCCAGGAAAGTTGCCTTCTTTCCTTGAAGAAGGTTGAATTCTTTCTTCCTTTTGGTTTCTGCCTTCCTAAGGTTGGGCCAGTGGTTTGTGTGAGATTTGTGCTGAGTTTTTGTTTGTTTGTTTTTCCTCTGATGGGCAAAGCTGTGTGAAGTAGTAATCCTGTCTGCTGATGATTGGGTTTGTATTTTTGTTTTGTTTGTTGTTTAGAGGAAGTGTCCCGCACAGAGTGCTACTGGTGGTTGGGTGACGCTGGGCCTTGTATTCAAGTGGTTTCCTTTGTGTGAGTCCTCACTATCTGACACTCCCTGGGGTTAGCTCTCTAGTAGTCTCTAGGGTCTTGGAGTCAGTGCTCCTACTCCAAAGGCTCAGGGCTTGATTTCTGGTCAGGAATGAAGTTTCCACAAGTGGTTTGTTATGGCATTAAGAGAGATTAAAACAAATACTCAAAAACAAGAAATCAAAGATGAACCCCAGATAAATGGCAGCTACAAAATCAGGCAAGTAATAATTAAAATAATGAAATATACATATATACATATACACCCATGAGCAGAGTCAAAATAGTCCAACAAAAATACAGTAGATTGACCTGGCAAACAAAGGAAATCAAAACTTATATTTACCAGTTAAGAAGAAAACTAACTTAAGCACAAACTGGAAAACAAAACTAAAGCAAAGTGCCAAGTGGGTAATAAAGCAATGAAAATAAACCTAACAAATATATTGAGAAGAAAGGAAAGAAAGAAAAGAAAGCATAGATATGCAAATTTAAATAGAGGTAGATGAAGAAGATTTATATACATTAAAGATTAACTGCAAGGGGAAAAGAACAGTAGGAAAGACAAACAAAGGAAATGATTAAAATATATAATAGGTTAAAAAATTAAAAATTAAAATTATAAAGGAGAGAAAAGAAAAAAAAAAAACAGAAGAAGAGAGGAAGAAGGGGGAGAAAACAAGGAAAGCTCCATAGAACTCCTAAGGCCCAATGTAGAGGCAGAAGCTTATAACAATAGAAAGTGTGACTGAATATACACATATATGTATTCACTCATAAGCAAAATCGAAACAGTCCAACAAAAGTAAAGTACAATAGATTGACTGAGCAAACAAAGGAAACCAAGAATTATATCTACCAGAACAAAGCTGACTAAAGCAGAAACTGGAAAACAAAATTAAAGAAAAGTGCCGACTGGGGAATAAAGCAATGAAAATAAAACTAACAAATATGTTGAGAGGAAAGGAGAGCATGAAAGAAAGAATAGATGTGCACAGTTAAATAGAGGTAGATAAAGAAATTTATATACATTAAAGATTAACTGAAAGGGGAAAAGAGCACTAGGAAAAGCAAACAAAGGATAAATGTAGAAAAAATAATAATAGGTTTAAAAAATTAAAAAAGGAAAAATCCACAGAACTGCAAAAGCCCAGTGTAGAGGCAGAGGTTTATGTGACTGAGGGAAAAAAAAAAGCTCAAAAGCTTAATTGTATTTCTTAGTGCCAATAAAATCAACAACTACAACAGAAGTGGAAAAAAAGAAAAAGAAAAAAGAAAAAAAAATCCAAAAGAATCTATAGAACAAGTCAAAAAATAAGAATGATAAATGTTTTTCTTGAGTCACTGCTGTGAGAGTCCTTTCCCTCCCTGGGAGTCAGTCCACCTCACCTCCCTAGGATGCCCTCCAACACTGTGCTGATCTCTGGACCTGCTGTGGGGGCAGCTCAGATTCTAAACTGGTCTTACTCCTGTGTGTTCTTGCCTCCAATGTCCACAACTATCAGAACTAGTGCATTTTCTTTTGTAGGAGCTCTCAATGGCCTTTTATATATTCCATAGGCACAGAGTCTGCTTAGTTGATTTAATCTGCGGCTGTACAGCTGATGGGAAGGTTTTGGGTCTTCTTCCTTAGCCCCTGGGTTTCAATTGTGGTTTTATTTCCACCTCTACATGTGGGTTGTCCACTGAGATTTAGTTCCTGGGGCTGCCCTGGAGAACTTGGGTTTGCCCCTGTGAGGGCCAGGTGTGGAGGTGGTGCAGCTGCTTGAGTCGCAGGGGTTCTGGCAGCACCAGGTACTCAGGGGAGCTGGCGGCTAGGGGAGCAGGAAATATAGTGCTCTAGAAGGGGATGGCAACCTGTATTGGCCAGTATGCTCCAGTATTCTTGCCTGGAGGACCCCCTCTCTGACAGAGAGGTCTGGCAGGCCCCAGTCTACAGGGTCACAGAGTCGGACACGACTGAAGCAACCCTACGCGCGTAGATGAGAGACTTTTTTTCCCTGTGGCAGCTCTGCCCCAGTGAGAGTTGAGCATGGTGTTGCAGCTGCTTGGCTTTTGGGGACCCTGGCGACGACAAGTGTGCAGCAACATGTACTGCCTCTGCCTCAGGAGCTATGTCCCTAGCAGAGTCTTTTTTTCCAGTGTCTTGTAGCTGGCGACCAGAAGGCCTCTTTGGCCAGTCTTTCTCCGTAGCTCTACTGGTTCAGACACTTAGAGGACTCCCTTCCCTGGGGTCCTTCTCTGTTGTTCAGAACATCAGGCATATAGAGCGGCTCCCCTGGCTGGGCTCCTACTCTGTAGATTGGTGCGTCAGTCACTGAAAGGAGCACCCTGGGTGGGGTCCTGCTCTGTAGTTGAGTGCATCACGCATTTGACCTCTCCATTGCTCAGCTGCCCATGCTGGCCTGTCGGTGGGGAGAGAGGCTATGGTGACGGCTCCACCCCCTAGCGTGACTCAGCAGTATGGCCTTGCTTCCATGGCTGCCTGGCTTTCCTCCACCAGCATTTCCCGCCACGATCTCCTCCCTGACATCCTCTCAATCTGTCTCTCCGCAGTCAACAGCAGCTCTCGCCCTGGGATTGCTCCGCAATCCCTAAACTCCAGCTCCCAGCCGCTGCACCTTCCCAGAGACTAGCGTTTCTGTCCATGGTATGTATGGCTGCAAGGACTGTCTGATTCTCATTCCACGTAGGCTGCCACAGGTCAGCTGTTTCACTCTCAGCCTTATATGTTTCTCCTCTGACTCAGACAGTTGCCCTGCTGTGGGGATCGGACCCCTGCTTCAGTTCCCCCACCCACCTGGGCAGGTCCGGTCCTGCTAACACTCCCGTTTTCCCCCCTAGATCCTCCATCCTACCGAGTTTTGTGTGTTTCTGTATGTTCTTTTCCTCTGGTCAGGTACTCCTATCCGCTCTCAGCTGGTGTTCTGCATGCTCTTCTGTCTGAAGGTGTGTTCCTGATGTATCCGTGGAGAGAGATGTACTCCACGTCCACCTCCTCCTCCACCATCTTGTTCTCTCTCTGCCTTATCTTTTTGATACATTCAGATTTTGGTGTTGATGTTGTCTCAGATTTTCCCATAATTCTTAATTTAAATTCTTTCTTTAAATTCTTTAAATTTCTTTAAATTCTTCTTAAATTCTTCTTTCTTTAAATTCTTTCTATTTCTTACTTGCTAACAGATTTCATGACCACACAATGACAAATATAGTAATCTTAAAGACGGCCATGAAAAAGTTATCCAGGTGTGCTTTAGCTTTTGAAAGTAGTCAAATCATGCAAAATGGGCAAGATGTGAATTGAAGACTACCACTTTACAAGTCTTAAAAGCAATCTGTGTATTAGAAATCCCATTTTCCTTTTATAGGTAGGCAGTGGGCATGCAAGCCTCGTAAGACTTAGGAATATATTTGCTTAATGACTTACCAGATCCAGCACCAGTTCTGGTTTATGAGCATGGGTCTGTCTGTTGCTATGTAGATGATGGATTGTAATAAGTGTGTTCAAGGACATGAGATCACGTCTGCAGAGAAATTCAGAGAATATCTTCTATAGAGGGTGGAAAAAAGAGAAAGCTAAGAGAAAGCTTTCTGGCTAAAAGAAAGCCAATTTTTCGTGAAGGTATTACTTCATCTTTCTATATATTAATCTTTATGTAAAATTATACAATCAATTCTTTCATCATATTTCTTTCAAACCTACCACATGAATCTTGGAATATAAGTGGCTATCATTGGATGATAGCTGTTTGATTTTACTTCATCACCTTGAGTTTCTTTCAATTCATTTTCATCAAGGCAACATATTGAATGAATGTATTTTACAAACAGGAGTTGTTGAATTCTGGTGTGTGTGTGTGTGTGTGTGTGTGTGTGTGTGTGTGTAGTATATCTAGGAACAAACATGTTTCAGGGTGGACACTCAACATTGCAAGTTTCACTCAGAATTATTTTTTTAAGACTTTAGTTATCAACCCACAAAACATGGCCTTATAATGTAAATGCTGACATAACCTTTAGCTATACCTGGCTATAAATCAAGGTACTGTAAAGCACCATATTTGAAAAGTCAAGCAAGGTAAAGTACTGAGTTAATGTTCACTGGGAGAAAGAGAACGCTCAACTAGTTAAATACTTCCAGTTTCAGTTTTGAATGAAATATAGGCCCTTTTGCATCTTTAGTAACAAAATCAAATGTATTAAAATGATTCTCATATACAAGTGAAATGAATGTCAAAAAAGATTCTCTATGGGGAAAATAAAAGATACTTCAATTAGGGCTTTACTGTTTTCCAGTTCATAACCAAATCTATAAATGCGTTCAGTTACTTCCCTAAGGAGTTAAATTTCTGTCCTGCAGGTTTTGCTGGAGGTTGAAAAGGGATTCAGTCCTCCCTGAGTGCTGAGGAAGACCAAAGAGCACGAGCTGTCAAACCGGAAATCGTGCCAGCAGAATGCTCATTGAACACTTGATGTCATATGTCATCTGACACTGGCTTTTCATTCAGGTCATTTCAGGATAAGGTAGGACTGCAAACACAGAACCAACTTAGTGGGTGTATTGCTACCAAGTTTCAGGGGTTTGGCTGGCATTCCAGAGTTTATTTGAATTAATCTTCATTCTCACTGGCCTGCAGAGCTCAGTGAAAACTGACTTTTCAGCCAACACTTTCATTGCTTCCTGATTGTGCTGATATCAGAAACACCGCAAGAAAAGCACTTGAGAGATTTTTATAGGAATAGTTTGCTTCAGGGAAGGATGAACTTTCTGCCAGAAGGTACAAAGACTTCTGTTTATTGTTTATTTGGGGCACATGGCAACTAGTCTCTTGTTTACTAAAGCCCGTCTTGTGGGTGTGCTGACAATTTATTTCTGGGGATTATTTGGAATTTACACTTTCTCCAGTAGGTTGCAAAGAATTTTTATTGATTGATTCAACAGGTAGAATTTACCAACAGATACAATCAATTCTGTGAATCTGTAGAAATTCTAGTTGTATTTTTGAACCTAATAGATGATGATTGAACTGAGAAAGTATTAAGCTAAATAAACACCATATTTTTCTGAATTTTAAGGTCTTAGGGTTAAAAGACATTATGAATTATATGATGATCCTCACACTGCCATATATTCTCACAGTTTCCAGTGAAGACACTTGGAATCCTGAAAATAATTTCTATACACTTATAAAATCCTGTTTATGCTTTAGTAATGTTATGGAAAACCTGTGTTCTGTTCAAACCTCTCTGAGTAAGTGTGGCACTTTTGATTGGGTTTTGTTTGAGGTTTTGAGTGTACATATAAATATAATAAAACTAAGTGGGTGGGAGGGAGGTTCAGGATGGGGAACACATGTACAACCATGACTGATTCATGTGAATGTATGGCAAAACTCACCACAATATTATAAAGTAATTAACATTCAATTAAAAAAAATAAGTAGGAAAGGAAGAAGCAGCTTGATTAATGGCAGGGTGAATAGAAGCACTCATATGGTTGGGCTTTCTTCAAAGATACATTTGGTCCAGTGGTTAAGACTTCACTTTCCAATGCAGGTGATGCAAATTCAATCCCTGGTCAGAGAGCTAAGGTCCCACATGCCTTGCTGCCAGAAAACCAAAACATAAAACAGAAGCAATACTGTAATAAATTCAATATTTAAAAAATAAGCCCAAATATTAAAAAATATATATCTTAGAAAAAGATGAGAACACAGTTTAATACTGGAAGTCTAGATGAGGCCTCTGGCTTCCTCTGAAGGAAGTCTCAGTCCCTATAGCTGTCACCCGGGCAGTGTGACAGAGGCCAGCCGACCTGCCTGCCTGAGCTGGGGAGAAGGGTGGGGAGCAGCAAGGGCAGCCCCCTCTCCACTCTGGGCTCCGTTCCTGCCAGCCTGGGCTGTTTATCCACTGCCAGGCTTGACTAACTTCCTGTGGGTTAAGAAGGGGAGCAAGGCCTTCTGAAGCCAAGATTTAAAGAGAAAAGTGTGAATGATGTGCTCTGAGTAGATACAGGAAGTGAAAGAGAGAAGCAGGACACGCCAGGTCTTTCTCAAAATACAGTAACACTACCCTCTGTTAAAATAGGCGCCAAGATGCGGGCTTCCGTCCAATCAGATGAGAACGTTCACCGTCCATGGGACGGTGGGAGGGGCTAAAGCAGGAACTGCTGTCGGCTTCTCTAGGAGCAGAGATGGGGGTACGGGGCAGATGTTCTTCCCCAACACCACACATCCCTCCTGACAGTGATTCCCACCCCTGATGGCTCCCCAAACTTGCTTGAATACCCTCAGAAGCTGAACGTTGCCCCTAGCAGCCAGTTGTGATTGACGAACATGGCAGGAAGTTCTCATAAGGAGCCCAACCTGCCCCGTGTCTTCCATTAGATCCTTTATTGAGTTTTTGGAGCAGCAAGGAGCAGGTCTAATCATGCAACTGATTTTCAGTTATTTGAGTCTGTTATCTCTCTGCACAGCCCTGTCCTTCAAACACCACATCTACCCATGAAATCCAAATGCATTCTTTTTTTAAAATTTTATTTATTTTAATTGGAGGCTACTTTACAATGTTGTAGTGGCTTTTGCCATACATTGACATGAATCAGCCATGGGTGTACATGTGTTCCTCATCCTGAACCCCCCTCCCGCCTCCCTCCCTGTCCCATTCCTCAGAAAGAGAGAACCAGGTAGTCTTTTCTAAAAGTGTAAGGATGCTTAGCATCAGTTTCCTTCCCTCTCCTCCTCCTCAGGACTGGGCAGTTCAGGTGAGAGCCTGCGGGACAGGTGGCATTGACTGGCAGGACCCCTGGCATGTGAGCGGAGCAGGGGCAGTGGCTCTTCTCTCCTCTCGCTGAGCAGTGGTGAGGCCCCCACCCACCTCTGCCCGTCTCCTTTTGCCTCTGCTCTCAAAAGTGAAACGCTGCACAGTCGGGAGGACTGGTGCAAAGAGTTAAGACACGCAGAGCCAAGAAAATAAAGAGTCAGATGTCCCGGCAGCTTTCAGTGCGTCCTGATTCTCACCACCCCCAGAGCAACCATGAAAGTAGGAGGGACCAGATGAAGACATTTAGAAATTGGTTCCGCTCCACAGCGATCCGGAGCAGGCTGGGACTCGGCTGCTTTGAGGTGGCTTGAGAGCCTCCTCTCTGGTGTCAGAACTTTCACATGGCAGTGCCGCTCCCTTTTGAAACCTCTCTGACCCACCCTAACCTTGAGGTAGGGAGACCGGAACTTTTCTTTAAAAAAAAAAAAAACCACATTGAACCTACAATCGAATGAAACCAAATTCCACGGAAATCCAACAGAAGTGTGTAACCAGCATAGCCATGGCCAACTTCTGGTCTTGAGTACTGGATCCCTGTTGGAGGGAAGTGTGTGGGTGTTTGTGTCGGATCTTTGCCATTCATTGGGTTTGCAGTGAGACCTGCGCTAGTGAGCTGAGAATTCCATTTTGCTTAAAAGTTGCAAGGGGAGAAAGGAAGTGCACTTAGGGTGCAGTGTTCAAAACCGAACAAAAGGAAACAAAACAAGATCCCATACAATGTGAAGGCCCACACTTTTCAAACTGTACCAGCTGTTGGAGAGTTGATTGCATGAACTTAGACCTTTCTCTGAGGTGGGTCTAAGGTAACATGAATGTATGTTACTGCATGGTTGCAAATGTAGCAACTATTTTGGTGCAGAGTGATCCCCTGAATACCTGCATGAAGACTAAAAAACATTCATAGAAAAGTTCAAGTGTGACATGAAATGTGGGCTTCCCAGGTGGTGCTGTTGGTAAAGAACCCATCTTTCAATGCAGGAGACATAAGAGAGGCAGGCTCGATTCTGGGTTGGGAAGATCTTTTGAAGGAGGGCATAGCAACTCACTCCATTATTCTTGCCTGGAGAATCCCATGAATAGAGAAGTCTGTATTCTCTATTCAGACTTCAGGTGGGCTACAGTCCATAGGGCTGCAAAGAGCTGGACATGACTGAATCGACTTAGCATACACAATGTGAAAAGTGTAGGAAGCAAACTTACTATGCCTGCTTGCCTGCCAAGTCACTTCAGTTGTGTCCAACTCTCTGCGACCCTGTGGACTGTAGCCTGGCAGGCTCCTCTGTCCATAGGGATTCTCCAGGCAAGAATACTGGAGTGGGTTACCTTGCCGTCCTCCAGTGAATTTTCCTGACCCAGTGATCGAACCCAGGTCTCAAGCATCTCTTATGTCTCCTGCATTGGCAGGTGGGTTTTTTGTTGTTGTTGTTTTTTTTTTTACCACTAGCGCCACCTGGGGAACCTTACTCTAGCCACCTGCATATGACTTGGCAAAGTGTGAGCCCCTGGAATCACCTTGTAGAAATCTAAAATCTTCCAAATTGTTTAGTGACCTTGGGAATTCATTAAGAGCATCAGGGTCTCTCATGAGGTAAATGTTGAATGGCTAAGGTTGAAGGAGCAGTAGATTAAACTTTCTTTATTTCCTTCTCATTACATCACATAAATGTCTGTGTTCCTGGCCAAATACATTAAGGCAAAAAATAAAAGGAAACTCAAAATAATGATTGATAACATGCCAAGCAACTTCAGAACTTTGTTGACATTTGGTCTCTTGAATTGTATCTTAACGACTATATAACATGTAACTCTAAAGAAATGTAACCTAAAAAAAAAAACAAAACAAAAACCCTCACAACATACTAGAATAAGTTTCTGGAATGCTAGCTCTTAACCCAATAATTCTGAAGTTATTCAAAACTATTTTTCTACTGTCTCTCTGCAAGCATCTTCAGTTCCGTGTTTGTTATTTTGAATGGCTTACGGTGGGCCTTACAGTCTGGCACATACATCTTGTCTAGCATCCTTGTTTTATGGAGAAAGTTGATCTGGAAATTTCAAGTGATTTGTCCCAAGTCACATAAAGCTGGGACCAGAACCAAGATCTGTTTTCCAGGAGAGCATTTTTGCCACAGCATCCTTCTGCCTTTTTCCTTCGTGGGTGGACTTAATTTTTTGGAAAAAAAAAAAAAAGTTTAAGTTATTCACAGCCAAATCTAGTGAATAAGATGGATGATCAACTCAGTGCAATGTGGTAAACCTTCATTGGGTACCCACTATATACAAGGTATCCTAACAAGTGCTGCAAAAGATACAAAAGACTTTAAGGCATAGGACTTGATCTTAAATTAACTGTAAAAAGAGAATTTTAAAAAATGAGCTGTTATTACAGTAGAATTGAGAGGAGAGTAGTTTCCTTGAGTTCCTGATTTTGTATTATATGCCTTCAATCAATAGGCAAAGCCCCTGCTTTGATTAAGTACCTGTTTGTTGTGACCTTCTTTCAAATTCACAATGACAGGATTGAAGTGAACAAAATTGTTAGCTTATGAAAAGCATTATGAGTCTTTAAAATGAAAACAGGACCTAACATTTTAGGGAAGGGTGCAATTATTATTTTCTGTAAAAAATAAAACTGTTAGAATTTTCAGAATATTTGTGTACTGCCAAGTTGCTATGTGGATACTTTTGGGGAAATGAAATCAACACATCCAATCTGTGGTGACAGACCTTTAATCAACCCTGTGCTATTCCGGAGTCTTTCAAAATGTGGTCAGCACTTAATTCTGCTGCCTTTTAAAATACTGAAGTAAAGATAATAAATACCTTGCTAATCTACTCTCTCAATTAATTTATATGATGGTAACATAACTTGCCTAGAAACATAGGATCAGCTGTATCTTTTCTTAATGTTTATGTAATAAAAAAACAAATACTTTTTTATAAGAATATCTTGCTGCTGTTGCTAAGTCACTTTAGTCATGTCTGACTCTTTGTGACCCTATGGACTCTAGCCCACCAGGCTCCTGTGTCCAAGGGATTCTCCAGGTAAGAATATCTTACTATTGATTTATCATAGATAAGAGTTTTGAATTAGTGTTCTAGTAATAATTTTCACTTGGGAGGTTAACACTTGTTGAACATACATTAAATGTCTGGCACATTTCATAAAGGTTTTTTTAAGTTAGTTTTTATTAGAGTATAGATGCGTTACAATGTTGTATTAGTTTATACTGTACCACAAAGTGAATCAGTTATATGTACACATATATCCTCTCTTTTTTGGATTTCCTTCTGATTTAGGTCACCACAGAGCACTGAGTAGGGTTCCCTGTGCTATCCCGCAGGCTCTCACTGGTTATCTATTTTATGCACAGTATCAGTAGTGTACTTTGCACTTTTCATGCAAAGATGGGCACAATAAAGGACAGAAATGGTATGGACCTAACAGAAGCAGAAGATGTTAACAAGAGGTGGCAAGACTACACAGACGAACTATATGAAAAAGATGTTCACAACCCAGATAATCACGATGGTGTGATCACTTACCTAGAGCCAGACATCCTGGAATGAGAAGTCAAGTGGGCCTTAGAAAGCATCACTATGTACAAAGCAAGTGGAAGTGATGGAATTCCAGTTGAGCTATTTCACATCCTGAAAGATGATGCTGTGAAAGTGCTGCACTCAATATGCCAGCAAATTTGGAAAACTCAGCAATGGCCACAGGACTGGAAAAGGTCAGTTTTCATTCCAATCCCAAAGAAAGGCAATGCCATAGAATGCTCAAACTACCACACAATTGCACTCATCTCACACACTAGCAAAGTGATGCTCAAAATTCTCCCAGCCAGGCTTCAACAGTACCTGAACTATGAACTTCCAGATGTCCAAGCTGGATTTAGAAAAGGCAGAGGAACCAGAGATCAAATTGCTGACATCCTCTGGATCGTTGAAAAAGCAGGAGAGTTCCAGAAAAACATCTACTTCTGCTTTATTAACTACGCCAAAGCCTTTGACTGTGTGGATCACAACAAACTCTGGAAAATTCTTCAAGGGATGGGAATACCAGACCACCTGCCCTGCCTCCTGAGAAATCTGTATGCAGGTCAGGAAGCAAGAGTTAGAACTGGACATGGAACAACAGACTCGTTCCAAAACAGAAAAGGAGTGTGTCAAGGCTGTATATTGTCACCCTGCTTATTTGACTTGTATGCAGAGCTGGACTGGATGAAGCACAAGCTGGAATCAAGATTGCTGGGAGAAATATCAATAACCTTAGATATGCAGATGACACCACCCTTAAGGCAGAAAGTGAAGACGACCTAAAGAGCCTCTTGATGAAAGTGAATGTGGAGAGTGAAAAAGTTGGCTTAAAGCTCAACATTCAGAAAACGAAGATCATGGCATCCAGTCCCATCACTTCATGGCAAATAGATGGGGAAACAGTGGAAACAGTGACAGGCTTTACTTTTTGGGGCTCCAAAATCACTTCAGGTGGTGACTGTAGCCATGAAATTAAAAGATGCTTACTCCTTGGAAGAAAAGTTATGACCAACCCAGACAGCTTATTAAAAAGCAGAGACATTACTTTGCCAACAAAGGTCCTTCTAGTCAAGGCTGTGGTTTTTCCACTAGTCATGTATGCACGTGTGACTTGGACTGTAAAGTAAGCTGAGCGCCGAAGAAACGATGCTTTTTGAACTGTGGTGTTGGAGAAGACTCTTAAGAGTCCCTTGGACAGCAAGGAGATCCAAACAGTCTATCCTAAAGGAGATCAGTCCTGAATATTCATTGGAAGGACTGATGCTGAAGCTGAAAGTCCCATACTTTGGCCACCTGATGTGAAGAACTAACTCATTTGAAAAGACCCTGATGCTGGGAAAGATTGAAGGCAGGAGAAGAAGGAGAAAACAGAGGATGAGATGGTTGGATGACATCACCAACTCAATGCACATGAGTTTGAGTCAGCTCTGGGAATTGGTGATGGACAGGGAAGCCTAGCGTGCTGCAGTCAACTGGGTCGCAAATGGTTGGACAGGACTGAGCGACTGAGCTGAACTGACTGATCGGTAGTGTGTATGTGTTAATCCCAATATCCTAATTCTTCCCACTCCATCTCCCCCACCGCCTTACCCCTTGTCATCCATATGTTTGTCTATTTCTGTTTTGCATATAAGATCATCCGTGCCTGGAATATCCCATGGACAGAGGAGCCTGGAAGGCTGCAGTCCATGGGGTCGCTGAGGGTCAGACACGACTGAGCGACTTCATTTTCACTTTTCACTTTCATGCATTGCAGAAAGAAATGGCAACCCACTCCAGTGTTCTTGCCTGGAGAATCCCAGGGACGGGGGAGCCTGGTGGGCTGCCGTCTATGGGGTCACACAGAGTCGGACATGACTGAAATGACTTAGCAGCAGCAGCATACCATTTTTATAAACTGTTAATTGTTTCATTTATACATTTAATGCTATTAATAAATTCCTGAGTTGAGTGTCACAAATTCAATAAAGAAACCAACACTCAGAGAGTCTAACTAAATACGTTACCAAATTCATAGATTTAGGAAGTAACTGTGCTAAGATTCAAACTCAGATCTGTGGATTGCTAAACTGCATTCTCCTTATTGCATTATCTGTACATGGTTCTTTAAGTCAGAGTGCTATGTGACTTTCCCCTTTTGTCCTTTTAATCAAGGACATATACTACAAGATGTCTGGCCTTTAGGGAGGACAGAGTTTGGAATAAGTGGTTGAGAAACAATAATTGGTTCGATGATATATGAATTCTCAAACCTAGTCCTTGCCCTGCCACACTTGCCTGAACAAATTCTGATGGATATATATGCATAGAAGATCAGGTCTGGCACTTTATCAATATCTGTACTTTTTTTGCACGTCATGTTGTTCATTTTCTTGGAGATCAAGCAAGACCTTGTGGAGAACCTAGGCCAGGTGCTGCCCAAATTGCCTTTTTCCTCTGCCTTTCTCTGGTTCCCTGTTGTCTTCTAAGGGAAAATGGAGTAGAGAGGAAGGCACTTTTTCTTAAATGAGGATAAGACCTGGTTCTATTTCACCAGGCTCTGCCATCCCTGGGATTCTCCAGGCAAGAACACTGGAGTGGGTTGCCATTTCCTTCTCCAATGCATGAAAGTGAAAAGTGAAAGTCAAGTCACTCAGTCGTGTCCAACTCTTAGTGACCCCATGGACTGCAGCCTACCAGGCTCCTCTGTCCATTGGATTTTCCTGGCAAGAGTACCGGAGTGGGGTGCCATTGCCTGCATCCCTTAATCCTTACCAAGGCTGGCACACTAAAGGTTTTACTCATATCCAACCTTGAGACAATTATTAGCCCAGGGGCCAATGAATGTTCTTGTCTTTTGAAACAGCCACAATGGATAGATTAAGGAGAGTGGAAAGGGAAGTAGGGTAGTACTGAGGTGGGTGGGGAAGCTGTTATTTTCCCTTGCTATCAGGGAGCAGTTTGCATTGACACATGGACAAACCCAATTCATGATGCTGTCTTTACTCATCCAGGGCACTCATCTGAGTTAACTTGCCTCAATCTACTTTAGCATTGGATGAAATAATTTCAATAGAAACAGGATAAAAGAAATGTACCAGAATCATTTCTGACCATACCCTTTATGCATTGCTGTGGAAATTGCTTGATGTGCAATTGGAGATTGAATATCTTTAGAGACATCACTCACAAAACACCTGTAACAAATCTTTTCTAAATATGTGGCTAATGAAAACAATAATTATGGTAATTCCAACTTTCTTCCTCCCAAACCTGTCACTAAGGCTGTGTCAAACTTCTAAACACATACATCAAAACTAACTGATTAGCCCATAAGGATAGTTTCTGATCTGTATTATATAATCAGGGCTTTAAATGCATGTGGTTCTATGAAGTTAGGTCCTTGTGTTGTTTTCTGTATATTGTTCTCATCATGAGTATGTGTAAACCATCTTAAATGTATCTTGATAATTTGAGATATTATGGAATACAACACTCATCTGAGCCCCAAGAAATAAATATAACATTTTATTACCACATGTATGATTTTACTTGCTTCTTATATTTTACTTCCTGTTGGTATAATATTCAAGAGTGTGTTTAACGTTTTTATTTTGCAAAATCTAAGTGTGGCACATGCTATGACTTGACTGAACAAAAGCTATGGTCTCTCTCTGGCTAACAAAATCCCAAGTTTTTTAGGTAGGCCATGTACCATCTCCAGGAAATGAATCATATTTGGACCAGTTATTAAAATCCTTTCTGCTTAATCACATTCTTGCTTTCTCAAACTTCCTTGTGAGGGAAGCCATAGGACAAGTGTTGGCCCAGGAGGCACATGAAGAATTCTGAGGGGCTATCTTTCCCCTCTTCAATTAAAAAGTAGTAACCCTTCTCCACCTGCTGCCTTCTTCCTTTTCGTTTGAGACACTGAAATGAGTATGTGGTTCTTCAGATTTGTCATGCATTCATAAGGTGATCATTCTGAGGATGAAAATCTACCCACTGTGGATGGCAGAGCAGGAGGGCTGAGCTGGTGCATTTAACATGGAACTACAATCCTCCAGAAAAAGAGATCCGTCCCTGTTAGTGAGATTGGGGGTACAGACAATGGCAGTATGCTTACGTATATATCCCACACAGAGGATGCCTGAGGGACTAAGCGCATGAATGAGGGATACCCGTCTCAGAATTCCAACAGATGGAGCAGGTAGCTCAGGAGTTATTCAGATCAAGGTAGGTAGGAAAAAAACCCTGTAAGGAAGAATCCAAGAGAATAGCAGCATGTGCAAAGGCAGAACAATGGCAGAGAACATGACCTGATTGCTGCATTCTGGTTGGTAGTTTAGGAAAGATGCAACAAGTGCCAAAAGGTCAGTGGTATGGTTAGAGAGGGGATATCATCCTGATCCTAAGAAGACTTGCATGCTAGACTGAGGATTTTGCACTCTATTCTGATGATAGAATACTATGACGGATATTATATATTATTACATATTATGCTTTATATATTATGTTCTAGAAGTTTCAGAACTTGGAGAGAAAAGAGATAAGGTGGGATGAAGGAGAACACAAAGAATGTTATGAGTTTAAAATTTTCTAATAAAAATGTGCAGACTTCATTGACTATGTCTTAGGGCTAGTGATGTTTTAGGAGAAGGTCCTACTGGTATCAATGGGAAATTTTCATACAAACAGATTAGAGGGTCATGTCTCTGGGTATGAAACCCATGAAGTGGGATCTTAAGCTAAAGTGTCCATATAAGCCAAGAGCAGGGCCTTTTCTGAGAAACGGCAGCGTCCCGCTAGATCCAGGCCAGTTTCACAGTGCATGTCAGGCATCTAACAAGGAGGCCCTTCTGGCTCCTCTCAGTTGCTGACTCCGTTTTCAAGGGCCATTGATAAGCAGGAATAGCGTAACCACAGGAATGCCTTCTGATAACAGTAGAGTAGGCTGCTGCATTCCTGAGCCATAGCTGATGTCTCTCCATCTACTGCCAAGCTGTAGAAAAGGAGTCAAATGGGCCAGATCTAAAGTCTGGCCTATTTGGGTTGGCCACTCTTAGGGAGAGAGTTGTGGTGGCATGCATATGAATGTGTGTCTGAAAGGGCCAGGAGAGGGGAGAGAGAGAGGAGGCGGATCAGGAGCCGGCCGGAGCAGAGGCACAGACCCTTCCCTTAGGGAGAGGTGTGGCACTGCAGTGAGTGCCCTGGCCCCCACTCTCCAGAAAATGTCGTTTGACTGGTTGGTCACCCCTGCATCAGAAGAGGAGTCTGTCGATGCTTGCCTTCTAGTACTTTCCCTCCAGCATTTGGAAAGAGCCATGGCAAAGCTGCTCACTAAGCACCTGGGCTCCTCCAAACTCTTAGCCCACTGTTCCATCCTCCTCCTTGCCGCTTCTCTGGAACCAAACTACCTCTGGTTCCATGAACATAGGCCTGCTTTGCACAGGCTCTCCCCTTTCCCCGGGACTCCTTCCTTTTCTGCTTGGCAGAATTCTATTTATCTTTCAAACCAGCTCATTGGTCACTCTGTCCAAGAAAGAGATTCCCTCTTCCCCCAGAACAACATATATATGATTGCATTTCCCTGATAGATATGTTGAATATTTTTTCGTAGCTTGTTGGTAGTTTTTATATCACCTTTGGAACAATGTCTATTCAAGTCCTTAGCCTTTTTTTGAATTGAATGGTTCCTTTTTGTTGTTGAGATGTAGACGTTCTTTGTATGTTCTGGATGTTAACTCAACATCAGATATACAACTTGCACATATTTTCTCCCATTCCATAGTCTGTGTATTCTGTTGGTTGATTGTGTCCTTTGATGCACAGAAGGCTTAATCTTGATATAGTCCCATTTGTCTGTTTTTTATTTTGTTGTCTGTGCTTTTAGGGACACATCCAAGAAAACATTGCCAAATCCAATATCACAAAACCCTTCCTGTGTGTTTTCTTGTAGCAGTTTTACTTTTTCAGATCTTACAGTTAGGTATTCTATTCATTTTGAGTTAATTTTTATATATGGAATAAGGTAAGGATCCACATTCATTCTTTGATATGTGGATATCCAGTTTTCCTACCAACATTTGTTAAGGATACTGTTCTTTCCCACTGAGTGATCTTGTCATATTCTTGTCATATATTATTTGACCATATACATGAGTGTTTATTTCTGGGTTCCCTATTCTATTCCATTGGTCTATATGTCTGTCTTTATGCCAGTACCATACTATTCTGATTACTATAGCTTTGTAATATGTTTTAAAACCCAGGAAATTTGAGACTTCAAACTTCGTTCTTTTTCAACATTTTTTTTATTGACTATTTGGGGCCCCTTTGAGATTCCATATGGATTTTAAGATGGTTTTTTCTGTTTCTACAAAAAAAATGTCATTGAATTAAGGATTGCATTGAATATATAGATCACTTTGGGTAATGTAATCACTGAACTGTGTCTTCCCCAAATTCATGTATTATAACCCTAACTCCCATTGTAACTGAACTTGGAGTTAAGGCCTTTAAAGAGGTAATTAAGGTTAAATGAGATGACAGTGGTGAAGTCCTACTCAGATTTGACTAATGTCCTTTAAAGAAGGATGCACACTCTAGGAAAAAGGCCATTTGAGGACACAGCAAGAAGGTGGCCATCTGCAAGCCAAGGAGAGAGGCCTCGAGAAACCAAACCTGCTGACACCTTCATCTTGGACTTCCAGCCTCCAAAACTGGGGGAAAATAAATTTTTGTTGTTTAGGTCACATGGTCTGTGTTACTTTGTTATGGCCCCACCACACTGACACAAGCAGTATTGACATCTTCACAATATTAAGTATTCTAACCTGTAAACAAAGACTATCTTTCTATTTGTTTGTGTCTTTATTTCTTTCAGCAATGCTTTGTAGTTTTTAGTGTACAGATCTTTTGTCTCTTTAGTTAAGTTTATTCCACTGTGTTTTATTCTTTTTGATGCTATTATAAAAGATCTAATTTTATTACTTTCCTTTTAGGGGTTATTCATTGTTAGTATAAAGAAACACAATTGATTTGTGAGTGTTGATTTTGTATTCTGCAACTTTGCTGAATTTGTTTATTATTTCTAACAGGTTTTTAAAATAGAATCTTCAAGATTTTCTGTGTCTTAAATCTTGCCATCTGTGAACAGAGATAATTTCATTTATTTCTTTCCAATATGGATACCTTTTATTTCTTTTTTTCCCCCAAAAAATTGCTCTGGAAAGGGCTTCCTGTACTATGTTGAATAGAGGTGGTGAGAGCAGACCTTATTTATGTTTTCATGAGTTTCTCTCTTGCTAGGCTGGATCAAGGGCTCTTAAGAGTAGGAATGAATCTTTTTTTATGCCTATAGCTTCAGTGTCTGGCATTGACTAGTATATATTCCATGCATTTTCCTAGTGAAAATTAAAGAATGCATGAATTTTGGGAGAAAATAAGTTATTTTGAGACTGCCTCCAGAAATATCTTTATAGTGATTTTATGAATACAGATATAACAATTGGTTTTAAGAATTCCATAAAATAAAGAGCTCTTGGTTCAAGTCACACAGGTGATCTAGGTTAGCATCAATGGTGATGTCATATTGGCAGTAAGTATTCTTCATATATTGCGATGAGAATGATGCTTCCCCTCTGTGGTCTTTGGTCTTCCTCCTCCAAACCCCAGGCTAATCATGAGAAAAACCTTAGACAAATTCCAATCGAGGAACATTCTATAGACAATCTGACCATTGCTCCTCAAAACTCTAAGATCATCAAAATCAAGAAAATCCTGAGAACCTGTCACAGCCAAGAAATAAGGAGACATAGCAAAATATCATGACAACAACAACACAAAGGATCCTGGAACAGAGAAAGGTGTTTGGGAAAACTGGGTAAATCTGAACAAAGTATAAACTTTATATATAAGTGTTGGTTCATTAGTTGTAAACATCGTGTCATGCAAATGTAAGGTACTGATAAAATGGGAAACTGACTGGAAGATCTATGCGTATTCTACTTTTTTTTACGACTTTCCTGTAATTCCTAACTTACTCTTAAGAAATCTGTTAGAAGGGTACATCCCATGTTAAGTGCTCTTACCTCAATAATAGTAAAAAAAGAGGAGTTCAAGTAAGCTGTTGGAACACAAGAAGATCAGAAGGCTTGAAAAGAGAAGATTCTGAATGTAAAAATTTTGAATAATTAGCTGTAAGTTTATGTTTCTGCAAAGAAATGTAGATTACTCTCATCATTCTCATAGGCTCTCTCCCATTCTCCCTCTCTTTCACACACACACACACACACACACACACACACACACACCCCATAGTTTGTCTACACAGAAGTGTGTGCAAGGAGCAAACGCCGTTGGTATGCACGGGTAGAAGCAACTGATTGAGGGAAAGAGCAGAGAGCAGAACAAAGGGTGACACGAGATAAATATTGCTAAGGTGCCAAAGCATCTTGCCTCCAACTGGAGTGACTAATGACCTAGGTTAGGATACTGGCCTGATTTAATCTGTTTTTTTTTTTTCAATTCAATTAAAAAGATATACATTAATATTTGCATAAGATCTTTTGAAGTGGCACAGGGCATGGAGACCTTTCCTTTGGCCTGGTTGATTGCACTATCGTATAAGCTTGATTAAATCAGAGATGTTCTTTCCAGTGTACTGCTGTAATCCTAATACTTGGGACAATGTCTGGCATACAGCAGGCACTCAGTAAAGGCTTACTCACAATGAATTGATAACAGGCGACTGTGCGACACTGTGCTGACGATGAGAAGCTCCATGGCCATACCTGTGTCTCTTGAGCACTCTTGAACCCAGCTCTGTTTGAGTGCAGATGTCATGTTCTTTCAGGACTGTCCTGTAGCTTTCATCCCTTTTCTTCCACCTTTTTAAAATATTTAAAACATTTTTAATTGGAGGATTATTGCTTTACAGTGTTGCATTGATTTCTGGCATATAACAATGTGAATCAGCCATAAGAATCCCCTTTTTGTGTCCTTAATGCCTGGTAAGTAATAGATGTCCTATAAGCTTTTGTTCAGTGAATACCTTCTTTTCAAAATGTTATTTCTCAGCATTTAGTAGGTAATTTGTTTTAGCCTTTTTTCATCAACCCCACAGCAAGTGTTTGTAGCTACAGTATTCTGAAATATTTCCTCATAATGATTGATGAACAAATGATTTTGGTTAAAAGCGGTGTGCTATGCTTAAGTCACTCAGTTGTGTCCGACTCTTTGTGACCCCATGGACAATAGCCCGCCAGGCTCCTCTGTCCATGGGCATTCTCCAGGTGAGAACACTGGAGTGGGTTGCCATGCCTTCCTACAGGAGACCTTCCCAAACAGGGATCAATCCCAGGTCTCCCACATTGCGGGCAGATTCTTTACTGTCTGAGCGACCAGGGAAGCCCAAATGGTTGTTCAGTTTAAATCAATTAGGCCAAACAGGTCTGCTTGAAGTGAAGTGTTAGTTGCTCAGTCATCTCCAACTCTTTGTGACCCCATGGACTGTAGCCTGCCAGATTCCCCTGTCCATATATGATAGTTCAAAGAAATGAATAGCTGCAGATGGAAATAGCTAAGAGCAATAGTGAGTCTAATTAACAAGTCTGGCTATATGAGTATGTTTCCATCTGAAGCTATTCATTACTTTGAACTGTCATACTCAGTCCATGCTTTATTATATATGGGAGTTATATATATATATAAGTCCCTGGTGGCTTAGTTGGTAAAGAATCTACCTGTAATGCAGGAGACCAGGGTTCAGTCCCTGGGTTGGGAAGATCCCCTGGAGAAGGGAATAACAACCCACTCCAGTATTCTTGCCTGGAGAATTCCATGGACATAGGAGCTGATGGGCTACAGTCCATGAGGTTACAAAGAGTTGGACATGACTAAGTGACTTTCACTAGTATATATAATATGAGCCTGTATATAATAGGTGCTTCCCTAGTGGCTCAGATGGTAAAGAATCTGCTCACAATGCAAGAGACCTGGGTTTGATCCTTAGGTCAGGAAGATGCCCTGGAGAAGGGAACAGCAAACCACTCCAATATTCTTGCCTGGGAAATCCTATGGACAGAAGAGCTTGGAAGGCTACAGTCCATGAAGTCGCAAAGAGTTAGACATGACTGAGTAACTAACACTTTCTTTCACTTTGTATATAATATGTATGCCTAAAATATACATATGTGTGTGCTTATATACTTCCCTGGCAGCTCAGGTGGTAAAGCGTCTGTCTACAATGCGGGAGACCCAGGTTCGATCCCTGGGTCGGCAAGATCCCCTGGAGAAGGAAATGGCAATCCACTCCAGTACTATTGCCTGGAAAATCCCATGGACAGAGGAGCCTGGTAGACTACAGTCCATGGGGTTGCAAAGAGTCGGACACGGCTGAGCAACTTCAGTTTCACTTTCATATATATATATATATATATATATATATATATATATATATATATATATGTACACACATACATACATATGTATACACACACATGCATATATATACACACACACATACATGCATATATATATATATACACATATATGCACACACATACACATGGGTCTCCCTGGTGGCTCAGGTGGTAAAGAATCACATGCATATCTTTTTGTATATACATAGATTTATTTATATATATGTGATACATAAATAAACTAGGTTTTGATCCCTGCAAAGAAGATCCTCTAGAGGAGGGCATGGCAATCCATTCTATTATTCTTGCCTGCAGAATTCCATGGACAAAGGAGCCTTTCAGGCTATAGTCCATAGGGTCACAAAGAGTCGGACATGACTGAGCTACTAACACCTTTGCAGGTCTCACTTTATTGGACCAGTGGGCTGTCGTTCCTTCAGGAGATTATAAGACTGTAAGCTGATTTTGTTTTCGTTTCGTGTGTATGTGTGCTAAAGCTCAAGGAATGAGCTTTGTACATATAAAGACAATAGACAGAGCTGCTGTAAAGTCTACATTCTTGGTCTGAAAGATAGGCCTGGGGCCCCTTTGAGAAAGGGAAAGAGCTAGTAGGGGCAGAACAGATTTTAGCAGGGACTTCAGTCTCCTCAGACAGAACACTTACCAGTGGCTCTGGTTCCCCAGATACGGTGGCTCTGGAAACAATGCATGCTGTTGGCTGGGACTTTGCTGTTTCCATAGAGGGCGTCAGGAACCGGTTGTGTCAGGGTGCCCGAGACGGGGGTGGGAACACGGCAGACATGTTTCAAGTACTCAGAAGAACATCATGAGATACCTAGGAATAACTGGAGGTAGGGTGAGGGAGTGCTAAGTCCTACGTTATGAAGATGGGGGCATAGAGCTGCTGTGGTTTGGATGGTAATGTGACTAAGACTTCATATAGAAAGGATGCCTAGAAGTATTCAGTTTACAGGGATAGCTACCAAACCGTGGTTAGTATATGCAAAGTTGAATATGGAAATAAATAAGGAAATGGCTAAGTAGGAAAGCAACAAACACCAGGCTCCTTTGACGCAAGGAGAAGAAACTCTTGTGGAGTAAGAAGTGAGGCATTGTCATATTCCTGGCTGGTTTTGGCTTACTGAAAGTTAAAGGGATGGGTATGAAGCTTGTCCCTTCATTTTCTTGTTTAGTAGCTGAAAACCAGCATTAGCAAGAATGTTTTGTCACAGTAGATTTCAGTTCTAAGGAAACAGCAACCACCATTATTTTAAAATAGTGATGGTTTCTTGTGGTTAGGAGTACAAGCAAATTGTGGATGGCTCTGTTACCCTTCTTTTTCAAGTGGACATGGAGAATAGTTGTCTTGAATTTGTTTTCTTCCAAGACCTTACAAACTAACCACCGGGACTGGCTGGTGGTCACTTACAGCCCAGGCCAAGAAGTTTGAGAAAAGAAGCTTTAATGAGAGGCATAGGACCAAAAGGAAAAACAAAGCAGACATTTAGTGCATTTAAAAAATTATTTCTCATTATTTTGAAACCCTCTTTGAATTGAAAGTATGATAGATGAACTGAGCTTTAGGGAAGTGAAGTAGTCTTCAACTTAGAGCTTTATGAAGCCTCAGTTTTTGCAGTGAAAATTTTAGACACTTTAGTCAAACTGACTCAGTTATCACTAAGCTAAAAGTAACAACTTTAATAATTTTCTGATTATTTCTGAAGGCTTTGTTTTGATAACATATTTCATTCGTGGCTTCCAATGACTTTTTCCCTTCTCCGCTGAAGTGTTTCATAATAAAGATCTTTGTCACATCTTTATATAGTTCCCATTGCTTTACGTGTAGAGTAGGAGCTTGGGGTACATGTCTGCCCATCGCCAAAGGTTTGTTTGCACATGGTAGGAACTCTGTAACTGAGAAAGTAGCAATGCTTGCCTCATAGATGGCAAAATTCTGTTGTAGTTTTCTCTTTTCTTTTCAATGTTTGATATCTATGTAGCTTTGAAATACAGCAGCAGCAGCAGCAGTGAAAATACTAGGATACAGTCCACAAACTTTGGACTCGCTTAAATTTAGCTAACTAATAAGTCACAAGTAATTGCCTTGAAAATCAAGAATATATTTTCTGTCACTCAACTTCTAGAATAGGTAAAGCAGCCTCCATAAGATTTTGTATTTTTAATTCCAGGAATGTAAAGAGACTAAAATAGAAGCAGCAGTAAGCGTAGAGCCCATCTTTTATTACTTAACTAAGGGAAGTTGGATACTATTTTGAAAAAAAAAACAAAACTGCATCAAAAGTGTTTTTTTTTTTCTTTTTTTTTTAAGTGTCCATTGGCATTGCTGTATGGCCCTTGACTTGTTATCTCAGCTCTCCTGCACACAGTGCATTGACAAGAAAATGTTTCTCCAAATTTCTATATCACTCTCAAAATAGTCCTGGAAACAAGTTAATCATGATTTTGGGATACAACTGAAATTCGTTTTACTCTTGAGGACCAAGAGAGAGCAGATGAAACCCAGAAAGTGTAATGTGCTTCCTTTATGGCTGGGAGTCCAATACCGAGCCAATCGTGTTTTGGCATCTGAAATTAAACTCTATTGTTCCTGTTTGTAATACTGTTTTCTCTCCTATACTGCCTCTGTGCCTTGAATAAATGAGGGCTCTCACAGCTGAACTGATTACTATGGTTACAGGCAATCTGTGTTACATCTCCTGGAAGTAAAAAAAAAAAAAAAAAAAAAAAAGAGGGTAGTTTAAGGTAAACATTACCATTCTTTTATGGAGAACAGTTCTTTTGGGACTGTACCCCCGACTCAGGCTCCCACTGAAAACTCTGGAGGGCTGTTTGAAGGTCCAGGCTCTAGTCCACCCTCGTGCCCCACTCACAGATGCGCACCCCTGATGCCCCCTGTTATTTTGGCCAGACGACTGGCTAGCTTGATTTCTGGTGTTTGGACATTGGGAGCAGGTTTAGAGTTACAGACAGAAATCTGTGAGTCCCGTAAAGTTATTATTATAACATGTTTGGTAAGCACTGGTATTGTCATTGGCACCAGACAAGTGAGCCCTAAGACTTCCAATGTTGCAATAGCTTGCACTAATGGCACTGGTGCTGGCAGAAGGCATGCGTTTCTCCCCAGACCCAAGGGGCGCTGGGTCTTCAGGCTGCTCTACAGTCCGGTTTATTCAGTTGAGTTCATCTCCCTAGCATGGATTGAGCCCACTGTTTGCCAAGCGCTCTCCTAGGTTCTGGAAATACAAAGATGAATTGGTCTCTGCCCTCTTGGGGAGTTGTCAGATAATCAGTATCTTTCCAAGGATGAGAGACTTAACCTATGAAATAAGACTCCTTTAGACATTTTATTTAGATTTTCCAAAGAATTTGACTGTGGCTGAGATTTTATTTTACTTTTTGTTAAGAGAAAGGATTCAGGTGTGAGAAATGATGATCGTCTCTAGATGTTTCAGTGATCTTAGAGGCTGGAACTAGAATCTTATTTCTTTCTCTAAATGTTTTTCTATATATTTTAAACTGTACCTCACGTGTCCTTGTGTCTTCTTTTAGTTCGTTTTCCCCTTATGTTCTTCTTTTATCCTCATGGCAATGTATTTGTAGATGATTTTTTAACCACCTATTTCTCTGTCCCTTATTTTAAGATAATTCCCTTGGTAATTACAACTCTGTTGAACCTGGAATTGAAACAGGGAAGTTAATGTTGTAATTCATTACTAGTGTGTTCATGCTTTTCTTTGCATAAGAAAGATATTCACAGCATGAACTAAGCTGACTGGTTCACTCTCTGAAGAGGTTTTTTTTTTTCTTGGTTACAAATCCAGCTTTTGAACAAAGGTTGCTATTTTGTACAAAGCACATTTAAACCTGATTTTGTTGTTGTGCAGGAAGCGATCCAAAGAAAGCTTAGGGTTTTAGGTAAACTGGTCAGTACCAGATCTTGACGGAGATGTATTCCTTCTCTTTCTGTTGTTTTAGAGTGGTTTGGTCAGACCTGCAGCAATATGTCAATCTCCAGGCTGGAACATGGGCAGAAAACCTTGCTGTCCTGACAGTAAAGGAAGCGAAGCCATCGAGAACTGTACACATATTCCAACAACTCAGCTTCCATTTCAGAACTCAGAGATTAAAAAAAAAAAAAGCTAGGAGAATTTTAATAAGATGTAATGTTCTCAACATTCATGCCAGTTGCTTTCCTTTGCCATGGTGGGATAGTTTTTATTTTGTCCAAAATAACACATTGTTCAATACTGAGACTGCTCAGATAGGTTTGCCTCTTTGATTTCAGAAGGGTCCTTCTGCCTTTCTGCCTTTTCAGTTCATCCTGATATTATACAGGTTACTTTACTTTCTGGAAGGATGTAAAATCTGTAAGTGCTATGTAAAATTGGCCTGCTTTTTTTCATTCATTCTTTTCTTCTTTTTTTTTTTTTTTGCCATTTTAGGTTACAGTGACTGGGCTCCTCTGCTTGTGACAGTAATACACCTACTAACTTAGAATTGGACATGAGCCAGAGTATGAAGGGGGTGGACCCATTCATGGAATGGAGAAAAATCTGAATTGTGAGAGTTTTGGCTGAATTATTAAAAGTGCATTCTTTTTGCAAAACCACTTTGGATTGCAATATTTATAGCCGTAACATGTTACTATGTTAGTCTCCTTACTCATTGAGGATAATTATTGTGAAAGGTGTTAATCAACTTCAGAAAGGGAAATACTGGAAGCCTAGTAGGCCTTTCAGAGTTTTATGAAGCAGGTAGTTGTGCCTTTGAGACCCCACCTTCACACACACGCGCGCACGCACACACGCATGCACGCACTGCTCTATCAAGCCTCTCTGAAGCAACCCTGTATGAAATTTATTCCTGGCAGGCCACAGGAATGGGAAATAACTGTCAGGGTTTCACCTCCAAGGAAGCTTTGAAGAGATGTTCAGCTTCCTTGGAAAACATTCTCAGAGTTTAGTGGAAATGACTGAAGATTAGGCATGATGTCTTGGTGGGTATTAAAGGAGGTATAAGGAGACATTTCAGATAGAATGAATAATAATGTAGCGTTTAACAAGCAACAAACAATACAAGAGTAATATGTATTAAGAGCTTTAAGTTGTTACCCATAGTACAGCTTCCAAAAATGGACTCTTGAGCTGTGTCCTGTTTTTTTTAAATTAAAATAGAAATAGTGCATCTCTTCATCCTTATTTCATTGCTCAGGCCAAGAGGACTTAGATGCCTTTTCCAAATATGGAGTTCTTTCACAAATTGAGGGAGATTATGGGTTTGGTGTGCTGGCTGGGCAACCAGCTGCATCCTCTACGGGTTCTCTTAAATGTTTTTCTTCAGGGTTTTTATTTCTGACTCTCAATTTGTAATGTGGACATTGGCTAGGTACCCCAAGATTCAGAGTAGGTAGCTGAAATACTCCCAAACAGGTAAACATGAAAAGAAGTCTGAGTTGTTTTGCTTATTGGTTGGAAGGGGATTGTTTTTTGTTTTCCACCAAACATCTCTCCACCCTCATTCACCTGCATCAGAGTAACCATGAAGACATGTAATAGAGTGACATTATCCCCATGCATTGAAACTTTTGCCGTTACTGCAAACTAGGCTCTTTCTTTATTCTTTGCTTTCTGGCCTCCCTTACCTCTGTAATCCTTTACCTCTGTAAGAGGATGACATGGATGGATGGTATCACTGACTCAATGGATGTAACTTGAGCAAACTCCAGGACACAGTGAGGGACAGGGAAGCCTGGCGTGATGCAGTCCACGGGGCCTCAAAGAGTCGGACACCACTTAGCGACTGAACAATAACGACCTCTGCAGTCATTTATAAAACCAGAATCCCAGTTAATTATTAACAGTGTCATTTTGACAAAAGTACAGAGCCCTATATTTTAGGCAGCTATTCTTAAGCTATTTTTAAGAGCTAAGTCTCCAGGAAATTACATTCAAGGAAGAAACATGGTGCTGTTAAATGATACTTAGACTCCAGTCCGTAGGGATAAATTCTAGAATTGCTTCCAGTGGGTGTCTGACAACATGGTAAACTTTCCCAGGCCTCCATTTTCTCATTGTGACAGATAAGAATGTTATACTAGATGTTTACCCATTTTTAAAACCCTAAAACTCTATGGTTTGGGAATTTATCATCCATCAGTTCAGCTCAGTTCAGTCGCTCAGTCGTGTCCAACTGTTTGTGACCCCATGAATCGCACGCAGCACGCCAGGCCTCCATGTCCATCACCAACTCCTGGAGTTCACTCAAACTCATGTCCATTGAGTCAGTAATGCCATCCAGCCATCTCATCCTCTGTTGTCCCCTTCTCCTCCTGCTCCCAATCTCTCCCAGCATCAGAGTCTTTTCCAGTGAGTCAACCCTTCGCATTAGGTGGCCAAAGTATTGGAGTTTCAGCTTTAGCATCAGTCCTTCCAATGAACACCCAGGGCTGATCTCCTTTAGAATGGACTGGTTGGATCTCCTTGCAGTCCAAGGGACTCTCAAGAGTCTTCTCCAACACTACAGTTCAAAAGCTTCAATTCTTCAGCGCTCAGCTTTTTTCACAGTCCAACTCTCACATCCATACATGACCACAGGAAAAACCATAGCCTTGACTAGACCTTTGTTGGCAAAGTAATATCTCTGCTTTTGAATATGCTATCTAGGTTGGTCATAACTTTCCTTCCAAGGTGTAAGCATCTTTTAATTTCATGGCTGCAGTCACCATCTGCAGTGATTTTGGAGCCCCCCCAAAATAAAGTCTGACACTGTTTCCACTGTTTCCCCATCTATTTCCCATGAAGTGATGGGACCAGATGCCATGATCTTCGTTTTCTGAATGTTGAGCTTTAAGCCAACCTTTTCACTCTCCTCTTTCACTTTCATCAAGAGGCTTTTTAGTTCCTCTTCACTTTCTGCCATAAGGGTGGTGTTATCTGCATATCTGAGGTTATTGATATTTCTCCCGGCAATCTTGATTCCCGCTTATGCATCTTCCAGCCCAGCATTTCTCATGATGTACTCTGCATATAAATTAAATAAGCAGGGTGACAATATACAGCCTTGACATACTCCTTTTCCTATTTGGAAGCAGTCTGTTGTTCCATGTCCAGTTCTAACTATTGCTTCCTGACCTGCATATAGGTTTCTCAAGAGGCAGATCAGGTGGTCTGGTATTCCCATCTCTTTCAGAATTTTCCACAGTTTATTGTGATCCACACAGTCAAAGGCTTTGGCATAGTCAATAAAGCAGAAATAGATGTTTCTCTGGAACTATCTTGCTTTTTCGATGATCCAGCGGATGTTGGCAATTTGATCTCTGGTTCCTCTGTCTTTTCTAAAACCAGCTTGAACATCTGGAAGTTCACAGTTCACATATTCCTGAAGTGCTAACTTTATATTAACCAAGATATTAGAGGCGCTTCCCTGGTAGCTCAGCTGGTAAGACTCTACCTGAAATGCGAGACCCTGGTTTGATTCCTGGGTTGTGAAGATACCCTGGAGAAGGAAATGGCTACCCACTCCAGTATTCTTGGGCCTCCCTGGTAGCTCAGATAGTAAAGAATCTGCCTACAATGTGGGAGACCTGGGTTCGATCCCTGGGTTGGGAAGATCCCCTGGAGGAGAGCATGGCAACCTACTTCCGTATTCCTGCCTGGAGAATCCCCATGGACAGAGGAGCCTGGTGGGCTACAGTCCATGAGCTTGCAGAGAGTCGGACATGACTGAGAGACTGAACTGAACTGCTAGGTCTTAGTTCAGTTGCAGGAATCTTTAGTTGTGGCCTGTGGGATCTAGTTCCTTGACCAAGGACCAAACCCTGGCCCCTTGCATTGGAAGCGTGGAGTCTTAACCACTGGGCCACTAGCAAAGTCCCATTATAAACTTTTTTAAAAGAAAAAAAAAGGTATAAATAATTATTAAAAGAGAATATTACTAAAAGAACTCTCAAAGGATGATAGTAAGATAAATTTTCTGTATTTTCTAGAATAAAATCCCGTGAGTGATTACAATAGCGGGGAAAAAGTCTGATTTAGTTAAAGGTTCATAAGTAAGTAAATAAGTCGCTCAGTCGTGTCCGACTCTTTGCGACCCCATGGCCTGTAGCCTACCAGGCTCCTCTGTCCATGGGATTTTCCAGGCAATAGTACTGGAGTGGATTGCCATTTCCTTCTCCAGTGAAAGTTCATAGTCCTATTCAAAAAGTGTTGATTTAGAACCAACTGTATTCCAGAAACTCTGGCAGTTGCTTTATTTTTCATCCAGTTTAATCCCCACAGTGATACCATAAAAAATATTATTTTCTTTTCAGATGATGAAAGCAAGCCTCAGTAAGCAAGAGCTTCCTTGCCCAAGGATTTTTTTAAGTCTCCTGGCTCCAAATTTCAAGGAAAAAAGCATCATCTGAATCCTGTTTTCCCCTAGTAATTAAATTATTCAGTTCTCACAGTCACTAATAGTATGCTAACCAAGTGTTGTCTATGGGAACATTTACATTAAAAAGACAAATGATTTGGAAGTAATGTATCAAAACAGCCAGCTCATGCATTGCAATTACATAATTTGTATATAAATGGATTTGCTTAGGTAAGCATTCTCCTTATGGGTTTGCCCTGCAATAATAATAATTTGCTTAGCTAGCCCTTTTTTCAGGAGATAGCTCAAAGGTAAACATCAACCCATGTCTCAGCAATTATCTAATTAATGAAGTCCCTATCAATTTAGATTTATCTTCTTGCCATTATGTGAATATACTATAATTATTATAGTTTAATGTAGTTATACTAGAAAAGATCAGTCTGTCTTGGGTTTTGAAGGTTGTGTAACACTACGTCTGTGTCTTGGAAAGTGGTAAACATTATGGAAAACACATTTGCTCATTTTTTCATGGTTCAAAATAAGGAAGCACTTTTGATGTTAAACTGTTTACATCAAAAAAGTTAATAAAGCTTTACAATTTTTAATACCCTTTAACTCTCAGAGAAAAGAATTAAGCAATCAATGCTGAAGTTCCTGTTTTAATATCCGAAAGAACGGACCTCAGATTGGTTGAAAAGCAAGCCATACTTTTTGCCTCGCTTTAAACCTGTTTGATTGATTAATGAAATCTTTTCAAAGAGAGGAAGATCTTGCTGTGTAGTTCCTCTGGACCATGCCTGGAGGAAGTAAAGCTTAAAGGGAGCAGTGTCTTTGGAAGAAAGATGAGACTTTTATTAGCACTGTGTCTACAGTTCAACAACATCTTGCTTGCAGGAACCCACGTGCTGGGAAGGCCTGGATGGGGACATGCAGTGTCATAGGCTCAGTGTCCAGTGAGAGGGGAGTGGTCCTTTCCCCTTCATCCTCATGCAGAAAGGCATGGACCAAAACCTTGATGGGTAGATCAAGCTGCAATTTAAAAAGCTAAACAGATACCTAATTAAGCATGATTTAATGGAACCAAATTCATGTTCATTGACACACAGTTCAGTTCAATTCAGTTCAGTCACTCAGTCGTATCTGACTCTTTGCGACCCCATGAATCGCAGCACCAACTCCCGTAGTTCACTCAGACTCACGTCCATCGAGTCAGTGATGACACACTGTAATTGTAGCTAATTTCCATGCCAGTGAGAACACTGATCTCAAGCAAATTCTAGCCACTGTGAAGAAGATCAGGTCTGCTCTTATTCTGGATTGAATTGAAACATATCCATCTAAAAACCCAGCTAAGGGGCTTACCTTTCCATGTTCTCAAATCTCTCTGATACTTCACAGAGTGTCTTCTTCGTAAAAGTTTGATGCTCTACACATACATTTCTCTGTCCCCAACGACTGCAGGAAAGAAAAAAGAACCAAGACATAGGTTACTTTCATGGAAACCTTGACGGGAAAGATGAGAAAGTATTCTACTCTTTCAGGTTATTTCAAAGGAATAAAAAGAAAGGAAGAAAACAATAACACATACCTTTAGGTAAAGTCATTCTCCGTTCTCCTGTATAAATCTCTGACTATGCCCTTGCTGATCTATCCTATTCCCCAGGAAACACCTGCCTCTCCAGTTGGCCCTTTGTTGGTTAATGTCAGTGCGTCAAGGGGAAATCGCATTTCCTCAGTGTTAGATGTTTCTTTGTTAAGAGCTGTATCACATTCAGGCATTTTTCTTTCCTTTCTTTGATGGACGAAAAATGCAGGATGATGAGAAAGCCCTGATTGACATCACCAGATTACCTTTGAATTATAATGCATTCCATTCAGATCACTAAGGCTTGAATATGCCTTAGGCTGAGAGACCTAATTGGAGTTTTCTTTTGCAGTTCCATTTTCCTCTGAAGGGTTACAGAATTACAGCTAATAGATGGGGAAAGGGTATTCCAGAACATTATATTTAATTTGGTGGGATTGTCCATTTGGTAATATTCGTGTCTCTCAGTCCCTTTACGCACCTCTCGTGTTGATGCTTCAGTTGCCTTCCTTTTTTAAGGCACATAATTCCATTATCAAATATGCTTTATTTCCCCTGTTATGTCTTTTCCATTGGAGTTGTAGGAAATTGTTCTCATTTTGGTTTTTAAAATAAATAATCAGTGACTTTTTGGTAATTATACTTATTACCTTTTGAAATATAGTAAAATTTTGAAAGTGGTTCCCCGCCAAAATTCTTAAGACCATGGGAGGAAAGGTTTATAACCAGTAGGTTCCTTTTCATGCCTTTATTTCCCCAACTTTCAGTTAACATTTGAAGTTTTGCTGCTTACATTTGGTAATCAGGTTGCTCATAGCCTGGCCCTTCAACTGTTCCCCCTCTACTCTAGGTTCTGTGATTATCATGTTTCCACACCCAGAGATCAGAAATTGTTCTGATGTGAAGCAGTAACTTGCAGAAAATCCAAGGGGATGAAAAGCGCAAGTGAGACTTAGTGTATCCAGGTTAATACAATGTAACAAATGGTTTTTAAAAATGAGGCAAAAATATTTTCCACAAAAACAAACAGAGGCAAAATGTCAGAGGGGTCAAAATAGAACATTCATGACCTGGCCTGGAAAATACAAAGAAGAACTAAGGATTGAATCTTGGACCTAAACTCCTTTGACCAAGATTCAAGCAGTCAGGAGACCTAAACTGCTTGAACCCTGGTTAACTGATTAATTCTTAACCCTACTGAGTACTGGTGAAAGCAGTAAAAACGACGGACCTGAGCCCTGAACTCATGGAACTTACAGTTTATTGGGGGAACATAGTATTGTTCAAGTAATTACAGTTACTTACATTCAAGTGCGAACAGGGCCACAAAGGAAATGAGTGGCTTTTACATTTTTCAATCATTGAAAAAGTTAAAAGAAGAAGAATGTTCTGTGACATGTAAAAATTATATAAAATTCCAGGTTTCATTTAAAAAGTTTATTTAAGTGTAGTTACTTTATAGTGTCGTGTTCGTTTCTACTGTACAGCAAAGTGAATCAGCTATATATATACATATATCCCCTCTTTGTTGGAATTCCTTCCCATTTAGGTCACCACAGAGCATTGAGTTGAGTTCCCTGTGCTATGCAGTAGCTTCTCATTAGTTTTCTATTTTATACGTTTACCAATAGTGAACATGTCAATCCCAGTATCCCAATTCATCTCACCCTCCCCTTATCCCCTTAGTATCCATACATTAGTTCTCTATATCTTTGTCTCTATTTCAGTGTTCATAATTATAGTTTTACTGGCACAGAGTCACGCTCACTTGCCTATGTATTGTCTAGGGCCACTTTTTCACTACAATGACAGAGTTGAATAGTTGTGACTGAGCCCATACTGGGCTTCCCTGGTGGCCCAGAGGTTAAAGCGTCTGCCTGGAATGCAGGAGACCTGAGTTCGATCCCTGGGTTGGTAAGATCCCCTGGAGAAGGCAATGGCAACCCACTCTAGTACTCTTGCCTGGAGAATCCCATGGAGGGAGGAGCCTGGTGGGCTATAGTCCATGGGGTCGCAAAGAGTCAGACACAACTGAGCGACTTTACTTTCACTTTTACTTTCCATACTGAATACAAAGCCTAAGGTATTTACTATCTGACCTTTTACAGAAGAACTTTATAGACTTTTGCTCTGAGGGAATGAGTTTTAAAGTTTATTTTGTTCCCTTGGTAAAGGAAAGCATTGGTTGTAGCACTTATAAAAAGAATACTTAGAAGCTGTAGACCTTATTTCTGTAGAAATTGCAATTATTACTGGGACTGAATAAATGGAAATACAAGAAAATCAAGGGAGTTTTACAGAGAAAGCTGTTTTTTTCAGAAGAGAAGCCAAGACTGTGTGTTTGTATTATTTTAATGAATTTTCTGGTTTTCTCCTGAACTATTCCTTTCTAGCTCATAATATATTTATATATATTTGATTGAGAATAATTTTGAGTTTTTTTCTCACTTACCAGGTTCAAATTACAGGAAATGAAATTGGTTGGCAGCTGGTGTATATTACAGTTTCACTGAATCATTATTTTATTTAAATAAGAACCTGTTTATGCTGTGTGTTGCTTTTAATTTAATGAAGGGAAACGATGAGAAACTGGAGAAAATGATGGAAAAGTGAAGAAGGAGATGATGAAGACATGGGTTTTGGAGCAGTGGGATTAAGGAACTACAAGCAAGTTGTTGACCGTCTTTTAACTTTAGTTCATTACTCTAAAACCAGTATAGCAGTACCTCTTTTATATTGTTATGAGGGTTAGGTTAGATTATACATCCAAAATGTTTGACATAGTGCCTAATACATAGACATACATCTTAAATGTGTTATTTTTTTATCACTATTATTATTATTTTTAAGCTTCTTGAAGTAAGGAACATGTTCTATTTGTCTTTAAGTTACTATGGGCTGTCATATAGTAGGGGCTCACATTTGTTTGGTAGATATATAAGATGTAGATATTCTCACATTTCAAAAATTCTGTAAAACAACTTTTTTTCTTTTAAAAATACTAGTATTTGTATTCTAAGTAACAGAAGTAATATTACTTTAGTTTATGGCAATATTTGTGGAGAAATAATATATTAGAAGGGTCATATGTTAAAATAATACATTAAAGAGGTTAGAGAAAATGTAAAAAGTGAGTTAAAATCCACATTACAGTCAAATAAATGCAGAATTAATGCTGAGACAAGTCAAATCAGTGATGCAGAGGAAATTGTGAGAGGCCCCCTGGTGCATGTTTTTATGCAAAGAAATGAGAATGGTGAGGTCAAGATAATAAAACATAAAAGCAAATCTGCAAATGGATAATCCCTGAAGTAGAGAACAAAACAAATGGGGATGAAACACTAATCAAAGATGTACTGGAAGAAAATTTTTCTGAGCTGAAGAAATACTGTTTAGCCTGTTTTTTTTTCTGTTTGTTGATTCTTTCTGCAGCAATCATGTCTTTGCATACCTTTCTGTTTCTTGATTCTTTCTGTAGCAATCATATCTTTGCACACCTTTGTACAATTAAATAAAAGTTCCTGGGGCTTCATGTGGATTATTAGTGATGCAGGAAGAGGAGAGCATTTATAATTTTGGAATAGTCAAGATGCTTTTAAATCTTATTTGTGTAAAAGCCAAGCAAAGTTTAAACACAGATGTCTAAAATCTCATCTAGGTTGATTTATAAATTTGAGTTAAATTTGAACTAAAGTACTAGATAATGCATTGATTTATTAAACTTTGTGATAAAAGTTTGTGTCCCATAAAGGAACCTAAAATATTAGCCATGGAGGTGATTAATTATTTAGGCTTAGTGAAGTGAAAGTCACTTAGTCATGTCTGACTCTTTGCGACCCCCGTGGACTGTCCATGGAATTCTCCAGGCCAGAATACTGGAGTGGGTAGCCTTTCCGTTCTCCAGGGGATCTTCCCAACCCAGGGATTGAACCCAGGTCTCCCACATTGCAGGCAGATTCTTTACCAACTGAGCTATGGGGGAAGCCCTATTTAGGCTTAATAACATATATCAGTTCAATAGTGTATATACTTATTAACACTCTTTCTGGCTTGGGAAAGAGTAGACTATAAATGTAAATAACATCAAATTCTTGTTATCAAAGAAACTGGTAACCTGGTTGAAGGGGAAAAATATTTGCAGAAAAAATAAAGAAACAGGCAAAGAAAAGATCATTAAAAGTATAAAACATGGTTTGACTAAGGAATCAAGAAGCTTCAAATTTTCATATTAGACCATTGGTTGTATAAAAGGGGCAATTTCAAAGCATGTGTCAGAATTATGATTGATCTGAAATCAGGTTCTGAAAAAAAAAAAGAAAGAAATCAGGTTCTGGATGTTGGAAATCCCTTTCCTAGAGCTGTTTTAAACATCATCACAGTGGCACAAGTTGTCTTTGGATCTTTCTAGCTCTCTCGAAATGGAGCCATTTGATCTGCTTCTCCTCTCACATTCTACCTCTTCTGGGCCTGCTCTTCCTCCACTTCCTTCTTATCATAGTAAGAGCTGTCATTTGTTAGACATTTAAAAAGTAACAGTTAATATTCACACGTGATGTAGTCTGTGCCAGGTACTGTCTCAATGTATTACTTAGTAATCAACATGCATTATTCAGCAAACATTTAGGAGGTAGATACTATCTTTATTCCCATTTTACAGGTAGGGGGCCTGAACAAAGGGAATTTGAGTAGTTTGTCTAAGGTTACAACTTTTAAATGTCAGGGCTGGGATTTGAATCCATGATCTGTCCTCAACTCTGGGTGCTCTTAATTGCTATGCTACACTGACTGACAAAACCCTACAGTTGGTGTTATAATTATTTTCAAAAGATCTACAAGAACCTTCCAGGACATTATTATCTTTATTTTCATATGATAAAACGGAAGATTAATTAACTATTCCAAAGTCACAGATAGGGCTCAAACCCAGGTTTGAATGAAAACAGATACCTGTTTTCATTACACAGTACTATCTCTTATGGGCTTTCCAGGTGCCACTAATGGTAAAGAACCTCACCTGCCATTGCAGGAGACTCAGAAGTCTTGGGTTCAATCCCTGGGTCAGGAAGATCCTCTGAAGGAGGGCATGGCAACCCTCTCTAGTCTTCTTGCCTAGAGAATCCCTTGGACAGAGGAGCCTGATGGGCTACAGTCCTTAGGGTTGCAAAGAGTCGGACATCACTGAAGAAACTTAGCACGCACATACTGTCTCTTATGGAATTTTAGATAAGATATCCTCTAAGAAAAATTTTCAGTCTGAACCAAAAAAAATCATATACTATGAATATGTAATACATTTTAGATAGATGATTTTACTTTTAGAAGGTCTGTTTTTAAACAGATTTCAAAAGTAGATTTTTATGGGGATAGGAATACATCTAAATGCTTAGTCACAAAGCCTTTTATTTATAAATACAGGATTAGAAAAGTTACATATTGCTTAGTTTGCTCCCAGATAGAAATATTGAGGACAATAAAAAAGTCATCTCAATAAAAGCATGCTAAACTTAATCTATAGCAATTTTAGAGCAAATTAACTGTTAGATTTCTTATGATTATACTCTGTTATCAGGTATTAGAACGACATACACAAATATAGGAAATTAGCATTTACACCACTATATCAAGTCTAACAAATTTATTAATTGCTAAATGTGTTTTCCAGGAAGAATACAGAGTTGGATCAAAAAGATAATTGGACCAGTGTTCTTGAATGTGGTTTAGATGGTATGTAAAAGAAGCCTTCGTGTAGACTTAAAGCTGATGACCTAGTAAGGTATGTGCTTTGAGTTTTCCCAGAGACGTGAAGTATTTTTAAGCTGTCTCTAGTCTCATTTGGATGCTTCTGATATCACAGACGACCAATTTGTATGGGAGCTGCTGCTGCTTGCTGCTGCTAAGTCACTTCAGTCATGTCCAACTCTGTGCGACCCCATAGACAGCAGCCCACCAGGCTCCCCCGCCCTGGGATTCTCCAGGCAAGAACACTGGAGTGGGTTGCCATTTCCTTCTCCAATGCATGGAAGTGAAAAGTGAAAGTGAAGTCGCTTAGTCGTGTCCGACTTTTAGCGACCCCATGGACTCCAGCCTACCAGGCTCCTCCATCCATGGGATTCTCCAGGCAAGAGTACTGGAGTGGGGTGCCGTTGCCTTCTCTGGTATGAGAACTAATTGACACTAAAATATCTGGCAAGCTGGGTGAAGCCAACTGGTCTACCATATATAGTCATCTTCTAGCTTCACATCTCTTGTCATCATTTTTATGACTGATCTGTCTAATAGAGATTATCGTCCCATTTGCTTTATTCATCTTGGCTATTTCTGTGATTCTGAATAAAATTTTCAGCTTCAGCCCTTTGTATGCATAAAGTTACGAAAGCAACATACTGTCTTCACTTATTTCGTATCTTTGAATAGTAATTTGAATTAACACACTTTTTTGGTGAATTGTCAGGTAAAAATTTTAACAAAAAGGTATTTTTAAGAAACCATACAAGTTTAAGTCAACTGAAGTTATCTTTGGGTAAAAGCTGACTCAAAATGTTTAAAGTTCCTATCTTTAAAGAAACATATAAAGGCAGGAAATTTAAGACCATCTAGAGATTTTTAATATCACAGGAAAAAGTTTTATTTATTTTTGGTATCTTTTTCCCTTTAGAAAAAGTGATTTAAAGTGCTAATAAAGCCCAGTCCAACTTCCTTTAAAAGTGAAAAAGGAGCTAGGGGTGCCATATTCATTTAATGATGGGTATACGAAAATGGCATCTGGTCCCATCACTTCATGGGAAATAAATGGGGAAACACTGGAAACAGTGTCAGACTTTATTTTTTGGGGCTCCAAAATCACTGCAGATGATGACTGCAGCCATGAAATTAAAAGACGCTTACTCCTTGGAAGGAAAGTTATGACCAACCTAGACAGCATATTAACCCACTTCAGTGTTCTTGCCTGGAGAATCCCAGGGATAGGGGAGCCTGGTGGGCTGACGTCTATGGGGTTGCACAGAGTTGGACATGACTGAAATGACTTAGCAGTAGCAGATAGCATATTAAAAAGCAGAGACATTACTTTGCCAATAAAGGTCCGTCTAGTCAAGGCTATGGTTTTTTCATTGGTCATGTATGGATGTGAGAGTTGGACTGTGAAGAAGGCTGAACACTGAAGAATTGATGCTTTTGAATTGTGGTGTTGGAGAAGACTCTTGAAAGTCCCTTGGACTGCAAGGAGATCCAACCAGTCTTGGGTGTTCTTTGGAAGGACTGATGCTGAAGCTGAAATTCCAGTACTTTGGCCACCTCATTGGAAAAGACTCTGATGCTGGGAGGGATTGGGGACAGGAGGTAAAGGGGACGACAAAGGATGAGATGGCTGGATGGCATCACCGACTGAATGGACGTTGGTTTGGGTGAACTCCGGGAGTTGGTGATGGACAGGGAGGGCTGGCATGCTGCAATTCATGGGGTCGCAAAGAGTTGGACATGACTGAGCGACTGAACTGACTGAACTGATATGAAAATGGCAGCATCCTAGGGAGGAAGTTCAATGGTGTAAATGTTTTTAAATGAGGATATTAAAGGTTTTTTCTTGACATATTCAAGACAACATACATAGAAAAGAGTTATAACAGTTGCAATTGGGTGAAAAGATAGAACTGGTCTGTTGGAATATTATTTTGACATATCTTTATTTGTTCCTGATAGGGCTCAGATAAATGATCAATTAAAAATATGCCAAATCTTGCTTTTTGAAAAAAGCTATGCATACTTTTATTTATCAGATAGTAATTTTCAAAGGTTGTTTTTTTTTTAATGTGCTCTCTCTTCTCTGAAAACTCTACTTTATCTTCTTTCTTCATTCCCTAGTTTCACAACTCTGCCATTGGCCTTATTTTCTCAATCTTCAGTCATCTCAGTTGCACAGAATACTGTGTTGCCCACCACTCCCCTCCATGCTACACAACACACGAGTGTCCAGACTGGATCTTTAGTTACTCATAGTTCCTTCCCTAGAGCTTTACAGAGTTGCTCACAGCCGTTCAGGTAGTCTCTCGAGATCCATGTTATCTGAGCTGACCATCTCTTGTAATGTTTAAGAGTTTAAAACAAGTCAAGAGAAAAATTGAATTAAGCTTCCTCTCTATACTAAGAAGTAAAAAGTAAAATGCCTTCCATATTCTTAAATTCCGTCTGAAAGCTTTTCTTTGTGAACTTGCTCTTAATTTCACTATACCTAAAAATTCCCTGAAGACCAACTGGTAGTTGTAAAGTTTAATTTTAAAACAGATGATGACATAGTCCCCTTTTTTAAAAAAAAATCAGGAGATATTAAAAACAAAGTATTTGGGGGACTTCCCTAGTGGTCCAGTGATTAATACTCCTCACTTCCAATGCAGGGGGCACAGGCTTGATCCCTGTCAGTGAACTAAGATCCCACAATGCTGCATGCTGGGGCCAAAAAAAATTTTTTAAGTAAAATAAATTAAAAAAATGTAACAAAACAAAACATATTTGGTGTACTCTCTGCACAAAATTGTAGTCTCATTCTGTCCTGTAGTATGTGCCACATCCATCCTTGGGATGGTATATTCAGTTTTAGATGGTGCCTAAAACTGATACATGAGATATGAACATTGATGGATGAGGTTAAAATTACAGTCCAGCCTTGGATGAGGGGCTCACAAAAACCTATTTATGCTGGAGGAAACAGGAACTGGGGAAGAACTCCACCAGCAGGACAGTGCCCTGCATATTCTTATGCACATTCACAATTTGTGATTGGTGGAGTGGCCAGTTCTGGAGAGAGCTGTCATCTGTTGTCCCATCCCTTCCTTTTACAGCAGATTATTTTAAAGGCTTAAACTTGCATTGTAGCAAAGTTCATTAATTGTTAATTCTAGCTGAATAGTTTTCTGCTTGACCCAGGTGTAAGCACATTAGAAGGGAAATGTGGCAGGGCATTAAAAGAAGAGCATCACCATTCTTTTAATTTACGTGGGTGTAATAATTATACACTTTGAGGGGAGAATTGGGCAGAATATTAATATATCCCTTTGTGAGTTCAATTTTCTTACTTCTGTACTCGGTATACTCTTTCGCCTTTGCAAAATTCAGTGTGTCATCACCTTTCATCCTTAGCTTTCCTTTGGGATGTAATCATTAGCAGTTGAGAAAACTTTCACACAGTTTGCAAGTTGAAAAAAGTCATTTAAGGAAGTTTAACCCATGTAAGTACTCATTTTCACTAAATATTAAGAAAAAATGTCATCTCAGTACAAAGGCCTGTGTTTAAAATATTATCAATGAATGTTCATCTGTTGGCTAGAAAGATTCTGCCTGGCATGAGTCCATGCTTGTCTTCATGAGTGAAGAGAACATTTTGTATTCTACCTGCCAGGTGAGAATCTGAGTCATGCCTTCCAAACTGCTGTTTTTGGAGGCAGGGAGCCAAAGAGAAATTTAAACTGTAGTCTTCCTTCTCAATATAATGCATAAAGTATTGACAGAGCATGTAATATGGATGGTTTTTAATTTCCAGATCTGGTTATAATGTTCTGATGAACAATCTAGGAGAACGCAAGTTAATTTAGAACATAACTCTTGGAGGAGTGTGCTATGCCCCAGGGCTTTGGCTTGGGAGAGACCTTTGATAATATTTAGCATTTCTCCACTGAGACTTTTAAATAGCATAATCTAGGTAGCTTTAGGTTAGGATGTTTCATTTCCTTAGAATAGTTTTCCTCTTATTAGCATTCCCAGTTTTTTGAATATTTATAGAATATAATTGGATTAATAAAAGGTTTTCTAGGAGACAGAACAATTTGTTAATAGAATTTTTAGTATCGGAATTAGCATTTATAATATTATATTTTGAAACAATTGATGAATGAGTTAAATAGAGTGTGCATTTTTAAACTAATGTTTTGATTATGGTTCTGAAATTGAAAACTTCACATTTTTTGAAGTAATAATGGGTTTGGTGATTCTGTTTAAATTATTTCCTACTCTTATCCATGTTATGATCAAATTTTAACAGTTAAAAATATTCATATTGTTGTTCACCGTTGGCGGCCTTAGATTCAGTAAACTGTTTAAATATTCACCTTTCTTGTGTTCCAATGTGGGGGTTTTCTAATACCACCAAGCAATTAACTGAATTCTGACACTGTCTAGCCAGAGATGGGATCAGATTCCACAGGTAAGGGCCCAGTCCTAAAGCACTGATCCTCTGCCCCATTCCCCTGCCCCAGTTTAAGCCAGTGTTTTAAGTCCAGGTTGTCAACTCTGCTTCTGACTGACCAGTTACAGACTGGAGTTTCCAAGGACTCTGGCTCCTTGGGTTGGTTACTTTGCTAGAGTGGCTCACAGAACTTAGAGCAGTGGTCCTCAACCATTTTGACATCAGGGTCCAGTTTTGTGGAAGACAGTTTTTCCATGAACTGGTGAGAGGGATGATTTCAGCATGATTCAGTCCCATTACATTTAGTGTGCACTTTCTTTCTATTATTATTACATTGTGATACGTAATGAAATAATGATACAATTCACCGTAATGCAGAATTAGATCGTCAGGCATTAGCTTTTCATAAGAAGCATGCAACCTAGATCCTTCACTTGTGTAGTTTATAGCAGGGTTCCCACTCCTGTGAGAATCTAATGCCTCAGCTGATCTGATAGGAGGTGGAGCTTAGGTGGTGATGCGCAATGGGGAGTGATGGGGAGTGGCTGCAGATACAGATTCACTAGCTTGCCGCTCACCTCTTGGTGTGTGGCCTGGTTCGTAAAATGCCAGGGACCATTACCAGTGTTAGGGACCCCTGACTAGAGACATATTTTCCCACTAGATTACTGATAAAACTCAGAAACATCTGGAAGGAAGATATGCCTTAGGCAAGGTCAGAGGAAAGGTCACAGAGCTTCCCTGCCCTCCCCAGCTGCCCCATCCTCCCAGCCCCTCCACATGTCACCAATCTGAAAGCTCTCTGAACCCCCATTCTTTTGGGTTTTGATGGAGGCTTCATAAACATGGTTGATTAAATCATTGGCCATTGTTGACTGAACTCCATCTCTAGCCCCTTCTCTCCTACCCAGAGGTGGGGGTGGGGTCATGGCAGTGGTTCTGACCTTCTAATAGCAGGGTTGGCTCCCTTGACAACCAGCCTCTATCCTTAGGAGGTTTCCAAAAGCTGTCTTATTAACATAACAGAGATACCTTTGTCCTCATTTCAAGAACCAGGATGAAGACCTAATACACAGTATTTTTTTTAATGGTCTGAAAATGGCTTTATGGTATTTTACATATTAAAAATAAGCTCCTGATTTTTGTCCTTAAAAAATAATATTCTGGTTTATCCCTTTTGAATTCATAGCATGGATCCTAACAGCACAAAATTATTTTAGAAATTTGATATTAAATGACCTCCTTTTGTTTTTGTTTGTTTTTTCTTTAATTTTTATTTTATATTGCATTATAGTTGATTAAAAACATTTGAGTTTCAGGTATGCAGTGAAGAGGTTCAGTTATACATGTATCTGTTCTTTTTAAAATTCTTTTTCTATTTAGGTTATTACAGAGTATTGAGTGGAGTTCCCTATGGATACATATTAACGTAAATCACTGTGTCCCAGGTACTCTGGCCCACAGTTGTTTAATCCTTTTTAGAAATCTTATTTCAACTCAAACATTACAGTCCAGTAATGATAGAAGTAATGTTTTCCATTGCCTATATCAATGATAGACAGTTTTTATTACGTTCTATATTTCTTGCCTTACTTAAATAAGCTTCTCATTGCCAATAGCTGCAGACCAGATATTAGCTTGTCCTTCAAAGACTTCTATTACATGACCTCACACTACCCTTATGAACTTAACTCTCCTAATTATTCTACGGGAAACATGTACTTTCCACCAAGCAAGGTAATCACTTCCCCTGCAGTGCCCTCTGTACATCTGTACTGGAGAGCCTTTTTAACATTTTCTCTAGCCTCATCATCTTTTCTTTCCTTTTATATATACTCATTACCTTGTTGTTGTTCAGTCACTAAGTTGTGTCCCACTCTTTGTGACCCCATGAACTGAAGCACGCCTGCCTTGTCTGTCCTTCACCATTTCCTTGAGTTTGTCCAAGTTCATGTCCAATGAGACAGTGATACTGTCCAACTATCGCATCCTCTGCCACCATCTTATCATTTTGCCTTCTGTATTTCCCAGCATAAGGGTCTTTTCCAGTGAGTCAGCTGTTCAAATCAGGTGGCTGAAGTTTTGGAGCTTTAGCTTTAGCATCCAATCCTTCCAGTGAATATTCAAGGTTGATTTCCTTTAGGATTGACTGGTTTGATCTCCTTGCTGTCCAAGGGACTGAAAAGAGCCTTCTTCAGCACCTCAATTTGAAAGCATGGATTGTTCAGTGCTCAGCCTTCTTTATGGTCAACTCTCATGTCCATACAGGACTACTGGAAAGACCATAGCTTTGACTATTTGGACTTTTGTCAGCAAAGTGATGTTTTTGCTTTTTAACAGGCTGTCTAGGTATTTTCACTGCTTTCCTTCCAAGAAACAAGTGTCTCCTAATTTCATGGCTGCAGTCATCCTCCACAGTGATTTTTGAGCCCAAGAACAGAAAATCCATCATTGCTTCTACTTTTTCCACTTCTGTTTGCTGTGAAGTGATGGGACTGGGTGCCATGATCTTAGTTTTTTGAATGTTGAGTCTTAACATGTTTTCATTCTCCATTTTCACCCTCATCAAGAGGCTCCTTAGGCTCCCCTTTGCTTTCTGCCCTTAGAATGCTATCATCTGCGTATCTGAGGTTGTTGCTATTTCTCCCAGCAGCCTTGATTCCAGCTTGTAACCCATCCATGCTGGCATTTTTCATGATGTTCTCTACATATAAGTTAAATAAATAGGGTGACAATATACAGCCTTGATGTACTCCTTTCCCAATTTTAAGCCAGTCAGTTGTTCCATGTAAGGTTCTAACTGTTGCTTCTTGCCCTGCATACAGGTTTCTCAGGAGACAGGTAAGATGGTCTGGTATTCTCATCTGTTTAAGAATTTTCTAGTTTGTTGTGATCCACACAGTTAAAGGCTTTAGCGTAGTCCAGTAGCTGTTTTTCTGGAATTCCCTTGCTTTTTCTATAATCCAGTGAATGTTGGCAATTTGATCTCTGGTTCCTGTGCCTTTTCTAAAACCAGCTTGTACATCTGGAAGTTCTTGATTTGAGTACTGCTGATGCCTAGCTTGAAGGATTTTGAGTATTGACCTTACTAGTGTGTGAAATGAGCACAATTATCCAGTTGCTTGAAGATTCTTTAGCCCTGCCCTTCTTTGGGATTAGAATGAAAACTGACCTTTTCCAGACCTGTGGCCACTGCTGGCTTTTCCAAATTTGTTGGCATATTGAGTGCAGCACCTTCACAGCATCATTTTTTAGGATTTGAAATAGCTCAACTGGAATTCCATCCCCTCCACTAGCTTTGTTTGTGTTAATGCTTCTTGAGGCCCACTATACTTCACATTCCAGGATGTCTGGCTCTAGGTGAGTGACCTCACCATCATGGTTATTCAGGTCATTAAGACCTGTTTGATATAGTTCTTCTATGTATTCTTGCCACCTCATAATCTCTTTTGCCTCTGTTAGGTCCTTACCATTTCTGTCCTTTCTCATGCCCATCCTTCCATAAGATGTTCCTTTGATATCTCTAATTTTATTGAAGAGATCTCTAGTCTTTCCCATTCTGTTATTTTCGTCTATTTCTTTGTGTTTTTCATTGAAGAAGGCCTTCTTATCCTAATTCAAGAATCTCCACATAAAGTCTCATAGCTCTTACGCTGTCCTAAATTTGGATTTCAGTTGCATTCACTGTTTATTAGATAACATTTACTGGGCAAATGCATGAAAACTTTAAATGTGTTTATTTTATTTTCTTGGCAAAAATGATCTTATCTGTCTTATTCATATACTGCATGCAATACCTACTCCATAGATGTTCCTCAGTGTTTATTGAAAAATAGTGAAGGAAGGATGGAAAGAAAGTAGGGAGGAAATGAGGGAAGAAGGAAGGGAGAAAGAAAGAGGTTGATTTATCTCCTGTACCAACAGAAATGGAAGTTTTTGAAAGACAATAGATATATCTTTAGGTGAAAAAGAAACCATCAATTGGAGAATTGGAAATGCTTACATATTCATTCATTCAATGAGGATCTATTAAGTGACTTCTTTTCTGTGTCCATGAGGGATTTTTGCTCTCTGTGATCACAGAAAGCATATGACAGCTCTTAGCCTCATCATCTCAGCATTTGGGAAAATAGCAGTCTTCTCTCATCAAGTTTTTTGGGAATATCAGCTTTCTATGTTTTCCATCTCTATATCTGCATAAAACAAATATTTTCTTTCATCTAATAAATAGATAATGATTATGGATGGGTCGTTGTTAAAATAAGAACACAGAATAAATAAAGCTTCAGAATAACTTTAATCTTTCTGATGATAAATACCTACTCTTTTAGTGCCAGAAAACAGCAATCTAAACCTCTTCCAAAATGTATTTATAAAGAATGTATACTCTTATTTTTTGGCTGTGTTTTGTGGGATCTTAGTTTCCAGACCAGGGACCAAACCCACGGCCCCTGCAATAGAAACGTGAAGTCCTAATCATTGAACCCCAGGAAAATCCCAAGGATGTGTATGTACTGTCATGTTAATGGGCTGGTTGTCTGTGTGCCTGCCTTCTACATATATTTTCTTCCTCCATGGCCAGTGCACAAGGAAACAGGGCATGTATTCACTTTTTGGTTTAATGTCATCTATTGCCAAGGTAGTGATGGATGTCCTAGTCAACTCTGCCTATAAAAAAAAAAGAGAGAATGGGTAGGTTGCCCTGAAATCTTTTCTACCAACCCTGTATACCATATCCTATCAGTTAATATATACTTCATAGATTGTAATTAAACCCTTAGGCATTATGACCAGCTGGATAAGCTTAGCAGCTGTGTGGTGGGTCCTTCCATCTTTCTGCACTGCTGTCCTGGCCAGGTGGACCAGCTCTTCTCCCTGCTGCTGAAGCCCCAGGCATCATGTCCTACGTATCAGTGGAAGAGAATTAAGAACAGTTTCTTCCTTGACATTAAAAAATATTAAAAATGAAATCCTTCCCCCAAAGTCCTTTAATATTCTTCATGTTTTCTATTAATTTTATTCCCTCTACAAATAGAATCTAGGACTTCTGTGGACAGAGATATTCTGTTTTGTTCATTACGATTACCTTTTGTGTCTGCCACGTAGGTGCTCAGAAATGTTCATGGAATGAATGGCTGAATATATGTATGCATGTCTTACTGGCCAAACTAGATTGCATGCTATTCCCAAATCCAGTCACATACAAGGATGATGAGACTCTATGACTGACTGTGATCTTTCAGAGTTTATCTGAGTTAAATGGGGAAGGGTAAACTCCAGGACAAATGGGAACCCTTGCAGCATGAAAAGGAGGCAAGTGGGTAGATAATTCACATGGTCTTCCCTAAATGTCAGAGCTGGAGATTGGGCAGTGGCGGGGGGCAGGGGGAAGAAGTCAAAGTCAGCATTTGCAGTAGATTTTCAGTAAAATAGGGTTACTAGAGAAAGAAGCAAAATATGAGCTAAAAAGTAATAAAAACTTATTCCAACATAGAAAAGAAATGAAACAACATTGGATGCAGTAAGGTGATTGAGTCATGCAACTTGAGATTGCCCAACTGCTTTTATATCTTTACGTATTCTGTCTCCTTAAGGCCCAGTGCAGTGCCACCTATTTAATTATACTTTACGGTAGAACTTTGTCTTGCTTGTCCCATTTTTCAGATATCAGGATTGGTAAATCATGTCATTTGGGAACAGTATCCAAAGTTGTTGGAGACATAAACTGTCTCAGATATTTTAGTTTTATTTCTCTACATTAAATTTTATCTTTCTAGATTTAGGCCTGAATATCCTGTAGAAGACTTTAAGTTTGGATTCTGCTCCCTACTGGATATGCTGCGGTTTGCTGATAGAGATTCTTTTTGGAAACATTTGGACAGCTAACCAACAGTCTTAGGTTGGATGGTGAGTCCTTCCCCTAACTCCATGTCACTGACCTTGTATTCTGTCGTGGGTACCTCCCTCGTGAGAATACCAAATACTTTAAAATTGCTAAGTAGTTTTCTACAAAATGGTAGTCAGAGACTTTGGCAACGTCCAGATACGTCAATCCACCAAGAAGAAGGAGGAGGAGGAGGAGGAGGAGGAGAAAGAGGAAGTTCAGGAGGAGGAGGAGGAGGAGGAGAAAGTTTCTCATCTTGAAATCTGTAGTTGTGTCTAGAGATTATTTTTTTTCAAATAAGAAATGCTTTCAATAATCAGGCCTTGAATCCTTTTCATACCTAGATATGAATTTTCAAAATTTACTTTCTCCTCCTTGAATTTCAAATCTGTATTTGTCTGTTTCCTATTACCATGCATTCGTTTCATTTTCCATGATTTCTCAAAGGTTTCAAATTTCAATTCTTTGAGAACTTGTTGGTACTCTTTTAGAATATTGGAAAGATGTCAAACACATTTCAAGGGACTAATTTTTCTTCCTTACTTTGGGCTTTAGGGCCTTTGCACCAATATTCTGCTTCCAACAATTTGAGAATTATGTTCCCTGGCAACTAAGCTAGAACCCAGTGTGGACCAAGCAGTCCCACCCTCACTACTGTGCATTACTAGGGCTCTGTCACTTCTGTCTGAAGATTTTTTCCTTGAACAGAATAAAATAGATGATATCCTGTGTGATGAGATATATGGACTTCAGAGTGTGCCTGCCTGAATCTGAGTCCTGGGTCTGCCACTTACTGGCCCTGTGATCTCTCTGAGTCTGTGTAATGGAGTAATGGGCTTCCCTGGTGGCTCAGATGGTAAAGAATCTGCCTGCAATGTGGGAGACCTGGGTTCAATCCCTGGGTCGGAAAGATAAGGGAATGGCTACCCACTCCAATATTCTTGCCTGGAGAATTTCCACAGACAGAGGATCAATCCTGGTGAGCTACCGTCTATGAAGTCACAAAGAGTCAGACACGACTGAGCAACTAAAATTTGGGGGGAGGTTTCCAACATATTTTAGGAATGCAGTGGTGCCGGGAGATTAAATATTCTGCCAAGGATCCAGCACTTAGCTGCATGTGACATTGCATATTTGTTATATTTTGTGTATGGAACTTGCTATCAGATTCAACCACAGTCCTTTTAACACTCATGACAAAGGATGAATATAGCAATTTAGAGGGTGTGTAACCCCTAAAGAGCCAGTAAACTTATCTGAGCTTTGACTTTTGATTCCCGTAAGGACTTGGAAAGTGTCAGTGTTTTTTTTTTCCTGTGAATTTTACCTCAGACGCCCTTTGGTGTGTCTAATATTTCAGGCACTACCCTTTGAGACATGCATTTTTCTCCTCCCATTCATCCCCTCCCTTTATAAACATGGAGGGTGGATCCTAGCCTGTGTCTAAATGGGCTCGCTCCTTGTTAAGAGGTGGTAGGATCCACTGATCTGGATCTTGAAATCATCTGCGGCCCACTGCGTTCAGGTCCATGCTGTGTGTTGTTTTGTTTCCCTGTAGGATTTGCCCAGCTGTGAACTCTGCCTCCTAACCTTGGAGATAGGCAGTGAAATCTTTGTATCGTATTAGATTATGTGTCTGTCAGTCTTGTTAGGGAAAATGGTAAAAATAAACATGTCAGAATAATTTATGTACAAGGAGGTTTATTGCAGCTTTATTTGTGATGGTGAGAAGTTGAAAACAAACTACCAACCAGAGAATGGTTGACTCAATTATGGTACATTCATAAGATGGAATACTAGGTAGACATTAAAATAAATGAGGTATTAATATATTTGTATATAGTTGTGTAAAAATGTTCTATTGAGTTGGCCAAAAAGAATATCTTATGGAAAAATCTGAATGAGCTTTTTGGTTCAGCCCAATATAATGTTAAGAGGAAATTGAGGGATATTTTATATAATATGACTTGTTCTTTTGTATACAAACATATGTGTATGTGTGCAAAATCAAAAAGGTCTACAAATTGTTTATTCTGGAGCAGTGGAGGCTGGGGGCATGTGAGGAATAAAACTATCACTTTTTAAAATAGATTTCTATGATGTTTGAAATAAGCATGAAATTTTATAATTGAAATATATAAAACTTAACAAGTAAAAACTGAGTTTTTACTTTATCTGCATTAATTATGTCATTTTTTGATTTTTTTAAAAAGTAAAAAAATGAGAAATATTTCACATCTAGCCCTCCTCCCAGCCATAATCCTGGATGTGATGATAAAAATTAATGCAATGACCCTGGAATCATCGACTCAATTTGATACCAATTTATACTTTAATATACAACATTAAAATAGTAACTAAATAATTTAATAACTGATGCTATCAATTTGTGTGAAATAAAGCTTTTTAAAATAAAAATAAGGGGAAAATCTTTTCTTATACTGTAGTTAATGTTTAAAGGGATATTTGTTTGAAGGGAAGTAGCTGAGAACCCAGTTGTATAAAAAAAGACTCCATGGGCAAGGTATAAATTAAATATTGGAAAAGGGTATGGAAAAACCTGCTGCTACTTCTGCTAGGTCGCTTCAGTTGTGTTCGACTCTGTGCGATGATATAGACGGCAACCCACTAGGCTCCTCTGTCCCTGGGATTCTCCAGGCAACCCACGGGAGTGGGTTGCCATTGTATTCTCCAGTGGAAAAACCTAGTGCCTGGTATATCATTTCTGGGCTTACAAATGTTTTTTTGTTGTTATTTTAATAAAGGTAATCCTGGGTTGCCTAAGGACAAAGATGGAATATTTTAACTCTGTATGTGTGTGCGTGTGTGCGTGTGTGTGTGTGTGTGTGTGTGTGTGTGCGTGCGTGCGTGTGTGTGTATGTGTTAGGGGAAAGAAAGAAGGACAGGGAGGGAAGGAAGGAGAGAGAGGAGAGAGAGTGAGAACAAACTAGAGAGAGAGAGACTGAGAAGGGATTGCCCTTACCTCTCTAAGGTCAGTTCTTCTTGCTCGTGGCCCTATAGCCCTGTATTCTGGTATAAGGTTAGAAAAGGTAAGCTCTTACAAAACCTAGAGTATGGAAAATGGTAAAATTTATCAGAAAGTAAAAACATGAGGCTTCCAGTTTCTCATCTAGCATGTAAGAAGCTTGGGAGTTGTTACTCTGCCCTCACAATAAGCAAAAGGCTGAACAACCTGAAAAACTGACAACTTTCCTTAGATCCATAAGAGAAATGAGGTCACAGGAGAGACTGACAGGTGAATACACAGAATTACAGCTTACTAGAGCAGAAACCCATGAACTGAAGCCCCCTTGGAAACCAGTGACTGGGTAGGAAAATCACAGCTGTAATTGATGTCTCAGTGTGTACAACCTGAGAGTCAAATGCTCCAGGGAACCCAGCCATGGAGGTAGGAAGGCACACATGCTCTTGTGAGTTCTGCTTCCTGGAGGTCTCCCAGGTTCTCAGAGTAACTATTTTTAAGAGAAATCCCCTTGTGATTCTGGCAGAGAGGAGAGAAGAGGAACCATTTTGAAATATGCCAGAAAATTCTCGCCCTCTTTAATAAGGGCTACTATTTGGAGAAAGTAATTAGCAAGAGATTAACCTACTGGGATTTAATCAGCACCTAACTGATATGGGGGAATGAAAATATCAACTCCAGCGCCCTCTAGTCTTCCATGTGCAAGAAGGGAAATAACCAATGTCACCCAAGTCTAGCCATGCTTTCTCATCTAAATGGGATGGGATGGGCACAACTGAAAAGTGCTTGTGAACTTCAGAGTCTAGAGGCACAGGCTTACTGAGACTGGAGCCTAATCATAGGAGTACAGAACACTTCCCCTTACCCTGAAACTGCAGTCAGTCGATTCAGTCACTCAGGCATGTCTGACTGCAGCCATGTAATTAAAAGATGCCTGTTCCTTGGAGGAAAATCTATGACCCACCTAGATAACATAATAAAAAGCAGAGACATTAGTTTGCCAACAAAGATCTGTCTATTCAAAGCTGTGGTTTTTCCAGTAGTCATGTATGAATGTGAGAAGTGGACTGTGAAAGAAGCTGAGCCCCAAAGAATTGATGCTTTTGACCTGTGGTGTTGGAGAAGACTCTTGAGAGTCCTTTGGACTTCAGGGATATCCAACCAGTCAATCCTAAAGGAACTCAGTCCTGAAAATTCATTGGAAGAACTGATGCTGAAGCTGAAACTCCAATACTTTGGCCACCTGATGGAAAGAACTGACTCATTTGAAAAGACCCTGATGCTGGGAAAGATTGAAGGTGGGTGGAGAAGGGGACGACAGAGGATGAGATGGTTGGGTGGGATCACCAACTCAATGGACATGCGTTTGAGTAAGCTCCAGGAGTGGTGATGGACAGGGAAGCCTGGCGTTTTGCAGTCCATGGGATCACAAAGAGCTGGACATGACTGAGCAACTGAACAGAACTGAAGTGATCTGAAGGGGATTGAGTCCAGTGGTGGTGGTTTAGTCGCTAAGTCATATCTGACTCTTGTGACCTCACGGGCTGTAGTCCCCAGGATCCTCTCTCTGTGTTACTTTCCAGGCAAGATACTGGGGTGCTGTTGCCATTTCCTTCTCCAGGGGATATTTCTGACCCAGGAATTGAACCCAAGTCTTCTACATTGCAGTCAGATTCTTTACTGATCTATGAGGGAATCCCTTTGATTCTAGGACCCTCCACAAATACCAAAATTCTCAGATACTCAGGTCCCTTATGAAAAATGATATAGTATTTGCATATAACATATACACACTTGCAGTCCTCCCATATACTTTAAATCATCTCTAGATTACTTATAAAATTAAATACAATGTAATGCACAGATAATTGCCCATGCACAGCAATTCAAGTTTTGCTTTTTAGAACTTCCTGGAATTATAAAAAACACAATTCAACCCAAGTTGATTGCATTTTGGATACAAAATCTGTGGATGCAGAGGGCTGATTTTATGAAAGACCTTTTTATAGCAGTTGTTTTTACCCAACATATCATGTCCGAATTCAGGAAAAAATTACAAGATATACTAAAAGGCAAAATGACACAGTTGAAAGAGAAAGAGCAAACATTGAAATCAGACACATTTATGACAGCTGGAATTATCAGGAAATGAATTTTAAAATATTTATGATAAGTATCCTAAAGATCCTAATGAATAAATTAAATTGCCTTCAGGAACAGATGGGCAGTGTAAGCAGAAAGACGGAAATTCTAAGAAAAAAACAAAAACTAAAATGCTAGAGATCAAAATCACTATTATAGAAATGAAGAATGCCTTTGATAGGCTTGTTAGTAGACTTGACACAGCTGAACAAACACTCTCTTATCATGAGACTATCTCAATAAAAGCCTTTAAAAATATAAGCCTTAGAAAAGAGAATAACCACTAAAAAACACCCAGAATATCCAAAGACTGCAGGACATTTACAAAAAGTGTAATATATTTGTGAGGGGATTACCATAAGGAGAAGAAAGAGAGAAAGAAACAGAAGTATTTGAAGCAATAATGAATGACGATTTTCCCCAAATTAGAGTCAGACATCAACCCACAGACTCAGGAAGTCAGATAATTACAAGCAAGACAAATGCAAAGAAAACTATAATTAAGTGTATCATTTTCAAACTATGGCAAAAGGCAAAGTTAAAGGAAAAAAATTACTGAAAGTATCCAGAGTGAGGGAAACACCTAACTTACAGAAGAACAAAGATAAGAATTACATTTTTGACCCTTCTTAAAAACCTCATGAGCAAGAAAGTGGAATCAAATATCTAATACTCAGAGAGAAAACAAAACAAGCAAACATAAGCAACCTAGGTTTCTATACCCTGTGAAAATCTCCTTTTAAAAAAGGAGAAATACTTTGCCAGACAAACCAAAACTGAAATAATTTGTTGCCTGTGGGCCCAATTTGTAAGAAACATTAAAAGAGGTTCTTTAGAGAGAAGAAAAATGATATGGGTCAGAAACTCAGATTTACATAAAGAGAAAAAATCAGGTATTTGAATCCATCTATTTGGCACTAATAGAATCCTAGCATTTAGCTTTGGAAACCAAACATGCCCATAACTGCTGTCAAGGGGAAAAGAGAGAATGCTCACAGAACTAGTGATCGCCCTGCCTCTCTCTATGGGCCAGAGACCATCCTGAGCATGAAATTCTATTTGCATTGCTTTTATTAAAACTGTCTTTGAAAGTGTTGGTTAAACAAAGGAGACTTTGAACACTGAGACATCAGAATGACTCCTCTCTCTTGTAAAGGATAACCTATGATCCCTAAGAAAGAAAGATCATTGGAGAAGGACTAAGTGAGGATTAGATAAAAACTTCTACTTTTCTTGATTGATCTAACAGATAACAGTTTGTTCAAAAATAATACCACAGTTGACGGTGTATGCTTGTGTCTATATGTGTATGCTCATATGTAAGTGAAATGAATGAATGATGATAATATGAGACAGGAGGAATTATTTTGTTATTATAAGGCACTTGCATTGCCTGTGAAGTGGTATAGTGTTATTTGTTAGTGATCTGGATTAGCTGTAAATGTATATTATAAACTCTAGGGGAAGCATTATAGAAGAAATATAATTAAGACGCTAAAATGAAGAGAAAATGAAGTCATATAATGTGATCATTCAAAACCACAAAGAGCAAATAAGAATGGGAGATAAAACAGAAACAAAAGAACAAAGGCATCAAATAGAAAACAGCTGCAAATATGGTAGCTACCCTTCCAGCTTTATCAGTGATCGCTTAGAACATCAATGGTCTCACTGCACCAATTAAAAGACAGAAGTGGATCCAGAAATAAGGCCCAACTCTGACTTGTCTACAAGAAATTCACTTTAAATATAAACATGTATATATTGAAAGTAAATGGGCAGATAAAGACACATCATGCTACCACTAACTATGGGAAACAGGAATAGCTATACTAATTTTAGACTGAACAGACTTCAGAGTAAGGAAAGTTTCCTGGAATAAAAAGGGGTATTACATAATGCTAAAGGGGTCAATTCTCGAAGAAGACAAAATGATCCTTAATGTGTATGTTTCTAACAACACAGCCTCAAACAATAGGGGGCAAAAACTAATAGATGTACCAGTTGAAATAGATGAGTCCACTGTTATAGCTAGAGATTTCACTATCCCTCTGAATCAATAAACACATAGTTGAACTCAGAACACTATCAGTCAACTGACTATAATTGACATCTATAGACTAATTCATCCATCAGTAGCAGAATACACATTTTTTTCAAACTCACATGGAACATTCATCACAATAACCCACATTTGGGTCCATATGAAACACCTTAACAAATTTAAGAGAATAGCAGTCATAGAATATACACTCATGCCACAGTAAAATTAAACGAGAAATCAATAACAGGAAGATAACTGGAAACCTCCCAAATATGTGGAGATTAAACAACACACTTCTAAATAGAATCTACCATACTACTGGGCATATACCCTGAGAAAACCACAATTCTAAAAGACAAATGTATCCCAGTGTTTATTGCAACACTATTGACAATAGCCAGGACATGGAAGCAACCTAGATGTCCACTGATGGATGAATGGATGAAGAAGATGTGGTGCATATATGCGATGGGATATGACTCAGCCATATGAAAGAATGGATATGAATCAGTTCGAGTGAGGTGGATGGACCTTGAGCTGGTTATACAGAGTGAAGGAAGTCAGAAAAACAAATATTGTGTTTTAACACATGTAGAATCTAGAAAAATGGTATTGATGAACCTATTTGCAGGGAAGGAATGGAGATGCAGATATAGAGTATGGGCTTGTGGACACAGTAGGGGAAGGAGAGCATGGGATGAATGGAGAAGTAAAATCGACATATATATATACACACACACACACGTGTATATATATATATATACACACGTATATATACACACACACGTATATATATATATATATATATACACATATATACACACACACATATCATGTGTAAAATAGATAGCTGGTGAGAAGTTCCTGTATAACATGGGGGAACCTACTTGGTGCTCTGTGATTACCTAGAGGAGTGTGATGGGAGGAGGGGAAGGAGGCTCAAGTAGAGAGGACATATGTATAGTTATGGTTGATTCACATTGTTGTACAGCAGAAACCAACAGAACATTGTAAAGAAATTTCCCTCCAATTAAAAATAAATTTTAAAATAGCATAAGAGGAAATCTCAAGATAGAATAAATTTTAAAATTAATGAAAACACAACATCAAAATTTGTAGGATACAGTAAAACCACACTTAGAGGGAGAATTTATAACATTATAGTGAAGCTATAACATTATAGTAAAGCATTATAGTGAATGCTTATATTAGAAAAGAAGAAATATCTAAAATTGATAATCACAGTTTGGCCTTAAAAGCTGGAAAAAAAAGAAAGTTAAATCCAAAGCAAGCAGAAGAGAAACTGTTAATATTAGTGCAGAGAGTGATGAAAACTTAAATAGGAAATCAATATAGAAAAGCAACAAAACCAAAGGTTTTGAAAAGGCCAACAAAATGGGTAAGCCTCCTTATCCAAGCTAAGAAAAAAGGAGAGGACAAAAATTGTGTCAGAAATGAAAGAGGAATGCCATTACAGAGCCTATGGACATTAAATGAATCATAAAGGAATAATATGAAGAGCTGTATGCCCACAGATTTGGTAACTTAGGTGAAATGGGCTAATTCCTGAAAAGACACAATCTGCTGAAACTCACACAGAAGAAATAAGCAATCTGAATAGACCTGTCCCTATTAAAGAATCTCATCAATAATTAATAACCTTGTGTAACAGAAAGCACCAGACCCAGCTGGGATCACTGATGAATTCTATCAAACATTTAAGGAAAAAAATTTTATCATGTGTCTGCATTTTCTTTCAGAAGATAGAAGCTGAGGGGAATATTTCCTAACTAATTTTATGAGGTCAGTGTTGTCTTAATACCAAAAACCAGGCAGAAACATAAGAAAAGAAAACCGGAGACCTATCTCTTTCTTAAACGTAGATGCAAAAAGTCCTTGGCTAAATATTAGCAAATTCAAAGCAGAAATATGTAAAAGAATTATACGCCATGACCAAGTTGGACATCATCAAGGTATACAAGACTGTTTCAACATTTGATAATCAATTAATGTTGATTTTAATTTCAATAGGCTAAAGAAAAAAGTTACATGACTATTTAAAAAACGCAGAAAAGTCACATGATAAAATCATTCTTTTTTAAACCTCCTAATAAACTAGAAACATACAGGAACGTCTTCAACTTGATAAAGATATCTGCATAAAAACTAATAGCTAAACATGATACTTAATGGGAGAAGCTTGAAACTTTTCTAAGATCGAGAACAAAGCAAGGATGTCCTTTCTCACCACCACTTTTCAGTATCATAATGGTCATCCTACCTAAAGCAACAAGAACTTTAAAGGAAATGAAATGTATACGGATTGGGAAGGAAGAAATGATGCTTCGTTCACAGATGACATGATCTTCTACATAGAAAATCGGAAAGAATCAATAAAAAGTTTCTGGAACTAAAAAATGCCTTTGGCCGCCTCATGCGAAGAGTTGACTCATTGGAAAAGACTCTGATGCTGGGAGGGATTGGGGGCAGGAGGAGAAGGGGACGACCGAGGATGAGATGGCTGGATGGCATCACGGACTCGATGGACATGAGCCTGAGTGAACTCCGGGAGTTGGTGATGGACAGGGAGGCCTCACACGCTGCGATTCATGGGGTCACAAAGAGTCAGACACGACTGAGTGACTGAACTGAACTGAACTGAACTGAAAAAATGATTATAGCAAGATTGTAGGATACAAGGTTAATATATACAAGTCAGTCACTTTTGTATACAATAGCAATGAAAAAGGGAAATCAGAAAGCAAAAACTCCATAATACTTAAATTAACACTCTCAAATGTAATACTTAGTTATAAATCTTAAAAAAAAAAAAAAGATACACGGTCTGTATAAGGAAAACCAAAAATGCTGAAGAAAAGTATCTAAGAAGAACTGAAAAATGGAGAACTATCCTATGTTCATGGATAGGAAGACTCAATATTGTTATATTTTTCCAATTTGACCTATAGATTTGATGCAATCCCAATCAAAATCCCAGCCAGTTATCTACGAATATCATAAATGGATTCTAAAGTTTATATGGAGAGTCAAAAGTCCCAGAATAGGCAGCACATTATTGGAGAAGAACAGAATTGTTAGACTGATGGAACCAGATTTCAGACTTGCTATCAAGGTAAAGTAATCAAAACAGTGTGTTATTGTCAAGAGAGACCAGAAATAGAGCTTTTAATATAGTTCTCTGGTTTTTGACAAAGGAGTAAACACAATACAAAAGAGCCAAAATACTGTTTTCAACAAATGGTGCTAGAACATCTGAACATTCACATGCAAATAAGTGAATTTTAACCTGGAACATACATCCTTCAAAACAATTAACTCAAAGTAGTCCACAGATCTAAACGTAAAGCACAAAACCATAAAACTTCTAGAAGATAATCTTGGAGGACAACTAGATGACCTTGAGTATCGTGATGACATTTCAGATCCAACATCAACAGCATGATTTCATGAAAAAAAATCATCGGTAAGCTGAATTTTATTAAAACTTTAAAAACCTGTTCTATGAAAGACAGTGTCAAGAGACTAAAACAAGCCACAAACTAGGAGCAAATATTTGCAAAAGACATATCTGATAAAGGACTGCTATTCAAAACATATGAAAGAATATTAAAACTCAACAATAAGGAAACAACAGTTTATAAAAGGGCCAAAGACCTTAACAGATATCTCACCAAAGAAGATATATAGATGGCAAATAAGCACATGAAAGATGCTCCACGTTGAATGTTATCGGGGAAATAAAAACAGTGAGATACCATTACAAACCTACTGTGCTGTGTGCTTAGCCACTTAGTCGTGTCCAGCTGTTTGTGGCCCCATGGACTGTTCCAGAGAACCAGGCTGCTCTGTCCATGGGGATTCTCCAGGCAAGAATACTAGAGTGGGTTGCCATGTTCTCCTCCAGGGGATCTTCCCAACCCTGGGATGGAGCCCGGGTCTCCCGCATTGCAGGCGGATTCTGCACCATCTGAGCCACCAGGGAAGCCCACATACCTACTAAAACAGTGAAAATCCAGAACACTGACATTAAGTCCTGGGAAGGTTGTAGAGCAACAAAAAGTCTTGCTCATTACTGGAAAGAATACAGAATGCAATAGCCACTTCTAGACGATAGTTTGGCTATTTCTTACAAAATGAAACATACTCTTACTGTGTTATCCATTCATTGCACTCCTTGGTATTTACTCAAAGGATTTTAAAACTTAGGTCTGCACAGAAACATGCACACAGATGTTTATAGAAGCTTTTATTTTTATGTGTCAAAGCTTGGAAGGAACCGAGATACCCTTCAGTAGGTGAATGGATTAATAAATTGTGGTACATCCAGACAACAGAATAGTATTCAGCACTAAAAAGAAATGAGCTATCAAGTCATGAAAAGATATGGTGTGTGTTAGTCACTCAGTCATATTTGACTCTTTGTGACCCCATAGACTGTAGCCTGCAAGGCTCCTCTCTCCGGGCAAGAATACTGGAGTGGGTTGCCATTCGCTTCTCCAGGGGATCTTCCTGACCCAAGGATAAAACCCTGGTCTCCTGCATAACCAATAGATTCTTTACCATCTGAGCTACCAGAAAAGCCCCTAAAAAGATATGGAGAGAACATAAAAGCATATTACTAAGTGAAAGAAGTCAATCTGAAAAGGCTATATATACAGAAAGATTCCATATGTATGACATTCTGGACAATGAAAAACCATGAAAACAGTAAAAAAGATTAGTACTTGCCAAAAGCTGAGAGTAAAGAAGAGGGAAAATGAAACACAAAGGGTTTTTAGGGCAGCGAAACTCATCTGTATGATGCTATACTGGTAGATTCAGGTTATTATACCCTTCTCAAAACTGACAGCCTGCACAACACCAAGAGAGAACTATAATAAGCTGTGGGCTTTGAGTAATAGTGATGTGTCCTGTAGGTTCATCAGTTGTAACAAATATCACTTCAGTGGAGACTGATGATGGTGAGGAGGTTGTGTATATGGGAAATCTCTGTACCTACTGCTCAGATTAGCTATGAATCTAAACCTGCTATATAAAATAAAGCCTATTTTAAAAAGTATAAACCTTGAGGAAAATTGGAAAATTATTTGGTTATTTATTTTTCATTGAAGAAAAAATACTGATAAAGTGGCTTTAATTATACAGCCTCAATGAATGGGAGAGACACAAAGGAACTTTTTAGATTTTCCAATCCAAATTTCTATCCATTAAAAATTGTTTCTATAATGTTTTTGATCATCACATTTCTATTTAAGCATTTCTTGAAGCAGGCAGTTCATTATTTCATTTTCAGGCAGTTCGTTATGTCATTTTCAGGCAGAATGTTCCCTAGCATGGACTAGTCCACGGAAAAAATAATGCCTATTCCAATCTCTGACATCAACTAGTAGGGTGAATTCTGGAAAGTCATTTTAGCTCTCCATGCGTCATATTCTTCATCTGTACGGTGAGGCAATTAGTTCAGAGGCCAACAGTATCCTACAATATCTTTAAAGGGCTATTTGAACTCCCATTCTGTGGCTTTTCTTTGGGGTAGGGATGTGGTGCGGGGCTTTCCAGCTGGTGCTAGTGGTAAAGAACCTGCCTGTCAATGCAGGCAACTTAAGAAATGTGGGTTCAATTCCTGGGTCGGGAAGATCCCCTGGAGGTGGGCATGGTAACCCATGTCTTGGCAAACCCCATGGACAGAGGAGCCTGGTGGGCTACCATCCATAGGGTGGCAAAGAGTTGCATGCATGCAGGGATATGGTGTAGCAGAGTAAACATGAGTTTTGGAGTGAGTAAACCTGGGTGTGAATATTGACTAATATTTTCTGGATGGGTTGTCTTGGAAAGATTACTTGATCTCTCAGTATAACTTCTTATATTTTAAAATTAGAGATAACAATACTAACTTGGAGAATTATTCTTATTGAAACATTATACTTATTGAAACATTGCTCTTAAAACACTTAGCATTATAGTTAGCAGATGATAGGTGTTCAACAAATGTTAATTACTTCTTCCCTTCTCTTTATTTAAAACAGAAAATATTTGGATTAACATGAAGCAAAAGTAAATGCTTACTAAATATAGCACAACATTAAAAATATGGATTTGATGATTGGTGTTAAATGGGTAAAATTTGATCAAAGCTGTTTAGATAATTGTGCTTAAATCCAGAAAGACTGGGTTGTGTTGGAAATTTATTTCTCTGCTCTAATTAACAATTATTGCAATATAGAAGGGCTTCCCAGGTGGTGCTAATGGTAAAGAACCCACCTGGCAAAGCAGGAGACATAAGAGACATGCATTCAATCTCTGGGTCAGGAAGATCCCCTGGAGGAAGAAATGGCAGCCCACTCCAGTATTCGTGCCTGGAGAATCCCATGGACAGAGGAGCCTGGTGGGCTGTCGTCCATGGGGTTGCAAAGTGTTGGGCACACTGAATCAAGCAACTTAGCACACAGTATAGAATGTTAAATAATAATAATGTCATGGTATAACAATGTATATAACACTAACTAGTTCAGTTCAGTCGCTCAGTCGTGTCTGACTCTTTGTGACCCCATGAATCGCAGCACGCCAGGCCTCCCTGTCCATCACCAACTCCCGGAGTTCACTCAGACTCACGTCCATCGAGTCAGTGATGCCATCCAGCCATCTCATCCTCTGTCGTCCCCTTCTCCTCCTGCCCTCAATCCCTCCCAGCATCAGAGTCTTTTCCAATGAGTCAACTCTTCGCATGAGGTGCCCAAAGTACTGGAGTTTCAGCTTTAGCATCATTCCTTCCAAAGAAATCCCAGGGCTGATCTCCTTCAGAATGGACTGGTTGGATCTCCTTGCAGTCCAAGGGACTCTCAAGAGTCTTCTCCAACACCACAGTTCAAAAGCATCAATTCTTCGACGCTCAGCCCTCTTCACAGTCCAACTCTCACATCCATCCATGACCACAGGAAAAACCATAGGCTTGACTAGACAGACCTTAGTTGGCAAAGTAATGTCTCTGCTTTTGAATATGCTATCTATGTTGGTCATAACTTGTCTTCCAAGGAGTAAGCGTCTTTTAATTTCAGGCTGCAGTCACCATCTGCAGTGACTAGTAATGTGGTGTAATTGCAATGCACAGCCTTTCTCATGGTCTATTCAAGTTATCCTTCGATAAGAATGCGTTTCTCAAAACAGTTCTGGAGGGAAGGCATAACAATTCATCTTTGAACCCCCAACACACACCATAGTACTAGACATATATTTGGATCATTAAATACTCTAAGTTAAACATTAAATACAATTTACACCTTCAGAAACTTTAGAAGGAATGACTAACTGCGCCATACTGAATCCACTGATGGAACATATAAATTATTTCAGATCAGAAACTGAGGTCCAAAAGATGAAGAAAACTTGCCAAATTTCAAAAATGGCATTCTTTATAAAATGAAGATTGGTGACTTATCAATGAATTAGATGACTCAGCTCTTCCTCTCCCTTCAATGTCCTTGAACTTCAGCACAGAACACCGAAACCAACACAAGGAAAATAACTGAGCTCAAATGTAGGTCATATGGGGAAATAATACAGCTCTAGAGGTACTATTAATGGCTACAGACTATGAGGTCACGAAGCGTTGGACACGACTTAGCAATTTAATAAGGAGACAAAACAAACATAAAAAATACTTACACACAGCAAGGGAGGAATAGAAGAAAATTACCTGAGATTAAGTAACAGTTTGCCAACTAAATTATTTTAAAAAATAGAGTGAGTTGAGTAAAAGAATAGAGCCAACACTCAAGAACACATGAGGAAAGAAAGGAATATGGGGGGAGAACGGAGGGGGCGAACTCACACCGCTTTCTGAGAAACAGAAAAGTGTTATGGAGTAAAGTATCAAAGCTGGATTCATACCCCATGTAATTTACTGGAAAGTCTCTTCCGGAGTCAGGCTGCAGTATACTGAGCACGGCGTTCACCCAGAGATTCCAGACCCCTGAGATATGCCTCTGTGCCCATGTCACATTTGTACATTGCTTGTCAAAATTCTTCCATAGGCTGGTGATGAATGAGAATCAGAGCTAACTATAAATAGCCATGTAATAGTGCTCACTACATTAAAAAGGCATTTCAGCTCAACATTCAAAACCAAAGGAAACTATGTTGGCAATTTTTTTCTTTTTTTTACAAAATGAACATCTGTAAAATTAGGAAATTTGGCTGCCTTGAAGAAAACTGGTAAAAATTAACTTTCTGTGAATTTCCGTGGGACCAGGCTGAGAGAACTGTGTTCTTTGCAGACACATTGCAAAATTAATTCCTTCATAAGCAGTCTTAAAATCCTCATTGAGAAAGAAATAAATCCCTAATCATTGAAAAAGAGGAAATAAATGTGGGAAGTAGTAAGTTTGGGGGTAATTACTAGTTTCTCATATTAAAAGATTTCAAGATTATCCAGATGTTTGCACAGTTCCCCAGAGAAAACTGAAGGCCATTTCCTGCCAGGATGAAATAAATTATATGTTGTATATGTAACATTCATTCTGTCATTAAAAAAAAAAAAAATCCCCTAAGTTTATTCAATAACAATGAAACGTTGTTAATTCTTGGAAGACAGAAAAAGCCACCTGGGGCCTTTTGTAGTTAATTTATTTCACACAGAAGACTCCATTCATGGCTTACCTGACTTCTCTGTAATGCCTGTTTTTGCCCCTTAGGGTGGCTTTAGGGGACTTCTGTTCTCCTAATCCAACCCGTCTACATGGACCAGGTAGAGTGTTGGATTCAGATGGAAACTGGAGCCCAAAAGCCAAACATTTGGGTAAAATCAGAAGGAAAACGAAATGGCTTATGAAGAGTAAAACTCAGATTTCATCCCAAGAAGCCTTAAACTTTAAAGAATTTTAGAAAATAATTTTGTAAGTATGTAACACTGCTTCCAACAATGTATACGGAAAAGGTTTAAAGGCCAACACATGACCCTTTTTCCCTCTACATCTCATTAGACTTTCACGAGGTGAGTATAACAGAGGAGATTGTCCTACACTTTGAAGCAGAGTCAGTGCTTCAAAATCCCTGTATGAGTAAGAATTTGAATAAAAATATGAAATTCAAGAAGCGTGAGTACATGTCCCTATAGCAAGGGCAAAATTCTCCCAAACAAATCACAGCTGTGATGTATATGTTACATCTACATATATTTACACCAAACATTTTATAGCTTACTTGTTATTGTTTCAGAAAAGGTAGTCTCACAATTATACCATCTGTTGTATATAATAATGTAATGAAATTAAAAAAAATACTATGAAAGATGGTGTTCAGGTCAAAATAAATATGTGGGATCAGTCTTAGGAAAGTGAAAAGACTGGCCTAAACTCAGTAAGCAGCCTGCTCTGGGACCTGACATAAAGGTGTGTTGACTATTTAAAGGTTCCGAATACAGTAACATTTTCTGAAATTCTCTACACAGTGTCTTTTTTTTTTCTCAGAGTAAACCAAACCTTCTTAACATCTCTCTCATAGAAAAATAGAAAAAAAGGAAAAATTAAAGATAATAAAATAGAAGAAAGAGAAAGAAAAAGGGAAAGAATTAAAAGCACACAAGTTTTTACATGACAGGTTAGTCTGCAAATGTAATGTAACTATACACATATAATACCTGCGTGGCCCTGTTCTTTCTTTATTTATTTTTTTGTTTGTTTTTTTAAATTTATTTTTATTTTATTTTATTTTATTTTTTAATTTTAAAATCTTTAATTCTTACATGTGTTCCACAAAGGCAGGCTCAAGTGAAAACAAGCCTTCCTTCCCAGTCCCACCCACTTAAGATACTTGGTGAATTTAGTGCTTGTGATGGTGCCTGTAAGAAATAAGTATGTTACCTTCATTTTAAAGACGAAGAATGATGGTAAATGTGTGGCTCTGAGACTCGAGGACAGTCTCCCCAACTTGAAGGCTTAGCCTCTTTATTTGAGACCTAGAGTTTCCCCTGAGATTTTGCTTAAGCAGAGTGATAGGAAGGAAATAGGATAAAAGAGTGAGAAACTACTAGAAATGCCAGCATGTCCAAGAGATTCACTCTCCACTGAGCGCAGTTTCTGCCTTCCCCACTCCGATTATTAGCATCTTTTCCTCCTGTCTTCTGCTTTGAAATGTTACTGGGATGCAGAAAGGTAAGAAAGACAAGAGAAGATGTGCATCCAATTCACAAGTGGGGGAAAAGGAAGAAAGCTGAGAATGACTGAGGCTTTCCTTATGTTCATAACAAAGTGGGGGGATAAAAGGAAAGATTTCTGGGCTTTTAGCTGCTGTTGGTTCACGCGACAGCTCTCAATGCTTAACCTCAGTTTCTGTCACCTCTGAAACAAATGGAAATAGTCCCTTTCACAACATAAATAATATAAACACAGTGTGACATTAGAAAAATTGTATTAATGACATCTCAAGATGTAATATTTCATGATTACACAAAATAGGCTCTATGCCTTCAGATATGTAAACATCTGTACATGAAGCTGAAAAAGAATGGAGTAAATGATGTGTAGAGCCAACTGAAAATGTGTTGAGTCATGAAAGTTTGAAGTGTTTTAATCTATATTTGCACTATCCAGTAAATTCTAGGAGGAGGGTTAGTCTTGGAAAACAACAACAACAAAGCCAGTCATTCAGGGAGTTGCCTGATCTTGACCCACTTCACAAAATAGTAGCTTCTATATATAGTGCATTGAAGTTACACATTTTCCAGATTGAATACAACTGTGAAATGGTTCCACCAGCATTTCACCCAACAAACCTAATTTCACATGGAGTTTGCTTTTGACTCCTCCCCAAACCTACCATTCTGCCTCTGGATGCTCACCTGCCCCTTCGTCTGATTCAAGGGTCTGGGGTCACCGTTCGACACAGGCAAACAGGGATCAAAATTCAGGGAACGTGATGTGAGTAAAATATGATGTCATATCAGTACAATCCCAGCTGCAATATTACTGAAATGTGAAGATACTTTTTACATCTTTATGGAATCAAGCAATGCATGACATCGTACTAATTTTTACTATTTCATATTTCAGAATCCCAAAATCTGAAACCATCGATGTAACATTGATTTATATGTTAACTTTAAAATAGGCCTATAGAATGTATTTATGACTTCTGAAAATTATTTTCTAAGAAACAGTTCAATCATAGGAGGAGATAATAACATTTTATTAATTATTTTAGTGCTTTTCTGCTTTTCACAGAAATACATGGTAGATTTGGTATCCAATGTCAGATGTGTAGATTACAACACTAATTAACATTTTTTCATAATCATATATCAATGAATTTATTCTTTGCCTTCTCTAAAATTAGAAGATAAATGTGAATGAATAAACATATATAAAATTACATCTTTAAAGTTATTGAAAATGAAAGTACACTCTAGCACCTAAATTAATACTGTCACTTAAGGTTCTATTTGACTTGTAAAACTCCTTACTCACTGTCTATGATGCAGTAAAATCCCTGATATCTTACTCATATTACTCGTTGGATGCTGGTTTCATGTGACTGAATACTGTACAGGATGAAAACTCATACGTGGTTTCCTTGGTAGCCATTCTAATAGATTTCATCATGATGACTCATTCTGGCACTGTGTGGTTATAATAAGTAATTCCATGGGAAGCCTAATGTAATGCAGTAGTAATTAAAGTCCTCTAAGCAGAAAAACACCTGGCTGTGTCAAGATGCAGAAGTTAGTTGTCCATCATGGACTTAAAAATATAGTGTGATGTAAAAATGCAGAGAAAGCATGTGTGTAGAAGGACTTAGAAGGACACAAAGGACAGGTTAATCTTAAATCTCTTCAGAAGTTTGATTACTTGATTTCCACATAGAAAATGCTAGTGATAACAGCTACCATTTATTGACCACTTATGTGTCTAAGTGTTGTGCATAATTTTCTTGTTGGATTTTAGGAGCAACCTTGAGACAAAAGTATTATAGTACTTATTTTACAAAGACAAGGAAATGATACTCAGAGAGGTTAATTGATTTGTTCATAATCACATTCTTAGTGAGAAGCAGAACTGACATTAAAAAACCAGGCTTTCTGAACCCAAAGTCTTTTTCTCTCCCAAGCCACTATACTTCTATGAAGACCATGATTTCCTAGTATATGTCTAGTCCTCATCCAGAAAACCTTATGCTTGTAAATACTTTGGGGACATTTCTTCATGAGTTGTGATCACTTGGTGGTGGAAAAATGTGATTGCTCTGATTCAAAGGCAGTTAAAAACACACAGGCCATTAGCCTTGAAAATCAGATCTTTTCTAATCAGGCAGAGATGGAGCCCAACTCAGGAGTATAATCTCCAAAGACTAAACAAACAACCCTCTGCCAAAGAAATAGAAAATTTGGCAGAGTTTGGGGGGAGGTGGGGAAAGGAGAATGAACTGGAGATTGAAGATTGAGGAAATAGGGAGTTGGAGAGATGAGATGAAATCTAAGACTTTAAGCTTCATTTATTACTTGTGAATCATTTGAGAAAATGAACCGTGTTTTATTCTGTTTCTCTAGCCTCTAACCCAGTGCCTGGCAAACTAATCTTATCCCATTATTATCTGCTGAGTTTAATAGAGAGATTTTCTGGTCTTTTTATTGGAAACAATTTAGGAAGAAGGAAATAAAAGAGAATCTGAAAATCCTAGTTACTTGGGTTAGGTGTGAGACTTGGCTGGTAGTACTTTTCAGGATAGGGGGAGAATAAAAGGAGACTGGGAAAATAGGGTACAAATAGCAGAATAATAAAATAACACTATAATACAGAGCAAGACGTTGGAGTCAGGTAGAATTTCTCTTCTTCTGATAACCAGACAACCATGGGACCTTGTATAAATGATTTAATCTAGGTCTCATTTTCCCATCTCTAAAGTGGGAACTGACAATTCCTTCCATCAATGCATCCATGCATGCATTCATGCAGTTATTTAGAGGGTAGTTTAGGAATGAGAGAATGCGTGCAAAATACCGCCTGAAACATGCAAAGTGCTCAAAAATAACGACTACTTTGTAATCATAGTCCTCAGGGTGTCTCTGTGATATAGGTATTATCTCCGCTTTAACCGATTAAATAATGCTTATTTAATTTGAGAGAATGATTATATTTCCCAAGATCATGCAACAAATAAGTGATGGTGGTTTTGTTGTAGGCGCGTAGTAATATCGTAATAATACTATATTAATTATTTGTAAAGACAGACTTCAAAGCCTTTACAATAAGAGACAAGCCTGGCCTTGTTTGCTACTGAACTACTGGCCATCGCACCCATTCATTCATGTAGGTTTAGTTAGCCCTGGTAGAGCCCCTGAAAAAACATTTCAAATTTAGGAATAAACTTATTCAGACTTTGCATGTTTTATTGCGTGGCTCTTAAGTTCTTTCCTTGTGTTTCCCTTGCCTGCTAGAAGGAGGCTTAGACTTTGGCAAGAAACTGGCTTATCACCAGCCCCACATTATATGAATTTCTCTCCTTGCTTGCCAAGGCATTGGTTGATCCTTTGCTTTATTTGAGGCAGTTTAGTTTAATTTTTCATTATGACAGGTTTTCATCTCCAATTCTTTATTTAGAGCATGGTTCTCAAAACTTTTTCATTCTGTAATCCCTTTGAGGGTTTCCACAACCCTGAAACATACCTGGAACCACTTTGCTATCAAAATAAAAGTGTGGAAGAATAATTCAGCTGTTGGGAGGAGACGCAGGTGACGTTTTTACTTTTCTGGAGCACTCGGGAAAGGTGGGAAGGGACTGGAATGTAGAGTGGGCAGGAAATTGGGCCTTCTGGTTCCAGAGTAAAAGGAGGGGGGAGGAGGAGGAGGGGGCGATGCAGAGGAAGAGGTTTCGCTGCGAATCTAAAGCCGCCCTTGCTGAACAGATGTTAGGTTTGCTGCAGCTCCGGTCCTGTGACTCTCTCGGAATATCCCTGGGGAAAGATGACATCCGTTCTGAAAAATACTGATTTTAAAACAAGCAGCTTTCTCTGCCTTTGTTCCCATTCCCTGCCTTCCATTCAAAACCCCTTCCTCCCCCAACTCCCCCTTCTCTCCTCTCGTCTCTGGCCTACCCTGGCCTCTCTGGTCCTCACTCATAGACTCCTACTTGGATAAATCCAGCCATTCAATCTATTCGATCTACTTGCCTTTGGTTTTTCGAATGGCCTCCCTGAGAGCTCCACGGCCTCCTACAGCTAATACTGGCCTCTGACACCGAAAGCCTCCCTCATGGACTTAGCTTCCCTCTTTCAGACCGAGAATCAAGAAGTACTGCTGAGGTTTTTATTTTTTCTTGGTGTGCAACATTTAGCTCACAGCAAATCTGAGGCGGCTTTCTCTTTCACTTGCTGCCTTTATTCATACCTGGCTTTCCTGAATTGATCTCATTGCAGCTGTTTTTCTAACTTCCTCCTTCGGTTTCAGTGAAAATTAACTAGTTCCTGACTCCAGTGCCTGGCCATAGCGTAATGTCATTCTGAGTGAGTAGTTTAACTATAGACTTGAGAGGAAGTGAATTTTCAGCATTGTTGGCATCTTGGGTAAGGCATGTTTTTTGTTTTTCTTTGGGGATGAAGAACTTAATCAGCTTTTAAGGGCATCGGGCTCAGGTTTTGCCCCCATATAAAGATTGTGAGTGGTCACTGAAGGTTCAGCTGCCACCAAGACTGAACAAGATTGTGGCTGGCCCCCTGCCACTTGTCCACTCCAGGATCCTACCTGATGTCTGGTTCTCATCTGGTCCTTCCTAAGGCCATTTGCTTTGTGACATGTCACTGAGATTTCTGTCATCACTTAATCAATAGCTTCCTACTCTAGTGGCAGCTATGAGCTCACGTTCAGTGAGTCTACATTACAATGAATCACCATTGTATCCACTTGACTGTCTTTTCATGTCTATATACAATTTGCAGCTGTTTTTCCTGCTCATTTCAAAACTCTCTGTGAATCTGCCACACCCTCCATTTCTATTTACTTATATTGACTACTTAGATATTATCATTTTTGATACCATCTTTTCCCTCTGCCCTTGTATGGTAAAGCTTTCTCTGAGTCTTCCAATTAAGTCTCTATCCATACCTTGTAGGGAACAAGACCAAAGCTCTTTTTTTCCTCTTCAAACTTAACTTTTATCTTTCTTGGACAAAAGGAATGTATGATGTGAGAAACTTCTTATTCTTTGCCTGAAGTTTAGTCTTTTTAAATTCCTCTTCCTTTCACTTTTCTCTCTTTCTCTTCCTTCAAAAAATTACTTCTAGCAATTTCCATCCTTATATATACACATTAATCTTACAATGCAATCTAAAATCTTATAGGCAATTTTAACATCTAAGTAAAAGGCAAAAGATTCATTCTATCTGAAGAGAAACCAGAGTAACCAACACAATACTGCAAAGTAATTATACTCCAATTAAAAATAAATTTAAAAATAAAGAGGAAAAAATAAAATCCAAGTTTTTAGTGACATAAACTAAGAAATTCAGTATCAAGTATATAAATAAAAATCATTAAATTAAATAATATAAATCATCATTAAAAAAATAAGAACCCAACTTGCCATCTATTTGCATGATGTTTTCACTGAAAAATTATTTCCACTCATTTTCCAGTCACTGAGTTATGCTTAAAATTGATCAATATGCCAAGATTCTAGCTCACTTGTTTGGCATAAACCTTTCATGTGTGAATAGGTGATATATTCTCTGAACTATCAAACCAATACATTATTAAGTGTACCTGGATGTTCTTTAACAGACTGAGTTAGGTATATAGAATATACAAATCACTCATTTCCCTCTTTATTCCCGAGATGATGCAGATTCTTGCCTCTGCCATTTCAAGATTATACAAAATGTGGTGCTTGTGATTTGACCACAAAGGCTTTTCCTGCCAAGGGCAGCTTGTAGGGACTTACTGATGTCCCCACAACATCTGAAGTGACAGCAGAAACAGTAGAGGTTGAATATGATAATAAATATTTTTGGATTCAACATGTTTGCATTCCCCCATGATAGCTGGCTTTAAAATACAAAACACAAAGAAAACAGCTCTAATTTTTTTCTACAGGGGTTAACAACCTCTCTAGCAGATTTTCTCCTTTTCGTTCTGAATTTCCTTTATTGTGGCCTTAATCTTTTCTAAAACAGCGATCACCCTTGGAGCAGAAGCATGAGAAGATCTGGGCTGTAAAGTCAGATGGAAGTGACAACCCTTTGTCTCTATCTACAGGAGTGATGTCACCTCTCTGGGCCTCATTTTCTCATAAGTACAATGAAAATAACAATTCCTAACTTTCATCAGGCAGTATGAACTATGACACTATGCTAAAACCTTTGACTGTGTGGATCACAACAAACTGTGGAAAATTCTTAAAGAGATGGGAATACCAGGTCACCTTACCTGCCTCTTGAGAAATATGTATTCAGGTGAAGAAACAACAGTTAGAATCAGACATGAAACAATGGACTGGTTCAAAATTGGGAAAGGAGTACATCAAGGCTATATATTGTCACCCTGCTTTTTAAACTTCTATGCAGTGTACATCATGCAAAATGCTGGACCAGATGAAGTACAAACTGGAATCACGATTGCAGGGAAAAATATCAATAACCTCAGATATGCAGATGACACCATCATTATGGCAGAAAGCAAAAAGGAACTAAATAGCCTCTTAATGAAAGTGAGAGAGGAGAGTGAAAAAGCTGGCTTAAAACTCAACATTCAAAAAACTAAGATCATGGCATCTGGTCCCATCACTTTATGGCAAATAGATGGGGAAACAATGGAAACAGTGATAGACTTTATTTTGAGGGGGGGTCCAAAATCACTGCAGATGGTGATTGCAGCCATGAAATTAGAAGATGCTTGATCCTTGGAAGAAAAGCTATGGCCAACCTAGACAGCATATTATAAAGCAGAGACATTACTTGGTCGATAAAGTTCCATCTAGTCAAAGCTATCGTTTTTCCAGTAATCATGTATGGATGTGACAGTTGGACTATAAAGAAAGCTGAGTGCCAAAGAATTGATGATTTTGAACTGTGGTGTTGGAGAAGACTCTTGAGAGTCCCTTGGACAGCAAGGAAATCCAACCAGTCAATCCTGAAGGAAATCAGTCCTGAATATTCACTGGAAGGACTGATGCTGCAGCTGAAACTCCAGTATTTTGGCCACCTGATGGGAGGAATGGACTCATTAGAAAAGACCCTGATGCTGGGAAAGATTGAAGGCAGGAGGAGAAGGAGAAGGTAATGACAGATGAGATGGTTGGATGGCATCACTGACTCAATGGACATGAGTTTGAACAAACTCCAGAAGTTGGTGATGACAGGGAAGCCTGGTGTGCTGCAGTCCGTGGGGTCACAAGGATTTGGACACGACTGAGCAACTAAACTGAAAACTGAACTTTCATCATGGTTATGGAATTGACGATAATGTGGAAACAACAAACAATGTCTGAAAGACAGAATGTATGAATCACGTATTATGTTAGTGTCTTAAGTTGGCCTATCTGCTTTACTCATCAGCTTTATAGGGTTAAGCCCGAGCAGATGGAACGCTGCCTCCTTGCTGTGTTTCTGGAGTCCTGGAAAGGTCCAGGAATGCTGCTACGTGGCTTGTGCTGGCCTGATGTCTCTACCTTCACCTTCCATGTGTTGTTCAGCTCGTTGTTAAGATGTACATGCTTATAGGGGGATTACTACTTTGTTTCATCAGTGGTTACCCTTGTGATGTGAGTGGATTTATCAGTGACTTTCTTTTTAATGGGATTTTATTAGACCAAAGAAAAGAGAGAAATTTAAGGGATTCTGTAGCCTCAGGGGTTCGGAAAGAGTTGATGGAGGTGGGTTGAAAGAGTGAAGCCTTGAAAGATGCAGGGATAAAAAATTTCTTTAAGATGTTTTCTTTTCACATTGGCTACTGAATTAAGACATCAACGTCCCCTTGCCCATCAGAATCACCTCAGAAGTCTTCACAACATACCAACACAGGCCCACAGCTCACGGATGAAGATTTAATTGGTTTAATTTAAGTGGTTGAGGAGGGATCTTTCTTGTTTAAAAGCTCCTCGGGAAATTCACATGTTTTATCAGTTCAGTTCAGTCATCAGCCGTGTCTGACTTTGTGACCCCGTGAATCACAGCACGCCAGGCCTCCATGTCCGTCACCAACTCCCGGAGTTCACTCAGACTCACGTTAATCGAGTCCATGATGCCATCCAGCCATCTCATCCTCTGTCGTCCCCTTCTCCTCCTGCCCCCTATCCTTCCCAGCATCAGAGTCTTTTCCAATGAGTCAACTCTTCTCATGAGGTGGCCAAAGTACTGGAGCTTCAGCTTTAGCATCATTCCTTCCAAAGAAATCCTAGGGCTGATCTCCTTCAGAATGGACTGGTTGCATCTGCTTGCAGTCCAAGGGACTCTCAAGAGTCTTCTCCAACACCACAGTTCAAAAGCATCAATTCTTCAGCGCTCAGCCTTCTTCACAGTCCAACTCTCACATCCATACATGACCACAGGAAAAACCATAGCCTTGACTAGACAGACCTTAGTCGGCAAAGTGATGTCTCTGCTTTTGAATATGCTATCTATGTTGGTCATAACTTTTCTTCCAAGGAGTAAGCGTCTTTTAATTTCATGGCTGCAGTCACCATCTGCAGTGATTTTGGAACCCCCCAAAATAAAGTCTGCCACTGTTTCCACTGTTTCCCCATCTATTTCCCATGAAGTGATGGGACTGGATGCCATGATCTTCGTTTTCTGAATGTTGAGCTTTAAGCCAACTTTTTCGCTTTCCTCTTTCACTTTCATCAAAAGGCTTTTTAGTTCCTCTTCAATTTCTGCCATAAGGGTGGTGTCATCTGCATATCTGAGGTTATTGATATTTCTCCTGACAATCTTGATTCCAGCTTGTGTTTCTTCCAGTCCAGCGTTTCTCATGATGTACTCTGCATAGAAGTTAAATAAGCAGGGTGACAATATACAGCCTTGACTTCCTCCTTTCTCTATTTGGAACCAGTCTGTTGTTCCATGTCCAGTTCTAACTGTTGCTTCCTGACCTGCATACAGATTTCTCAAGAGGCAGGTTAGGTGGCCTGGTATTCCCATCTCTTTCAGAGTTTTCCACAGTTTGTTGTGATCCACACAGTCAAAGGGTTTGGCATAGTCAATAAAGCAGAAGTAGATGTTTTTCTGGAACTCTCTTGCTGTTTCCATGATCCAGCGGATGTTGACAATTTGGTTTCTGGTACCTCTGCCTTTTCTAAAACCAGCTTGAACATCAGGGAGTTCACGGTTCACGTATTACTGAAGCCTGGCTTGAAGAATTTTGAGCATTACTTTACTAGCGTGTGAGATGAGTGCAACTGTGCGGTAGTTTGAGCATTCTTTTGCATTGCCTTTCTTTGGAATTGGAATGAAAACTGACCTTTTCCAGTCCTGCGGCCACTGCTGAGTTTTCCAAATTTGCTGGCATATTGAGTGCAGCACTTTCACAGCATCATCTTTCAGGATTTGAAACAGCTCCACTGGAATTCCATCATCTCCACTAGCTTTGTTCATAATGATGCTTTCTAATGCCCACTTGACTTCACATTCCAGGATGTCTGGCTCTAGATTAGTGATCACACCATCATGATTATCTGGGTCGTGAAGATCTTTTTTGTACCGTTCTTCCATGTATTCTTGCCACCTCTTCTTAATATCTTCTGCTTCTGTTAGGTCCAGACTATTTCTGTTCTTTATCGAGCCCATCTTTGCATGAAATGTTCCCTTGGTATCTCTAATTTTCTTGAAGAGATCTCTAGTCTTTCCCATTCTGTTCTTTTCCTCTATTTCTTTGCATTGATCGCTGAAGAAGGCTTTCTTATCTTTTCTTGCTATTCTTTGGAACTCTGCATTCAGATGCTTATATCTTTCCTTTTCTCCTTTGCTTTTCACCTCTCTTCTTTTCACAGCTATTTGTAAGGCCTCCCCAGACAGCCATTTTGCTTTCTTGCATTTCTTTTCCATGGGGATGGTCTTGATCCCTGTCTCCTGTACAGTGTCACAAATCTCATTCCATAGTTCATCAGGCACTCTATCTATCTATCTATCTATCTATCTATCTATCTATCTATCAGATCTAGGCCCTTAAATCTATTTCTCACTTTCACTGTATAATCATAAGGGATTTGATTTAGGTCATACCTGAATGGTCTAGTGGTTTTCCCTACTTTCTTCAATTTAAGTCTGAATTTGGCAATAAGGAGTTCATGATCTGAGCCACAGTCAGCTCTTGGTCTTGTTTTTGTTGACTGTATAGAGCTTCTCCATCTTTGGCTGCAAAGAATATAATCAGTCTGATTTCAGTGTTGACCATCTGGTGATGTCCACATGTAGAGTCTTCTCTTGTGTTGTTGGAAGAGGGTGTTTGCTATGACCAGTGCATTTTCTTGGCAAAACTCTATTAGTCTTTGCCCTGCTTCATTCTGTATTCCAAGGCCAAAATTTGCCTGTTACTCCAGGTGTTTCTTGACTTCCTACTTTAGCATTCCAGTCCCCTATAATGAAAAGGACATCTTTTTTGGGTGTTAGTTCTAAAAGATCTTGTAGTTCTTCATGGAAAATCATGGAAGAAGAAGAAACAGGCACAGGAAGCACTTTTACCTGGTTCTCCCTAACCTATCCACAGGTTCTGTTTGATTTAAACCACTGAAAACCCAGTCTGTTAAAAAAGGATTTGTTTCCTATTTCATATCAGTTCAGTTATTTTTAAGACCTGATTTTTGAAAAGTGAATCCAATAAAATCAAGTCAGTTGCCACATTTTGTTGAAGTACATACAGTTTTAGTAGTAAGTAAAAGATTGTACAGTCAGCCCAGCGATCATCACTGCAAGGCCGGTGTCTGCATTGCTTTTGTTCATATAGTTCTTGCATTTTGTAAACAAGCTTCTTGTTTTTCTCATTTCTCTAAGAAGGGCAATCATGATTGGATCTTCATGAAATTCCTGACAAAAACTAGTTCGGTAATAACTGTTGTTTATTGCTTTTAGTGAAAGTTTGTTAGAATTTTTCCATAAGATATTACAGAAAAACTTGAACTAACTTTTTGGCCAACCCAATAATATTTTAATAAAATGGAGCTTTTTATATATCCTTATGACTGGGTAGATTTATTGTTATCACTGCCTTCATTCCCATCCATAGGTGATAGACAAAGGGTCAGAGGTTGACTTCTCCAAGTAACCTGCAGATTTAAGTGCAGAACTAGAATTTGACCCAGGGTTTTAATGTTAAAATTTGTAGCCTTTCTACTAATTCATTGTTTTTCATTTCAATCTGTGTTTTGTGTTTCTAGATATGTAACTGTACCTTGGTAACTTGAGGAGCTTTGACTAATTTCTCTGTACTTACTAGGGATGCAAGGATTATATCACATAGAAAATCTCAGAACTGAAATTTTTTCCCATCTTTTTCATTTTAGATATACCATAAATAAGAGTGCACTAGCAAAAGGGTGACCCTAACTCCTGGTTCAACCATTGATGGTTTTTGTTTTTGTTTTTTATCCTAACAGCATTCCCTCCACTCTCCAAAGGGTCCCTATTAAGATGAGCTCTGATCTTTATTTTGTAGAAATATGTTATTTATTTGGTTGGTTTTCTTTCTGTCAACATTTTTCATAGTTCCTTTTTCCCAGCATGTTTTATTTAGCATGTCGCTAAGATATGAGCATGTAGAGCATGTGAAGTAACTGTGGTGACGCTGTTAACAGTAATGTACATTTACTACCTTGACTTACCTAAGCACAAAGTCACACGCTTTACATAGATTACATCATTGAATCCTTACATAACTGGATGAAATGAATACTAGCATTGCCCTCATCTAACAGAAGCAGACAGAAGTACAGAGATGATAAAGTACTTGTCCTAGGCTCACAGTTGATTAGCAGAACCAGGACTTTAGACTGCATTTAACTTCAAAGTCTAAGCTCCAAATCAATACAGTAAAACACATGGCCCTCTTCTCTTACCCATTCTACAAGAACCAGCTTCTTAGACAGCCACAGAACAATAGTTCTTGTCCCTGATCATTTGTCAGAAGAAGTAGGTAAAGGAGTATGAGAAAAGGGAAACATTATATTCAAAATGCTGTTGGAAACTCCAAATCTCCATGTACGGTTGTGTCTATAGCAGCAGGGATAAGGGTAGATAAAACAAAAACATCTAGCTTAAAATCTCAACCACTGCTCTTTTGTAGCCTAAATATCCAGAATATCGATGTCTTATTCTTCATACATATGTTTTAAAATAGCCTGAACCATTAAAGGTTGGTTACTTGGCCAGCAGTTTTATAGCTCATAACATTTTGAGTTAATTGGAGCTAGATCTGCCTTTAATTATTCACATGGATCTGCTATAAGAACGGGACCAAAGTTAGCCACGTATTTGTCACAAGCTTGAAACATTGTAGGTATACAAATATATAGCAGAGAGATGGAGTTTCACTCAATTATTTGCTCTTTGGCAGAAGTGCTGGAGTATGGTGGAAGTTTGAACATTGCCGGGGGCAGGAGAGCCACAAGTCTATCTGAGAAGTACTCTTCCCTGAAAAAGAATATCAAGAGTATGACCAAAATGGCATAGTAAATCCAATAGTAATTTAGTGGTCAGGCCGCTGGGCTCTTATTTGGTATTAGGAATTTAGGAATTAATGAATGTAAACCCTGACCTCAGGGAGGTCAGGGTTGTAGTGGATCTGAAAGAAATATGCTGTTGACTGTTTTGCAAAGCTTGAGGCATTGTTTTGGGGGAGGGAGTTGAGAAAGCTTTCTGAGTGTTTAGAGTTGAATAGCAGTGGCAAAGATGAAGGGTGCTTGCTTTGTGCTCTAAAGGAATATGGTTGTATTTGGGAATAATGGGCCATTACTATGTCAGTCATCAAAGGAAGGTGGCTTTGGGAGCTGTGCAGAGGGCCACGCTGATGTTGGCAGTACAAAGGAAGATGAGCACAAAGGGAGCAGTGTCAAAAGCAAAATTATCTGAGGCCAGCGCTGGACTCCAAGCACTCAAGTGGGGAATGGTTGTGACGAGATCCAGGTGGCGAACATGATACATTCCTGTTGTAGGTTCTGAAGGTTCTGAAGAGTTTGGAAAACAAACCACAGGTATTACTTTAAGAGCCCTAGATCGAGAGTTGTTTTTTTTTTTTTTTTTAAGAGGATGATGTAGAAAGAGTGTATAGAAGATGAATATGGAAGTGCCTGATACAGGGAACAAAGCAGAGCTGTAGTCTTTATATAAGTTAGCACAAATCTAACTCTTCTTTTTACAAAGATGAAATAGAAAGCAGATTTTCTTCCATTTGGCCAAACCAAACACTTAATAAAATTGGCCAGCATGAATGCAGAAATAAATCATCCCAAACATGATTAATGTGCACATGGAACAGAGTTTCTGAAAGCAGGTACAAAGTATATTTTTTTCACCATCACATACACTCTATACTGTTTCCATAATTTGAGTTTCAAGAATAAGAGAGAAAAACAAACAACAACAACAACAACAAAAAAACCCTCTAAATGTTGACTTCTTTGAAGTTGACCTGAAAAAAGGTTTTTGAGATTAATTGAAAGTGAAAAAGAGCAATTTTTGAATTTAAATTTTTTAATTGAAACTAATATTTTTTAGAGCATTTACAGTAAAGTTGGGAAAGTACAGAGATTTCTCATATAACCTCTATCTTTCCACATTATCAGCATCATCCACCAGAGTGTTACATTTATTATAATTGATGAACCTACACTGATACATCATTATCACACAAAGTCCATAGATTATGTCAAAGTTCACTCTGGGTATTACACATTCCATGTATTTGGACAAATATATAATGATAAGTCTCCACCATTATAGCGTCAGACAGACTAGTTTCACTACACTAAAAATCCTGTGTTCTCCTCCTATTCATCCTTCTCCACCCTTTCAACCCTTGGTGACACTGATCTTTCTACTGTCTGTAAATTTTCCTCTTCCAGCATGTCTTATAATTGGAAAGATGCAGTATGTAGTCTTTCTGGATTGACTTCTTTCACTTTAGCAGTATACATTTATATTTCTGCCTTGTCTTTTCATGGCTTGATAGCTCATTTCTTTAGAGCACTGAATGATATTCCATTGTCTGGATGCACCACAGTATACTTTTCTATTTATGTATCGAGGGATACCTTGGTTGCTTCCAAGATTTAGCAATTATAAATAAAGCTTCTATAAATATCTGTGTGCAAGTCTTTGTGTGAACATTCATTTTCAGCTTCTTTCAGTAAATGACAAGGAGCATGATTGCTGGATCATATGGTACAAGCATGTTTAGTTTATAAGAAACTGCTACGCTGTCTCCCAAAGTGGCTATACCGTTTTGCTCTTCCACCAGCAGTTAATGAATGAGAATTCCTGTTGTCCCACACTCTCACCAGCACTTGGTATTGTCAGGGTCCTGGATTTTGGCAATTCTAATGGGTATATAGTGGTATCTCACTTTAATTTGCGTTTCCCTGATGACACATTGGGTGGGACATTGTTTCATTTGCTTATTTGCCTTTTGTACATCTTTTTTGGTGAGGGTTCTGTCAAGGTCTTTGGACCATTTATTTTTTCTTTTTAATTTCATGGGACTCTGCAGCTGGAACTTGCAAGGCTTTACACCCTTCTGGAGTAGGCTTTAAGGAACAGCTGAGGAGTGTAGGATTATGAAAGGCCAGCTGTCTTACCTTGGGTCAGAGACAACACTGAGGCAAAGCCTGCCCTTCACGGTTCCCCTGTTGAATGCGTGGCCTCCTCCCTGTCGCTCTCTTGTCCCTTCATCCTTGTGGATATTCCTTGGAAGTGTTACGTCTCTTTCCATAAATCCTTCAGCTCTCCTATTTGTGTTACTTGTTTTAGTGTCCTTTATATTTTACCTATGATTACTGAAAACATGATGCTTTAGCTCAAAGGACTTAGTCTCTAGTGATGGAATAGCCTGTTGCCTATCAGAATGATGCCTGTGTAAGGCAGGTGTGTGTGTAAGCATGCACTTATAAATAGTGTCCTTTAACTCTGTAGGTAATCTGCTCATTGCCTACACATAGGCCAAGTTTTAGTTATAGGTATGAACTACATGATATCTTTACCAAGTTACTGATTTCCTCCTGTGTCAAATGGGATAAATCTCCTAATAACTTGCTCATGGGGTTCTTATTGAAGTTGATGATGGTTTAGTCACTAAGTCATATCCGACGCTTGTGACCCCATTGACTATAGGCCACCAGGCTCCTCTATCCATGGCATTCTCCAAGCAAGAGTACTGGAGTAGGTTGACATTTCCTTCTCCACAGGAAGTTGAAATAAGATAAAAAAATTACTTAGAGCATAGCCTGTGCTTAATACATAATAATCATTCATTAGTACTGGCTAATTTCTTGGGAATTAATTGTATGTGGGCAAAAATGAACAACTTTAAATCACCTGGAATAGATTCAAATTATGGCAGCTTACCATTTTATTAAAGTCTGACTTGAATAAGTACTTATATTTTCTAAATACCTTAGTTACCACAGTCTGTAGAATGAAAAATTCTCAAATCAGAGAAATTCAGTTTGAAATAGACCAATGAGTAGAACTATAGTAGCATATTGTAACAAAATATGCATTAATTTTGTTTAAAGACTGAGATCTTGAAATGCATGATCCACGAAATTTAGTAATTATTAGTGGTAAATATCAGTGTATATTTTATGGTACCATTTGATTAAGTTGGGAGCTACAAGTTAGATATTAGATGCTCTGAGTTTATCTTTTGTTGTGTTTCTGTCTTGGGGCAATTGGTTAGCTTTATTCATAAAGACATTAATAAGGCTAAGTTAATCCATTTGATCTCCGTGTGGGCCAATAAGCTCTTCTTTGTTTCGTGATCACCAGACTGGACTCCTAATCCTTACCAGTCATTATGTGGATTTATAATGTTCAAATGAGAATGCTGATGAAATTGGTCAGTATGAATGCGGCAGTGCAAATCTCAAAAGACCATTTATATGCATGTGTGTGCCTTTATGTGTATTTATAATATGGGCTTCTCAGGAAGCACAGTGGTAAAGAATCTGCCTGCGAATGCAGGAGATGCAGGTTTAAGATGCAGATCTTCCTGGGTCAGGAAGATCTCCTGCAGTAGGAAATGGCAACCCACTCCAGTATTCTGGTCTGGAAAATCCCATGGACAGAGGAGCCTGGCGTGCTACCATGGGATCGCAAAGAGTCAAACACAGCTGAGTGGCTGAGCATGTGTAACACAGCACATCAAACTAGATCCAGAGTATCCAAGAGAGAGCAGGTACCGATGAGGGTGTTAGTCTAGTAACGAAATGCACTCTAAGTTCATGACAGTGACTGAGGAAGAGACTAAAAGTGCCTGTATAGCTTTATGTGAGAAGATTCATTTTCTGAAAACAAATAAATAACAGCATGCTTTTTGCTTCATCTCCCTGGGCCTTAGTTCTTCATTATAAAAGAATAGTGGTATCTTTTCCTCATATGTTAAAGAACACTATTTGTTTAAGGAGAAATGAAAAGAAAACCCTTTGGTTTCTTTAAAAGAAAGACGCAATATTCAGTTAAGTGTGCCTATTAATTTTATGATTTTCTTCAGAAAACCCTTAACTATACATTAATTGAAGAACAGGAAATGTATATTTTGCCCTGGGATGGCAAATCACAGAGATAGTCAAAGTTGATTTGAGACTTCCCAAACATAGCTAAGAAAACTCCATATAACTCTTGGTACCTAAATAGGATGAAACAAGAAGGACTCAAAGAGCATTCCAGCTGCATAATTCTATGACTCTGTGATTTCACATGTGGAGTGCCTGTCTCAAGTAACATTGATTAGGTCCTTTTTGTATAAATGAATCCATTTTCCTTAACGGCCTCCTTCTAATTCAATTAGGCTTTTTTTTTTTTTCATTTTTAATGACATTTTGTTTTTTTACTTTGACAAGCAATATATGTTCATTGCAGACAACTAGAAATACATGAAGCATAAACTAAAAAATAACAATCTCCCATAATCCTCACTTCAGAGATAACCACGATTAGCAGATGGATGCATTTCCTCCCAGAGTCTACATATTCCTTTTGATAATTGAAGTATAATTGACCTACAACACTATGTTAGTTCTAGGTGTACAACATTAGTGATTCAATATTTCTGTAGATTACAGAATGATCATCTTAGTAAGTCTAGTTACCATCTGTCAGCATACAAAGATATTATAACACAATTGACTGTATTCTCCCTGCTGTATAGTTCATCCATGTGACTCATTTATATTGTAGCTGGAGGTTTGTATCTCTTCATTAAATTAGGTCTTGATCTTCATTGTTGACCCCCTCTATACGTTCTTTTGTGTAATAAGATTTATAACTTTTCCTATGTTCTGAAACCATATCAACCATAATGGTCAATTTGCTAGTAATTTGGAAACTTTTTGTAGAAATAGTCCACTTGACTTTTTCTAGTCTATTTCTTGAGTGCTCAGTGTTACTTGTCGGGGAGTATGGATACTATGGGAAACCAAAATTTTATCATTCTAAATGCAGTCAGGACAAGACTGTAAACAGTTAGAGAACATGTTATTGGTCTTTTGAGCTTCTGAAAGTTATGGGACACAAGATAGACTGGGAAAATGATCAGAGAAGTTGGAAAAATCAAACACTGGTTGATGTGGCTCTTGGTTAGGTCAGCAAGCCCTGAATGGAGCCAGTATGTCAGGTGAGTCATTAATGATAAATATCCTAAGAGAATATTCAGCTGGATCTCACTTCAAAATAGGCACTGTTTTCAGACAGTTGGTCTCATGCTAGGTGAGGCTGCACTTCTGAGAGCATTTTGAAAGAAAAAGCTAGTGATTTTCTCCATTATTCTTTCTTTTCTAAAATCAAATACAGAGTTAGAGAAGAAAGAAGTTGACCCATGTAACATCACTCATGCTATTGATACTATTGTGAAAAATGGGATACTCTTCAACAGAATACAGAAAGAAAAAAAATGGGCGGGGTGGGGAATGGTGGTTCTTATTTCTATTATCTTTTTTTCTTTCTAGATTGAAATATTTTTTGAATTTTAATTTAGAGATAGAAGCATACTTTCTTAGTTTAATGGCATTTCACTGGACACAGCAGCAATCACAATTACCAAGTAACTGGAAGAGATGGTTTCTCAAATAGAAGAGAATGTTATTAATTCCCAACATAGAATTGCAGCAAATTCGATGGAATTAGTTTGTAAATTTGACTTGGTAGTGAACCACTAAGGCAAAAAAAAAAAAAAAGTGCAGAAATTTCCCTTAAATCCATAGTTAACACTGAGTACTGAAATGCATGACACTTTCACAGAACACTGTAAGTAGATAGTGGAAATAATATTAGTCAGTTATATCATAGGACTTGACAAAGAGAGCTGCAACTATTGAGACTTAGAAATACAATCTTAGAATATAAATCCAGAAAAAAAATTCTTAATTTTTCTTTTTTTTTTTAAATAAAGGCTTTTGTGTTTTGTCTGGAGAAAATAAAAATTAAACTTCAAGGGGAAAATATGGGCTTAGAAGACTTAGAATATAAATCCGGGGCGGGGGGGAAACCCTTAAAAAATTGAAAATAAGGACCTTTTGTATTTTGTCTAGAGAAAAAATTAAATTTCAAGGGGAAAAATCTATAAATCCCTGTTTATAGCTCATGTTTTTCTATCCAAAATCTTATTTGTAACTAGGAAAGGGGAATCTCACTTTCATAATGAGAAAAAAGAAACAGTGGTAAGTTTAGAACAGGAAAAGAGACAATTGAAAAATATTTGGGTTGGCCAAAAAGTTCGTTCGTGTTTTTCCATAATATTTTGAAGACCGTCTTGAACAAACTTTTTGGCCAAGACAATAAATATTTAGGAGAGGCATTTGCAACTTTAAACCAATAGGACTTAGAAGAGAACAGTGTGGAAAAGGTCCACCAATGGCTATTTTAGGATACTTAGTACTTGACTCTCCACAACATAATGATGATCATGATCATTTTTAGTGAAACAAAAAGAGTATACTGTAAACTTACATATAAAATTACACTTAGAAATATAAGTGAGGGGGACTGCCCTGGCGATCCAGTGGCTAAGACTCTGCACCTTATACATGGGCCCCAGGATCCATCCCTGATCAGGAAGCTAGATCCCACATGATGCAACTAAGAGGTTGCCTGCCACAACTAAAGATCTCACATGCCACAGCTAAGATTCGGTGCAGTCAAATAAGTAAATATTAAAAATATATATAATTGAGGTTTTGTGAAAATTAAATAACTTGTAGACTGCGGACACCACTGAGTGACTTGGCTTGCACTTTTCACTTTCATGCATTGGAGAAGGAAATGGCAACCCACTCCAGTGTTTTTGCCTGGAGAATCCCAGGGATGGGGGAGCCTGGTGGGCTGCCGTCTACGGGGTCGCACAGAGTCGGACACGACTGAAGCGACTTAGCAGCAGCAGTAGACTGTAAACTATTATAGCTGGAAAACTAAGGTATGTACATATATATATGTGTGTGTGTTTTTATGTGTGTGTGTGTGTGTGTGTATGTGTGTATGTCATGATATATGTCATATACATATCAGCTGTCCCTTTTAATCAATTAAAGTTCTGTTTCCCACCCCCTCCAACTATTTTCCTTCGTTATTATCCATTACCCGGAGAAAATTTAACATGATCGCCTGGCATTGAGGGCTGTTTGATGCTATAATACCTTTTTTGTAGAGTTGAAAGGAAATTATAGCCTCTGTCCTCATGGTAGATAAACAAATATACAGTAGTAATTTCTCCTGTCGGTCATCTTATTGGTGATGACAGCTAAAAGCTCTTGTGTATGTTATCTCTCTCTCTCTTTTGTCGCTAAGTCATGTCTGACTCTTGTGACCACATGGATTGTAGCCTGCCAGGCTCCTCTGTCCTTGAGGTTCTCCAGGCGAGAATACTGGAGTGGGTTGCTATTTCCCTCTCCAGGGGATCTTCCTGACCCAGGGATCAAACCCAGGTCTCCTGCGCTGCAGGCAGATTCTTTACCAACTGAGCTACAAGGGAAGTTGCTTATGTGAGCTTGTTAGAAATATGTATGCCATTGCCATTTGATTGAGTAAAGAGAGTCCTTGTAAGGGAGACGGGATTGAAGCTGCACTTGCAGCAAAAAGGGAAGTTATGTGGAAAGTCCTGTGACCTAGGAGAGCATGACTTTGGTAGAAGTATAAATCTGGAGTGGAAGCTGTGCTCAAAGGTGATCTACACAGACTTGGAGTGAAGGTGGAATGTTCTCAGGCAATGTGTAGATCACTGCCAATTTATACTCTTAAAGCATTTTAAGACAAGGGGACAGTAGATTTCAAAGGCTCAGGGAACACATCTTTCTTGGCCCCTTGCTCATTTAGCAGTTTGGGGTTGCCATTTGTACACCAGATAAATTGTGAAATTGAGAGTTCCTTTTATATTTGACTGGTTTATATGTGGTCACTGAGGTAAATGTTTAATAAGCAGTCATAGGTCAGTTATGGGTGCTGTTTCTTTTATACGGATGTAATCCTGAGCTGCTCTGTGAGAAAACAAAGCATATACAAAAGGTTTCAAAGTGAGTTTTATGGTTTCATTAAAGTTTTACAGTGTTTTCTCCCAACACCACTAACTCGATGAAATAAAAGGAGAAGCTGCCTTCAAAGAAGGATATAGTCATTCTGCTCCCCAGGAGTCTTTTTTAAGTGTCTAGTTCTTGTTAACTATTCATGTTTTCTTCAAAAGCTGTAGCCTCTTGCTTTTTATATGTATTGTGTGATATCTGTTAGTTGAACTACATTAAAGTAAGGGGTTATTTCACCCTGGATTAAAACCACAAAAATAGACAAGTGAACTTTCTGAGTTTTCAATTCCCATGCCCAACCCCTTTTTCTGATAACAAAGGATTGTATTCTTTCTTGACCAAGTTTGTAGATTTTTCTTTAAGATTTTGCCCTTTATTTCCCATAATTAACCACATTGGCTGGAGCTTATTTATTGTGGTTAGTTACTGAGTGATTAGGATTTTTTCTTTAAATTTTTTCTGCTCTTGGAGTCTATTCTTATTAAAATACATTCTAGGTCATTTCACTCCCAGCAATACCAGTCACAAACCATTTTGTTCTTTATTCCACTTCACAAGTGGGCAATGATAAATGAACTATCAAAATAATGTGGTAGGATGTCTGTGACCTTGATTTTGTAGTTAACACTTTGCATGGCCTGTCTAAAATGTGGACTCCATCACTTTCTCTTGGCTTTTGCTTTGCCTGCTTATATATTGGGCTTCCCAGGTGGTGCTAGTGGTAAAGAACTCACTGACAATGCAGGAGACACAGGAGACATGGGTTTGATCCCTGGGTCAGGAAGATTCCCTTGGAGGAGGGCTATGGCAACTCACTCCAGTATTCTTGCCTGGAGAATCCCATGGACAAAGGATTACATGGGCTGATAAAGGATTACACGGTGGGCTACAGTCCTTAGGGTCACAAAGTCAGACATGACTGAGGTGACTTAGCATGCAGGCTTGTGTATTATTTTCTCTGTTTTCTTGTTCTTCCTCATTGAGGTTAGGTCTTCTCTATGAAGCACCCCACTGTTAAATACTAAGGCCTCGCAGGCTTAGTATCAACTAAACCTTAGATAACTGTGTAGTTCTCCCATTCTGAAATACATGCATTACTGTAAATAACATTAACATATATACATAATATGTACATGTGTGCATACATACATACTAAACAGTATGTAAGTACTATTACGTCTCCCTACCAACCTACTTATCTATTCATCTATATATCTATCATCTGCCTATCACCTATCTATCTAATTAAAGTATCTATTATCTGTCTCTTTAAAACAGAATTCAAATATGAGTATAGTTATCATTTACCTCTAAAGGAAGGAACAGTTTTCTTTTGGTGGGGATGACATTTAATATCCAGAATCAATTTTTGAAAAACTTGACCTGCCTCTCAAACAGCCTTCTAGAGGAGGGCTGCCAGGCTATGACTTGTTGCCCTGTGAGTCATCCCTGGGTAGCAGCTTTCATGAGTATGAAAGGACAGTCACAATCTAACAGTTATGCGTGTGTGCAGGTTAATGTCATGAGGCTGAGAAAAAGGGAAATATAGCAATTTTCTGTCACATTTGCCAGGAAGAGATTCATGGTGATCAAGGCCTTCCCACCAGCCACTGAACACCAGTTATCAACTTCCTTGGGCATGGCCTTCTCTCAGGCCACAAATCTCTATGATAAACCTAAATACATGATTTCTGGGGTTGTGGGGAAGGGAAATTAGGTCAGTCCCAGAGACCTCCATTTTTACTTATAATATTTGTAATGCTCTGTCCTCTGTGGGAATGAGTTAACTTGCACAGGTATTTGGTGCCACTAATATCCATAACACGCTCACTGGTTTCTGTGCTCTAGAAACATACAGTAAGTCCCCTACATACAGACTTTCAAGTTGTGAATTTTCAGCAATGCAAATGTGCATTCTCATGTCCAGTTGCTTAAGGGGTGGGTGAAATTGCAGCTAGCCCTGCTATTGCTGACAGTCCTTCAGCCCTACCATCTCTCACCTCCTCTCTTTCCTCTAGTCAGTAACTCTTCTTGCCTGTTCACTCAGTGCCAACCCCTGTATGCCAGCTGTTGTACTGTACTACTGTACTTTTCAAGGTACTGTATTATAAAATTAAAAAGTGTTTGCTTTTTGTTTATATGATTTTTACGTATTATTTATGCAAAAAGTAGTATAAATCTATTACAGTTCCATACGGTATAGCCAATTGTGTTGGTTGGTTACAAAGGCTAATTTTGTTGGCTGCTGCTGCTGCTGCTAAGTCGCTTCAGTCGTGTCCGACTCTGTGTGACCCCATAGATGGCAGCCCACCAGGCTCCACTGTCCCTGGGATTCTCCAGGCGAGAACACTGGAGTGGGTTGCCATTTTCTTCTCCAAGGCATCAAATTGGACTTATGAACACAATCTTCGGATGGAGTATGTAGGGAACTTACCATATTAATAAAAAATAAGAAGTTAGGCAGAGCAATGCTTTCTGGTATGGACACAGGAACTTACAGGCTTATTAACACCCACATTATCTTGAGCAAAGAAATGACCAGCCTGTGAGTCAGTAATGGACTAGGATTTTAAGTTTCTTCAGCTAGAGCCTGGTCTTTCTCAGGACCTTCACCAAGTCTACCAAATGTTGCAGTGACAGTTTCCGGTGTGCCAGGTATGGACTAGGTGCTCTAAATATATTAATAGTTCATGTAATCCTTAGGGTACACCTTGAAATAGGTCCTATAAATACCCCCATTTTACAGATGAAAAAACTAAGGCCCAGAGAGTTTCAACAATTTTCTCCAAACTCACCAATGAAGTAATGTGCAGGATTTCAATCTAGGCATCTGGCTCCAGATGCTTTGCCCTTAACTGCTCTGAGGGATGGGCAATACTGGGAGCAGGGGGAGTCGGGAAGCTGCTTTCTCTCATCACCTCTTTATGGTTCTCTGGAAGAGGAAGGAGCTTCCAAAGTGGCACTATGAAGCCCTGAGGACATGCCATGGGCAAGGGTGGATTTCTGGTTCCAACACAGTAAATGCAGAGTATCAGCCCCTGGTGGTAACTTGTCCCTTGGTCGCTGGGATACCACCAAGTGATCTAACGGATATGAGTGCCCGACTGTGGAAAACCTTAAGTAGAATAGTTCTCCTAAGTGTCTACAGCCTCTCTGAGGACAGCCATGGTTGAAAGTTGGGGTGAGGTTGTTTGAGGATAGTGGTGCAATATTACTCATGAGAAGTGTATCCATGTAGTCATATGCTTAAGGAAAACTAACTTCTGGAAGGTTGTATAACATATTTTATATTTGACCCCTATAAAATCATGATAACATTTTGAGGGAATAATTTATACAAATATAAATAGTTACCAAAAGGAGAATGCTAGGGAGAGAAGTAGAATAATAAATCACTTTTGCGAGAAAATTTTATATTATCTCACCTAATCTTGTATACAGAATAGGAAGCTGGACCTTGCAGAGATTAGGTAACTCTCTCAAGGTCACAAATGTAATAAGGACAGAACTAGATTTGAAATCAAGTTTGTCTGATATGAAAGTCCTTGATCGTTACACATTCCCGTATTGTGTGTGTGTGTATGTGTGCTAGAGGTGTGAAGAGTGTGCTGAATTAAGTTGAAAAAAAGAGTGCTTTCCTCTTTTAGTTATAATGAAAGCTGCGCAGTTTCACTCCTATACATACATAGAAGAGGTCATTGAGTTAACAATTATAAGAATATGTCTCATAGGGATTATGTGGGAAAATAGTGCTGAAGACATTAAAGTATATGAAAGTCAGTGGTCAGCTACACTTTGTGCCAGCTGGTGGTTGGAAATGTCCAGCTCAGTATCTCTGTATCACCTAGTTATTTCTTGTTTATTGCTTCCTAAACTGCTTTTTTCTTTGAATATCAGCTCACTTAATTCCATCAAGGTACTTCTTTTTCTTCCAAGCTCAAATGATAGTGGTCCTATGCCAGAAAGCAGCACTCAGTGGGAACAGCATGTTGTGTCTGAGTGACTACAAAGATATGACTATTAATGAATCACTTTTCAAGAGACAGTTATTAATGTCTATTATATACAACGCACTAAGAAGACACTGCTGCTAGTGGGACTTAGGGCCAAAAGAATCATTACAGCTATAGCCGAACTGGTCTTCAACTGGGAAGAAGAGGTGACCAGGCCTCTAGTAGGATCATTTCTATAAAATATTTTTGCAGTAAAGGAGGAAATTCTGTTGATTCACATTGTGATATGGCTGTGAGGTTTGGGTCTTTGGCCACAGAGAATAATTGGCCTAGCTACATATTTGGAATCCAAAATTTTTCCTCATTAGCATTGTGGTCCACCAGAAGTCACATAGTTACATATTACTAAGTGCCTTTCTTGAGAAAGGAAAGGCCAACTTTTCCTACCCCTCCCCATGTGTATACCACACCCTTATTTAGTTCAAGAGCGCTTAACCAAGGAATAACTAAATGGGCAGTAATAAGTCATATTATCAATGTGATAGGGGAATGATAAGTACATATTGATTGTTCAATAAATCTCAACAGCTGGTCAATAAAAATAGGAGGGAAAGTAATTAAGATGAATCTGCACTCAGAGGAGGTGACCTGCAAGAGGGAAACAGTGGTAAAGAGTTATGGTGCCCCCAGGAGTCTGAAAAGTCTTTATATTCCTTGGAACTCCAGGACCTCCCTCTGTAAGGAGACCCATGGCATGATGTAGACACGTACCTCCACCATGGAAAACTATGGTGATTGTTCAGATTAGCAATTAGAACTTCAGAGTGGCTTACAGAGAAGGAAGCCATGGCAAGCCTGCTGAGAGAGACCTAACATGCTTGAGAAGGAAACACGATGAATAAATGAAGAATGAATGCGTGAGAAATGAAGACTGAGTCTTACAAGGCTTAGTGAAAGTGAAGCGAAGTCGCTCAGTCTTGTCTGAGTCTTTGCAACCCCATGGACTGTTGCCTACCAGGCTCCTCCATCCATGGCATTTTCCAGGCAAGAGTACTGGAGAGGGGTGCCATTTCCAAGCTTGGGCTCCACTGCTAACTTCAGTTTCCATTTCTATAGAAAAAGGAGGGTAGGCTAGAGCAGTGCTAAGTTTTCTTCCTGTTTTGAAGCCCCTAGGTCTTAAACTTATATCATTTCAGAATCTACACAGAATTGACACAGGTGACACAGAATTAATCACCAGTGAAATGTTCAGCAGTGGCCACAGGACTGAAAAAAGTCAGTTTTCATTCCAGTCACAAAGAAAGGCAATGCCAAAGAATGTTCAAATTACCCCCACAATTGCACTCATCTCACTCACTAGCAAAGTAATGCTCAAAATTCTCTGAGCCATGCTTCAATGGTACATGAACCAAGAACTTCCAGATGTTCAAGCTGGATTTAGAAAAGGCAGAGGAATCAGAGGTCAAATTGCCAACATCCACTCGATTACAGAAAAATCAAGAGAGTTCCAGCAAAACATATACTTCTGCTTCACTGACTAGGCTAAAGCCTTTGCATGGATTACAACAAACTGAAAATTCTGAAAGAGATGGGGATACCAGACCACTTTGCCTGCCTCCTGAGAAATCTGTGTGCAGGGCAAGAAGCAACAGTTAGAACCAGACATGGAACAATGGACTGATTCCAAGTAGGGAAAGGAGTATGTCAAGGCTGTATATTGTCACCCTGCTTATTTAACTTATATGAAGAGTACATCATGAGAAATGCTGGACTGAATGAAGCACGAGCTGGAATCAAGATTGCTGGGAGAAATATCAATAACCTCAGATAAGCAGATGACACCACCCTTATGGCAGAAAGTGAAGAGGAACTAAACAGCCTCTTGAAGAAGGTGAAAGAGGAGAGTGAAAAAGCTGGCTGAAAGCTCAACATTCAAAAAACTAAGATCATGGACTTTGGTCCCATCACTTCATGCAAATAGATGGGAAAACAGTGGAAACAGTGAGAGACTTTATTTTGGGGGACTCCCAAAATCACTGCAGATGGTGACCGCAGCCGTGAAATTAAAAGACACTTGGTCCTTGGATTAAAAGCAATGACAAGCTTGGTGGTGGTGGTTTAGTCACTAACTTGTGTCTGACTCTTGTGACCCCATGGACTGTAGCCTGCCAGGCTCCTCTGTCCATGGGATTCTCCAGGCAAGAATACTAGACAGCATATTAAAAAGAAGAGACATTACTTTACCAACAAAAGTCCATCTAGTCAAGGCTATTGTTTTTCCAGTAGTCATGTATGGATGTGAGGGTTGGACTATAAAGAAAGTTGAGTGCTGAAGAAGTGATGCATTTGAACTGTGGTGCTGGAAAAGACTCTTGAGAGTCCCTTGGACTGCAAGGAGATCAAACCAGTCATCCTAAAGGAGATCAGTCCTGAATATTCATTGGAGGACTGATGAAGCTGAAGCTCCAGTACTTTGGCCACCTGATGCAAAGAACTGACTCATTGGAAAAGACCCTGATGCTGGGAAAGACTGAAGGCAGGAGGAGAAGGGGATGACAAAGGATTAGACGGTTGGATGGCATCACTGACTTGATGGACATGAGTTTGAGCAAGCTCCAGTAGTTGATGATGAACAGGGAGGCCTGGCCTGCTGCAGTCCATGGGATTGCAAAGAGTTAGACACGACTGAGTGACTGTACTAAACTGAACTGAAATGCTAGATTGCTTGCTTGACCACAGCATCTCCCCGCCTGCTATACAGTGGTTATAGAACCACTTTTTAAGCAAAAGTAAAAGTGAAAGTGAAAGTGAAGTCGCTCAGTCTTGTCCGACTCTTTGCAACCCCATGGACTGTAGCCTACCAGGCTCCTCCCTCCATGGGATTCTCCAGACAAGAGTACTGGAGTGGGTTGCCATTTCCTTCTCCAGGGGATCTTCCTGACCCAGGGATCGAACCCTGGTCTCCTGCATTCCAGGCAGACACTTTAACCTCTGAGCCACCAGGGGTATTCTCTGGCATTACCGACTCGATGGACATGAGTTTGAGCAAGCTCCAGGAGATGGTGAATGACAGGGAAACCTGGTGTGCTGCAGTCCATGGGGTTGCAAAGAGTGGGACATGACTGAGCGACTGAACATCAACAACAGTATTCTCTGGCAGTGTCTTTTTGTGTTTTCAATGATGCTGTTTGGGGGTAGCTTTGTATTTTGATATGATTTTAGATTTATGAAAAAGCTATGTCAGTTGCATAAGAAACTCCAGTCATAAGTTTTTCCAGATTCACGAACTCTTTACATTTTTGTTCATTTGCTTTATTATTCCCTCTGTGTGTATAGGTATATGTATACTGTATGTATTTATAGACAGAATACCATTTTAGAGTTTAAAACATTATAATCTGTTATTCTTACTGCATAATTTGTTTAGTTTACTGCATAATTTGTAAGAACACAGGTGTTCTCCAATATAACCATAATCCAATGATCAGAACCAGAAAATTTAGCATTATTTTAATCTAGTGCATAGTCCACACTGAATTTTAATTAATTATGCTAATAATGTCCTTTATGGATGTTTTCCTTCATCCAGAATCCAGTCCAGAATCACTAATAGCCTTGAGCTGTGATGTCTCTTTAAATATGGAATGGCTCCTCATCCTTCCTTTGTATGTCTTCATCTTAATATGTTTGAAGAGTGCAGGTCAATTATGTTGTAGGATGTCCTTCAAATTCAGTTTGTCTAGTGTGTACTTATAATTAGATTCAGGAGAAGGAGATGGCAACCCACTCCAGTATTCTTGCCTGGAGAATCCCATGGACGGAGGAGCTTGGTGGGCTACAGTCCACGGGTTGCAGAGTCGGACACGACTGAGCAACTTCACTTTCACTATATACTTTGAGGGGCAGTTAATTCCGCTGAAGTTGTATACTGTCTTTGTCAGTGTATCATGTCTGGAGGCACGTGATACTTATGACTTTTCCCTTTTATAAAGGGAAGTTTAATGCAATTTTAATTCACATTATGGAATTCTAATTATATATGCTTTAGACTGTTTGATATTCCTACTCTATTTTTTTTTTTGCTTTTTTGTGTAAAATTTAGATGATTTCAATTGACCTGTTGTCAATGGTAACCTGTTATTCTTTTCACTGTTTCCAGTCTAAGATGGTTATATACTTTTTAATCTAAGATATGTATTTTATTTCTAGCAATTTCATTGACTCTTCTTTTGTAATAGTTTCTACTGCTGTGCCCAAATTACCATATGTTTATGTAAGTTATGTACCTCTTTCAGTGTATCCTTTTATCAAAGCTATTGTAAATTCCCTGTCATATCATTTTAACTTCTGGGCCATCTCTTAATGTGCTATTTCTTTAAAATTTTTCTTCATGCATTTTGTAATTTTTGATTGTATGTGGGACATTGTGTATACTAGAAAACAAACAAACAAACAAACAAAAAACAGTAGAGACTGAAGTAAATAATATATTTGCCCAGGAAAGGGAATACCCTTTTTTCTGTCAGGAATTCATCTAGGTCATAGTTGAGCTAGGACTGGAATTTATTGTTGTTTCAGTTAAATTTAGTTCACCATTAGGTTGATGATTCACGGGTGAGTTAGGACTTTACCTTTGGCAGGGCAAGACCTTTTTGTACAAACAATCTCTGGCTTTTTGAATTAACTGGCATCTCGTTTTGCTTTATAAACTGGCATCCAGCTTTTCATGTTGCTATGGAGTCCCTTTTGCTATTCAGTCCTGCCTTCCAGCTTTTTGTGGTTCAAGAGATCTTTTTCTGCCCTCCTGCTTTGCCCTTATCTTTGGATTGCTGAGAAGAGTATTCAGTTGAACGCTCAGAGTGCCAGAAAGGGAATTAGCAGGTTTGTCTGGGAAAGACTCTCAGGCTGTGGGCACCTCCTCCTCAAAGGGATCTCTCCTGGCTCTCTTATTTTTCCTTCATCTGTGGGCAGCCTCTGAGAAGGATGGAGTAAGGACCTGCAGTGCCTTGAACAGTCTCTTTCATTTCTTTTGTCCTCCTCTCAGCATTTAGCAAACTCCTGTGTTTCAGGGCTTCTGTCTCAGCCCTCTTGCCCTGCTCATGATCACGCATGAACACTTAGTGAGGGCCTGTGAGAAAGCTCTGATGAGTTGGTGTAGACAGAGCTCCTCAGAATTCTGAACGTCACGCCAACTCTCTTGTAGTCTTTAAAATTCTTACAAAGTTCATTTTGTTTCTGCTTTAACCCAATAACAGTGGCTTCCTCCCAGTCCCACTTCCCTGCAAAAGATGGTGGAGGCATCTCTTATGAAGGGCTTGCCACTTTCTAGCTTTCTAGATTTTAGTTCATTTTTGCTTTTTATCCTCAACTCTGATGAATTTACAAAAGACTATGACTGTAGGTTATTTAGCTTGCATTTGGTCGAAGTGGAAGCAGAAATTAGGATTTAGTGTCCTTTTGATCTATTTCCAACATTCTTGACTACTTTCTGAATTTCTGTATAACTAGATGTTCCAGGATTGTCTCTACATTTTTAAAATTTTTTTAGAGAAGCCACTATTAATTAGAAGTCAATATAAATACTACGTGTGCTCATTGTTATGGATGTCATTGCTTCTAGGTCTTCTCACATGAACAGAGCTGGGAAACTATCTATCTGTCTGTCTCTGTTTATGTCCATTCATCCATTAAAAACTATGACTTCCCAGTGGTGCTTTTAACTGCAGTCTAACAGAACCATGTGCATTCTGATCCTTTCTTTTCTTAATTTGTAGCTCTTCTATAACTATATGGGATCTCATTATCTTTAATACATTTACTTACTTGCTCAAGATTAGAATACACAGAAATTAGTTTAAGAGTTGGTAATCCATTCCACTGTGAAGGGGTCTTCCCAGGTGGTACTGGTGGTAAGGAATCTGCCTGCCATGCAGGGGATGTGAGTTTGATCCCTGGCTTGGGAAGATCCCTTGAAGGAGGGCATGGCAACCCACTCCAGTATCTTGCTGGGGTAATCCCATGAACGGACGAGCCTGGTGGGCTACAGTCCATGGGGCTGCAAAGAGTCAGACATGGCTGAGCGACTGAGCACAGCACTGTGGAGGGGAAGAAAAGAAACCCACTAACTAGGCTTCAACTTTCGTTTACAGTTCATGAAGGTAAAATTTACATATAGTAAAATAATATTAAGTAAACAATTCAGTAAGTTTTTATAAATGCATACCTAGTATAATCCACACCCTTAACAGAGATATTGAACATTTCCATCATCTCAACAACTTCCTCCTCACCGTCAATTCTTCTCTCTCTTCGGCAGAGCCACCATAGTTCTGATTTTTTTTCATAATATGTATATTTTGCCTGTTCTACAACTTTACATTTATAATGGAATAACACAGCGTGTGTTCTTCAGTGTTGGGATTCTTTTGCTCAGCATAATGTCTGGAAGAGTCACATGTGCTGTGCATATCAATAGTTTTTGTTTTGTTTTGCTTGTTTGTTTGTTTGCTGAGAAGTATCTCATTATAGACTCCACAATTTGTTTATCCATTCTCCTGTTGATGGACATTTGGGAAGTTTTTCACTCTTATGAATAAAGCTGCTATGAACATTCTTGTACAAGTCTTTGTATGGACATATGTTTTCATTTTTCCTGGATATATAAAAATGGAGTTACTGTGGCATGGTAGGTATACATGTGACTATAAGAAATTGCTCAATCTTTTTTTAACGTGTTCCTCCAGTCTGTTATTTTACTCCATTTTAACACCTTTCTTTTGTGGCTAATGTGGGGCTTCATGACCTCCCCCACTGTATGAGCACTCTCCATAGGAAGGTCTCTAGTTTTACATTGGTTTGAAGGCACACAGGGAGCTCTGAACTGCCTGGGAACAGACCAGTCAGGCTTCTAACTGACCTTCAGGGAAGTAGAAGCAAGCCTACATTCTCGACTCTAAGAGGCTCTGATACACCTCACATTCCCCTTTCACCTTTCACCTGGGCAACTGGTCAATCCATAACACTTTGCGGAGTTGTCACACTTCAGCTGGGCTGGCACATGTGAGGGGCATTATTTCCCTTCCCAGGACTCCATGAAACTTCATAATTTTGCATTCTGTCTTACCCTCTACTATCCTGGGCTATGATGCTGAAGAGTGGGTGCGTGGGCAGAGCCTCCCTGTTGGCTAACTTGACGCCTGTGTTCTCCTGGTCACCTTCTGGCTGAGCAATTGGAGACAACTTCACAGCTGAAGCTGGCTTTAGTCTTTGTGATATCTGGATTTCATGAGCTCTGTGTTTAGCTAAGAATTGTCAGAAACAAAATGACGAAGGTGTTTGAAACTCCACAGTGCCCTCAAATACAGTAAAACATCCCTACCCAAACCTAGCACTTACACAACACAGGGGGTGGGCGTGGGGGTGGAAGGTTCATTCCCTTTCTCTTTCTCTATCTCTGTGGATGCTTCCGGAGTTTCTTTTCCCACAGCAGTTCCTCCTCTGACCTCATTCCTTGTTCTGAATGCAGTATGTGCTACAGTTTTCTTATCAGATTCAGACACTTCCATTCCTAACAACCTCCTTGCCTCCAGTCTCGTTTCTATTCTTTCTTTTCAGGTTTAATGCTGCCATAGGGCTTTATCTTCTATTATTGCCTGGAATGTCTCCTTAAATGCAGGTGATGCTAAAACTTTGGTAATTACGGGACTTGCCTTGTCAAGCACTTTCATGGATTAAAATGTTTTATTGTGGGTGGTTGTCCTGTGTGATATTTTTAATGTGGCTACTGTGATGTACATTTATGCTGTAAATGGAGCTGTGATACTCATCTGAAAAGGGCAGTAAAGATGCATTTCCTGGTGAGTCAGTTCATTTTAGGTAACAAAGGAGGCCCTGGGTTCTAGTGCATGTAGCAGAGATGGCATGTTTACAGAATACATGTCAGAAGAACACGTCTGTTGATGACAACAGACAGGCAGTTTTCTTTCGGGCAATGGAGAATGTGTCAGGAACCCTGGTTCTCTTCAAAGAGGAAAACCATTGCCACGACTGATTTTGACTCTGCCTTCTTTCTATTTGCTGAGATGTGACATTCTTCTCAGGGAAATCTGGGGTACTATGTTGGTTCTTGTAATTCCACCCAAGATGCTGTTGACCCCTCTTGCCCAGGAAGGGTTATCTGAACTATTCTTTCTTGGTCATCCAAACAGGGACATTTAAATAGCACTTTATTTAATTTATTTTTTCTTATTTAGAGTTTTTGTTGTTGTTGTGGGCTATTTTTAAAGTCTTTATTGAATTTGTTACAATATTGCTTCTGCTTTTTTTTTTTTTTTTTTTGGCCATGTGGCATGTGGGATCTTAGTTTCCTGACCAGGGATTGAACTTGCATCCCATACATTGGAAGGCAAAGTCTTAACCATTGAATCATCAGGGAAGTCCCTTAAATAGCACTTGAAACAAAACATTCATCTTCCCACCAAAATGTATCAAATAATCAATCACTAATGTACTCAATAAATGTGTTAAACACAGTGGACAATTACTTGTGAATAAAATAAGATGCCTCTTACCTCCAAGAGATTATAATTCAGAAGACATGGGGGCCAAAAATGCCTGTTTATAAGTGCTAGAATAAAAGCAGTGCTGTCTGACTCTTTGTGACCCCGTGGACTCTAGCCCGCCAGGCTCCTCTGTCCATGGGATTCTCCAGGCAAGAATACTGGAGTAGGTTGCCATTTCCTCCTCTAGGGAATCTTCCCCAGCCAGGGATCAAACCTGTGTCTCCTGAATTGGCAGGCAGATTCTTTACCACTGCACCATCTGGGAAGCCCAGAGTAAAAGTAAGAAAATAATGAATTCCACTAAAAAGGTATGAATAGTTATGTCAGTTCAGAAGATTGATCCCAACACTTTTTGTTTGTGCAGCCTATTAATACAATTTTGGCATGCCAGGAATATATGACATTTGTATGTAAGTTACAGGCATGTACTCTACTAATATATTACATATATTATAATCATATACACAATGAGAAATTTAAACATGTAAAGAGGAAATAGGTAGTATATTTGGAAATGATTTTAATTTTGCTGAACAATGGAGATTCTTCTTACTTTCTTAAATATACGACTAAAACATTTTTTTGGCAGTAGGGATGTGATTTATAGGTCAGATCTGATTTAACAGCCATTGTTTTTGCATCTAGTGTGATTAATGTGAAGCTCCTATTGGGAGACAGAGAATGTTATGTCTGTCATTTAATTCTTGTTTGCTGGTGCTTACATTATAATATTATTTTTCAATTTTCTGGGACTTGTAGAAAGCATTTTGTAAGAGTAGATAAGACAATCCAAAAACCTGCATAAACTTCCGTATGTCATAATATGCTGAAAATGAATGATGGATGTGCATCTCAACAAATGCATCATCATTATGGAACTCCAGACTTTTGAGGGCTACTTTCCATAGCATCCATATCTAATACAATAGCCTAGTGAGGGTCCCAGTGTCAATATGTTTATTAAATAATAGTAGACTTTAACTTCTTTCTTATTTTTAGAATTAACTATAATCAGTTCAGTTCAGTTCATTTCAGTTGCTCAGTTGTGTCTGACTCTTTGTGACCCCGTGAATTGCAGCACGCCAGGCCTACCTATCCATCACCAACTCCTGGAGTTCACTCAGACTCACATCCATCGCGTCAGTGATGCCATCCAGCCATCTCATCCTCTGTCACGCCCTTCTCCTCCTGCCCCCAATCCCTCTCAGCATCAGAGTCTTTTCCAATGAGTCAAAGTGGCCAAAGTACTGGAGTTTCAGCTTTAGCACCATTCCTTCCAAAGAAATTCCAGGCTGATCTCCTTTAGAATGGACTCACTGGGATCTCCTTGCAGTCCAGTGGTCTCTCAAGAGTCTTCTCCAACACCACAGTTCAAAAACATCAATTCTTTGGCTCTCAGCCTTCTTCACAGTCCAACTCTCACATCCATACATGACCACAGGAAAAACCATAGCCTTGACTAGATGGACCTTAGTCGGCAATGTCTCCGCTTTTGAATATGCTATCTAGGTTGGTCATAACTTTTCTTCCAAGGAGTAAGCATCTTTTAATTTCATGGCTGCAGTTACCATCTGCAGTGATTTTGGAGGCCCCCCCCCCCCCCCCGCAAAATAAAATCTGACTTGTTTCCACTGTTTCCCCATCTATTTCCCATAAAGTAATGGGACCAGACGCCGTATCTTCGTTTTCTGAAGGTTGAGCTTTAAGCCAACTTTTTCGCTTTCCTCTTTCACTTTCATCAAGAGGCTTTTTAGTTCCTCTTCACTTTCTGCCATAAGGGTGGTGTCATCTGCATATTTGAGGTTATTGATATTTCTCCTGGCAATCTTGATTTGAGCTTGTGCTTCTTCCAGCCCAGCGTTTCTCATGATGTACTCTACATATAAGTTAAATAAGCAGGGTGACAATATACAGCCTTGACGTCCTCCTTTTCCTATTTGGAACCAGTCTATTGTTCCATGTCCAGTTCTAACTGTTGCTTCCTGACCTGCCTATAGGTTTCTCAAGAGGCAGATCAGGTGGTCTGGTATTCCTGTCTCTTTCAGAATTTTCCACAGTTTGTTGTGATCCACACAGTCAAAGGCTTTGGCAGAGTCAATAAAGCAGAAATAGATGTTTTTCTGGAATTCTCTTGCTCTTTTGATGATCCAGTGGATGTTGGCAATTTGATATCTGGTTCCTCTCCCTTTTCTAGAACCAGCTTGAACATCAGGAAGTTCACGGTTCACGCATTGCTGAAGCCTGGCTTGGAGCATTTTGAGCATTACTTTACTAGCACGTGAGATAAGTGCAATTGTGTGGTAGTTTGAGCATTCTTTGGCATTGCCTTTCTTTGGGATTGGAATGAACACTGACCTTTTCCAGTGCTGTGGCCACTGCTGAGTTTTCCAAATTTGCTGGCATATTGAGTGCAGCACTTTCACAGCATCATCTTTCAGGATTTGAACCAGCTCCACTGGAATTCCATCACCTCCACTAGGTTTGTTCATAGTGATGCTTTCTAAGGCCCACTTGACTTCACATTCCAGGATATCTGGCTCTAGGTGAGTGATCACACCGCCATGATTATCTGGGTCGTGAAGATCTTTTTTGTACAGTTCTTCTGTGTATTCTTGCTACCTCTTCTTAATATCTTCTGCTTCTGTTAGGTCCATACCATTTCTGTCCTTTATTGAGCCCATCTTTGCATGAAATGTTCCCTTGGTATCTCTAATGTTCTTGAAGAGATCTCTAGTCTTTCCCATTCTGTTGTTTTCCTCTATTTCTTTGCATTGATCACTGAGGAAGGCTTTCTTATCTCTTCTTGCTATTCTTTGGAGCTCTGCATTGAGATGCTTATATCTTTCCTTCTCTCCTTTGCTTTTCACCTCTCTTCTTTTCACAGCTATTTGTAAGGCCTCCCCAGACAGCAGTTTTGGTTTTTGGATTTCTTTTCCATGGGGATGGTCTTGATCCCTGTCTCCTGTACAATATCACGAACTTCATTCCATAGTTCATCAGGCACTCTATCTATCAGATCTAGGCCCTTAAATCTATTTCTCGCTTCTACTGTATACTCATACAGGATTTGATTTAGGTCATACCTGAATGGTCTAACGGTTGTCCCTACTTTCTTCAATTTCAGTGTGAATTTGGCAATAAGGAGTTCATGATCTGAGCCACAGTCAGCTTCTGGTCTTGTTTTTGTTGACTGTATAGAGCTTCTTCATCTTTGGCTGCAAAGAATATCATCAGTCTGATTTTGGTGTTGACCATCTGGTGATGTCCATGTGTAGAGTCTTCTCTTGTGTTGCTGGATGAGGGTGTTTGCTATGACCAGTGCATTTTCTTGGCAAAACTCTATTAGTCTTTGCCCTGCTTCATTCCATACTCCAGGGCCAAATTTGCCTGTTACTCCAGGTGTTTCTTGACTTCCTACTTTAGCATTCCAGTCCCCTATAATGAAAAGGACATCTTTTTTGGGTGTTAGTTCTAAAAGGTCTTGTAGGTCTTCACAGAACCGTTCAACATCAGCTTCTTCAGCATTACTGCTTGGGGCCTAGACTTGGGTTACTGTGGTATTGAATGGTTTGCCTTGGAAACGAACAAAGATCATTCTGTCGTTTTTGAGATTGCATTCAAGTACTGCATTTCAGACTCTTTTGTTGACCATGATGGCTACTCCATTTCTTTTGAGGGATTCCTGCCCGCAGTAGTAGATATAATGGTCATCTGAGTTAAATTCACCCATTCCAGTCCATTTTAGTTCGCTGATTCCTAGAATGTTGACGTTCACTCTTGCCTTTTCTTTTTTTTCTCTCTCATTAAACTTTTTTTAATGGGTCTCAAATTCTGTGACAGATTTTTGGTTGTTTTTGTTAAAAAGTACTGATTTTAAAAACTAATAACTTAAACTGCCACACACAAAACATATGGTCCACAAAAATATTCTCCTTTCCTTCTGAAGGTTTTACCTTGCATTGTTATCATTAACCAGTCTTTTACTATTAAACTTAAATGGCCAATTGAGACAAACAGTTCTGAGACCGTGCTTCCACCACTGATTAAGACTGGGGTGGCAGGTATTGGGGATAATATTCATTTAGCCTTCTGAGCTTTCTGGGCAGACTTGGTGACCTTGCCAGCTCCAGCTGCCTTCTTGTCCACTGCTTTGATGACACCCACAGCGACTGTCTGTCTCATGTCACGCACAGCAAAACGGCCCAGGGGAGGATAATCAGAGAAGCTCTCGACACACATAGGCTTGCCAGGAACCATATCAACGATGGCAGCGTCACCAGATTTCAAGAATTTAGGGCCATCTTCCAGCTTTTTCCCAGAACGATGATCAATCTTCTCCTTCAGCTCAGCAAACTTGCAAGCAATGTGAGCTGTGTGAGTCCAGCACAGGTGCATATCCTGCACTGATTTGGCCTGCATGGTTCAAAATAATCACCTGAGCTGTGAAGCCAGCAGCTTCCATGGGTGGATCATTTTTGCTGTCACCAGCCACATTGCCACGATGGACATCTTTGACAGACACGTTCTTGACATTGAAGCCCACATTGTCCCCAGGAAGGGCTTCACTCAATGCTTCATGGTGCATTTCTACAGACTCCACTTCAGTTGTTACATTGACTGGAGCAAAGGTGACCACCATGCCAGGTTTGAGAACACCAGTCTCCACACGACCCACAGGGACAGTACCAATACCACCAATTTTATAGACATCCTGGAGAGGCAAACGCAAGGGTTTGTCAGTTGGGTGAGTTGGTGGCAGGATGCAATCCAGAGCTTCAAGCAGGGTGGTTCCACAGGCATTGCCGTCCTTACGGGTGACTTTCCATCCCTTGAACCATGGCATGTTAGCACTTGGCTCCAGCATGTTGTCACCATTCCAGCCAGAAATTGGCACAAATGCTACTGTGTTGGGGTTGTAGCCAATTTTCTTAATGTAGGTGCTGACTTCCTTAACAATTTCCTCGTATCTCTTCTGGCTATAGCGTGGCTCAGTAGAATCCATTTTGTTAACGCTAACAATTAGTTGTTTCACACCCAGGGTGTAAGCCAGAAGGGCATGCTCACGGGTCTGCCCGTTCTTGGAGATACCGGCTTCAAATTCACCAACACCAGCAGCAACAATCAGGACAGCACAGTCAGCCTGGGATGTGCCTGTAATCATGTTTTTGATGAAGTCTCTGTGTCCTGGGGCATCAGTGATGGTAACATAGTACTTGCTGGTGTCAAATTTCCACAGGGAGATATCAATGGTAATACCACGCTCACGTTCAGCTTTCAGTTTGTCCAAGACCCAGGCATATTTGAAGGAGCCCTTTCCCATCTCGGCAGCCTCCTTCTTGAACTTTTCAATTGTTCTCTTGTCGATCCCGCCATATTTGTAGATCAGATGGCCAGTCGTGGTAGACTTCCCTGAATCTACGTGCCCAATGACAACGATGTTGATGTGGGTCTTCTCCTTTCCCATTTTGGCTTAGGTTTAACGGTGGTTTTCACGACACCTGTGTCCTGGCGGCAAACCCATTGTGAAAAAGCACTCTTGCCATCTCTTATCTGACCACTTCCAGTTTGCCTTGATTCATGGACCTGACATTCCAGGTTCCTATGCAGTATTGCTCGTTACAGCATCGGACCTTGCTTCTATCACCGGTCACATGTTCAAATATTTTCTTTCAATACTCCAATAGATGGTTTGCTCTTCCCTTGGGTTTGTGTATAGTAATTTGGAGACTCCTAGGGCTTCCCACAGAGAAGGCAATGGCACCCCACTCCAGTACTCTTGCCTGGAAAATCCCATGGATGGAGGAGCCTGGTGGGCTACAGTCCATGGGGTCACTAAGATTTGGACACGACTGAGCAACTTCACTTTCACTTTTCACTTTCACGCATTGGAGAAGGAAATGGCAACCCACTCCAGTGTTCTTGCCTGGAGAATCCCAGGGACGGGGGGAGCCTGGTGGGCTGCCGTCTATGGGGTCGCACAGAGTTGGACGCGACTGAAGTGACTCAGCAGCAGCAGCAGCAGCAGCAGCAGGGCTTCCAGGTGGCTCTAGTGGTAAAGAATCTGCCTGCAATGTAGGAGACGCAAGAGATATGGGTCTGGATTGGGATGGTCCCCTGGAGTAGGAAATGGCAACCCTTCCAGTATTCTTGCCTGGAGAATCCCATGGACAGAGGAGCCTGGCGGGCTGCAGACCATGGTTTGAAGAGCGTCAGACATAACCAAGCATATGCCACATACACAGTGTAGACGATGGTTTGGATATGAGTCCCTTATATCTGAAAATAGTCGAGAAAGCTTCACACTATAACTTCAATATGAATGATGAGTAGAAACTAGAGGAGAGGAAACATTTGAAAAAAAGTGTATGACAGTTGTGCTGCTGTGAAAGCACAGGATTTATGGAAGGAATAATGAAATGTCCATGTTTTTAGAGTATCAAAGGAAAATTGTTGGGAAATTGGCACCAGAATGTGGAAGGCATTGAATACCTTTCCTAGTGTAAGAATTTGAACTTTGTTCAGCTTTGGAAAGCATCAGACATATATAAATTTGAATTGAGAGTTGTTAAGGGAAACAACTTTTCCTTTAACACCTGTCTTCTTTATCTCTATGGAAGTGCCTCTCTCCTTATCTGCCTTCTCTTCTCTACACAGTTTGTTATTGGAAATAGCAGTCTAGCAGTACAGGGGCTGAGATTGAAAGGGTGGTGGGAGAGTAATTCAATAAATTAAGGTCCTTTTTACATGATTATCAATGAACGGTTTAAGTCAGAGGTCATGAAGACAAAGTGGAAATTTTAGTGATGGAAGAGAAAAACTGTATGTCTGTTTATAGAGTTTCCAGCCTGGCTAACTAGGAGTGTGGGGGTCAAGAAAAATTGAGATACCTGGAGAAGGAGCAGATCTGAAGGAGCCTCCATTAATGATGTGGAGGGATATTTAGGTAGAGGTGCCTGAAGTAAGGCTGAGAACCTGGATATGTAGGCTAGGACTAGAAACAATCCACACAGAGGAGGCATTGAAGGGATTAATGATTCATGAGGGCACCTGGTCAAAAGCAGAAGAGGATCTAAGACAGTGTTGGAGAAACAGGTCTGAACATTTAAACCCAGGAGCTCCCCTTGGATCTGAGGCTGGGGAATCTTGACTCTTTATCTTTTAATCCAATTATTCATGTCTTTGGTATTGTTGCTACTACATAGATTCTTTTATGTCAGTTAAGTAAAGTTAACATGTTTTAGAAATCAGGTTTTAGTAATCTTAGGTAGATAATTTAAAAAAAAAAATCTGTCTGCTAAAAGAACTTAAGGAAACAAACCATCCAAAAGAGCAAAGCATACTTAAATATAAGGAATGGTGAAAAAAAAAAGAGAGAGAGAGAGAGGTTTCTGTATACAGAACTACATTTGAAATGGGAATAAAGCAGAATATTATCAAGGCTAGATTTAAGGCTTACTGGCTTAAGTGATCTTGGCAATAGAGACCAAATTGCACTAAACATGAGGTTTGAATTTTTTTTCTCAGTCAATTGTCCAGTTTGACTGAATTGATGAATTGCTTTGATATCATTAAAAAAGAAAAAAGAATTTTAAAAAGAAATATAGGGAATTGGTGAAGTTTTTAGGATAACAAAACATCTGAGATTGGTTTTAGGAAGTGATCTGGCGGAAAAAAATAAAGCAAGGCAAAAATGCATTTCTGGCAAATTATCAGTGGTATTATACATAGTGGAGGAAGAAGATAGTAATGGATAAATATGTATTTTTATGAGCTGAACTGTGTCCCTCTCAAAATTCATATGTTGAAATCCTAAATTCCCAGTATCTCAGAATGTAACTGTATTTGAAGACAGGATTTTATCGAGGTGATTACAATTAAATGAGGTCACTGGGGTGGGTCCTAATTCAACACAATTTGTGTCCTTATAAAAAGAGATTAGGACACAAATATGCAAAGATGGGCAATCATGTGAAGATGCAAGGAGAAGATGGCCATGTATAATCCAAGGAGAGAGGCCTCAATAGATACCAGCCTTGCCCTGATCTTGGATTTCTAGCCTCCAGAACTATGATAAAACAAATTTGTTTTAGCCATCCAGTCCATGGTATTTTGTTAGGACAGCTCTAGCAGACTAATACAATTTTTAAAGTTCATAGTAGGTGACCAGAATTAAAGCTTTTCTTTTTTTTCTTCAAACTTAGACAAGTAACTGAATACTCATGATGAAAAGAACCTTGTTAGACTCATTCATTATGACTTGAGGGTTGGAAAGACTTGATGCTATTTTGACTTTAACCTATTTAATATTATATTCAATAGGAAAGCCTCATCATTTTATTAGGGAATACAATTACAGCCATCCTAGGGAAGTTCACTGGACTGAGGACCAAACTCAGCACATGGTTATGAAAATACATGCCAACTTAGGAGAGGGGTTGGCACGATTGGGACAAAACGGTCAGTGATCTAGAGAAGGAAAAAAGAAACATACTCATTCAATTTACTGGTGATAATAGTGTACATCTTAGAGGACAAGGTTAGCAATATGAATGTATATTTCTTACTAATGTGAACAAATAACAATGCATTCACAGAGGATTTCAACTAAGAGTGTCAAGTGGCTAAACAGAGAACCTTGCTCTGTAATCTTCTTTAGTCTGATTGATGGATATTTTAGGGATGATTATCAGGCAATGATGCTATACAGTCTCCCTGTAAGGAGTAGAGTCATCTCAATGAGAGGCAAGGGCAGGACTATGAGGGGAGCAGAGCTTAGGAACCGTGAGGTCATCTTCCAGTTATGCCTGCTACTAGCCAGACAGTCCCCAGGTCCCATTTTTAAGCTCTAGATTCTTCACTAAAGAATGTAGAGGACTTGGAAAGTGTTTAGTAGTGAAGATAAAATAATTAGGGAATCAGGTCTATGAGTATAAGTTAAGATAACTATGATTAGTCAAACTAAGCAAGAGAGGCCCGGGGTTATTTAATAGTTCTTTTTTCTTTTTTTAAAGAATGGTTTAGTCATAATTGAACATAATTGACTAGTCTTCATTTACACAGCAGGGGTCAAAACAAGAGGAAATGAGCCCCAACTGCAATGTGTGGGATTTAGATTAAACCTAGGGCAGAACTGGCTGAGTGGGATGCATTACTATGGAAGGGTATGGAATTTCCTATGGGGTAGATCTTTAAAAATAGTCTCTCAAGTGTCAAGGCTAATTTAAAAATTAAATCCTGTCTGAACAGTAAGTCTGGAGACTGATGAATTGGGAGGTGTAGGATTACATCATAAGAGACCTTCTAATCTTAAAATATATTGATTATCTTGAAAATAATACTAGTTATGAGTTAAGTATTAGAAAATCAGGGAGAGCTAATATCTGTGTTATGCCTTATTATTTTATCTCCCCCTCCCCATTAATCTGGGCAGCAGTTTGGGCATTTGCCAAGTACATTATAATTATCTATTGATGAGATTTAAATCTCTTGATTCTACCACGAGTACTCAGAAAGACTGGATAGACAGGTTGGGAAATTTCTGCTTTAAGGGACAGTAATAACAGCAGATTCTACTGCCCCTGAAATGTTTCACTTTATCAGTTGTATTCTCTTAGTACCTTCTAGATGGTTACTAGCTGAAGTAGGTGCTGTGGGAGTACAGAAAGGGAAAAGGCCATGGTTTCTAACCCTTAAGAGTGTGTGTGACATCTGTGGGGTTATTGCATAAATTCTTGTGAAAAATTACTGCACAGTATCAGCCAAAATTACTCAATAATGTGATAAGGGCAGTTTATGCTGGAAGAGTTGGATGGTGGTTTTATGGGTTGGAAATATCACAGAGGAGATAGATGTTAAAGGATGGGAAACAGTTAAGGAAAAGCAGGGAGGGAAAAAGGACATTTCTGGTAGCATGTGAGCAGAGGGATGGAAGTGAGGGTGTGTGTGCGAAGGTCATGTTCTGACCCACTGAAGAGCCCCACGTAGTTACAGCCTTTGGGACAGATTCACAGCTGTGCATATGTCTCACAAAGCTGCTATGACTTGCTTTTGCTGACATCTGTGATCTTATCTCGTCCTAACTTTTTGTTCACTCCCACTCCCTTTTCTTTGTCACAAAGTAGAGGCTGTTTGCAGAGAAGGCAATGGCACCCCACTCAGGTACTCTTGCCTGGAAAATCCCGTGGACGGAGGAGCCTGCTGGGCTGCAGTCCATGGGGTCACAAACAGTCGGACACGACTGAGCGACTTCACTTTCACTTTTCACTTTCACACATTGGAGAAGGAAATGGCCACCCACTCCAGTGTTCTTGCCTGGAGAATCCCAGGGACGGGGGAGCCTGGTGGGCTGCTGTCTATGGGGTCGCACAGAGTTGGACACACTGAAGCGGCTTAGCAGCAGCAGCAACAGAGTCTGTTTGAATTCAAATTCCACTTCTGCCACTTTCTAACTCTATGACCTTGAACCTTGGTTCACATCAAAATGGAGATAATAATAGCACATATTTCAAGGAGTTGTGAGGGTTAAATAAGTTAATAGATGTAAAGTCCTTAGAATAATACCTGGCACCAGTAAAATATTATGTATTCTAAGTATTATTGACAATACACATGTAAATAAATTATTGTAAATATTAACAAGATAAATAGATATTTAAAAAAACAATAAAATATTATCTATTTTTATAATTATAAATACTGAATTCAATCCTTAAGCCTTCTCCTCCTGGTAGCCTGTCCTTTTTTCAGCTTTTTATTTTATATTGAAGCATAGCCAGTTAAAAATGTTGTAATAGTTTCAGGTAGACAGCAAAGGGACTCAGCCATGCATATACATGTATTCATTCTCCCCCAAACTCCCCTCCCATCCAGGCTGGCAGAGTTCCTCTTGCTGTATAGTAGGTTCTTGTTGGTTATCCATTTTAAATATAGCAGTGTGTACATGTTGATCCCAATCTCCTGAACTGTCCCTTCCTCCCACCCCAGTTTTAAATATTTAATTCGATCCTTTAAGCCATCTTCTCCTAGTAGCCTGTCCTTTGCTACGCAGCTTGCATTTGCATCATCCCATGTCCTTGCTGTCCCTTGTTCTTACCTGGCTCACAGCACGTCCTGTTCTACACTGTAATCCTAGTTGACATGTTCATCTCATCCTGGATTGTAGAGTCTGGAACCAGCCATGTCTTGTTCATTTCTGTATCCTAAAGCCTACAGCCAGGAGGCCAATATGTGTTGAAGAATTCGGTGAGTGAATGAATAATTGACAGAAACATACAAGCTGTGGATTCACATGTTATGCTCTCTGTCCACCTCCATCTTGTTTAGTTATTAATGCTAAAAAGTTGTATCAGCTCCCACCCCCCTGCAAAGTCAGTGGAATATGTAATGAAGGTGTATGGGTCAAAATTCAATGATGTGAAATAAAATAGAAAATAAAAAATGTTTAAATTTAGAAAATTCATCCCTTGTCTCATTGTTTTTAGAATAAAAATCTATACATTTTGCCATGGCCTACCAAAAATAAAATCAGTCATTTGTTATGATTGGTCTCAGTTATACTCAAGAAATCTTTACAAAATGGGTTTGCATTTATATTTCAAAATGGAAAGGCTAATACTAACTATACAGTCTTAATAATCATGCTGTACCTTCAAGATTGATTCAGTGTAATCAAGACATGAGATATTTCTATAATCTAATTGTGATCTATACTTTTTGATGTTTTTGTTTGTAAATTCCTAGACTCTGGAGGTGTAGGTGAAACACAGCTAGGAATCAGGAGATCTGCAATGAACTTGTTTGGTCTTCAGATCCTCTCCTTTGAGAGTTTGAACTAAATGGCCTGACTCAGTTCTCTTAGCTCAGGAAATCTGTGCTGCAGCAGCGATTATCAACCAGATTCCCTGAATGAAGACTAGTGGTCTATTCAAGAAGAGCATACAGGTTTATTAGTCACACAACCAGTCACTTTCTAATTGTTTATTAATTTTTTTTATTTGTACAGGAGCTCTAACAGATAAAATTTTAGTCATGGAGACTGTTTATGTCTTAATGAAAAGTACAATGGCAAACCTAGAATACTTTATGTGGAAACAAGTAAAACTCTCTAAACTTAGTTGATAATAATAATGCTATTGCTTGTTAGTTATCAGTATGACAATTTAAGGAACTCTGGTGCACAAAGTAATCACTTTTCAACACAATTTTTGTTACATACTTTTATATTTATAAAGATTAAATATGTATTTATCTCAATTAGAGAATCCATGATTAGAAAATGTACCTATTAAAAAATCAGATAGGCTTGCTTAGATCTGGCTCTTTTTGAGGATGTGGCATTTGAAGGCTATAAATGTAATGTCGAAGTAGCTGAAACATCACACACAGTATCCTAGGCATCTTAACAACCATGTGGGTTAGATCAGATCATATGTGGTGGATCAGATCAAGCACTAAAGAATCAACAGGTGGTGATGAAATTAGCCTTGGCAGATTCAGTCTGTTACTCTTATCTATTAATTGGATTGTTTAGTGGCTAATCTGAACATATATCTCTACCATTTAGCAACTGGAGTTAATTAACACAGCCAGTCTGACACTACTATTCTCTGATTAACTGGGACATAGATGTGACCGCCGCTGTCCGGGTTCAGACAGACAGCAAAAATAGGATGAGGCAGGCATTTATCTGGGAAGATGATCAGACTCCAAATAGCCATTTCAGTTTTGCCATCCATACTCCAGCACTCCAAGGAAGGTGTTTCCATTCCTACTTTTTTCTACTGTCATTTGTAAAGTTGCATTATTTATTTTTGAAATATATAAAACATACTTTTCCACTTTCCTTACAATATTCCCTCTCTGATGGTCTGTCTCTTTTTCTCTCTCTAGGCTAGGCAGTAAATAATATTGCAAGTGTTCTGGTGGTATAACATAATGGCCAAAACTTTTACAGTTGGATGGGCCTGGATTGATGTTCTTCTTTTCTGCAATAGAAGTTACAATATCTGCTTTCTAAGGTTGAAGGGATTAAAGGCTACTTAAGAACAGGAAATCTGTAGCACATGGTGAGTGATATATATTGATTTATCAACTAATGTTCACTCTTGTTTCCAAGTAGTAATAGACGATAGTCACTAGAAGTAGACAGCCATTTTTGTCCTTTTCCCATCATCACTTGATGGAAAGTTTTGCTTACCTTTTACCAGGTTCACTGTTGCCTGAAATGGAAAATGACACCCCAAAGATGAGTGGCAACCTAGAAAAGTATAGTGTTGTTTAGAAGCAACATAATTTATTTTCCTCTTTCATCATCTAATTATCAGTTGGTATTAGTAAATAGAGAAACAACTGAAACATTCGCCAGCTAAATGAAATACTGGCTCTAAGGTATACATCTCATTACTTAAATGTAGTTTAAAAGCTGACATAAGGTGAGTGAATCGTTCTAATCTTTTGACAGATACCTTCATTGCGAAGTAGAGTGTGGTAGATGGAAGGAAAAACTGAGTCATAAGATTTCCAGCTTTGGAAATCATAAGATTCCAGTCCTAAGAAACCAGCTTTGGTTTCTACAACTGAGGGGAAATACAGATAATATGTGGAAGGTTTGGAGAAAAGACACAGAGATGCCAAGGGGCTGCAAGGTGAAGCCTGGGAGGAAATGCTAGAGGGGTGATAATTATAAAGCCTGGAGTGAAGCTTGGATAAAAATGGCCTCAACCTATAAAAAGAGTTGAAACTCAGTTGTGCAGTGTGGTGGCCTGTGTGCAGACAAAGCCAGGCCAGACTCAGACAAGGTAGACGAGAACCCTCTCATCCTTTGTGGTCTGTAATCTCACCCCCATGAAAAGTAAGCCCCTTTCCATAGGTCCATCTTTCTTCTCTCTCTCTGTTTTTTTTTTGGCTGCACTGAGTCTTCATTGTGGTATGCAAGCTCTCTCGTTGTGGCACATGGGCTTAGCAGCCGCACAGTCTATGAGATCTTATTTCCTTGACCAGGGATCGAACCTGTGTCCCCTGCGTTGTAGTGGTGGTTTAGTTGCTAAGTTGTGTCTGACTCTGTGCAACCTCATGAACTGTAGCCCGCCGGGCTCCTCTGTCCACGAGGCTAGTTTCTTAGCCTCTGGACCACCGTGGAAGTCCCTTTCTGCTCTTCTTCCTTATACCCTGTCTGTCTCTACTGTTGCTTCTCTCCAGTGTGTCTGTGGAAATAATATAATATTTGTAGCTAGAAGTTCTGAATATGAAATTGCAGCTGGTAATTTGATTAGATATATGAATTTTACTTTTAGAAAAAAATAATAATAAATGTTTCCTAAGGTGTAAAAGAAAGGGAATAATTTCAGCCTCATAGGGTTGCTGAGAGGACAAAATAAAATAACTGGTCCTAAAATCATTCTGTAACACGTAGAGTAAATATGAATGTGGGTTTGTAGTATGATCAATGTGTTTCCCCACTCTTTACATCTTTCCTTTCTCCCTTGCAATTCTAAGTAGCAAACAACAGAGAAGACAGATAGAAAATTGCCTTCTCACCTTTCTTTATAAAGTAGCTTCTTATCTTTGAGCAAAGGCTTAGTGATACAGGAATAGGCCTTAGTCTCTCTGAGGCTTTCTTCTAGTCTTATGATTTCATGACAAATAAGCCTTTACATATTTCCTTTGTGGAATTGTTTATTTTTTCTTCAGGGCCCAGAGCAATAACAATTCCCTTCTAAATTTATACTTGGAGGCTCTGGACATGTCCTACGGAGAAAACTAAGGAAAAAACCCATTTCCAAGGCATGGTTATATTGGTGTGGGTGGTGCAGCCAGCCCATTCCGGGTTTACCAGCACCAAACCTTGCTGAATGCTTCCTGCAGCCAATGTGACTTTAAGCCTGCCGTGTTTGTGTCTTGCAGAAGGAGACCAGAGTCCCAGCCCCTCTGCACTGGCCATTGTTTCCATGGTAATCCCAACAGAGGTCAAACCTGCATCCTGCTCTTTGGACTGTGCTACCCAAATGACACGGGCTGAGTCCTAGAGCCCTCTCATTATCCTGGCTTTTCCAAAATCACAACAAACAGCAACTTAGCTCTACAGTACTGGCCTACCATGCACTAGATTTCTTCACAGTAAGACCTGGGTTCTGCCGAGTGGAAGCTACAACTTTGTGCAGTTTCCTCACAGTCAAATCCAGGGTTTCACAGGAAGGTGGAGAATCACGTTTGGTTTGTCCTTCATCTGTTTCTGTCATTAGAGACTGGGTTAGTTTCCTACGGCTGTCATAACAAAGCATCGCAACTGAGTAGCCTAAGCAGCAGAAATTTACTGCTTTGCAGTTCTGCAGGTTGGAAACCTGAAATCAAGGGTTGGCACTATCGATTCCTTCTGGGGACTGAGGGGAGAGTCTGCTTCAGGCTTCTCTCCTATCTTCTTGGCTTCTGCATCACCCTGATCTCTGCCTTCATTTTCACGTGGGATTCTTTCTCTCTATGTGCATGTCTGTGCCTGAATTTCCCCTTTTTATAAAAACACCAGTCATGTTGGATTAGAGCTCATCTTAGCTTAGTATGACCTCAAAGAATTACCTCTGCAACAACCCTTTCCCAAGTAAGATTGGATTCTAAGGTGCTGAGAGTTAAAATTTCAACATACGAATATTGCTGGGACACAGTTCTACCCATGAGGGACACATATGTCTTAATTATATCTTGATATAGAGTATATTGAGTACTCAAAATGTGTAAAACATTCTTCTGGGTACTATAGGCATTACTTAAAGACCAAAGTTATGAATAATCCCTGCTACTAAGAATTTACCTTTTAGTCAGAAGTCAATGAATTGATAAAGAAGTTGTGGTTCATATACACGATGGAATAAATTATTCAGCTCTAAAAAGGAATGCATTTGAGTCAGTTCTAGTAAGGTGGATGACCCTAGAGCCTGTACAAAGTGAAGTAAGTTAGAGAAAGACAAATATCGTATTCTAACACATATATTTGGAATATAGAAAGTTGGTACTGAAGAAACTATTTGCAGGGCAGTGATGGAGATGCCAACATAGAGAACAGACTTTTGGACACAGTGGTGGAAGGAGAAGGTGGGATGATTGCAGAGACTAACATGGAAACATATCCATCACCATATGTAAAGTAGATAGCCAGTGCTGTATGGCACAGGGAACCCAAAGCCTGTGACAACCTGGGAGGCAGGGACGGGAGGAAGGTGGAGGGAAGGAAGGTCTCAGAGGGAGGGGATATATGTATACCTATGCCTTATGCATCTTGGTATATGGCAGAAACCATTACAATATTGTTAAATAATTACCATCCAATTAAAAATAAAAAATTTGAAAAGAAGCCAACCCTTGTGGCTGAGAAAAATTAAACAAATATATACAAAGAATCTGACCAAAATTAATAGTAGATCTCCAACATTTTTAAGCCACAGAAAAGTATATGAGATTGGAAACCCAATATAGAAAATAGAGAAAGCATATTTGCTGTGATTCGAACGAGGCAGAAATTTAAAGTGACTTCTGCCCACATCCTTTCATGGCAGCCATTGAGTCTTTGCATGGAAGAAATATAATCCAAATGGAACTCCATAGAATAGTTGGATCTGGAAAGGCAGAGCTGAGGAATGGGGGTGTTCAGGAATGGAGCTCATAGTATGTAAACAATAGGTGGAGGCAGGGACATAAAAGGGGTCATCAGAAACTACAGATTTGGAACAGTGGAAGCAAATACAGAAAAGATTGGCATCCTGGGGTGGAGGGTTTCATCATAGCTTGAATGAATTCAGATCCTTGAAAGGAATTCCAGAGGACTGAAAACTATGCTCGTTCCCCTGTGACCTCCATATAATTTGAGTCATCTTATTTCCTTGCCTGTGTCATCCTCATTTTGATGGTTCCTAGGTTCCTTTTTTTTTTTTTTTCTTAGAAAGGCAGTACTGAAACAATCTTAGAATTAACAAGGAATCACATAGTTTGCTTTTTCTAATAGAACTCCTATAGGGTCTTCAGGAAGATAGAACTGTTTCGGTTCTATTGATGTCAGCCCCATAGTCCTGTGTCCCCAGGCTCTGTCCCAGACACTAAAATGGGCAGCTGTCTGTCATCCACATAGATATTTTCTTAGAAGTTTACCAAGGCACCATTCTCCACTTTTTCTCACCACCAGTAGCTCTTTTTGTATACCTTTTAGGACCAAAAAGCAAAATGAAAAGAGAGCACAAAATGGGCAGGTATAAAATGAAGATGGGAGTGGCCCATTATTTCATGGACTCAAAGAGCCATAAATGGAGGTAGATCAGGAAAAGCCCTGATAGGAAGACAAACTTCAAATTAGATTATTCCATAGATTCCAATTGCTCTAAGTGATGCAGAATGAGAGAATAGAAGATCAGCACATCCATACTCTGTAATGGCTGGGAAGATAGAGGATTGAAGCTAAAAGTTAGGTATGTACTTTTGCTCTTCAGATGGACATATGAGCCTGGGTGTCTACTCACCCAAAATGAAAAGGAAATGGAGCTGGGAAAATTTGGATAGTGGATGACTTCTTAGAGAAGCAAGCAAACAAAAAAGAATGTTATGTAGTACGGTATATGGAAGTAGAATAACATTTCAGTAGTTTGTAATTAAATGAATAGAGCCCAGAAAGTGAGTTTCTGCAGGGAAAATAAAATTTAATACAAATTTAACAAAATCACCCAGTTATTGGACAAACACCTAGTTTATAAGAAGTTAAAAGTCTAATGATACAGAAGCAAAAGTCATCCAGAGAAGTAGTGCTATAAAAATAAACATTGGGAGTGGGATTTAATTTTTTTAAACAACCACAAACTAAGCATGTGATGACAGATGGACGTCTGCTGGTAAAAGGAAGAATTAATGGTGCAGAAAACCAAATGCTTAATGTCAAGGGTGAGTAGGTAAGTGCCCTAGCATGCAGAGGTAAGATGGAGAAATGACATTAATAGGAGAGAAGATAGCGGATAGTGAAGACAGAACAAAGATCCAGTATAAAAATTAGGAGTGAACTTAAGGAAAATGCCAAACAATGAGAGCAGTGCAATATGCAAAGACAAATTGAATAACGTCTGCACTGAGACAAACAACAGCAACAAAAACCTGGAGTATATGGAGTGAAAAGTCTATAATGTTGCAAAAAATTATGAAAAGAGATCCTATGCCAGCTATATCTTAGCCAATCCTATGAATAATCAGTGACAGCAGTGTCCCTACACAAAATAGGTGGACACTCAAATTAGGTTAAAAATAAATGAGAATTTATATTCAGGAGACTAATTACAGATGAGTCAGTGAGACGTAGGAGAACCAAAAGGAATAACGTAAGAGCCCGGGGCTTGCTCAGCCAGCTGCCACTACCCCTAGGCCCAAAGGGAAAAGAAGACGGAGAGAGGTGTGGTTGGATCCAAACTGTGAACGTGTTATGTAAAGCAGGCCACATTGAGGTGATCAGTGACTTATTGTTAAAAAATATACTAACTTGAGGTGAACTGTGGAATATTCCTAAAGAAATGGGAATACCAGGCCACCTTACCTGTCTCCTGAGAAACCTGCATGCAGGTCAAAAAGCAGCAGTTAGAACTGGACAGGGAACAATGCATTGGTTCAAAACTGGGAAAGGAGTTCATCAAGGTTGAATATTATCACCCTGCTTACTTTACTTTGTATATGCAAAGTACATCATGAGAAACACTGGGTTGGATGACTCAATAGCTGGAATCAAGTTTGCTGGGAGAAATATCAACAACCTCAGATATGCAGATGATATCACTTTAATGGCAGAAAATGAAGAGGAATTCAAGAGCCTTTTGATGAAGGTGAAAGAGGAGCATGAAAAAGCTATCTTAAAACTCAACATTCAAGAAATGAAGATTGTGGCACCTGGTCCCATCATTTCATGGCAAATAGATGCGAAAAAAGTGGAAACATTGTCAGATTTCATTTTCTTGGGCTCCAAAATCACTGTGGACGGTGACTACGGCCACAAAATTAAAAGATGCTTACTCCATGAAAGGAAACCTATGACAAATCCAGAGAGTGTATTAAAAAGCAGAGACATCTCTTTGCCAAAGATGGTCTATCTAGTCAAAGCTATGGTTTTTCCAGTAGTCATGTATGGATGTGAAAGTTGGACCATGAAGAAGGCTGAGCACTGAAGAATTGATGCTTTTGAACCATGGTGCTAGAGAAGACCCTTGAGAGTCCCTTGGACAGTCCATCCTAAAGGAAATCTACCCTGGATATTCATTGAAGGACTGAAGCTGAAGCTCCAATACTTTGGCCACCTGATGGGAAGAGCTGATTCACTGGAAAAGACCCCAATCCTGGAAAAGATTGAGGGCAAGAGGAGAAGGGGGTGACAGAGGATGAGATGGTTGGGTAGCATCATTCACTCAATAGACAGGAGTTTCAGCAAACTCCGGGAGATAGTGCAGGACAGGAAAGCCTGGTATGCTATAGCTCATGGGGACGCAGAGAGTCAGACAGGACTTGCTGACTGAACAACAACAACTTGAGGCAACTTCCTGAGGGTAAAATATATGTTAATCTCACTCTCTTTTCTCCTCCAAACTCTTGGCCCCATAAGCTAAATGCAACAGAAAACACAGAGCAGGAACCTCAATGATGTAAGATATTCAAACCAACCCCTCACTGCAGAGAAAAGCATGGAAAAGGGATGTGATGAATAGATGAAAGATACTTGGCACAGCCATCCATCCTCCCTACACACACAAAAACATCATATATTTCATAATGGAAGGAATCAAACAGGGACGAATGAATGGAACAAATAAGAACAGAGTAGCAGGCTTAGTAAATATTTATGTATTTATGATAATTAATATATCTTAAAACAAAATGCATGTTCTTTGATAGAGAATATATGTAATACAAAATAATTAGTGATTACAGCCTATATTTCAAGACCACAGCTTTAGAATAAGATAGGAGAGATAAACTGATTAATTTCTGATCTCATAATGTGTATGGGAAAGACAAGAAGCATTATTTTATTTTTCTCCCTGATAATTAGAAAAAACTATATTTGTGTTTAGAAAACTTAAAGGTTAATTCAGGTAGGTAAAAAATATACTTTTAAGTTGACTGTAGAAAGTTTAAATTCTATCTAGCAAGAGGTAGAGTTTTTAAAAAGACAAAACAAGAGGACTGGAGTGAGACAAAAATATTTTTAACAGTAATTACATGTTCTAATCTTAATAAAGGCTGAAGATATTCAGATTAGATTTGAGAAATCCAATAGTATGCTGCTTTACAAAATACAGTAAACTAAATGAAAAAGAAATAAAAATGATATTACTCACTATGATATGTAATAATTGTTCTCATACTTTTTGATCTGATATCATTATCCTCTAAAAAGTTATTGAGAATCCAAAGTCTTTATTCTTGTGATTGTATTTATCTATATAGATTGCATTTCAAACTAAAACTGAATGATTTTTAGTCATGTTAATTGATCTACATACATTAAAATTAGCCCTTACATGTGCAGGTCTATGAATTTTGACAAATCTCTGGACTCGTGTATCCACCAATACAATTAAGATACAGGATGCTTTCATGACCTTTTGATGTTAAATCCTTCTATTCCCAGACTTGTTTTATGACCCTCTATTTGCAGACGCCATATAAATGGTGTTATATGTCATACAGCCTATGGAGTCTGGATCCTTTCACTAAACATGATGGCTGTGAGATTCATCTGTGTTGCTATATGTGTCAGCAGTTTGGTCCTTTTTATCCCTGTGTACTGTTCTGCTACATAGTTGCACCATGGATTCTTTACTGATTCACTAGTCAGTGGGTATTTGGGATTTTCAAACTTCTGGTTATTAGAAATAAAGATGCTGTGAAGAGTTTTGTATAGATTTTTGTGTGGCTATATATTTCCATTTCTCTGGTAAAATCTCAGGAGTGGGATTGTTATGACACACAGAAAGTGTAAGAACCAACTTTATAAAAAACAGTTCCAAAGTGGTTGAACATGTTGCATTCTAATGAGTTCCTCATACCCAGTATTCCTGCTGAAACTTGACTTTTGCCAGTTAAAAACTTTTTAGTTCAGATGTTCTAATAGAAGTGTAGTATTATCCTATAGTGATTTTAGTTTGCATTTTCCTAATGACTAATGATGTTGAAGATGTTTTCAGTGCTTGTTTGCTTTCTGTGTATCTTCAGTAATGTGTCTATTCAAGTCTTTTACCCATCGAGTCATTTAATTTTTATTGAGTCTTAGGAGTTCTTGATATCTTCTAGATACTAGTCCTTTATTATATTTATGTTTTTCAAAATATTTTCTTCTATTCTATGGCTTGACTTTTCTTTTTTCTAACGGTGTTTTTCAAAGAGCTGAAATTATAAATTTTGATCAAGTCCAATTTATCAATTTTTATTTTATGGTTGACTCTTTTGTATCCTATCTAAGAAAACTTTGCCTAACTCTAGGTCACTGGACTTTCTCTTATGTTTTCCTCTAGATATTTTATAAAAGCTGATAAAAATTTAAAGCACAAAATATACCAACTTACATACTGTTAGCAATCAGAGTGAGATGTATGTATGGATCAGAGCTATTTGTGGATTGGAAAGTTTCACTGTACATTCCTGAGAGAATGAAAATGAAGAAGGAAAATAATATCTAGAATTACTCCGAAAAAGTTGAACTCATGAACTTTCTGAAAGGTTCTCAGGGACTGACAGGATTCCCTAGGCCACATATGAGAATGATCTAGAATGTGAAGATGATCAAACACAAATTATGAGTGCCAATGTTAAATTGCAAATGAAGTAGGGGTGAAGGCAATACATTATAAAAGACAGAAGGATGTTTTCTTATTGACAAATTCTCCTTTACCCAATGAAATTATGATAGCTTTAAGTTTTATATGTAATAACACAGATATCAAATATATTTTAAAAGTTTGGAAATATAAGAACACATTAAAATCTTTTTGCAGTTATATTTAAAGAAATTATTATCCTGTTTTATTTGTTTAGCAAATAAAGAGCACAGTAATAGAGATACACAAATTTGAAAAAGAAAGAATTATTTTAATTGTATGAAACTTTATATACACTTCCTAGAGTAATGGAGAGAAAAACAAAAATTAACATGTGGGACCTAATTAAACTTAAAAGCTTTTGCATAGCAAAAGAAACTGTTAACAAGGTGAAAAGACACTCTCAGAATGGGAGAAAATAATAGCAAATTAAACAACTGACAAAGGATTAATTTCCAAAATACAGCAGCAACACATTCAAGTCAATGATAGAAAAGCAATCAAAAAGTGAGCAGAAGACCTAAACAGACATATCTTCAAAGAAGGCATAGAGATGGCTAACAAAGGCATGAAGAGATGCTCATTATTAGAGAAATGCAAGTCAAAACTACAGTGCGACATTACCTCACACCAGTCAGAATGACCATCATCAAAAGTCTACAAACAATAAATGCTGGAGAGGCTGTGGATAAAAGGAAACCCTCTTGCACTATTGGTGGTAATGTAAATTGATACAGCCACTGTGGAAGACATTATGGAGGTTCCCTAAAGAAACAAGGAGTAAACCTACTGTATGACCCAACAATCCCACTAGTGGGCCTATACCCTGAGTACACCATGATTGGAAAAGACACTTGTACCCCAGTCTTCATTGCAGCACTATGCACCATAGCTTGGGCATGGAAGCAACCTCAGTGTCCAGCAGCAGATGAAGGAAAAAGAATCTGGGGGATATATATATAATGGAATATTACTCAGTGATAAAAAGGAACACATTTGAGTCAATTCTAATGAGGTGGATTAACCTAGAGCCTTTTATACAGAGTGAAGTAAATCAGAAAGAGAAAATTATCATGCATAGATATAAGCATCTGAATGCAGAGTTCCAGAGATAGCAAGAAGAGATAAGAAAGCCTTCTTCAGCGATCATTGCAAAGAAATAGAGGAAAAGAACAGAATGGGAAAGACTAGAGATCTCTTCAAGAAAATTAGAGATACCAAGGGAACATTTCATGCAAAGATGGGCTCGATAAAGGACAGAAATGGTCTGGACCTAACAAAAGCAGAAGATATTAAGAAGAGGTGGCAAGAATACACAGAAGAACTGTACAAAAAAGATCTTCACGACCCAGATAATCATGGCGGTGTGATCACTAATCTAGAGCCAGACATCCTGGAATGTGAAGTCAAGTGGGCCTTGGAAAGCATCGCTACGAACAAAGCTAGTGGAGGTGATGGAATTCTAGTGGAGTTGTTTCAAATCCTGAAAGATGATGCTGTGAAAGTGCTGCACTCAATATGCCAGCAAATTTGGAAAACTCAGCAGTGGCCACAGGACTGGAAAAGGTCAGTTTTCATTCCAATCCCAAAGAAAGGCAATGCCGAAGAATGCTCAAACTACCGCACAACTGAACTTATTTCACATGCTAGTAAAGTAATGCTCAAAATTCTCCAAGCCAGGCTTCAGCAATATGTGAACCGTGAACTTCCAGATGTTCAAGCTGGTTTTCGAAAAGGCAGAGGAACCAGAGATCAAATTGCCAATATCCGCTGGATCACGGAAAAAGCAAGAAAATTCCAGAAAAACATCTATTTCTGCTTTATTGACTATGCCAAAGCCTTTGACTTTGTGGATCACAATAAACTGTGGAAAATTCTGAAAGAGATGGGAATGCCAGACCACCCGACCTGCCTCTTGAGAAATCTGTATGCAGGTCAGGAAGCAACAGTTAGAACTGGACATGGAAAAACAGACTGGTTCCAAATAGGAAAAGGAGTACGTCAAGGCTGTATATTGTCACCCTGCTTATTTAACTTCTATGCAGAGTACATCATGAGAAACGCTGGGCTGGAAGAAACACAAGCTGGAATCAAGATTGCCGGGAGAAATATCAATAACCTCAGATATGCAGATGACACCACTGTTATGGCAGAAAGTGAAGAGGAACTAAAAAGCCTCCTGATGAAAGTGAAAGTGGAGACTGACACAAAGCTTAAAGCTCAACATAAGAAAACGAAGATCATGGCATCTGGTCCCATCACTTCATGGGAAATAGATGGGGAAACAGTGGAAACAGTGGCAGACTTTATATTTTGGTGCTCCAAAATCACTGCAGATGGTGACTGCAGCCATGAAATTAAAAGATGCTTACTCTTTGGAAGAAAAGTTATGACCAACCTAGATAGTATATTCAAAAGCAGAGACATTACTTTGCCAACTAAGGTCTGTCTAGTCAAGGCTATGGTTTTTCCTGTGGTCATGTATGGATGTGAGAGTTGGACTGTGAAGAAGGCTGAGCGCTGAAGAATTGATGCTTTTGAACTGTGGTATTGGAGAAGACTCTTGAGAGTCCCTTGGACTGCGAAGAGATCCAACCAGTCCATCTGAAGGAGATCAGCCCTGGGATTTCTTTGGAAGGAATGATGCTAAAGCTGAAGCTCCAGTACTTTGGCCACCTCATGCGAAGAGTTGACTAATTAGAAAAGACTCTGATGCTGGGAGGGGTTGGGGGCAGGAGGAAAAGTGGACAACAGAGGATGAGATGGCTGGATGGCATCACGGACTCGATGGACGTGAGTCTGAATGAACTCCGGGAGATGGTGGTGGACAGGGAGGCCTGGCTTGCTGTGATTCCTGGGGTCGCAAAGAGTTGGACATGACTGAGCGACTGAACTGAACTGAATGAAATATAAGAAAAAGAATGTAAGAAAACAGCCCAATTTAACTGCATTGAAAAGTATTAAATATCTAGGAATTGACTACTAAGGAGGTGAAAAACATATACTCTGAAAAGTATGAAGTGTTGATGAAGAAATTTAAAAATGATACCTAGAAATGGAAAGATCACCTATGTTCTTGCATTGGAAGAATTAATATTGTTAATATGACCATTCTCCCCAAAGTAATCTACAGATTTAATGCAATCCTTATGAAAATACACATGACATTTTTCACAGAATTAGAACAAATAATCCCCAAATTTATATAAAACCCCCAAAGCCTCCAAATTGCCAAAGCAATCTTGAGGAACAAAAAAGATGGATGTTTCAGCTCCCTGACTTCAGATTATACGCAAAGATGCACTAATCATACCAGCATGGTACTGGCACAGATACAGATACATAGACCAACAGACCATAATAGAGAGCCCAGAAATAAATGCATACACTTATGGTCAATTAATCAATGACAAAGGGGCAAGAATATACAATGGAGAAAAGACCATGTCTTCAATAAGTGGTGCTGGAAAAACTGGACAGCTACATGTAAAACAATGTGATTAGAACATTTGCTCACACCATGTTAAAACAAATGAACTAAAAATGAATTAGAGACCTAAATGTAAGACCTGAAGTCATAAAACTAGAAGAGTACATAAGAACAGTCTTTGACATAAGTCTTAGAAATATTTTTTGGATCTTTCTCCTAAGGCAAAAGAAATAAAAGCAATGAGAAACAAATGGGATCTAATTGAACTTAAAGCTTTTGCACAGCAAAGGAATTCATTGACAAAATAAGACAATCGACTGAAAAATATAAAATACTTGCAAGTGATATGATCAATGAGAGGATGATATCCAAAATACATAAATAGTTCATATAATTCAGTATCAAAACCCCCACAAAACTTGATTTGAAAATTGGGCAGAAGACCTGAATAGACATTTTCCCAAAGAAGACATACAGATGACCAAGAAGCACATGAAAGATAAATGCTCAGCATCAGATAAATGTAAATCAAAACCACAATGTGCTGTCACCTCACACCTCTCAAAATGGCTATCATCAAAAGACCACAAATAATAAATGTTGGTGAGCATGCAAAGAAAAAGGGACCCTGGTACACTGTTGATGGGAATGTAAATTAGTGTACCACTATGGGAAATAGTATGGAGTTTCTTCACAAAACTAAAAATGGAGTTATTGTATGATCCAGCAGTCTTGCTCTTGGGCATGTATCTTGAAAAGATGAAAATTCTAATTTGAAAAGATAGATGCACCCCCAACGGTAATAGCAGCACTATTTATAATGGCTAGAAATGAGACATAGAAACAGCCTGAAGGTCCATTGACAGGCGAATGGATAAAGAAGATGTGTTGTATACACAATGGGATATTAATCCACTGTAAAAAAGGATGAAATTCTGCCATTTGCTACAATGTGGATGGATCTAGAGGGTATTATGCTTAGTTAAATGTCAGACAGATAAAGACAATACTGTACAATATCACTGATATGTGGAATCTAAAAAGTAAAACTGGTGAATATAGCAAAAAAGAAAGAGACTCACAGATAAAGAGAACCAACTAGTGGTTATCAGTCTGTGGAGGGGAGGGAAGGGGCCTGAAAGGAGTATGACATTAAAAGATACCAAGTACTGTGTATAAAATAAACTAGCAACAAGAATATTTAGTACTGCACAGAGAAATATGGCTGTGGTTTTACAATCACTTTAAATGGAATATGACTATAAAATATCATTGAATCATTATGCTGTATACCTAAAATGGATATAATATTGTAAATCAGCTATACTTCAAGTAAAAACATAAATGAGATGCTGGATGCTAACCAAACTTATTGTAGTTTCCTAACATAGTAAGTCAACCATTATTTTGTACATTTAAATGAATACAGTGATGTATGTCAATTATATCTCAATAAACCCAGAAAAAATTAAAATGTGAGAGAAAAATGCTAATAAAATATTGCAAATAAAAAATTAAAATATTGTAAATAAAAGTGAATACAAGAAGTGACAAAATTTTAAAATATTAAGTATATATATGTATATGTATATATACATATATATGCAATTTTCCTTTACCATCTTCCAGAGCTTGCTCAAACTCATGTCCATTGAGAAGGTGATGCCATCCAACCATCTCGTCTTCTGTCATCCCCTTCTCATCCAGCCTTCAATCTTTCCCAGCATCAGGATCTTTTCTAATGAGTTGGCTCTTTGCATCAGGTGGCCAAAGTACTGGAGCTTCAGCTGCAGCAACAGTCCTACCAATGAATATTCAGGGTTGATTTCCTTTAGGATGGACTGGTTGAAGAATTTTCCACAGTTTGTTGTGACCCACACAGTCAAAGGCTTTAGCATAGTTAATGAAGCAGAAGTAGATGTTTTTCTGGAATTCTTTTGCTTTATTTTATGACCCAACAGATGTTGGTAATTTGATCTCTGGTTCCTCTGCCTTTTCTAAATCCAGTTGGAACATCTGGAAGTTCTTGGTTCACTGTTGAAGCCTAGCTTGGAGAATTTTCAGCATAATTTTGCTAGTACATGAGATAAGTGCAATTGTACAATAGTTTGAGCATTCTTTGGCATTGCGGTTTTTTGGGATTGGAATGAAAACTGACCTTTTCCAGTCCTGTGGCCACTGCTGAGTTTTCCAAATTTGCTGACATATTCAGTGCAGCACTTTAACAACATCATCTTTTAGGATTTGAAATGGCTCAGCCAAAGTTCCATCACTTCCATTAACTTTGTTCATAGTGTTGTTTCCTAAAGCCCACTTGACTTTGAACTCTAAAATGTCTGGCTCTAGGTGAGTGATCATGCCATGTGGTTATCTGGGTCATTAAGACCTTTTTTGTATAGTTCTTCTGCATATTCTTGCCACCTCTTCTTAATATCTTCTGCTTCTGTTAGGTCCCTACCATTTCTGTCCTTTGTTGTGCTCATCTTTGCAAGAAATATTCCCTTAGTATCTCTAATTCTCTTGAGGAGATTTCTAGTCTTTCCCGTTCTATTGTTTTCCTCTATTTCTTTTCATTGTTTTCTTCTGAAGGCTTTCTTATCTCTCCTTGCTATTTTTTAGAACTCTGTATTCAGGATAGGTTTATCTTTCCTTTTCTCCTTTGCCTTTTGCTTCAGTGTTAAGAAGAATTAGTGTTAAGGAAAATGAAATTAGCTCTCAAAGTAAAAATCATGGTTGACCTCCAAGTAAATGGCATGTAAATGGTTATCTGCAGTTGTGGGTTAAAATATTACTGAGGTTCTCAGGCCATATCAGGAAAACCATCTCTGGCTTCGTCAGCTGGACTGCAGCAGCCAGGGTTTCCTCGAACAGTAATAACTTGAATTGCTCTATCACCCAGGTTCCTGAGAACTGGAAGTGTAAGGACAGGCCAGTTTACCAGCTGCTTCCTTGAAAGTCCGGAGGGACACCCGACAGGGACAGCTGTGGTTCTTCTTCAATCAGTACTTTCTTCCTTTGGGATTCTTAATGCAGATTGGGAAATTTGAAAATGCATTTTGTTATCCATTGGCTCCCTGCCTCCAAGTGTCAGCCAAAGCTGTAATGCAGCATTATCCAAGGGCTGGGTTTGGGTTCCCCTGCAGTCCTGTAGCCACAGTGCCATGCTAATGCATCTCCTGCAGGATCACAGAGAACTTATGATGCTGGCAGTGGAGGGGTCAGGGTGACCTTGACACCTATCTGTTACCTTCAGGTTCAGCAAAGATATAGCTGGAAAACACAGAGGCTGTAACCTAAATCCCGCCTACTCACCAAATCTTGTCTCTTGATTAGGTCATTTGAATAAAACATGATATGGAATCTCATATTAGATATTCACACATGCTTATTTTAAAAATCTGGGTTTGCGGGGATATGCTAGATTTTTAAAAGTTTCTCTATTTCTGTTTCACCAGTTTCTCTGAACTGGTTTACCAGTTACATATTTTGCTTCTGTTTTTATAGACTTCTGAGAGCAACAGCAATAATATTCAATACTGAGAATATTTCATTTGGATTGAACACAATGAGAAGGTGGATAAATGTATAAGTACAAAAAATCCTGTAAACTTGTGTGTGTGTGTGCACATGTGTTTTAACTGTGTATGTATTTCCATGGCAACAACTGGAGACAAATGGAGCAATTAACAAAATTTTACAAAGTATTTTAACCAACCCCTTGCTATTTTGAAATTTACCAGGATATGTATTTACTTAGATTTTTCCTCTTTCGACCACACTTTTAGGACTTGATGCTGATAGCGAAGAAGAGTCAATTAAATATTTAAAAGCATTGCAAAGCAACTTTGTCACCACTCTAGCAATTTTATGATTAATTTTTCAATTGGCCCTCATTGAAAGCCTAAAGCAAATTTTATTTTGTGAAGAAGACTGAGTGATTGAAGATTTCTATTGCAAAGACTATATTAAAATAAAATATTCTGAAGCACATGATTTAAAGAATGTAATTTTATGCTGCTAGTATGATTTAATAATGTCATTTACACTAAGCTTGATGGAATGGCAGCCCCAGAATAATGGCACCCACTAGAAAGTCATTAAGCTAAATATTTAAAATGTTGTTTTATACTTTTAGGCATATAAATAATTTATAGTGTGGAACTGACTATCTGGATGAGAAACAGGGAATGGGTACAAAGTGTCCATGGCCAGCGTAAATGTGAGATTGGACTCATTTTAATGTATAATCCTGTGATTCATTTATGGTATATTGAGGTAAATAACGCTAAAGGAATAAAAAAATATGTAAGGTTTAGTTGAAGGGTCACCAGAAATTCACTTGGGCCAGTCACTTAAACCTCTCGGTTCCTCGATATTAAAATCTGTAAAATGGGCTCATTTGCATGATGGAATGAGAAGGGAGATTCACAGGTACTTTGAGAGTGTGGCTGTAAGAGTATAACAGCAATATAATAGTAGTAAGGAAATCAAAGTTGGCGCAGTGGACCATGCCAGGTTAACCACATCTCTTTGTTGTTAATGCTTAAGAGGGTAAAATGTGGTACAGATTCCAAAACTCAAAGTTGTATTTATTTATTTAAAGAATGAAACCTTTTATTTATTTATTTATTTTTTGACCATACCACTTGGCATGTGGGTTCCCTGCCATGGATAGAGCCCATATCTTCTGCAATGGAAGCGCAAAGTCTTAACCACTGGACAACAAGGGAAGTTCAACAAAACTGTATTTTAAAAAGCTCTTAAAGGAGCATGGTTTGCTGCTTCTTGCATATCGGTTACATTGTTTTTTCACCACTGACTTTCTTCCCCAATTAAAACTTCCGTTCCTCCGTAATTTTACCTTGTATGTCTCATCATATATTTTAATTCTTATCAAATCTTGCTTATTTCCTTAGTGTTTCTTAGCTCAAATTTTGGAGAAAAGAAACTTATTAGTCTAGTTTATTTTTCACTGCCAAGCCATGGATCATTTGCCACTGACCAGTAGGAAGACTGACTGTATTAAGATGGTGCCAGTCATGGCCAGTGGGGGTAAAAGGTTTATATGAAACAAAACAAAACAAAACATTGCTGTGGCAGTAATAGACTGGAGGCATGGAAATTTCACTCAGAGGGGCCTGCAGACAAGTAGGTACTCATAGAAATCTTATGTTCATCTTGACTTTCTGAACTACTTCCAGCTTCCTGAAAGTGATATGATCTTTCTTTTCTCTGGATCTTTGTAGATACTGATTTTTCCTATTCTGTAATGGATTTTGGGCTTTGCTTCATAAGTAAGCCTACTCCCTTGATTTGAAGCTCCAGTGCCCCTTTCAATATGGAACTCTGTCTTGGCATTTGCCCATCCATGCTTTCAATGAGCTGTGCTCCTTGTGAATTGGGGAAGTAGAATCTTAACAAGTGGGATGGAGAAAAATGACATGGAAAACATATAAATACTTTCTCTGGGTAAAAACTGTCTCAGCAAGATCATGCTACTCTGCAGATATTTCTTCCACTTTTTGATTTTGTGACACACAAAAACAAGCAAATAAATATGATGCTTATATTCTGGGAGCGAGGAAGTTGAAAAGATAAAAACAGAGGTTATCTCTTTGATTAGGATGCAAAGTGTAGGAAAGGTGAATAGGCTGAAGAAGCCAAATCTTCTAACAAACAAGCTGTGCAGGGAAACTGTGTTGGAACAAGTGGGACATTGGAGAAGAAACTGCTGAGAAGTGATTTTGACTGTCTGAAGAGGCAGCAGTAGTGAGGAAACTCTTAGGCTTGACCTTCAGTTTTTTCCTTTTCAAAAGTGTACCTGAAACATTAATATGTTCTGCTGTAGCAGTTAATATGGTTTAAGTTGCTTTTTCAATAACATATTTTGGAGCAAAAAGGAAATAAAGTCTACTTATTTCTATGTTAAGCAAATTAACAAGTAATTGAAAGCCTTCCAATTCAGGTCATGTGACACACTCTTCTGCCCCCTTTTGGAAGCTCATCTGTCTTGTACTTCCCTCTGTTTGAGTCATATTAAACTCAGCTCATGAACTACAAAATTAAAGACAGTACTCATAATGTGAAAAGGGATAGAGGCAGTAATGAATGTGGTAATGAAAAGGGTTAGGACTTCTTTTACTTTTGCAAAAAGAATTATAATCATTAGCTTTCATGTCTGAGAGGGCTGAATTAAACCCCAGTTTTAGGATCTACCCTTTATATAATCTCAAAAAACTTTCTTCAATCATTCATTCATTCATCCTTCAGATATGAACTGAGTACATAAAATGAGTGTTCACTGTGTGCCCATAACTATACTAGATATTAAACATGATGGTGGCAAAACAACCCATGTCCTCCAGAAACCTAATTTGGAGACTATCATCAACTTGTATTTTAAATATGAATAATGTTATTATTTTTTTAAGTTGAGAGAAACATGATAAAGTATAGTTTAATGCTTTCCCCTAAATTTGAAGTGTTATTATGAACATGAGATACTTTTTAGTACTTGGTAAAAGTGTTTCACACGTTGTAAATATTCATAATAAGTAGTATTTATTATTTCCAGTGCCTTCAAAAATGTTTAGTATGGGATTATAGTGGTACTAGTAATAAATAAACTGATAGTAAGAATAGAATTAAGTGAAATTTTTATATTACTTAAGTCAAAGAGATAAGTGCAGTGGGGTGAGATACAATTTTTGTTGTATGTAAGAAGAACAATTTTTTTCCCCAGTGATCATATATGCCATAAATTCTCTTTTTGGATGCCATTGGGAAATAAGGTATAAAATATATAATATTAATTGTTTCAGAAAGACTTTATGGAAAATAGGCTTTATGAGCTATTTAAGTAAGAGGAGGGAGAAAAGTAGATGGGTTTAGATAAGGAGGCTGTTCTGAGCTTAGAGTGCAGCTTGGGAGACGGTTTGGCTGTAGGTGGAAGTGAAATGCAAATAAGAAGAAGGCTATTTGCACATGTACTTAGAGAAGCAGGGTGAAGCTCCATAGCAGAATAAAGGAATCTCAGGGGAATGAAAGAGCAATGATTAAACAGAGTCATCCAAATCCAAAATGTAATAGATAGTTCCATAGTGAAATGGTGTGTCCCATGGTTAAAATGCTGGGCGCAGCGGAGGGAAAGTACCCTGCTGGATTGTGAGAGAGGCTTACTTCCTAGAGATTGAAAGAAAGAAGCAAGTGGGCTACTACAAATGGTAGAAGAGTACCGCTTCTTAGGAATACTGCCTAGAATTACAAAAATTTGCTACTTGTTTTCGGAGAAGGCAATGGCACCCCACTCCAGTACTCTTGCCTGGAAAATCCCATGGACGGAGGAGCCTGGTAGGCTGCAGTCCATGGGGTCGCAAACAGTTGGACACGACTGAGCGACTTCACTTTCACTTTTCACTTTCATGCACTGGAGAAGGAAATGGCAACCCACTCCAGTGTTCTTGCCTGGAGAATTCCAGGGACGGGGGAGCCTGGTGGGCTGCCGTCTATGGGGTCGCACAGAGTTGGACATGACTGAAGTGACTTAGCAACAGCTGCTTGTTTTATTTTAACTGTGACAAAATGCATACAACATAAAAATTTTAAATGTACATTTCAGTACAGTTAAGTATATTCACATTTGTGTGAAGTGGATCTCCAGAACCTCTTCATCTTGCAGAATGGGGAAACTGTATACCTATTACATAGCAGCTGCTCCTTTCACCCTTGCTCCCCAGCCCTGGGCACCCACTTTGTTTCCATGGCTTAGACTGCTGTCGGCCCCTCATAGAGCACAACCACACAGTAGTTGTCTTTTTTGTGACTAGCTTATTTCACTCAGCATAGTGTCTTCAAGTTTACATGCCTCTTCTAAACCCTTGGGAGAAACATCACTAATCAGAGAAGATACCTTGGTGATGGGGATGAGTATAAACTTTCTTCCTGGAACCTTGAGAGAATCAGATCTTAACCAGGGCTAGAGGAACTGGGGACAGAGCAAAGGATAAAGAGATGGAGGAGAAATAGCTTTAGAGAGAAAACAGTAATGTGGACAAAGTTTGTAAAGCAAATAGTGCCTGAAAATGTAACCAGAAGCCACCAGACAAAAGCAATAGGAAGTGAGGACCTTTTATAGTGTGACCTAAGCTGATCCCTGGGTCTCTGGAGTGAATAGGAAGCCCTGATATGGCCAGTCTAGTTTAGACTTTGACATTGGATGAGGAATATGGAGAGCATATCTTTCAAACAGGCCCTGTAAAAAACAATCCACGCTTTTATCCAGGCAAAGACTAATTTCTAATAAGTCCTAAGGAGAAGTCTGAAAGAAGAGTAGATCATGTGACGTGGAAAATGAATCAACTGCCTGGGATTGTGTGCTTTTTGGAGTCTTTCATATGTCGCTAAGAGTCAGACACAACTGAGCGACTTCACTTTCACTTTTCACTTTCATGCACTGGAGAAGGAAATGGCAACCCACTCCAGTGTTTTTGCCTGGAGATTCCCAGGGACGGGGGAGCCTGGTGGGCTGCTGTCTATTGGGTCACACAGAGTCGGACACGACTGAAGTGACTTAGCAGCAGCAGCATATGTCACTGTCTATGTCATCTTTCATTCAAATATAGACTGTGAAGAATTGGCATAAAAGTGTGGCCATATTTTCCAAGATGATCTCGATTCATGTGTGTTCATGGGACAATCTAAGATTATTCTACAAAATGTCAAAGTGTAGCTGGGTAGACACTGGGCAAATTTTATATCACACAGCACTAGCTGTTGTTACTTGAATTATGTAAGTAAGTTGTTTCTGAAGGTGACATACTTCCTCAATGTTGTTCCTGGGATTCCTGGAACCCTAAGTTTGAATAGACCAGATAGACACTTGTAGTGTTCTTTAGTTCATTTATGCTTAAATGCATTCTACAGTTCTTTATTAAGTACCTACTGTTTGCTAGGTTGTATTCTAGGTGTTGGAAAAATAGAGAAAGGTAAAGCTTCTGCTGTCATGGAATTGGTATTTCAGTGTTAGTGAACAAAGAGTAGAAAATAAGAAGAAATAGGTTATTGAACACATAAGATAATTTTAAGTCATGATATGTGTGATATAGAAATAAAATAGGATGACGTGATAAAAAGTCATGAGGTGTTGTGAGGCTTAGGTAGGTAATCATGACTTAGGTAATCATGAAAGACTTCTCTGGGGTGATGACACTGGAGTTGAGACCCTAAAGACAAGAAAGAAGTCAGCTGGCAGTAGGGAGGGGGTGTGAAGTGTGGCTGATGGATGAACAAGTGCAAAGGCCTAAAGCAGAAATGAGTTTGATGGGGTCTCTGAGGTGGGAAGAGAGTTTGATGGGGGAGAGAAGAGTGGAAGGAGATCAGTTGGAGAGAAAGACCTAGCCTGGTCATGTAGGCCATGGCATGGCACAGAATGACAATTTTATTCTTAGTGTAGTGGGATGCTCTTTGCACAAAAGCAACTTTTTTTAAAGACTGAAGTTTGGAAGGACTGATGCTAAGCTGAAGCTCCAATACGTTGGCCACCTGATGCAAAGAGCCTATTTATTGGAAAAGACCCTGATGCTGGGAAAGATTTTAAGGGCAGGAGGAGAAAGGGTTGACAGAAGATGAAATGGGTGGATGCCATCATTGACTCAGTGGACGTGAGTCTGAGCAAACTCTGGGAGGTAGTGAAGGACAGAGAAGCCTGGCGTGCTGCAGTCCATGGGGTCGTGTGAGTTGGACACGGCTGAGCAACTGAACAAAACAACAATCAACTTTATTACTGTTAAAAGTGATATTGGAGAATGTGACCAAAGAATCCCTTTATTATTGATAAAATTAATTTTTGTTGGAATGTATCTAAACTGTTCATTTTCTTGTTAAAGAACAAATATTGGAGAATGAATGTTATATCTTTGGACATGGGGGTTATCTATCCCTATAAGACAGATGGGGGAAGAAAGCAGAAAGGGCATGCTGGAAGGTCATTCATCCTAAAGGGTTCACTGGAGGAACTTATGTAGAAACCGGTTCTGGGTACTGGTGATCCAAACAACAGTTCCAGCTCTCAGAGATCTGTTAGTTTCATGGTGAAAATGACAACTTAACTAGAGCTGCTGGAGATTTGAACCAGTGGAGTTTCATTGAGGGGAAAAAAAATTCATGTTTAAGAAAATTCTACAATGGACTGTTTTAAATTGTAAAACATAAAGTCTCTTGGGGGTAGTATGATGGTAGAGACTCAAACAGAAAAGCAAAACTGGCCTAGGTAATACAGTGTTGGGAGTTGAAGGTGTTTATATAGGTCCTCAGGACGTGGCGTAAAGCAGGGAGAGAAGTGGAAAGGATTTCAGAAGCCATTTAGTTCAGTTCAGTTGCTCAGTCGTGTCTGACTCTTTGCGACCCCATGGACTGTAGCACGCCAGGACTCCCTGTCCATCATTAATTCCTGGAGTTTACTGAAACTCACACCCATTGAGTAGGTGATGCCATCCAACCATATCATCCTCTGTCATCCCCTTCTCCTCCTGCTGTCAATCTTTCCCAGCATCAGGGACTTTTCCAATGAGTCAGTTCTTTGTGTCAGGTGGCCAAAGTATTGGTGCTTCATCTTCAGCATCAGTCCTTCCAAAGAGTATTCAGGACTGATCTCCTTCAGAATGGACTGGTTGGATCTCCTTGCTGTCCAAGGGATTCTCAAGAGTCTTCTCCAACACCACGGTTCAAAAGCATCAATTCTTCGGTGCTCAGCTTTCTTTATAGTCCAACCCTCACATCCATACGTGACTACTGGAAAAACCATAGCCTTGACTAGATGGACATTTGTTGGCAAAGTAATGTCTCTGCTTTTTAATATACTGTCTAGGTTGGTCATAATTTTTCTTCCAAGGAGCAAGTGTCTTTTAATTTCATGGCTGCAGTCACCATCTGCAGTGATTTTGGAGCCCCACCCCCCCGCCCCAATCCCTACAAAATAAAGTCTCTCGCTGTTTCCACTGTTTCTCCATCTATTTGCCATGAAGTGATGGGACCAGATGCCATGATGATAGTTTTAAGCCAACTCTTTCACTCTCCTCTTTCACTTTCATCAAGAGGCTCTTTAGTTCTTCTTTACTTTCTGCCATAAGGGTGGTGTCATCTGCATATCTGAGGTGATTGATATTTCTCCCAGCAATCTTGATTCCAGCTTGCACTTCTTCCAGCCCAGTGTTTCTCATGATGTACTCTGCATAGAAGTTAAATAAGCAGGATGACAATATACAGCCTTGACGTACTCCTTTCCCAATTTGGAACCAGTCTGTTGTTCCATGTCCAGTTCTAACTGTTCCTTGTTGACCTGCACACAGATTTCTCAAGAGGCAGATCAGGTGGTTTGGTATTCCCATCTCTTTCAGAATTTTCTACAGTTTGTTGTGATCCACACAGTCAAAGACTTTGGCATAGTCAATAAAGCAGAAATGAATGTTTTTCTGGAACTGTCTTGCTTTTTCGATGATCCAGCAGATGTTGGCAATTTGATCTCTGGTTCCTCTGCCTTTTCTAAAACAGCTTGAACATCTGGAAGTTCATGGTTCATGTATTGTTGAAGCCTGGCTTGGAGAATTTTGAGCATTACTTTACTAGCATGTGAGAGGAGTGCAATTGTGTGGTAGTTTGAGCATTCCTTGGCATTGCCTTTCTTTGGGACTGGAATGAAAACTGACCTTTTCCAGTGCTGTGGCCACTGCTGAGCTTTCCAAATTTGCTGGCATATTGAGTGCAGCACTTTCACAGCATCATCTTTTAAGAGTTGCAATAGCTCAACTGGAATTCCGTAACCTCCACTAGCTTTGTTCATACTGAGGCTTCCTAAGGCCCACTTGATTTCGCATTCTAAGATGTTTGGTTCTAGGTGAGTGATCACACCATCATGATTATCTGGGTCGTGAAGATCTTTTTTGTATAGTTTGCCACCTCTTCTTAATATCTTCTGCTTCTGTTAGGTCCATACCATTTTTGTCCTTTACTGTGCCCATCTTTGCATGAAATGTTCCCTTCATATCTCTAATTTTCAAGAAGAGATCTCTAGTCTTTCCCATCCTATTGCTTTCCTTTATTTCTTTGCATTGATCATTGAGGAAGGCTTTCTTATCTCTCCTTGCTATTCTTTGGAACTCTGCATTCAAATGGGTATATCTTTCCTTTTCTCCTTTGCCTTTAGCGTCTCTTCTTTTCATAGCTATTTGTAAGGCCTCCTGAGACAACCATTTAGCTTTTTTGCATTTCTTTTTCTTGGGTTAGGTCTTGATCCCTGTCTCCTGTACAATGTCATGAACCTCCATCCATAGTTCTTCAGGGACTCTGTCTATCAGGTCTAATCCCTTGAATTTATTTGTCACTCCCATTGTATAATCAATGGTAAGGGATTTGATTTAGGTCATACCTGAATGGTCTATTGGTTTTTCATACTTTCTTCAATTTAAGCCTGAATTTTGCAATAAGGAGTCATGATCTGAGCCACAGTCAGCTCTTGGTCTTGTTTTTGCTGACTGTATAGAGATTCTCCATCTTTGGCTGGAAAGATTATAATCAATCTGATTTCAGTATTGACCATCTGGTGATGTCCACGTGTAGAGCCTTCTCTTGTATTGTTGGAAGAGGGTGTTTTTATATGACCAGTGCATTTTCTTGGGGCCCAGTATGGGAGGTGACTGGGTTCCCAGGAGAGACTGGCCAGTTTTAAGGAACTGGAATGAAAAGTTATTTCCTACTTTGGGCTACAATGAACTCCTATTATTCATGACATTATTTTGGAAAATCTGGTATGCACAAGAGCCTTATATTCCTGGTAAAAAGGAGGAACACAGAAGAAAGGGGAATGTCCGTTCTGGGGTGGGGGGTGGGGTGAAATGCTGGAAAGAGAAGAGTTAGATCTGAGGTCTGACAGTGAAAAGGAGCAGTAAATTAATGACAGTGGTAGGCACACAGCCCTTTGTAAATATGGGCAAATAGGGCAGGTTGTGGAGGGCTTCCCATCTGAGCATCTAAGTCAGGTATTAAAGGGAGAAAGTGCTACTCCAGAGGGATTGAAGAACTCTTGGGTGGCAAATATTCGAGTTACAGAGAAAATTACGGCATGGAATGATAAATTTGCATAGACTTGATCAACTTTGCACAGAAGCCTGGGGTTTAGGGGGAGTTCCCCAAGAAGGGCAATGAGAGTCAGCTGTGAAGCTGAGGGTGGGGTAAGGGAGGCGGCTTCCCAGGTAAAGGCGGTGCAGAAGCCCACAGCTGTTCAGGCAACTGCAAGGTCGTTTCTAGCACCTGAAAAATCAGACTGAAGTTGGTGACACTGGACGGGTGTGAGCAGGACCAGGAGACTGACCCCAAAGAAATTTCTTTTCTTCTTCCTTCCTTTTTTTTTTTGGACACTTAACCAACTAGAGTTTATTTTCTCACAGTTCTGGAGGCTAGAGGTCTGAGATCAAGGTGGGGACAAGGTTGGTTTCTCTGAGGGACTCTTTCCTTGGCTTGCAGATAAACATTTTCTTTCACTTTCTTCAACTGGTCTCCTCTCTGTATCTGGATCATAACTGCTTCTTTGTATAACACATTATCTTATGAAGATTACTGGGTTCCCATAGTTCATACTTCAAAAAATAACAGACTCCTTCCTGGAAGCAAATACATACAGATTTCCATCCCAGAGAGTCCTAGGAAACATAATTGTATACTTTATAAAGGTAAATTTTATAGTGTGTGAATTGTCTCATATTTTAAAAACAATAAGCAAATAGGAAGTTGAATAAAAATATGGGATAATTTTTTAACAGACACAATCTTATGGGCTGAATTGTCTCAAAGAGCTAAGCTGTGCTCTTAGCCCCATTCTGACGGTAGTTGGGCAGTCAGGGGAGGGGGTTTTCTGGAGAATTCTACCAAGAAATGCCACTTAAGACTTATTTTTTTTTGGAGGAATAGTTGATTTGCAATGTTACATTATCCTTAGGTTTACAACACAATTATTTGATATTTTTATAGATTATACCCCATTTAAATTTAATACAAAATAATGGCTATATTTTCCTCTTGTTTAATCACTAAGTCATGTCTGACTCTATGCAACCCAATTTACTGTAGCCCCCCAGGCTCCTCTGTCCATGGGGATTCTCCAGGCAAGAATACTGGAGTGAGTTACCATTTCCTTCTCCAATATTTTCTTATGCTGTTCAATATATCCTGTAGTTTTTTTTTTAATTTTATACATAGTAATTCATATCTCTTAATTCCATACTCCTATCTTGCCCCTTTCTCTATTGATAATCAATCAGTAATTTGTTATCTGTAAGTCTATTTCTGCCTTGTTATACTTATTAATTTTTGCTACATTTTAGATTCCACATATAAGTGATAACATCTTTTTTAATTTTATTTTTTTTATTGGGGTATAATTGCTTTACAATGCTGTGTTAGTTTCTGCTGTACAATGAAGTGAATCAGCTCTGTATATATGTATGAGGGGCGGAAGGAGAGGGTAGGAGGGAGGTTCATGAGGGAGGTGATAATATCTTGTAAGCTGTGTTTATGCACATGACAACTTCAGTCATACTTAGAGTTGACTAGGAAAGGGCTGCTGGAGAAGGCAATGGCACCCTACTCTAGTACTCTTGCCTGGAAAATCCCATGGATGGAGAAGCCTGGTGGGCTGTAGTCCATGGGGTCACTAAGAGTCGGATACGACTGAACGACTTCACTTTCACTTTTCACTTTCATGCTCTGGAGAAGGACATGGCAACCCACTCCAGTGTTCTTGCCTGGAAAATCCCAGGGACAGCGGAGCCTGGTGGGCTGCCGTCTATGGGGTTGCACAGAGTCGGACACGACTGAAGCGACTTAGCAGCAGCAGCAGCAGGAAAGGGCTGCAGGCTTCTGTGGAGGCTCTTCCCACCTCCTTGCCCTCCTGCTGTAACTTCTGATCATCTCAGACTGTCAGACCACATCCTAGGGCCAGGATGTCCTCCTACCCCTTGGGGCATCCTGTGACCTGGTCTAGTTTTCCTGTTCTCTCTTCTTTTCCTTATCACAGATCCTTTGTCACTGTCTGGAGGCCTTGTTCTTTGTTCTTCTGTCAAAGAAGAACTGGTGAAGCCTTTGCTCCTCCTGAGGAGCATCTTCCAGCAGGGCCCAGGGGAGGTGAACTTGCACTGACTCTACCTTCACTCAGCCACACTCTCTGCTTCAACTCCAGCATCTGGTCTGCGACACAATATTAGACCAACACAAAAATCTACCTCATCATTGCAGCCACTTCTATATTATTCCAGTTTACAGATGAAGAAATTAAACTCCAGATGATTATTGAGCTTATATGAGGTCACAGCCTTGCAGAGTGGCCCCCTGAGGATTTAAAGGGAGGGGGTCATCCTCATGACCATGGTTGACATGAACTTCAAAAAAGAAACCAGCAGTGTGTGTCAGTTCCATATTCTGGTATTTTGATGGAGAAATATGATGTGAATTAGGATAATTAAATGGATACATAACTTGTTGAACAACCATATATAAAGACACTGATGGACGAGTTGAGGTGGGCCTGGAGCAAGATGCCTTGTGGCTAGCTCAGTGTTAAGTTCTCAATCACGTCCTCCTCAGCAATTTTATGACTGGAACAAAGATATATTCAGTTCAGTTCAGTCGCTCAGTCGTGTCCACCTCTTTGCGACCCCATGAATCGCAGCACGCCAGGCCTCCCTGTTCATCACCAACTCCCAGAGTTCACTCAGACTCGCGTCCATCGAGTCAGTGATGCCATCCAGCCATCTCATCCTCTGTCGTCCCCTTCTCCTCCTGCCCCCAATCCCTCCCAGCATCACAGTCTTTTCCAATGAGTCAACTCTTCGCATGAGGTGGCCAAAGTACTGGAGTTTCAGCTTCAGCATCATTCCTTCCAAAGAAGTCCCAGGGCTGATCTCCTTCAGAATGGACTGGTTGGATCTCCTTGCAGTCCAGGGGACTCTCAAGAGTCTTCTCCAACACCACAGTTCAAACGCATCAATTCTTTGGCACTCAGCCTTCTTCACAGTCCAACTCTCACATCCATACATGACCACATGAAAAACCATAGCCTTGACTGGATGGACCTTTGTTGGCAAAGTAATGTCTCTGCTTTTGAATATACTATCTAGGTTGGTCATAACTTTTGTTCCAAGGAGTAAGTGTCTTTTAATTTCATGGCTGCAGTCACCATCTGCAGTGATTTTGGATCTATGGGTGTATTTAATATTTAATTTGTAGTCATACAAATGCTGGAAGGATAACAAAACTGACAAACTCATCATTCAAAGTGGTCTTAACAAGCCATAATATTGGGCTGAATTTTCTCCAACTTTTTAATAAAAATTCCATACATTAAAAAAGGTTTAAGGAATACCATTAATGGACACTCAGGTACTGAGTACTTATGTTAAACCATGGTTAATATTTTATCAATTTCTTTACCTCTCTTTCTAAATATTTATTCTTCTAGCAATTTGAAAGAAAGTTGCAGACCTCATAAAATTTGACTGCTAAATACTTCTCTGTCTTCTAAAAATACATCCTTCTATATCTAATTCTAATATCTAAAAAAAACAGCAATTCCCCAAGATCATTATATCCAGTCTATATTCAAATTTCTTTGATTTTTTTATCCTGGTAAAATATTTGTAACATAAGTAACATAACCTTTTTGATCATTAAGTGACCAGTTCAGGGGTGTTAAGTACAGTCACATTGTTATACAACCATCCCTTCCATCCATCTCTAGAACTTTTTCATCAGCAGCATCACCTCAATTTTTGACTCATGGAAGTGGATTTGAGATTTTGTAGGAACAGTGCAAATAACGCTTGGATCTAAAAGCCAGCTTCGTAAGCACGAGGCTGAGGAGGTAGGAACATAGGTGTAGCATGAATATAATAGAGTAGAGATTTTAGTCTACAAGTTCAGTAAGTTTGTGAATGTCAAAAAGTAAGTGCAGAGTTAAGCTGAAGTATAGTCCTGAATGCAGGGAAGAGAGAAGTCTGTTTGCTGTGCTGCTCAGACCCTATTGGGAATATTGTGTCTGGTTCTGGGCTCTGTACCATTAGGGAGTCATGAAACTGCTGTCCGGAAGATGAGGGGGTTTTAAAAAGACATCATCTGAGAAAGACAGGAAGAAACTGGATATTTGGGGCTTGTGAAAAAAACAAACATTGACACCTTAAATAAGAGATGTCATTTTAACTGCCTTGGAATATTTAAAGAACTCCCATTTGGAAAGTATATTTATCTAAGGGGTAGTTCCAAGGCTAATAAGAGGAAAGTGCCATGGGAAAAGCTTCATTTCAGTAATAATTTAATCAAAATGGCTGGGGTTGATTGAAAGTGTTGCCTTAGGAAGTAGTTTGTTCCCTGTCACAAGTGGCATTCATTGTAATACTTGGCAGAGGAAACCCAAGCTTTGAGCAGCTTTTGGGGTGAAATGACTTTTGGATCTCTTCTGGACTATATTTTGTTTAGGATTCTTTTATTGGCCTGGCCAAAAATTGGATTTGGGTTTTCTATAACAGCATGTGGAAAAACCGGAACGAAATTTTTGACCAACCCATAGTTGCAAGAAACAGACCCAAATAGTACCTTTTTAGGTAAAAGATAAAATTCTTGAAAGAATGCTTGAACTGTTGTGTATGAGCAGTGGCATGGATGAACACTGAAACTCAAGTAGGGCAGACTACTCTTGTCTCTCTCTCTTTTTTCCTCCCTCCCATCTGTCCCCATCTCTGACTTGCTCTGTTCTCTTGCTCGCTCTTTTTCCACACTCTCTCTCTAGCTCTGGTCTCAATCTTTCTCATTGATTTGGCAGCAGCCTGGTTAGAGAAAAAGGCTGCTGACTGTTTGTGAATCTTAAGATGTTTGGTTGAAAACTCCTAGAGAAAGACTGTGTGACCAGTCAACTCTGGCCAAGGGGGGAAGGGAAAAGTGAAGATGAACAAACTGGCTTGAACTGTCAAGCTGTGAACTCTCTCAGGTAATAAGGCACTCCATGATGAAAGTTCAAATGATTCAGAGGACAAGGGTGAGCATTAAGACCCTGTCCGGTCTTAAATGACATCAACGGCCAGCCCTGAAGGAAAATCACACAGTCTGCAGAGTCTTTCATGGCGACCTCAAGCCACCCTGGAGGAGAAGCTGCTGGGAGGTCACCTGGATGGGCCACATGAAATGTTAAAACATACTTGGAGGCTGCTAGGAAATCCCTGCCACCCACAGAGCAGCCAGGAATGCAGCAAGTCAAGTAAGGCTTTCTTTTCTAAGAAAGTAGCGGGGAGCCATGGGACAAGGGCAGTGGTGCACGCCCGGCTCAGGCTCTGCAAACATTTGCTTGGTGGCTGAAAGCCAGGGGCGAGGCCTGGGACCAGGGGACCAGAGGATGATAGCCGCGATCCAAGCATTTTAGTGGAAAAGTCCATTCTTCCTTGTCATGCAGGAGAACTGAAGATCCTCAAGATGAAACACCAATTCAGTGGCAGAAATAATCTTGAACTTAGGAATTATCTGACTCCTGATATTTTGTCTCTTCTCTAGATCAGCAGTCCCCAAAGGTTTTGGTACTAATTTCATGGAAGACAGTTTTTCCACAGACCAGCCTGGAGAGGGGATGGTTTGGGGATGATTCCAGTGCATTACATTTATTGAGCACATTATATTTATTATTATTACATCAACTCCACCTCAGGTCATCAGGCATTAGATCCTGGAGGTTAGGGACCCCTGCTGTATACACCATCCTGCCTCTGAGAAATGACCTTTACAAAAGACCTGCCTGACTTCCTAGGCATCTATGGTTTGAGCAGGACTGGGCTTGGCTCCCAGAGGGAGGGACAAATGTCCGCAAGCCCCAGCTTATGCGGTCATAGAAAGGACACTAACTGAAGAACTTTCCATTTTAATTTTTGTACTAGTTGTTTTTAATTTGCTGACTATCATGTGCCTGCACACTCATTTTGCTATGAAATTATTCATTTGTGGGCAAAGTCTATTAATATAAGTCATAGCGGGGAATTCAGAGACACATAAACACATAACGTGTCCCTGGAGTGAAGTCCCCTCCCTGGGCTACTGCGCACCTTCTGGCTTTTCACGTTCTATCTCTGTTTCTCCCTCTCCCTCTAAGGCTGACCTGCAATTGGATCATTTCAGGAGTGGAGACAGGCTTCGGAATGAATGGCTGTTAGTGCAGCTACTCTGGCTTTTGTCTAATCCACTGTGGAAGTGGGAGGAGGGTGATGCTGATGGTGGTGCTGATGACAACAAAGATGAAAATAGGTTTCAGGTGGATCAGCTTAGCTGTTCCCAGAATGTCGTACAAATGCCAGGGTAACCAATGAAATGAAAGCTAAAGGCAGAACACACCGCTGCTTCTCTGAAAACCCATAAGGGGAATATCAACAGTTTGAATGTTTCATTATATTTTATTTTTTATAAGATGCTGCAGGGTATAGAAAGAATCAAAAGTAATGGTTAAAACATGGTGGAACAGGAGTGATGAGTCCTGGAATTGAAAATAATCATCACCCTTGGTTACTGTGGGTAAATAATACACTATAAAAACCTTGGGAGGAAAAAGGCAATGCCTGAAAATAGCAGCCCCAACATAGATCTAAACAGGTCTACGAAAACCAATCAGGACGAGAGATGACCTGACTTTCTCTTCCCAGACACTGATGCCAGGAAATAGAACAGGGGTACCATTTGGGGGAATTTGCTGCAGAATGTCACAGTGGCCGTAATGACAACAGACATGCTCTGGTCTCACAGTGAGTTATGGACGGAACCTGTGTCTCTGACAAATGTGCCTCGTGTGAAAGCTACAGCATGTGAAAATTCATGGCTTTTTCCCTCCCTGCATCTCTTGACATGGAACACGTAATCTGTGGAAGACGTACACATGTTCATGCACAGAATAAATCAAGAGTCAGCCCAGCTGGCTTGGGATGGGAAACACAGGCCAAGAAGAGGGCCCACGGCTTTTCTGCTATGGCAGTCTGCTAGCCTTCAAACACTGCATGGCCATCGGTGGGCTTCTCGAGGGTCCCTGGAGGAGGGAATGGCTCCCAACTCCAGTATTCTTGTCTGGAGGATTCCATGGACAGAGAGGCTGGTGGGCTTTGCAACCATGGGGTTGCAAAGATTCAGACACGACTGAGCTATTAGCACACTTTCTAGAGGGTGGCCATGTGCCTTTTTGATCTGGGTCAGCAACACAGCTTTTAAAAAGTGACTACCTGGATGTTGGAACTTAGGCAGTATGCGAGAAAACGGTACAAGTTTCCTCCACTGAAGCATGTTTTAAGCACCAAAGGCTACTTGTTAGACAATCTGAGCACTGTTTTATTAACAGCATGGCCACAGGTACCTCAGGCAGGCTAATGTGGATCATGGGCAACTTGTCAAGGAAAAGACTTTCAGCTTTTCTGACTGTGACCAACTCTTAACACACTTTACATTGAAAATGCATTATACGCACATGCAAACACACACAAGATTTTATGAAACAATAATGACCCTAGCAATGGGCATTGCTCTCTAATTTTGCTGCTCTATTCTGTTTCCTCCCTTCCTCTTTTTCTTTCTTTTACCTATTAAATTGGTTATGGCTTACTGTTTAAACAGCTCTGCATTAAAGGGCCTGGAGATACAGCAGAGCATCTGTGCTCTAGCCAACAGGCTGATCATAAGCCCCGGGAGAGAAGAGGCATCCCTGACGCCTAGCACAGGCGTAAATGTATCACTACCTGTAAAATGATGTTGAAGATGTGTACTTCTGGGTATCTCTGTGAGAATGAAAAGATCTAGAATGGTGCTTGACACATAGTTGGCCATCGTTTTTATTGGTAACATGACTAACGGCTCAGTGGCAGTTTCTGTCAAGCACAGCCAATTTACTTGTCCATTCTTTCACTCATTCACTTCTGTAATGCTGCATAAATTTTCTGAACAATGCCAAGCATTTGACATTCATTGCTGGTGGCTCAGACAGTAAAGAATCCGCCTGCAGTGAAGGAGACAACCTGCAATGCAGGAAACTCGGTTTTGATCCCTGGGTTGGGAAGATCCCCTGGAGGAGGAAATGGCAACCCACTCCAGTACTCTTGCCTGAGAAATCCCATGGACAGAAGAGCCTGGTGGGCTGTAGTCCATGGGGTCGCACAGAGTCGAACATGACTTAGTGACTAAACTAACCGCTATTGTTATCTTCTTAGCAACTCTGCTGCTGCTGCTGCTGCTGCTAAGTCGCTTCAGTCATGTCCGAGTCTGTGCGACCCCGTAGATGGCAGTCCACAAGGCTCTGCCGTCCCTGGGATTCTCCAGGCAAGAACACTGGAGTGGGTTGCCATTTCCTTCTCCAATGCATGAAAGTGAAAAGTGAAAGTGAAGTCGCTCATACGTGTCCCACTCTTAGCAACCCCATGGACTGCAGCCCACCAGGCTCCTCTGTCCATGGGATTTTCCAGGCAAGCAACTCTATGAGGCAGGAACTATTAGTCTCAGTTTATAGATGAGGCTAGAAAGGTGAGCTACCTGCTGAACACCATATCTAGTCTTTGACATCAAAGTCTAAAGTATCATATGGAGGGAAGTGGAGTTGAATAGAAGGTATTTTAGACAGATAAATTGGCAGTCGCTGAAGTTTAGGGAATAATCCTAACACTTTATTTCATACATATTGTTTCCCCTCTCACTTTTGTGAATACTGTGAATTGGATAAGTGTAAGGATGTTAGACAAAACAGACATCATTTGTGACATAAGAAAGGAATAAGAGAAGTATGGTTTACTTCAAGTTCCCACACAACTACTTTCTTTCAGAAGCTGCTGCTTCTCAGTCCTATGTATGTGATTCCGCTGTTGGGGGCAGGTTGGAATCATCCAGAAGTGACTGAAGCTCCAAGTTGATAGAGGTCAAGGAAATGTGGCAAGAGGTAGATTATCTGTAAAGCAGGAACAAGAGGCAGCCAAGGTCAAATGGGCAAATTTGAGACAAGGGAGGACCAAGTAAATAAGAACATTTAAATGGATAAGATATTGTCAATTATCTGGATCTGGTATTGTCAGGGAGTACAGACTGGATGGGCAGTGACTAATTTCCTAGGATGGATTTTCTCAGCCCAGATGCAACTTTTGAAGGACTGGGGCTATCCCAGCTTTGGCCTACGTCTTTTAAGTTCAATAAGGGTGGACCTTATAGCCACCAAGTTCAAGAGCTGGTGGCTCTTCCGTTACATAGAATTTCACTCCTTATTAATTATGACTTAAACTGCTTCTTAAAAATTGCTTTTCCAATTTATAGCCTCTGTGAAGCATCATATGAAAATATTTCATATGTATTGGGCTTCCTGTTTGGTTCTCCAAGATGAGATTTGAAAAGCAATCCGCTCTTGCTTGTCTTGAAGGAGACCAAGGTTATCGATTGATCATTTAGTTTGGGGTCCCCGGAAAATAAGTTGCACTTAATGCTACACGGCCTATTTCTGAAGATGTTTAAGGTGCTCATAACTTGTTTGTTTAGTTTTGGCTATGCTGGATCTGCACCACTGCTCTTTGGCTTTCTCTAGTCGTGGCGAGCGGGGACCACTCTCTAGCTGTGGTGGGCAGGCTTCTCACAGTGGTAGCGTCTCTTGTTGAGCAGCATAGGCTCTAGGGGAGTGGGCTTCAGGAGTTTCATCTCATAGCTTCAGTGGTGGTAACACACACACTCAGTCGTTGTGGTACACTTGCTTAGTAGCGCCACAGAATGTGGGATCTTCCCGAATCAAACCCATGTCTGCTGCGTTGGCAGGCAGATTCTTAACCAGTGGACCACCAGGGAAGTCCCTATAATTTATTAACTGGACTATTTTCAAAGTGAGAACCCCTCTCTTGTGGAATGTGATGGGAATTTCCTTGCTAAGAATGCTCTTGTTACAAGCTTTTTGCTCTCCTCTGACTTTCTAGTGAAGTTTGTGGCACAATTTTTGCTCATACATCCTTGACCCATCTTAAGTCATGTCTTCCCTACTTAGAACCCTAAGACTAAATGTCCTTAGACATGAATGACTTTCATGATCTCTAACACCAGAGAGCTCCACTATTATCAACTTCCCTTTCCGTTTCTAAGAAGCTTCTCACCAGTCTCATCAAACTACCAAATATCCACACGTACGTGTGTGCACATCTTTAAATTATTGAACCTGCTACACCATGAAACATGGGTACTGGCCTTAACAGGCCACTTGGTATTGACTGATGAATGGTCTGGCTCATTAGTATTTCACATTGGCATTCCAGATCATACATATCTAGGTAAAGGGAGCTATTTCTTAGTACACCGTGTTGGTAGAAATGGGAGGTTTTCAGTCAGAATTCCTAGACTGTCCTTTGAATCAGATGCTCTGACCTGACACTTCCCTTCTGCTGGCGGCACTTCTCTGCTCTTCTTTCTCCACTGCTCACTGTTACTGCCAGCAGTTTTATCCTGTTAGTCTCTCTGAGCTGGTGTCTTTACCAGTGAAGTGTCCTTGCCTCCTTTATTGTCCCTTTTTCCGCCGAACTCTAGTATGTGTGTGTGTATGTGTGTGTGTGTATGTGTGTGCACGTGTGTGTCTCTGTGTGGGTGTGTGTATGTGCGTGTGCATGTGTGCATGTGTGTATCTCTGTGTGTGCCTGTGTGTGTATGTGTGTGTGTGTCTGTGTGTGCAAGTGTCTGTGTATGTGTGTGTGAGTGTGTGTGTGTGCGTGTGTGCGTGTCTGTATGTATGTGTATGTGTGTGTATGTATGTGAGTGCATGTGTGTATGTGTCTGTGTCTCTGTGTGCGTGTGTGAATGTGTGTCTCTGTGTGTGTGGGTGTATGAATATGTGTGCTTGTGTGTGTATGTGTATGTGTGTGTGCGTGTGTATATGAGTATGTGTGTCTATGTGCTGTGTGTGTGTATATGTGTGTGTGTCTGTGTTTTTGTGCATGCGTGTGTGTCTGTGTGTGTCTCTGTCTCTGTGTGTATATGTGTATGTGTTTGTGTGTGTCTGCTTGTGTGTGTGTGTGTGCGTGTGCCTGCCTGTGTGTGTATGTGTGTGCATGTATGTGTGTGCATGTGTGTATGTGTGTATGTGTGCATATGTATGTGTGTGTGCATGGCTGTGTGTGTTTCTGTGTGTGTGCGTGTGCGTGTGTATATGCGTATGTGTGTCTGTGTGCTGTGTGTGTATATGTGTGTGTGTTTGTGTGCCTGTGCGTGCATGTGTGCATGTGTGTGTGTCTGTCTGTCTCTGTGTGTATGTGTGTGCCTGTGTCTGTATGTGCATGTGTGTTTGTCTGCATGTGTGTATGTGTGTGCGCGTGTGTGTGCATGTGCATGAGTGTGCATGTGTGTGTGTGTGCGTGTGTGTGCATGTGCATGAGTGTGCATGTGTGTGTGTGTGTGTGTGCGTGTGTGTGTGTGTTAGTCACTCTGTCATGTCTGACTCTTTGTGACACCATATACTGTGGCCCGCCAGGCTCCTCTGTCCATGGGATTTCCCAGGCATGAATACTGGAGTGTGTTGCTATTCCCTTCTCCAGGGGATCCTCCCGATTCAGGGACTGAACCCATGTCTCCCACATTGCAGGAAGGTTCTTTGCCATCTGAGCCACCAGCGAAGCCCAAGCTCTAGCATATCACCAAATGAAGTTGTGTGGGAATATATGTTCACTGAAAAGCTAGGGAAGTGAAATAACACAGCAGCGACTCTACAAGTGTGCGTGCAATTCTTTAAACCCAATGTTTACCACTCTGCTCGTGCTTAGTCACTTCTGACTTTTTGAAACTCCGTGGGGTCACAGGCTCCTCTGTCTGCGAGACTTTCCAGGTGAGAATTCTGGACTGGGTTGCCATTGTCTTCTCCATGGGATCTTCCCGACCCAGGAATTAAACCAGGGTCTCCTGCATTTCAGGCAAACTCTTTACCAGCTGCACGACCAGGGAAGTCCAACCTTTACCACATCCCTCCCCATTTTCTAGGGGAAAAGTACTCAAAAGTTAAACTCTTCAGAGAAATTTCTCTCTAGTGGGCTTTCTCAATGTTGGCACCATTGACACTTTGCATCAGACAGTCTTTTGTTGTGGGCTTGTCCTGTGCATTGTAGGATGGTTAGCAGCATCTTTGATTCTATCCACTGGATGCCAATAGCACTTTTCTATTGATAGCACTTTTGGTCATTGATGACCAAAAATGTCTCCAGACCTTACCAAATGTCCCTGAGGAGTCAGTATCATCTCTGGTTGAGAACCAGTGCTCTAAACAGACTTGCTCTTCAAAATGTGGTCTATAAAGGAGTAGCAGGGTCATCACCTGGGACTTTGTTAGAAATGCAGACTCTGTCTTACCCCAGGCATACTTTATCAGAGGCTGCATCCTGACATGATTTCCTTCTTTTGACCTTAACCATTTTGAAGCCCTGCCCTGGAGAATGTCTCCTATTTCTGTTCCATGGTCAGATCCATCTTTTTCTCAAATCTCCTAATAGTTCCTGGATACATTTCCACCTTTTGGGAAATTCTTCAAGCTGCTCACAGGCATTTGTGCTAACTCAAGAGCCATGGCTGGCCCACTTCCTTCCAGCAATTCTTCCCCTCAGTTCTGAGTTATTAATGCTATAACAATGCCCCAGAGGCTCTAGCTCTAGTATAATATTCCAGAAGACAAGCCTGGGCTGGAGAATTGGGGTCAATAAGCCTGTAAGGATAGCTCAGATGGGTACTGACATTCCATGTCTGTCCGCTTTGTCCTTGCTTGTGGGATTTGAAATTAAGCCTAGACTGATTCTGTAGATAAGGCTGTTATCCATCATCCACTTATAATACACTTGGTAATCCATGAAATTCAGAATCTATGAATTGGCAATAGGAAACACTGCAAGTCTATCAGCCCTTTTACCAATGACTCTCCTCATTTTCAGCAGTCCTTAAGAGTACAATATCTTTGTTTAACACTCCTTCCCAATAAGTTAGTTTAATATTTGAATACTGTACTAACAGGGCTAATAGGCTTTTCTTATTTTGACACCTAATATCCAGTTTCTTTTAAAATTGTTGTTTTGTTATCTATTTTAATTTTATTGAAATTTAGATCTGGAACATACATACTTTCAAGTATTTATACTCTTTGGATTTCAATTCATAGGTCATTTTTTAGCAATTAAGGCAATTAATAAAATGCACATACACAAACACACACATACATACGTGTACACATGTGTTAGTTGCCGGGAGACAGTGTGAACATTGGGAGCCATCTAATTTTAGATTTGACAAGGTTATGTGTAATGTAAAGCAGTAAACTTCTTTTGGGCACAAATACTGCCCCCCAGGTTGCTGCAAGTGCTGACTCTGGTTCTCGCCTTGAGGCCTGGTATCTCCATTCTGTGAATATCTTGTTTTCTTCCAGTGTAATTTCTGTGTCATCAAAGTCATGGACAACAACTAGTATCCCTACTGTTTCAAGATTTTTTTCTATCCGCCCCCCCACCCACGGTGTTTTCTTAGTCTCAACTCCTAGCCTTTTAATTGCATGAATTTGGGCCATCCTGATTTCCTATCTCCAATGAAGATAACTCTAGTAACTTGAAGATTAGGGAAGATATGATTCAGAAGGCCGGCTTAGAATTTCGTTTCCCAGGTTCATTATCCCCATATGTTAATCATCAATTTGTTGCTTTCTCAATCTAAACCCACTCTTCTGTGTACTGTTTTATTTTATTTTTTAATATTTCTGATAGGTAGCTAGTATGTAAAGCTGTTTCCTTTTTATCATTTCATTTGTTTCATTTATTTATTTTTGGCCGTGCCGCCTCTTCATTGCTGCCCATGGCTTTCTCTAACTGTGGCATGTGAGTTCAGTAGTTGCAGCTCAGGTCAGTAGCTGTGGCATGTGTGTTCAGTAGTTTAGCTCAGGTCAGTAGTTGTGGCATGTGAGTTCAGTAGTTGCAGCTCAGGTCAGTAGTTGTGGCATGTGAGTTCAGTAGTTTAGCTCAGGTCAGTAGTTGTGGCATGTGAGTTCAGTAGTTTAGCTCAGGTCAGTAGCTGTGGCATGTGAGTTCAGTAGTTTAGCTCAGGTCAGTAGCTGTGGCATGTGAGTTCAGTAGTTTAGCTCAGGTCAGTAGCTGTGGCATGTGAGTTCAGTAGTTGCAGCTCAGGTCAGTAGCTGTGGCACACGGGCTTAGTTGCTCCATGGCACGTGGGATCTTCCTGGATCAGGGATCAAACCCACGCCTCCTGCATTGGCAGCTGGCTTCTTTACTGCCGACCCACCAGGGAAGCCCTGCCATGTTTTTTGATACTGAGTCTGGATCCTGTACAAATTTCTCTTTCCAACTTGCTTCATGTTAAGCTTTTACAGTAGAGCATGCTAGAGGAACTCTCTGCGCAGCCTGGTGCTCTTGCGTTTCTTCTTGCTTCTCCAGCGCTGTGGCCAGCAGGCACCTTCATGTAAGAAATCAAGTGATACACATTCTCCAGCAAGTTTTTCTGGCACTTTTGCCACCATCTTCTCAGTGAGTTTTGCAGACACCCAAACAAGTGGCTTTTCAGTGAGCACCAGCACTCCAGTGGGCAACTTCCTTGGCCGGGCAGCCTGGGAGACCCACACATGTTTACCCAGTCAGGCCCACCCCTAGCGAGTTTCTCCGGCACTCCAGCTGGTTGTTTTCCGCTTCACAGTCTCAGCCGGTACTACCTCCATGCACTTCCGTGTTATCCAGTGGGGTGCAGCCACACCCTCTCCACCCACCTAAATCTCAGCCTTAAGGGGAGAGGGATAGGGACTTCTTAGTTTATTTCTTTCTTGTGAATTGTCTCTCCTTCCTAGAAGTAGCAGCTGGTCCCTTCACCTGCTCTTTCAGTAATCTTTAGGATTCTCATTACCTCTTCTAGTATTATGATTCTTTTGTCTATTTAATAATTCTGTATGTTAAAGTATTCTGTTCAGTTTGGTGGGTGTGGTTTCTCCTGATTGGACTCACCCACCAGTCCAAAATAGAGGATTTCCAAAACCTGAACCTAGGCTGCTTTCAGAGGGCACCTACAAGAGAGGCAGGACTAGAAAAAGGACCCTCATCCATTTCCTTGCAGATAGATTAGAAATGGCAGTACTGAGTGGAACTGTTTGGGAGTAATGAGGGGTTTATTAAAGGTGGTGTTTACCAGTAAGTTTTTGCTACTTCAGCTTATCTTTCTAGGTCTTTCCTTGTTTGCCTTCTCCCCATCTCTAGTTAACTGTACTGTTTGTGTGGATTCTATCTGCAGACATTTGATTAAGCCTTGGGCTTTACCTGAAATTATCTATCTACCTACCTCAGGGAAATATGTAAATAAATATCTATATATTTGTATGTATATATTGTAATGTGTTTAGTTGCTCAGTTATGTCCACCTCTTTCTGATCCCATGGACTGTAGCCCACCAGGCTCACCTGTCCATAGAATTCTCCAGGTAAGAATACTGGAATGGGTTGCCATGCACTCCTCCAGGGGATCTTCCCAACAGAGGGATCAAACCCAGGTCTCCTATATTTCAGGCAGATTCTTTTTCATCTGAGCCACCAGAGAAAGCCCAAGAATACTAGAGTGGGTAGCCTATCCCTTCTCCAGGGGTCTTTCCAACCCAGGATTCGAACTGGGATCTCCTGCATTGCAGGTGGATTCTTTACCAGCTGAGCTACCTGGGAAGCCCATATATTATAATATATATATTATATGTACATAGAGATGGATATGTCATGGAAAGCCTAAATTATATGTATATTAATAATATATATATTAGATAGATAGATAGATAGATAGATAGATAGATGGATGTCATGCCATGCTAATTCACTTTTGTCATATCTAACTGTGCAACCCTATGGACTGTAGCCCGCCAGGCTCCTCTGTCCATGGGATTCTCCAGGCAAGAACATTGGAGTGATTTGCTATGCCCTTCTCCAGGGGATCTTCCCAACCCAGTGATCAAACCCAAGTCCCTTGCATCTCCTGTATTAGCAGGCAGGTTCTTTACCACTAGTGCCAACTGGGAAGCATGTATATAACATACACATATATATACATACATATATATATATAATATAGCCACACACACATATATATATATGGCTAAATTATATATATGTAAATAATATACAAGGCTAAATTATATATATGGCTCTCCAGGTGTCACAGTGGTAAAGAATACACCTGCCAATACAGGAGACACAAGACACTTGGGTTAAATCCCTGAGTTGAGAAGATCCCCTGGAGAAGGAAAGGTCAACCCACTCTGGTATTCTTGCCTAGGAAATCCCAAGGACAGAGGAGCTTGGCAGGCTACTGTCCATGGGGTTGCAAATAATTGGATGACTAAGTGACTGAGTGTGCGTGCGCACACACACACATACACATATATATATACACACACACACACACACACACAAAATCAAGGTCTTCCTAGAAAAATTAGGGTTTCCCTAGAGGAAATCATAGAATCTGATTTTTGTTTATTTGTTTATTTTCCTAATATAATCTAATTTTTGTTTATTTTCCTAATATCTAATTTTTGTTTATTTTCCTAATATCTAATTTTTGTTTATTTTCCTAATATCTAATTTTTGTTTATTTTCCTTTTGACAATACAGAGTCACTGGAATTGCCATTGTCCATGGTTTTCTGCTCTTAATGGAGAGTCTTTCTGAATAAGTCTTGTGTGTATCCAGTAATAATCTTATCATGAGTAACCATTCTGAGAATAACTGACCAACTATTCTCATATTACTTCTGAGATTTAATGGGGAAATATAACATTTTCTCATTTTTCAGTTGTGATTTTCTTGCTCATTGGGTCAAGGGGCCATCTAATTTATAGAAAGAGTTTTTGAATACTTTCACAGGACTCTGATTAAAGTGATTGGTTTGAAATATGCATTGTCTTTACCATGTCCTTAATTCTGAGTTTGGATGCAGCAAAAGGAGATGCTGATATACCTTAGTTTACATGCTTAGAAATAGGTCTCATGTTTAATATGCATATTTATGAAAAATAAGCTATAATCAACATTTGGGCCAATGGCCTCATCCCAGATTTATAGCAGTAAAATACTGTAATACTGACTTCTGATTGAAAACCTTCATAAGTGGACTACACGCCTTCCAATATGTTCTCATTTTATTTTCCTGTCAATAAAATTGGCGTAGAATTACATTTTGGGGGAAACTATATATTGGCTGCATGTATATTAAATGCAAAATATCGTTACTTATTAATGTATTCACTGAGGTGGGAGGATTGGCAATTATCTAATCTCATACACTGACCTTAACATAAGTGCTCAAGTAAATATTTGTTTTTAACAAAGTGGCTTTTGTAATCTACTTTATTTCTTCCATGAGCAGTTTCATTTGGACCTTGAGGCCTGCATCTCAGGATCTTAGAGAAGCCTGTGTTCTGTCGCTATTACACTGTCACACCAGGAAAAGACAAATGTTCCATATAGAATTATTTGATACTGATATTGGAAGATTTAAGGAAAAGTTTTCTTACCAATTTTAAAGCCTTTACTGAATTTGTTACAATCCTGGTTCTAGTTTGCATTTTGTTTTTTTTGACTGGGAAGCATGTGGGACCTACGCTCCTTGACCAGGGATGGAACCTGCATGCTCTGCACTGGAAGGCAAAGTCTTAACCACTTATTGGAAGTCTCTTATTGGGAAAAAGAATTTAAAGATAATAGTGCATCATTTCTAGAGTGTGGAATGGCAACCCACTCCAGTACTCTTGCCTGGAAAATTCCATGGATGGAGGAGCATGATAGGCTACAGTCCATGGGGCTGCAAAGAGTCAGACACGACTGAGTGACTTCACTTTCACTTTCTAAAGTGTGAAGATGTAAAACGGAGGCAAAACTGAGTTTTTTCCATCTTTGTGGTCAGCAGCTTCATTTACTGATTTTGCATCTTAGTTATACTTTGGTGTGAAACAACCATAAAAATTTCCATGTCAAATAAAAACAGCCTTAAAAATGATGCTTCCTGCTTATGGCATTAGTGCTATTATAGAACACAATTCCTGTGTTTTGAAAAACAATAGAGTTTGTTACAAAAATGAGCTTCCCCAGAGAGTGCCACATGACTGTAGGCTATTAATTATAAAGCTTTATTGCAATCTTTTATTCAGAACAATAGTGCTCTTGAGGTCCCGTGGAACTTTTCTCCCATGTGATCATGTCGAGTTTTGATTAAACATCATTATACACAGTTCATTAACAATGTATCTTAAAATGAGTTTTTGATTGAACATTTTTATTGGTCATTTAGTATAATTGATGGATTCTGTTGAAATTTCACATAGAAAATTTGCCAGGATAGTTATAGTATTTTTCATTATGTATCACTATGTCCTTTTCCCCTAAAAGAACCCATGTTTCTTTTAAAAAATTAACTTCCAAAAATTAGATATTGATCTATAACCAAGGCAGTTGCTCCCTCCATAGCTCAGTTAGGAGAGAAGCAGAAACTGGCAATGTTGAATAGGAATAAGAAAAATTTGGGAATTAAAATAATCCTATTAGCTTAGCCCTCTTTTCCCTAGAGCCCAAGTCATACTTTGGGAGAGAAAATGAACTTTTGAAGTGGATAAGGGTCCTTTTAATGCATCACTAAATAATCAGTTTCACTGGATTCTTCAATAATATTTATTATAGTGTTAGTGTTGACATCTTCTATTCTTACATTAATTACAGGGTTAAAAATAGTTTAGTGATTGGTCAATTAATTACTTTTTCTAATGCCTTTATATTTAGAGAAAATTCGGAATCTCTTAGACATTATTCAATGTGTTAGTAAAAACTGCCTTGAAATCTTGTAATAGTAAATTATTGTCACCGGAGATATTCAAGCAAATGCTTGATAGCTAAACACTGGGAAGGAGAAAATGGTAAAAAAAAAAAAAAAAACGCATCTTTAATATTTCTTCCAACTCTATCCTTTCATAAATTACTCATGTGATAATAGCGAAGATGTAGGAGAAAGGCAGAAAAAAAAAAAAAACAGGAGGAGGAGTTTGAAGACTGATACTGTCTGGCTTCAGGCAGGTTACTTAAATTCTCTGGGTTTCTGTTACCTGATCTCAGAAAATAAGAAAATTGAATTAGATGATGTTATGGGTTCTTTCCTCTCAGAGCATTCCTTGATTCTTTATTTTCCTAGTGGCTGAAAAATAAATGAAAGTCCTCCTAGAACCTGTTTTTCATTTGGGAAACATTAGATCCTTGGGGCAAAGGAACCCACAAACAAATGTTGGCAAATTTATAAAATTTCAATGATATTATAGCTTTGATATCTACTACATTAACTTAAATAGTTCTTTCTCTTCTAACTTTTTACATAGATTTTTTTTTTTGCTATTGAAAATGTGAATAAGAAAAAAAAATGTTTTCTTTTTATCATTCTCTATCTTCTTTTTTGAAATAGCAATTACTGCTGCTACTGGAAGTTTTATGAGTTGGAACATGCTTTGTCATCATCATCATAGAGAAAGGGTCACATTAAAGTTTTCAGTGCTGAGCATGGGATATTTTTCAGGAAGGGAAGACCTGGTCATTGCTTATTTTTCCACATCTCACCGATTGATTGTGATTATCCTTCTCCTCATAACTGTTTTCCTCTTTTTTCCCCTGGTCAGAATAGAAGGACTATTAGCTTACAAATATACTTCTAACCCTGGTGAAATCATATAGATTGAACATTTAGAATTTAGTCAACCACCCAGACATTTTGGGGTACCACAAGTGTTCAGTCTTCTGAAACTTGAAAGAAAAAGAACCCTGAATATCAAGTCCATATTTTATCTGCT